>NC_134041.1:31119794-31741554 GCF_965140245.1 Athene noctua
TTTTGTAGCAATATTACAGGGTGAATTCCCAGTTATCCCATTCTAAAGTTTATTTCCAAAACACAGGATGGGAAAGCAAACTTTCTCAGGGAAAACAACAAACAATAGCACTTTGGCATATGAACCCTAGGAATCCCTACTCTTACCACCATTACATTTTCACTAAATTTACTAAACAGGATTTTATATACAGCCAATGACAAATTAATACTGGCTGACCTGCACCAGGAAGTTCCAAGAGTTTATGCAAGAGTTAAGTGTTTAAAAACTTGTTGGACACATCAAGACAGTCAAGTTACCATAAACAGGCAAGCCCATGACAGCTATTCCTGCACAAGCCCAGGAAACACCAGCTTAGCACATCTAAAACATGCACAGGAGACTGTCACTGTGGCTGAGCTGAGAAACTGTGCCCTATATGTAAGCTACCATTTAAGTTTAAGAGCATCTTCATGAAGTTCATCAGGATGCTATTGCAAAGCAATGAAATCACTTGCCTTTCACTCTCCCTCCATTCAAACACCATGGTGTAGCTCCACATCTGTGATTAAAAAAGAGCAGTTTCCCATATAAACCTGCCCTATAATTACATGATAGTAGACCTGCATGGCTACTGTGGTTATTCTGAAAGTCTGGGAGCTTCAGACTCTTTTTGTGTTACTGTACTTTCCACAAATATACACAAATAAGCACCTTACCTGAATAGAAAATGTTGATTTTGGCAAGTTCTTTCTCACAGGTTTGAAAGAACTTCTCTTCAAATGTGGCAAAACACCTTTTCACTGTGTCCTCATCTGTGTCTATGAAACAAAATAGGAAAAAAAAAGTTGTAACAGAAGAACATAGGAACCATTTTTTAAGTGGCTGATACAGAAATATTTCTTCAGAGTAAATCTACCTTCTTTGTCAGTCAGAGAAAGAACAATCAAGTCCAAAGGGCTCTGAGGTAACACATATTTGGCCTTAAAAGGAATTGCGCCAAGACAGAGGGGGAGAAGCTCATATATGCATTAACCGCACCTTGACCGAAGTTCTCATCATCATTTTTGATCCTTTGAGTGCTACTGCAGATCTCACATGCTTAATTTCCACTTCATACCCCAGCCTGTGTGACTGCACCTGTAGGACTATCCTGGATCAAGACTGCTCTTTTTACAGGAACCCTTTTTTAATGGCATCTCACTTACCCACAAAGTCATCCACCCTAAAGCTGCACCCCAGTAGAAAGGGAAGACCATGCCTCATCCCCACCTGTCCACTCTGCCACCTCCAGCACCCTGAAGCCACCTCTCTATTGCCATGTCAACCCTACACAAAGCCACACAGCCGCTTGCAGGGGTGGTCCCCCTCCTCCCTCCCACATCACTTCTGCAACCATGTGGTCAGCCACATCAGGGAAAAATCACATAATCATCTAGGTTAGAAAAGACCTTGAAGATCATCTAGTCCAACCATTAACCTCATACTGACAGTTCTCAACTACACCATATCCCTAAGTGCTATGTCAATGCGAAAATCACAAAGATCTTCCAGCCAAAACCAAAAGCAGATTAAGTAGCAGCAAAACCACCCTCAACATGCTACCATCAGTCTATGTCAGGGTTAAATTCTTAGATTTATCCACCCCAGAAGATTTACTGCTCTCCAGTCCTGGGCACTGGCAAGTTCTCCAATACAAATTTTAGGAAAGCAAACCTCTTTAACAAAGATTGGGGTTTATGATGGGGGTCTAGTTTTTATTCCTTGGGTCTACTATAGCAGAAAGCCAAGTACCATCAGTGCTGTGTGTTCATGCCATGCCCTTTCCAGCTTGTCAGTCATTTCCCACAAAGTTTTTCCAGCAGTCCCATTGCAGCATGCTTTGTGCTGGGACTGGTATCCAGGTTCTCAGTCTACCATCGGCACTTGTCTTGCTCTTGAAGAACAAAGCTGTCCATGAAAAGTATTCATCCCAGCTTAGGAAATAATTTTGTTTAGAAGGAAAATGCCAAGTTTTTAACTGAAGGCTTCATCTGACCTTCCAAGGAGGACTCACTGGCTTCAGTCACCATTCCTTCCCAGATTCTCATCACTGTAATCCTCCAAATACAAATCTAGCATCACAGCAAACTAAAATCTGCCTGACAAGTATATAGGAAACTGCATGGAAACTATCTTCTTCCTTACTGGAAAAGAAAAGCTTTCTCTCACAAGCAAAATTAGGAAGAGACCTAAATTATGATGATCATGATCAGATCCACACTTCCCCACCCCGACCCCCCACCCCCACCCCCACCCCCCCAGCTCTGAGACTGTTTTAACTCTTTTGGAAGAACTATGTACAATTCCATAATTAAAGGCAAAATTTGAAATTAAAACAGCAATTCGGTCAGGTTAGTATAAAAAAACATAGTGCAGCATCTTCAGAAGTGCAGAATTTCAAAGACAGAATTAATTTTCTAATAATGAAATTAGTTTAATGGTAAAAAATTAAAGATGACACATTATAATTACAAATTTTAGCACTGTCAAAAGTCTGTCCCAAATGTTCCTAATGCTGAAATAAAGGAGACTCTTCATACGTAGTTACAGTTCCTGAATTTTCATGTAGTCTTACAGACTAAAAAACGTTAGTGTTATTATAAAGAGGAAAAATCAAAATTTTATTATGGTCTTGACAATGTCAAGAAATAGATTTTGAAATACATGTTATTAAATTGAGAAGATGAGTGTCTACAGAAAAGTTTCACTCACTAGCAGATAAAACACTCTAGACTGTCATAACCAAGAAATCACCTTCTTTCAGCATTAGTTTCTAGGTAAAAACAACCCTCAAAGTAGTATCAATCAAGAGAATATTTAAATACAAACTTTTAACATTGAGAATTTTCTGATTTTTATGTTTGTGGCACTGATTAAATGCCACAAACCTGCATACACTTTAGTAATGCTGTTAAGGGTTTGTATAGAAAGAGCAAATAACACAACTGAAGACTGCAGGGGCAATGATGGAAGAAGTCTGTCTTCTTTTGAAGTTTCATGATGCTTTAAAGAGTAAAACAGAAAAAAAAACAGTCCTGCACAAATGACTGGTGTTTACAACTCCACCATCCGAGGGCTTGTAGAAGAGAATTTGTGAGGGCTCCAAAGGCTGTTCCAAACTCCCAAGTTTTGGCTCCTGGGGTCCTTTTATTATCCAACGATTATGCTTGCAGATCCGTGACTACTCCCAAGGACAAGGGCTCCCTCCCTTGTGCAAACAAACCCTGAAATGACAGGGCTCCAACTCTTTGCTGAAGAAAAGCCGCAGCAGCCCTGAGGTGTCATTACGCCCCTGCTCGAGGTCACTGGCCCCAACACAGACTTTGCCAAGCTGAACACGCACGTGCTCCTGCCTGCCTTAGTGCCTCAACACAGATCCCTCCTTGCAGGCAGCCTAAACCACCAGAAGGACAGAAAATAACTCTTCTTTGGGGCTGGTAACTTTTAACAGCAGAGTCACAGCAGTTGCAACATCCTACCCTGGGGCCCTACCAGTAACGCCAATCTGAACTTGCCCATGAGAGCTCCAGTCCTTGACCCAACAGCCACTAGCGTGGGCAGACAAAACACAAACAGGCGGGTGAAGCAATAGAAACTACTATGCAATACTTAATATGCAGAGATTTTATTCACTAGCTGCCTGAAACTTTTCAAATAACAGTAATCAGGCAGTATCGAAACAGAGCTGACTCTTAAGGAAGGACCTGAAGGGCAAATTCTTCAGCCCAAACAGTTTACACATCTCTAGCAGAAAAGCTTACCTCCAGATGCTTTCTGACATGGGCTAATCATCCCTTCCTGCCTTTAAAAATAAGTCATGCAGAAATAAAAGCACACAGGCTCACTGCTTTCCTGCTTTGGAAACACCAAACCACTTCTGTCATCGCTTGTTTCTAGGTTTCATTGAGTTCACAAAACAAAGTAAAACCAAGCAAGTTTTTAAACTTCAGCCACTGAAACTATCCAAGAATAAAAATCTCATCAGAAAGTGGAGTGTATTTTTTTATCCACAAAGTCAAGCATGAATATTTCTATGCAATCAAAATATCACCTTTTAAGATAGCAAAAAGCTCAGCAAAGCAATGTAGTGTTAAACTAACATAATCAATGCCAAATAAATTAATAAATATCTTGTTTTGTGCTACTGACCACTTCAAGAAATGATAAATAAGGGTGTTTAATAGTTTGACTATATCTGAAGTTTAGAAGAGGAAAATGGGCATTAAAAACACAAACCAGCCACTACTGGAAGACCTTCCAAAACCCTTGGGATCAGGAATTCAGGTCTCTATTTCAACCTCAAAACATTGCTGACTCAGAGGAAAGCAAGTTCTATATAAATTATTCAAAATCCTCCTCCAAATGTCAAACACCTTCTTATAAAAGGTATTTTGCAGACCATGGCGGACGCCAGCTTTAAAAAATCAGAATTCTCTGTGAAGAAAAGGTTTCCCTTTGGCACCATTCCCACCACAGTCCACTCATTTAGCTGCAATAATGGACAAGTGCTGCCAAGGCTGCTGCCTTTATTTATTTATTTCACCCCCAAGGCTAGGACAGGACAACATTTTTTGCCATGAGAAAATGACAGTGCCAGAAGCCAGCCTTGGATTCAGAAACTCCATGACAACAGAAGCCGTTTTTAAAAGGCATCCAGCTATAGCTGCCAAGAAGGGCCAGCGGTAACCTTCTCTTTGTTCTTTTTCTATAGCCCTAATACTCCATTTACCCTAAGCTCCACAAAGTTGCCATGAAGAAGATAGTTTGATCAATATTGCAGCTTCCCAACCTCATCTTCCTATGCAATTGCCTGCTATGAATAAAAACCACAGTAAGCCTGAAAGGCTCCTGCTTTTGCTTGCAAAGCCAAGTGGTAAACCAGCAGCAATCTGGATGCACTCCCCTGTTGCCTCACTTTCTGGTTTGCAGGGAGTTCAGACACTGGCACACCTAAAATAGAGCCTGAAGTTGAAAAATTAACATGCAAGTTACATTCCTGTGCTGTGCCAAGCACTCATTTCTCAGTGCATCTGTCAACTGTTCATTTAATTTCTCATTTTCTACAGCTGTAGTATAAACAAACAATCAGCATCCAGGGCAGCTCTGCTTACTCATTTCCATGACAGAAAACACAGAGTAAAAGTTTTCATTGTTAGAGCAGTGAAAAAAATCCTTCAGTCTTTATCATGCTGAATTTTAAGGGGCATTTAATTAAAAAATATTAATTAGATTTGTTATGAACTCAGCACAGGTGTAGTTCTCTGAATCACCTGCTGTTTGCCACAAACCAATTTTATCTGCGTAGTTATTTCAATACTTCAGCTAGAGAAGAGGCAATTTTATTTATTAGGATAACTCTGCCATCTATTCAGTAAACATAAAAAAGTCAAACTCAATATTGGCATTAAACACACCAAATCACACTGAACAGGTGATCACAAATTTAACCTCAGCACCATTTTGAATACACTAAACTTTTAACATTTTCCACACCCTATCCTTGGCCTCTTGCTAACTCAGAGCTCTGTATAGGGGGCTCAAATAGGTCTACAACAACAGAACTGTGCTCTGAAAAATTAACAAGATTTAAAAGACAGTTTTCTTGTTCCCAGGTCTACAAAGACAGTAACTGCTTATACTTCTAGACTCAGCAGCTCATTAGGGAAAAAAAGAAAAAAAAAACACTTTTATTACCATTCTCAAAATTCTAAAAAAGTAGGTCACTATAGTGAAACATGTATCTGCCTCTAAACCATCTGTGTCCATCTACTCAACCATCACAATTTTCTAATACCCTTGACAGTTCTACAGTTTCCCAGCCTTTTACACAATAAAATGAAAAATTTTACAACTAAAAATCAAACTGTGTAGTTCATAAATGCAAGGACAAAGATTACCTTTATACCTCCAATGCATCATCCTCATGTTTATTGGGATATTTTTCCAAAGGAAAGGTTCTTCTGCAAAGCAACTCCCTTCCTCACAACAGAAAGCTGCACTTGGGTCAGCTGCAAATTGGATCACTCACTGACAGTTTCCAATAAATTAATTACCATGCATTTTCATGTCTAATCTTGCAGCAAATAAAATTCTGTATGAGAAAACTTTTAAGTGCTTAAAGTACAGATACAGAAATTTCTTCCTAGGACACATTCTAGCTATAGGAAGAGGAAGGAAGCCCAACTCTGCTTGCAAATAAGAAATGCATGTTATTTCACCCTAACTTCTAAGATGAAGGTTGTGCATACACATGTAATGGTGTGCATCTTTATTGGAATTTATTCCAACAACCGAAAAGTGGACCTCGAATTAAAATACTATAAAAATCAGCAAGAAAGAAGCTTCACGCACTAGTTAGTATTTTTTAAAAAAACCAACCCAAACCAACCGAAGAAAATTCACAGCAGGCTATACCTACTTTTCTAAACCATCACAGATGAGCTGGTCAGCTCTCCACTTAACGAATGCTTTAACCCAATTAGATTTGGTTATTAAATTATTTCCCTACATCTAGTAATAAAAAACGACCACTCAGGTAGCAAACAAGGTTGGTATTGTCTGCACATGCAGTGTTTATGTGTGGGTAGGGGAAGGAGGAGGCAAGAACTGCTGCAGGTCACCAAAACAAGTTCTCTCAGGTTTTGGTTCACCATTTTGTTTTTATCAATTAACCTGGAATGAATGGAATCTATTTCAAAATACCTTTAGAAATTACAATTTTTAAATTGGTAAAAATGCCTGAAAGCTAGATACTCAACCAAGTGCCTACTATAAATTATTTATATTTGTGACTCTCTAATATATGATTCATATTATTCATATCTGATATGAACTTCAGGTGCAGAAAAGACAGGCAATGCAGTAGCCAGATGTGAGAAGACAGCCAGTTGGCTGGCTATGAGCTTTGTAGCTTAAAGTGTCAGGTTTGGTAGTCTACAGGGTAGCTGCACAGCTGTTCTACAGGTTCACTTTTTTAAGCAAGTATCTAGCACTAATACGAAGTCATTTTGCAAACAAAGGCGGTGGCACTAGCCTGTCAGCTATTACAGGGAAGTCACTAAGGTGAGAGTGTGGTGGTGCTGTCACTGGAGTCTCCTGGTAGAAGCATCGCTACGTGTGTACTACTGTGACAACTGTTCCACAAAGCCATCTGTGCAATGATGTTGCAAAGTTGACCTTTTTCAAATTCTCTTAATTCAGAGGAAAAAGATTCTAACCCTTCAGCAGATACGTAAAAAGCATGGGGGTGTTGCTGGAAGAGGATCTAAATAACTACTGTCCAAGCAGCTGGGGTGGGGGGGAGGCAAGAGAGGTTCAAAAAAAACCCAAGTAGATTGGCACAGCTTTGGAGCACAGACGACCCCAAGGCTCTGTAAGCTTACATTCCAGCTGTCCCCAGTTTTGATGTTATAATTGACCACTGCTGCCTGAATTTGCAAACTGCCAGTGCTGTCTCAGCTTTGGGATTATACCTCCATTCTGTCCTCTGTTCTCACACGTGACCATGATGCTTCAACACTTTTATGATGCATCACTTCTGTACCATTAGGAAAATCAATATTCCCAGTAGAATTACAAAACCTAGGCTATATGGTACCTCAGATTTGAAGGACAGCTAGGTAGAAACTTGTGACAGGAAAAAAAATAAAATAAGAGAAGCAGCACAAACGCCTAATATTTCAAAACCTACCATAAAAATATTGTTAATACAGTATGACAGACCTGGATGCCAGGAGACATCATATAGTGACAGGATTCTCAATAGCTGCCTTCTCTGGTTAAGAACAACCTTTAAATTCTTACTCTTTTCAAGAAGGAAAGATTCACTATGTGTTTTTGCAAAAATTTCCCAATAAGCTAGACCAGAAATACTGCCACACACTTAAGGGTCAAGAAAAGATGGTCAACAATCACTAAGACTCCAGATCAAATTTTACGCTGACCATTATCAGACTCGAAGAAAAAGAATGGAGAATACCAGAGTTTACTTACTCAGTCGGTGCATACTAGAACCCATTCAAACATAGCAGTCATGTATGCTCAGTTTAGACAAGTAACCAGTGATGCAAGTGGAGATACCACAGCTTTGTGGAATTACCAGGATCACACTGGGATGATCCCTGATTACACAATGCACCTGCATGTTCCTCAAGCTGCAGATCTGCAGCCTTGAGTTCTAGCTTTCATTTAAACAAGACAAGACATCAGCAATTATGGTTGAACAAAAAAACCATATCACAGTTTACACATCTGAGGTTAAGTAATGCAGAGATACTCCAGCATCTTATAGACAAGAGGTCTGAACTAGCCCGTACACATCTGACAGATGCTACGTGAGGCAAGGGTTCAGCCCTGCCATCCATTCCTTCTGCAAAGAGAGATCTTCATTAGCCTTTAATCTAAGCAACATTTATCTGAGATGATAGTTTTCCCCCCTCATCAATGATGGGTCCACCAAACTTAAAAAATTTAGCAGTATGTGTTCATGCTTTTAAGATCCACTGAACGGACCTCAAGTAAATAAGTACAACTGTACAGATACAAAACAATCCAAAAAATCTTCCTTCTGCTAATTCACATGAATGGAAATAAAGATACTTCCCTAAATTGCCCAACTTGGTCCTTAACCCAAGTCAACAAATGCAAAACAAAAGAAGTCACAAAAGCACACATCAGTATGAAAAAACAAAACCAGAACTATTGATTTAAAATCAGGTGCTCAAAGTTCAAACTGGAGTTTCTCCCTATATTCACCTACCCCACATTTCCCTTAAGCCTGGCAAAGAATTCAGCAAACCCTCTGCTGATTATCAGTACAAGTGCTAGAGCTCCTGACCTTTTAGCCAAGTGATGTTTAAATAAATATACATGTAGGCTTGAGGAAAAGGAGAGGAAAATCACCCCAGTCATATAGATTTGGGCCTTTGGGCCAGCCCCCAAGGTAGTGACAGAAGAAATTACCATGGGGACTGGAAACACAGCAGCAAGAGGCAGTTAGAGGAAACTGTAATACTCCAGTGCTGAATATAGTAGAGACCCTTCACCCTAAAACTCACAAATACTCTTTTCCTGCCCCACCCCCTGAATCAAAGTTTCATGGCATGGAAAGAGAAATAAGAGGAAACGTTCCAATCTTTTCTAATATGCATTCATATTTATCAAGATGTAAGTTCAATCTTCTGAATATTTTAATCAAGCAAAAAAGGTTTCTGTCAATGACTGTTAATGCTTCTTTTATTGAGCCTCCAGTTTTAATAGTTTTAATCCCAGAATTTTACTAAGCAATAACAATTACCTTCTCATTAAAACTGCATAAAAACCTTCAGAACATCTGACATAACCAAAAACACAAGGTAGGAATTAAAACAAAACTGAGCAATTATAGCCAGTTAAAGGAACAGTGATAAAATGTACTTTTAAAGTCTTGTATTATTAGATAAAGTTCTTCCTTCCCATGAAAATCGCACAAAGTTTGAGTGATGGGGAATTTCAGCTGCAGTTCCAGCTGCCCTTTATGTTCTCTCTCAGACACACACCCCATGCCCCTTCTCTTGCTCTGATAGTGCTGCTCATCCAAGTTCTCACTGAACCAGCTCAGTAAATTAATCCATTATTTAGAGAACTATTCAGCATCAGAATTAAAAAGCATTACAAGCCTAATTGATCAATAAACTAGTTTCTTATGGTTTAGTCTTCTGAAACAGCTCCTTGCAGTTCAGGAGAAGGCAGCGAGAAGGAAATTAACCCTCTGGCAGCAGCTACCCGTTAGACTGATTTAACTGGAATATCAAATCACCCCACTTCAACTCACATCTATCTTGTGATGAGAGATGACTAAAAGCATTACTCCACAGCTCAGCTGACAAGGAGATGTTGATAGAGCCAACACAACTCACTTGAGTTGAAATCACATGCCCATACCCTTGATATGAACACAGCAAATGTCTTGATTATTAGTTAAACAGATTGAACGTGTTCAAGCTTTGGTCTTTTTATCAACAGCATCTAACATCCTGCCAACGCCCCAGCAGCACAAGTGCCTCTAGTCTTCCCTTCTTCTCAAACTCTGTAACAATGAAAGCTTCTCACCCTTAGATGCAAACTTGCTAGTTCAACGTACTCCAGTGCAACTGATGTTACAACATTTTTGAGATATTTTAATAGCTTTTAACCTATTTTGAATAGGAATAAAAACAGTTATTTTAGTGTAAAAGGGTAAAATGCTTAAAAGAAGAAATAAGTTGGAAAACAAAGTAACGTAAGAATTCACTTCAACATGGTGTTACACAAGTGACTGCAGCAACATTTTGCTATGCAAGCTGTACTGGGACCTTTGAAATG
Organism: Athene noctua; assembly: GCF_965140245.1. Classification (NCBI taxonomy): domain Eukaryota; kingdom Metazoa; phylum Chordata; class Aves; order Strigiformes; family Strigidae; genus Athene; species Athene noctua. The sequence goes on from NC_134041.1 coordinate 31,130,157, forward strand.
GGCAATGCCTTGATCAAAGTACTCTTGGACAGGATGACCACTCAGTGCCCCTTCCATGTGTGTCCTTACAGGGGTGTCTTCTGCTGGGACCAATATGCTCACACATTCTGCTGGACGCCTGTGCTCACAGGTCTCATCTGTACCAAAGATGCTCTGCATGTAACCAGCTATGCAACAGGTCCACGTTTCCATACATTCCCTTGTGGACGTTTTCCTCTGTCCACAGCCCCCATGGCGCAGGCGACATTTGGTATGACGGTGGTGTACGAAGAAAATCTTCCCTCCAGAAGAGAGCTGAAAAGGTTCATATGTGCATACCACAACAGACTTAACCTGTCACCCGCTCATCTGAAGAACAAGATAAATGCAGGGTAGAATCATCTTAAAACATAATTTAAGTCTTGTTCTTTCAGTGCTTTCTCACCCACTTTCTTTCTCCCTCTCTCTCCCTCCACCAAATACCAATTTCTACAGCGTATATATATGTAGTTTATTTTTCTTTTTAAATTGTTGGCAAAAATCACATTGTGCATGAGCAAGTCCTAAAAGAAAAGTGCTAATTTACACTGAAATAAGAGAAGAAACTCTCAACATTTGCACAGTGATCAAGTCATTGCTGCAAATGCAGCCTGACAAGCAGATCACCTGTGCTGCACCACCTGCCAGTGCAACCTTACCACACTCACCTGAATTGAGACTCGTATAATCTCAGTTCTGCACTTCATCAAGATTTGCAGGTGGTCACCAGTGGGATACATACTCCAGGAGTATTGGGAAATGTCATCTTTTGGCATTAAAACCATGCCCTGTTCAGGCTCCTGTGCACGTACTGTACAAGCAAGCCCAGCAGTCCAACAGCTGGCTCCCCGGGAAAGGCTGCCAGCCTACAGGAGTGCTTAAATAGCTGCAAAAACTGGACTCACATCAATTCTTCTGGACTGATAAGTAACACAGAAGTAGAGGCATCAAATTAGTTTTTACAAAACCTCACTTGGGACTCAAGCGCTTCTTTGAGAGCCAGTCCTTGCACCCAGCAATCTCAGCTGCTCTGGTACAACTGTGCAATCAACCAACTATGTGCTGGAAAAGGTTATACTCAACCCTCCTTGGTACCCTTGATGTACTGCTGTCAGACAGCTGTGAAAACTGCAGTGGGTGTATGAATGACGGGCCAAGGTAAGGCCTAGAACAAGCAGCAAGGTTAGTTTAAGGCAAAACAGGGAGAAAGGAAAGCTCTAACTACAGAGGCAGTGTTTAGAGGGCCTCAAAATACGTCTTCTGAGGAACCAAGCTATTCAAACCCAGAGTTGTTTCATCCTGCTGCAGATAATACAGTATGTACAGTGGCAAACCAGAGTCAGCACTGTTTTGAACAGGGGAATCTTCTCCATACTAGGCATAGGGCATGTACCTCTTCTCTGCATTACCTAAGCAAACAACATCCACATCCACAGGGCTTCAAATTGTCATATAGAGGCTTTATTGAAAAAGCTTCTATATGACAACTATTTCTGTCAGGAAACTCTCCTGCTTTCTCCTTGTTCTCCTCGGTTGCTGCACATGGAGGCAGTAACCTCAAAGCCAGAACCACCCCAGAACTCACAGGAACATTTTGCTCAGTTACTGGCAATGTTCCTTGCCTCGCACAGCACCACAGAATTGCCATTTCACATTTAGCTGTCGGTCCATCTAACACAGCATCCCACTTCGGTAGTTACCAGTGTCAGACAAAGCACTTTACTACCTGCTATGACTTTGCACAGTAAGGGAGTAAGGTCAAGGAAAAACTTTGCAGTCCAGGATAGTCATTTGTTTCCATTGCTGCTGACAAAATTGTGAGAATCTCAAGACGGAGCTAATAACCCTCCTTTAAGTTGCCAGCAGTAATGCTGAAAATCTTTAGGGAAATGGTGTACTTTGGAGCTTTATAACTTTTTTAAATTACAGGGAGTAGCAGAGCATGCTTTGTGATGCTAACGCTTCTGGGAGAGGACACCAAGTAGGAGGGTAAAGCCTGCCCCTGCACAGCACACCGGAGTCCCAGGAGAGACCCTGCTCAGCCGTGGTTGTCGGGGGGGCAGGGGGGGGGAGGCTGAAAAGAGAATTACAGCTAATTGAAAACATTTTGCATAATTGGAACTGAAAAGAGACCTATACCCATCACTCCAGGAAACTATTTGCAGCCTTATAACAATTACAGCACATACAAAATTCAGAATTTAGGCAAAGAAATAGAAACAGTAATACTGGTGATAAAAACCAGGCGAATAAATGGACCACTGACCTTAAAAAAAGCCCCAACAACACACAATGCCACTTTTAAACCTCTTTTCACAAGCACGAGAGCATTTTTTGTTGGGATATCGGGGGCATGGGGAGGAGGGAAATGACAAAAGAAAGATTAACAGCTCTGTGTCTTGGGAAAGACTTCAATTAATATTAAGAGCAACCAGAAAGACAAAACAAATGATGCAGAACCAACTACAGGCTCCCCATATGGAGGACAGCGAACGCACAGTACAAAGACAAACCTACTTTAAACATGCTATCAATGGCTTAATTTCCCCCAGGGAGCGAACACTACTCAAATTCATTTTTCCCTTTTTATTTTACCAGCTATTAAGAGCAAACAGCAAGAAGATAATAAGTAAGCAATTATCAGATGAAGAAAAACATGTTTCCAACGTATCTCAAAGAAATGACATGGGGCTTTGAGAGTGGCTCTGTGTAAGGTTTTACCAGGGGACTTCAACAGTCAGACCATGTTCAGAAAACATAACAGCTTTTTAATTCTCATCAGTGTTTACATCGGTATCTTCCTAAACATTTTGCAACAATTTAATACAACATTTTTCTTTGTAAATGATGCAAGTTTAGTTCATATACCAATAAATGAACATTAAAGGTAGCTGCTTATCCACTCAAGGCCGTAGTTCTGCTTTAATTCTTACATTATTACAGCAACAGATGTTGTAAGATCCTCACAACATTACAAGGCCTACCCAAGGTTATATTTCTCCTTGCTCACACATAAGCACATCCACCCAGCTGAGCCCCACCCTGCTATTCATTAAAAAATAGGTATTGAAGCATGCCTGGAGACACTGTGGTAAATTCAAGATAAGCAGAAGTTCTGCGGTGCAGGTCTCCACAAGTCTGGAGTTGTTTTCTTAAACACACTTTCAAGCAGCATCCCTTGCCTTCCCTTATTCTCAATCCTGTGCTTAAAGGGCTTGTTTAAATCCAATTTAAGTAAAAGTAGCATTCCTCAGATGCCACTTTGCAATCGGAAGCTTTGCTCTGATTTAAGCACATGGAAGGAATAAGCTATAGTCGAAATGTCCTTCCTTCAAGGAGAGAGAAGATGGTCTTTCAAAGGGATTGATTTGAAAGTCTATGCCGCCCACTTCCAACTCTTCAACAGAGCTACTGTGTTCAAGGGGTAATTTTAGTTTAAGATTAAAATGCAGCAGAGACCAGGACTGCACTTGTTTGTTTGTCTGTCTTCCAAGCTAATCTCTTTCTTTTTGCACAGCACAAGTCCCTAGCCAGAAACCACAACGGCTGGGTATCTCCTCTTGGAGCATCCCTGCCAGACTGGAACTGGAATCCTTTTCAAAAGGATTTATACACCCCAAACGAGAAGAAAGATTTAGAGGCATGTGATTCCTCCCCACATTTCCCCCAGGCTCAATGCACAGCACTGCTGGCACTTGGTAAATAAAAAAGGCAGAAGGAACCATTCAGTGATTTCTATTGCTTACAGGACAAAACCTGGTGGGAAGGGAATACACAAACTTCAGACTTAACTGCCAACAGAAAGGTTTTGCATCCAAACACAAATTCTAAGTATGCTGAGAGTAAAAAAAACAAATGGACCAACTTCCTAAGTCACCTCTTATTTACATTTCAAAAAACGCATTACAGAGCCACAATTAATTCTATTTTACCCCTATTCCTGACAGTGGCAAAAAGCCCGAGTTATAAGTCCCAGTTGCAGTATCGGCTCTGCAAATGGACAGAAAAACAATATTTTCAATAAACTTGAATAAATCTTCTACAGATATCTTCCCACAGAAGCCTCATTTACCTGCAAATTGTCATACACTCCATTGATACAAGGCAGACACACACTAAAATGTTATAAACCAGCTAGAGTAGCAACAGCACACAGTTCAGGATTAGGATGACTATTCTCAGCTTTATTCTGTAGTATCCCACACAGCAAAAACCAATTAAATTAGAAAATTTTAGTGTGTCGCTGTTCAAGATTAAAAGCTGGACTTGCTTTCAAAGATGCTGGGGAGCAGGGGGAGTTACACATTTCAGATATCAGGGACCCATTTCCCTCTCCATCCTACCTCTGCATTTGCAGACTTCTACACATCACCTTACACACATGCACTTCCTTTGTTAAGGGTAAATGAAATTAAGCATGCTTTGCTGTAAAAAACCCTGCCAGTCGTTTTTCTGCCCCTGCAGAGTAGTACAGTATAGTAACTTTGCCAAGCAGCAGTCAACAAGACACTGCCCACTTTGAAGCCAGAGATGACTTGAAACTTTGTTCTTTGCAAAAGCTGTTAAATTAAAGACTGCTCCTTATTTAAACTATGGGTGATACAACTAGAATAGAGAGGCAAGCAATTCAAAACAGAAGTAGTAGCAAGCAGGGAGGAACTCAGAGCTTTGTTCACCAAGTGTCTGAAAGCTTTTGCCATGCCCCAGGAAATCTGGACCCAACAATTCACGTCCAAGCCAAACCGCCCATGAGGCGCACCTTTTCAAACAACAGCAAAACCCAAAATGGTTATTCTCACTCCCCTAACGATGCTTTCAGCTTTGTGGTCATGTCCTCACTGAAAAATTTTAACGCAACAGATGACCATAGCATCCAGAAACACTGCTCATGTAGCCGGCACGCTGCTAATCAACAGCCAGAGCAGATGGAATGCAAATCTCCCGGCAAGGGGAGACCAAGAGGCTGTCACTATCCTGCTCCAAAAACATAAATGAGATTTTATCAATTAGAGCTAAATTCGATAGAATTTTGGTGAAAGGCAACACTTCAAGGTGTTTACCGGGAAATCAATCTGTTCCATTTAAAATCCACCATGTATTGCAAGGTTAGTCTGTGCTGTTACATCTGTCAGCAACACATTAGCACTAGTTATTGTCCTGATTTTATTTCCTGCAAGGATTTTAACTTAAGCTTAGACAAATTAATCCATTAACTACAAAGAGAGTGAGGTTGGCCTTAAATGTAACATTATTTTTGTCTCACCAGAAGTTGGGGTTTTTTTGGCAAATATTTCAGAGGCTGGATTCAGCTTGTCTTCAACAGCAGAAGACAGGGGGAGTGCAAAAGGCATCACCCAAAAATTACATGGAAATGAAGTTTTACTACAGCCATGCTGGTTCTACACCAGCAAGTCCACAAAGAAACATCTTCAGTAGGTTTGGGGGTTTCTTTTAAGACAAGAAGCGTTGAAGCTGCCCCAGTTCATTCACTCAATTGATTCACCAACTGTTCTGAAACATGAATAAATATGTAAGTGGCTACTCTAATTAGTGACATTCAGTGAATCTAACCAGAGAACCTAGACCTCCAGCCTCTGCATTTAGCTCTCAGCGCCTCTCCCTTGGGAACTGAATAGCAATCAGGTATGTAATGAAGGGATGGTTGATTTTTTTCTTCCCATTTAAGGTGGAAAATAAGGGAGGTGGGGCACAGAGATAGAGTGGAAAAAATAATTAAATCCTTAAACCCAGGCAAATGGTCTAAACATGCTTAAAGAACTGTTTTAAGAAAAAAACCCCTACAAAATAAGAAGGAATAAAGGGAAAATAAAAATTACTGCAATTGCACAAAACATGAAGCAGATGATGCATTTCCTATGTGATAGCTTAAACAAGTCCCACGACACACCTCCTAAGTCCATCAAACACCAGATTTACATAAAATCATTAATTCATCACAGTCATGAAAGAAAAGAGGGATGGCTTGGGAGGGACAGGAATGAATGAATGAAGCGAAAATTTAAGCCAGAGACACAAGCAAAAGGTCCATATCCATGCATGTAGAGTTTCCTGAAGGAAAGAGACACACAAAAAACCTCAGAGAAATTTCTCAAACTGAAAAACCTTAAAGTTTTTCAGCACAAACACAATGGCTTTGAATAGACAGAAAAATGTACACGATAGTAATACCATTTGTAGGCCTGCACTCTGGGGCCATACAAAGGCAAGCTGCTGATGCTGCACTTCTTCCTACCACTGACAAGAGCTATTTGCTTCTGGTTTGGTCTCCATCACCCTGAATAAGAAACACAGCCTCTATTCCTGCTAAACATGCCCCAGGACTGCCTCTTTTGACCCACGCCGTTTTTCATGAAGCTTCTTGCCATATCCCTGAAATAACGGCAACTTTTAACCAGAAAGTAATCGAGGAGATTAAAGCACCCTGCAAACTCACATATAATGTATGAATTAATTTTCAAGTTTCTTTGCTGTTTTATCACTTGATTCACGTGCACACCCTGAAACTGCAATTTTGTAGCTATCAATCTGCCTTAAGAGACAGTGTTATCACAGCAATCCCACAACACAACACAACTGGTCTTACAGACAGCTGCACTATTTTTAAAGTAGAACATGGATGTATTTTCCTCTCTTTTGCCAAACAAGCATGTGAAATGTGCCACATGGCAGGTAGCATGCAGGTGACAAAACAGACAGAATTCAGCAGAAATACAAGATGGGGTTGCCAGAAGGATGCCAACAACTCTTTGTCAAAAAATATACTGATACCTGCTACAACAAAAGCTTTGGCATATCTTTGCTCTCCAGGGGTGGCAACTTTCACAAGCGTTGTAATCTCAAACTCAGTTGAATAAAGGATAACTGCATTTAAGACCAAAGGAGTGTCCTGGGTCTCAGATACAAACTTACCCAAGTATTTGTTGATGTGTCTGTCTTAATCTCTCAGATGCAGAAAGAAGTCACACCACAAATTTTTGGACTATTAACAAGAGGAACTGCTGACACAAAGGAAACAGCGTACGCTGGAGGCAAAGATAGCACGTTTTCTTTAATGGATAGACTCAGAGAGCACACACAGTTCATTTCAGGGAAAGAGTCCACCTTTGGAGCTTACCTGACAAGCACTTACAGGCTGTCACTAACAACGGACACAATAGAAGCGAGTCTGAAAAAACCCTCTGCAATGAAATCCAAGTCTTCATACAACCAAGAGGTCTAAATAACATTTTGCATTTGTAGCCAGGACCAAGCTGAGCATTTCCTACAATCACCCCATCATCTGAATGGTCCATTTGTTGCCAGTATACTCAACAGCCATAAAGCAAAGATATTCATGAGACCTATAGGCTTTGTACCACATGACTACAAGAGAACATGTATCAAAGGCAGCAAAGACAAAAGGTACCCAGCAAAATCTAAATACATTTAAAAGGAACTGTAATAATTTATTGTAGAAAAAAAAAAAGCCTTCCTTTTCTAGGGGCTGCACGGGTACCTGTCCTCAAATTGAGATAAGCCGCACTTAACCAACAAGCCAAGTCCCTTGTTGGCAGTGTTTGAGCAGCCCTGGCACTGCAGCCATCCAGCACACAGTGCAGCTGACAGGATCAATTACACTGGATTGTTTTGAGGGACAGGAGAACACCCACAAGGCCCAAAATACAACTACACATGGGCAGCCTCTATACAAAAAGTCACTGATCATTAAATCAATCTTGCTTTTTAAGAACAAGCTTGAAAAAACCAATCTGAGCAGCTGCTGCTGAACCAATGGATACATTTGCTTTTGTGTTTATTGTACAAGAGCCATCTAGGAAATTTCTAGCAAGTGGCATTTTATAAGAAAGTATCATCACAGCTAACTTTAAAGAATTCTATCATTTTAGTTTCAAAATGCAAAAGCAAACACAAGTATTCACTAATTCATAACCTAGCATGCCTTATTAGCATGTTGTTTAATACTACTTAAGAAATGATTATAAATTGTTCCTTGGATACTCACAGACTGTATCTCCTTATAAGCAGCTCTATTAGCACCAAAAAACAGAAAATAAACTCTTTCTCTGCAAATGTAGTATATATACATGCCACCTCTACAACCACTAGTAACAAACACTTAATAGCAATATCCCATGTGCATGTATTTCAAATATTCACAACATAAGGTTTCAAGCAGGCAAATCTGACAAGACTTGAATTACATTCCATAGACGTAATAGTGTATTCAGGCAAACTATACACATTTAGGAATGCTGTCGGTACTGCAAAAAAGGTTTATAACATTGTAAAAAGATTTTGTAAATTCAAATAATATGTTTTTATTTTAAGTAGTAAAATGTTTGCCAAAATAAACATTTCTTATGAACCATAGCCTACTGCCCTAGATTTCTCCCTGAAAATCATCATTACTTTATTATACTAAAATAGTTACGTCATTTTCAGAGCCTGAAATTGTAACGCTATCAAGACCTATGCTGATAGAAAATCCAGTGCCATCAACTATTAAGTCTGACTTCCATTAACAAGTATTTAACAAAGTCTTAATGAAACAACTTCTACATCACCACAGTGTTCCTTAAGGAGATAGCGGTGAGCTGCCTCCAATGCCACTAAAATACAGAAGAGCTCCAAGCAGCTGTAGTGGAAGCGTTAGTGTCTGTTTTCTCTGCTGGATCCACAAACCTACAGGTAACCACAGAGCTCACAAAACTCACATCACTTATTTCACCAGAGGTCAGGAAAACAGCAAGCGGAGCAGAGGCAAGCACTGAAACAACTCGGGAACACTATGACTGAAGCCCACCACAGGTTTTACCTGACAGTCAGCTGCCAGGTGCTGGGAGCAGATGAATTCAGATGCACTCAGGTCTCTACTAGCTGGGAATCCCTCACTGCTGCTATCCCCAGACACAAAATCTATGTGAGAAGTAAATAGCAGAAAAGCCATAAGTGAAAACCAAGAAATATGTTATATATCAGGCTAAGCATTATATCCTTGTGATAGTGTGCTCTAGTCTAAGACAAACACCAAATAATAGACATATAAACACATCCCCAAATATTTATCATGACACATTACAGTGCTGAGGAATGAAGCAACCTCTCTACTTCTGCGGTAAATCTGGGATGGAGAAAAAAAACCTTTCCCAAGAGGTGGGAAGGGGAAAGCATGATCTTTACATGAGTTTAAAGTAATCTTTCCAGAGAACTTAGTTATAAAGAACCAGAAACAGTCTCACTTTCCAACAACAAGAATTAAGGTTCTTGCAAGCTCTTCTGCTTTTTTTTTTTTTTTTTTTTTTTTTGCATATGGAGAATCATTAATGGATTCTCCATCTGCACTCACAATTGCTCTTAACATTTGCATAGCCCAAAACAAAGATAGTCTCGGTGAGCTGCAGTCCTCTTCTGGCAACTTTCAGAAATGAAATGCCAAATCAGTCTGGTGACATCTCTGACCCATGACAACACTGCAGGTTCTTGGAAGGAAATTCCTGGATGAAATCAATATGGTGCTATAAAACCCTGTCAGTTTTGCTATTGCTGAACAGAAGGACTGCATCGGCAAGACAAAAGTGACAGAAAATTCAGTCCCAGAATATGGGATAGTATAGAAAAGGCTGGACTGTTACAGCTGCATGAGCAGCAGTGCCTTCAGGAATACAACCCCCGTGGCACCTGCAGGAAATGTACTATAAGAGGAGACCACAAGGCAAGCCCTGCTCCTAGATCTCCTAAATTTCCACAGCTGAGAAATGGGAAAAGAGCTTTCTTTTGGAAAATAAATACTATGCTGTAATCTATTAATAAATAAACACATCATTTCAAGGATCACTTTCCTCTCTTCTTTTACCCGCTCACTGCACAGTTCTTGCACATCCTATCACTGATGATGAATAATTCACTTTTAAACTCAGGACACACAAATAGGGATTGTGAATGCAGATGACTTTCTAACAAAGAACATTCTTCCATCCCTGTGGGATGGGGATATTTTACTACCGCTTCCATCAAAACAACATTCCCAGTGCTCCAGTGTGTCCTTGAGGGCAAAGATGTTCTGCATGCATGGGAGCCACGTGAGGAGTGGCACGCAGCTGAAGAGCACCAATAAAGCAATTTCCCCTCTTTTACCTTTCAATGTTATTCCACACTGGCAAGTCCTGACTACTGCCAGTTTGGAAAGACTGCTCATACTTTTTATGAGATGTTGTTAGGAGAGCTACAGGCATCCTCCCCAAACTACCAGCACCACGATGCATTTGCAGTCCTCTAATGCTTGCTATTGTCTCTGCTCTCACTTGTTTAAAATTCCTACGAGTTACTGAAATATTTCAATGGTGCTTTAATAACAGCCTAATAATTGCTCCAGACAATAACTTACATTGTATTGAGACATTGCCTGTTGGGGGGGTGGGTAGAAGGGTTGCCTTGGTAACAATGAAAAAATCATATGGCAAATAGAGACACAAAAGGAGATGAACTGATTTGTTTGCTCCCTGCTCAGAAATCCATGGGAAACAGTGATGCTGGCATGAAAGTAAGTCTCTTCTGGTCACAGTGTGTAAATAGCACTAAAACCCAACTTATCTGGAGGTTTTAGTAAGGCTTAGGTAAAGATGTCATTATGATTTATGCAGTAAGGGCCAAAGGTAGCAGATACCACAAATTTAGTGTGCTATGAAAACTGGTTCTCGGTCTCAGTAAGATGGAAGTTTGTTGTCTGAACAGCTTCATTTTAAGTGCTGGAGACAAAGTAATGCGGTCAATAAACTCAAATGCTCCAAGCTTGTGTTTTCACTTTGCTCTACTCTGTTCAGCTTTCTTTGAAAGACATCAATATTGTAATATAGCAACTCAGACTTAGTGCTTAAAACATGGCAAGGATTGTTACTGTATGGCTGAAAATAAACATGTACAAACTACACATTCTTGCATTTGTCCTACAGAGCAGGAAAAAAGACCTCCTGCAAGTGCAAGCAACCTAGCTAATCCCTCCATGTTGTTTCTATCCTCCATGTCTGCAGAAAAACTGGCTGCTCACCAGGAAAAAGCATTCAAAAAGTGGACTATGGTTATTACTGAGATAATGGCTTGCAGGTTCATGCTTCTCAAATCAGAAAGTGACAGCAGTAGACAGAGCAGACTGGCAGCCAGCAGCTTGCTCCATCCAAGAGAAGATCACTTTAATGGATATATTAAGGCCAACATGCCTAGCAAATTACAGAGGCACCGCCACAGCCAGGAGTCAGGCAGTGAAGCTGCCACTGGAAAGGCTCCCCTACCACTTTCTCATTAGTTATCTCAAATTAAATGCATTTTCCAAAGCACAACAAGAACAATGATAACTAATAAAATTCCAGGCCCATGATGCCACTTTATGTCTATTTCCGAGAAACTATCAATGGCTGGACATACTTACACGTATCACAAACATCTATGGGGAGAGGCTACAACTTAACACAGCTCTTTATCTTGTGATCGCACATAATATCATTGGTGAGAATCAGGGTTGACAAAGGAAATCCAGTGACATAGTTTCTACGCCTGTGATGATGGCTGGTACACGATTAGGTAAAGACAATCCATCCCTGTGGATGAGAAGGCCTTGTGAAAGCTCTGAAAGCTGGACAAGGGAGGCTGGGGAGAAGGCAGGAGTAGGAAGCACTCTGGTGTACCAGAGGGAGGAGAGAGCTATTGATGGTGGCTCACCCCTGTGTAAAGGCCGCCTCAGCCGTGCACTAACAAGGCAGCTCAAAGAGGAACACAATAGGCAAGAAACATGGCTTGTAAGAGGGAAGCAGGAGGCTCTCAGAAAGGCAAAGCACAAAGAGCTCTGCTTCAAAGGAAAATGGCACAAGCTGATAAGATGGATTCCTTCCAGCATGCACTTTCTTTCCAGCAGCCAAGTAAAGGGGTTGGGCATTCTTAGTATTGCCTTTGGAAACGGGATCAGAATACGGATATTTAAAAGCATATTCTGGCACAGACCCAGTTTCCTTGCCAGCAAGATTTTCAACCTCTAACACTGAGCAAAATCCTACTAATTGCAGAATTGTTCTTTCTTCAAAGAGTCATTCCTACAAAGCTTTACAAAACCAAATATGTCAGATGAGGCCAGTACTATTTGTTTATTCTGTAAAATACTTAATAGCAGAAATTTAAACCTACAGGGATGAGAGAAGAAACAACATTCAGTACTAACTCTAGAGACCTCATTTGATTTTGAATTTCACATTTCAAGCTGCCTGCAGAAAGCTGAAAGAAAAGCTGTTAGCTTTCATCGTGAGCTGAAAACATAGCACCAATGGAGAAGAAAAGGGAAACAAGGATTAGGAAAGGGCTGGAAAGGTGAAAATCCCCTGTGACATCCTAATCATGTTTTGCTGTGTATAATGGGATACGAGACCACCTCAAAAATGGAAGTTACAGCCTCCCTGCTATCAGAAGCATTTATCTGATGCATTCCCAAGCCTGGGAAGGAAGCAGACTGATGATACTGCAATTTAGTTTGGCCATGCAAATTGATTAACCACATCTACAGATATGACTAAAAAGCCAAGTTCATCTACAGTAACTATGTGCAGACTTTTTTCTGCTAGCAACTGAGGGAAAAAACCTACAATGGTCTTATCCTTGTTTCAAGATACAGTACTTAAGCCAGTTGTCTCTATCTTTGACAGCTGTACTCTTAAGTTATAGATTCAAGAGCAAGGGTCCCATAGGAAACAGGCATTTCTTCAGCTGAATAGGCTTTATTTCAAAATAAGCCAAATAATCTTTTCAATACCATTCAGTATCCTTTTGGCATCCCAATCAAGAAAGCATGTGAGGAATAAAAGACCACTTAGAATAAACTCCTAGAGACATATAGATACACATACAAATAACACTTTTTTTTAAACTAAAACCTCTGAAAATAGATCAGTCCTCAAAGGAGGGGAATGATGAGCAATACCAGGACTGTGAGAACATACCATGGATTCTGAGCATATACTAACATTATAGTGAGGGGAAAAAAGGTTAAAAAAAGGCAACACAATCTTTTAATAGGTTCAAAGTTAAGTTGCATTACTAAGCACATTAAACAGTAAAAAACCAGAACATTAGAATATAGGAGCATAATGGTAAGATTAGCCAGTTACTATGCTTTTGCAACAAGAAGAACAAAGCATGCTGCAAGACAGTCTGAAGAAAAAACAGGACCCCCTAGGAAGTGACACCAATTTTTTGAATATTAAGCAATGAAGGAAAATGGGCATAGGAACAGAAATGCTTATCTAGGAAAGAATTTATGCTAGAGCAGGTCTTTTCCATGGCAGTGTTGTACCTCAATGTAAAAATTATGAAGAACTGGCATCCAACTGATTCAACTACAAAATTTAACAAAATTTGCCTTGGGGTTTTGTTTTTGTTTTCTTAAAGCAGTATTACTTACGGTCAGGTGCTCAAAAAAAAAAAGATGTAGATTTTAAAAAAAAAAAAAGAAAAAATAGAGCACGGTGCTCTGAGCTGGAAAACATACCATGAGCAAATACTAGAACTCCCACACCTTGTTTGCAAATAAGCTTGTATTATAAACTTTAAGCAAATATAATTAACAACACAACTGGCAAGGAGCTCGAAGTAGGCAGATGTCTGAACCGTTTATTTCTGAAAACACAACCTTTACAAAGAAGCTGGTAAAACCACCAGTTTGACCTTGCTGCCTCTACACCCCAGATTTTTGCCCCAGTCCTACCCTACCGCCATGCACTCCAGCACCTGCCCTTGTTATTTCAGCCCAGCTGTTTACAGGGCTGAGCTCTGAATCAGGGAAATGAACCAACTTTAAGAAAGCAAGCAGGTACCACCCTTGCACTCCTCCTTCCCCTCTTCTTCTGCTCCTGCAGAGAAAAATTCAAAACCAGAACTACTGCCTGCCTTTTTTTTTTTTTTTTAAGGTTTTGAGCCAGATTCAGTCCTTTGCTTTGGTGCAGAGCACAGCTGCACAGGCCGCTGTGCGCAAACACAGTAGCGTGAATAACCAGACTTGGGCAGAGTAGAGGGGTAAAAGCTTTCCTGAAGTCAATATTGCTGTTCCTTAGTACAGTGAAACTGTGGCTCCGGTTTCCAGTGCTTACAATGAAAATGTGTTCTCTGATGGAAAGGGTATCAGACTAGACAATGCATCCTTAATTACTTCAGGTTTCTTAAGCTCACATGAACAGTGACCCACACACTGGCAATGGTCACTTCAGCAGCTGTCCAGTTCTCTAACAAATAAATAAGCATGCCTGATCTCCCAGAAGCGAAAGACGGAAGATTTTTGGGTGTTAAACATCCCCCCTTTACTTCTGAAAGACACAGTAGTATACAGTCAAAACCATACAAGTCTAAAAAAACTAAAAGCCTTCACAAATCTGTCTGAACTTAGAAGGAATGTCCTCTTCTTAGAACAGAGCCATATTTCCAACTGTAGAGACTGAACCAAGTAGCAATATGCAACCATTATGGACACAAACCACCTGTCTGGAAGGCGAGTTCCTCTTGAGCTGGACTTGTTTACAAATGAAGCAAGTCTGACACAAGGTATACAATGGCTGCAAAGGAAAGCTGTTGAGACTTGTAATCTGGAACAAGCAAGAAAGTCTCGGCAGTCTTTCACCAATTGGTACTATTCCAGTGAGTATTTCTTTTCACCTCAAAAAGCAGGAGAGCAGTTGAAAGGCCAGAAGTCCTCTAGATCATCTGCATCTCTTACAAAAACATCCAAGATAGCCAAGCTCAGAGAAACTAACACAACTGGATTTTTTCAGTATTAAGATGATGAATGGCAAAGTCCTACTTACTGCTGTCTGCAACTGTGTAATCAGAGGGTATGAGAAGATGGAGCCAGACACTTCTTGGAGGTGCACAGTAAAAAGACAAGAGATAATGGACAGTTGCAACATAGGAAAACCCAGCTAGAGCAAATGTTCCCACCACGACAGTCAAGTGCTGAGTGTAAATCCAGAGAGGTGGTGGCATCTCCATCACTGGAGATAACTGAAACTCTATTAGATGAAGGCCTCACCTACCTGATCTAGTTGGACCTGCTTTGGTCACGGCCTTGGACCAAAGACCTCCAGACGGCTCTTCACCTACATTACTCTATGAAGCTAAGGAGCATCTTTCATTGTGGGAAGTGTCACATGCAAAATCTCAAAAGAAAAAAAAAAAAATCAACACAAACCCAACATGCAGTCCCAGAGGTTAGATAGATTACTCACTGGCTTGTTAGTTATGTCAGAGAAACCTAATAGATGCAATGATCTGTGAATATAGGCTTGATACTCTAGCTTTATCCTGAGAAGAAACTGTCTTTATGTCAAGGGTTGGGTTTTTTTTTAAAAAAAAGAATGAGGTATGCCTCATTTTCTCTTCTTCCTCACTTCTCTCGGTGTAATGGAACAGAAGAAAAAAAAAGCAAAAAGTTATCATTTGAGAGGTTTCAAAGATACTTTAAAGCAGAAAGTAAAACTATATACTTCTTTTTCCCCAATCTCCCCTCCATGGTACAGACTGTAGTACCTGCAGAAAGAAAAGCAGGAAACCACCTTTAAAAATCTCATTCTGATTATCAAAAAAGGATTTGGAGTACCACTGTGGCCATAAACAGTATATCATCGCTGTCTTCAAAGTTAAATTGCATTTGCTTGACTTCAAAGCGTCTCAGCCAAACATGGGAATACCACAGGGGAAGAAAAACTGGTTCATTTAGGATTAAAACTTGTAGCTCAGAAATCTAAGCTGAAGGTTTTAAATCAAATCAGTCTAATGATTACGAATGTTCATCTGTGTCGTAAAGAAAAAAGCCACCACAACACTTGAAACAAATAAAAACCCCTTTATGGTAGTGTGGTTTCTTGTAAGGGCAAGCGTTCAGGTGCTTTGTGGGCAGTGTTAGCCAGAGCTGAAAGCAGAGTAATTAATTGTGCTCCCAGCAAGGCTGAAGTCTCACGGCCCATGGATCTCCAGGACAGAAAAGCTTCACTGTGGTACTGAGATAACACACATGGTATTGAAATAAGTGTGCGTGGAACTAGACAGGCTTCACCAGCCTGCTTGCAAGGCTGTGCAGAAAGTCACAATCTGATTGCTCTAATTTACAGAAATAAACTCCCCATGTATTTTAAAGTAATTATCTAGATGAATGATTATGAAATACATTATTATCCTTAAGCCTATGTTTATAGTACTCAGTCTTAAAACAGTACCTATGGCAATCCTGGCTAAGTCCATCTCTCAAAGCCTAAAATGACAGCCCTGTTTCTGCCCAGGGCTGCACCACACTGTTGAGAGTGAATCCCTGGATGCATATAAACCCATTACTGCAGAGAAGAGCTCTCATCCAGCTCAGCACATCAACCCATCTCTATCTGAAGCCTCCAAGTTGTTTTTCTGTTACAAAACTGGTTTGATTACGAGTAATCGGTCTTATTGATTGAAATTTAGCTCATGTCCCACCAAGAGGAACAAGGAGTATGTCTATCCCTTAGCCTGGTGCTACACAACAGTTGAGGAGTGTCTCAAAAAAATCACTCAACTTCCACCTAAAACTGAGAGCAGCCGGTCAATCCACACTTTAGAAGTAGGCAAAGCTGCCTCCTCAGCAAGATTACAAAGCTGAGCTTTGAAGCAGGGTGTCAATAGTATTTCGGCATGTACAAGTGGCACAGGCTTATTTCATTGGCAAGTTACTGCCATCTCCACATTGGGGGCCACTCAACTACTGTTGAGGGCAATAAAGATTTTTACAAGCTACACAGTCATTGATGGAAGCCAGAAAAAGGAAGACATCTAGTTCTGATCTTGCTTTCATTTTTGCAAAAAGCAAGTTTGAGTAGCAATGTGTTTGATGACAAAGCTCTGGCCTACAGGAGGGAGGTGAAACCAAGAGGACCTCAGAGTTTAAGAAAAGCTGTAATCAGTTCCATGTTTACTGGTCCCAAACCTGATTAGTTTTCTGTGAGTTGCTTGACAGTTGCCAATCCCAAAGTAACCCTTATGTTGGGCATTTTTTCATGCATTTGTTACCCCCCCCCATGATGAACTGTGCTGCAGGAGGTATTTCCAGACAGCACACACCCACCATGTGGGGCCAGCAAGGCACGTGGCACAAGTCCTGAGAACTGGAGGCCTCAGGAACAGAAGAAAGTGCACCCAACTCACCCAATGCCTGCAATATCACAACCAAAGAGCAGACCATCAATTAAATTAGTTAACATGGAAGACAAGCACTTTCATCTCATAGCCACCTTGTGACCTCCATCTGCACCCAACAGAAATGTGGAACGTTTTCTCTGTTACTTGCAAAACTGAGGCTCTTCTGGAGTTAAGTTTTGCATCTTCAACTTATGACGAGGCCTTTACTTTTTTTGGGGAAAAATTGGTATCCCGTTTGCAGAAGGTGAGAAAGAAGCAGAGTTGAGGTAAAGGCCTCACACATGGTGAGGAAAACATGTCCAGAGATCAGTGAAGGAGAAGATACATGATGAAGCAGTACTAATGCAATAACTATGTTGGAGGCTTGTGAATTTGTAAAACAAGAACTATTTATCCCTTGTTGTTAACAAGGGACAACAAGGCTACAGAAACTGAATATAAACCCCCCCAACATTTTAATGTGTGAGAGGAGCAGCAGTAAAGGTCTGGACTGCAAGCAGGGGAAATTCTGCCAAGAATTCATGTGCCATATGAAGGGTGTAACATCAAGAGCCCCTAAAACCAAAAGGGAAAATGGGAAGGAGAAGGCTTAGCCAAAGCACTACATTTTAAAGCTGTCATCTTATTATCACAATGTCATGAGTTGGAACAATATATGTGTTTGAAGCATACTGGAAACTATGGGTTTAATTAAATATATTAGGGAGGATGCTTCTGATGTTTTCAGAGTACTTTTTATAGTCCTAATGCTGTGGCAACACAGGAAGTGATACATCAGAGACTGCACACCTTACACAAACACCTAATTTGGTATTTGTGTCTGTGTTTGAACAGTAGGATGACCCAGGTTAGGAGTCAAAATAGAAGAAAGAATTAATCTGAAGAGAGGCAGAAGTGCAAAAGAGAAAAAAAAACAAACAAAACAAAACACAAAAAACCCCAAAAAAACCCTAACCACACTTAGATACAAGGAGCAAGGTGAGGGCTAGGTCTTCCTAAAGGTCACCACCACTTTCTCCTCTGTCATTGGTTTGGCCTTTAACATATTGACTCAAACCTGTGCTAGTTTTATTAAGCATTGCTTCTCTTTTAATCTCCAGATTAGTGCTGGCACACAAGAAGTCTGCCTAATACCAGGAAGGGAGCAGGAGGCATGAGTGTGCATGCACGGAGAGACCTTTCCTCCAGAATCCAGCATCACTCTGAAATGAATCATGGGGTAACACAGGTAGGGTCTTTTCCTGGCCAACCTGCCAGCTGCACTGCGTGTAGTACTTGTGCATTTGGATGAAACAAAAAGTACAAGAATAGGGGTGTCTTGAAACTTTAAGTTAGACAAGCCACCTACCTAAACCATGACCTAAGCGATAAAGAAAAAGTTCACCGGTTAAAATATCTGCTCTCACATCAAAAAGATCCAAGCCCCAAAAAAGCACCAAATAACTAGGTACAGAGGTTATTCCAGAATTAGTCCTATACTGAGAGAGAGCAGAAACACCTTACTTCACATTTTGCTATAAAAATACATAATGGAAACCAAGGTCCTGTTTATCAAGGTAAAAAGGATTAAACCCTGGATATCCACAAACTCACATTAAAAACAAAGTTGCTAACAGAGCACAATGATGGTATGAATCAGGTGTGAACTGGGAATATATCAAGGTGGTTTGGTATTTTTCTAAACCAAACAAAACTAATTTAAGAAGGGTATTAGGTGCAAGACATCGCTACATGCTTAAATACGCAGCATGCGGGGACTTCTACCAACACCAGAAATGGGTAAGAGCTTTAATACTTAATAATCTTACAGGAAAAATTCAGATTAGCCTAAGAGAAGATGTGATTATTTGTGATACTCGGGAGAGGAAACTATCCATAACAACATCACTGTTTAGGTGCTGTACAATTGCACCCTAAAGACTAAAATAACAAAGCTTTGATTTCTTCTATCCTCTTTTCCAAGACAAGCATTGAGTGCATAGGGTGAGGACATGTCTTTATTCTGATAAGAACTGCCATATTGAGTCAATACTACAAAATCACCACGTAAGTTGAGATTCTTAGTTGTCAAGCCACAATTTTCCTTTGAGTTTCCATTTCTTCAGAACCAAGGCTATTGCTGAACTTTGGTCAAGAAAGAGGAAATCAGTCAGAAAAGGACACCAAATGTTTCCTCTGTAGGAAAAAGAAAAATATTTTTCAAGAAGTGGTAAGCTACGTGCTGTAGCATGCATTGAGTTTGGTAAGACACACATAACAGTCATAGCTTTAAGGTTCAGACCATAGTTTCTCATTACCTCTTAACCAAATCTTTAAACTTTTTTATTTTTTATTGGATTTGTTTCAAGGTAAGAAAGTTATAAGCAAGAAACAGGTCAAACAACTGGAGTCCTTTAAAAGCCTGTAGCAGCTTGGAGTTTGACTTATTTCTGAGTATACGGTGTCTTTATTTGGACCATTCAACTTTTAGAAGCATAGCAAGTGACACTGAATTCCTCTTTTGTGTAGGTGCATATAATTCAGGGGGGAAAGACAAGCAGAACTTTAATAGTGGCTGGAAATATCACCAGTTTAATATTGAGCTAGAAATTTAAAGCTAAACAAACATTGAGGTCTACTGTGTTACCTAAATAATAGTCTACTGAGAACTGTTAAAGAAGAACAAATGCATCAAAGTGAGGAAGCACAAATCATTAGCACTAGCAAAGAGCTAATAGCAAAGATAAAAATATATACATTAACATTTCAAAACCTCCCCTGGGCTTAACTAATTGGTATGATCAATTCTGGTTTGTTCACAAAAGCATGGACAGCTAGCCAGAGGGGGGTACAGAAAGAACTAAGAACAGGAGATGCAACTTTAATGAGCTTTTAAACAGTTAAGACAACATCCCAATCGACAGGCAGGTGCACTGCAGCCCTGGAGACCATCCTCGTAAAGTGCAGCTTCCCACCTGACAGCCAGCTGTGAAGGGCTGGGCAGGAGACATGAGCACGCATTAATCTCTTTGTGTGAGCGCCACTGAATTACAACTACCTAATCCATATAAGTCAGCATCAAGAAAGACGCTCCCTGAAGCCAGCCGCTGCTGCCCTGATTGCAGTCTGCTTTTTAACAAGTGGCTGATGAGACAAGCCAGAAGCACCCAGGCTTACATCATTAAAATAAAGAGTCATAACTGCTGTTAGGGACAAACTTCGGCCATATTTTGAATATTTAAAGCTAGGCACACCACCTCACCTACATTTTGCACAATGTATTAAGAGAGCGCATTTGTATTATCAAATGTACATAATCAGACCAGACAAAGACTATAAGCAGCACTTCACTGTTTAACATCGCTCTAAGATGACACACAGAATGGCTGGCTGGTAAGACCTGATCTGGGGATGGAAAGGAGATGGAGAGCCCATTAGGACAACTGTGCTACTTCAAGTGATGGACAGTGTCTCACTTATTACAGACGTCATAATAAAATACTACATTTGTTATTACAGACATTGCAATAAAATAATTCACTGTTCTCCAGAAGTAAAGAACTTCTGATATCTATTATTAAACATCTCCTAAAATACTGGGATTTATTTGAGGAAATGTGTACATTTGATTTCTGAACAGTATTTACAAAGATCAGGAAATAACAAAACACTCGGACATATTTGATTTCTGAACAGTATTTATAAAGATCAGGAAATAACAAAACACTCGGACATATTCTTTTCAATACAGGTGACACAAAGACATATAATCCTCTTAAGAAATGGCTGTTGTAAGGCAGGGATAAGAGTTATTACAGTCTCCTTGTTCTCTCCTCCACACACAATCAGGGTCAATCCAAAAGCAAGGGAGCAAAGTGCTACATACGCACTGTTCACTACTACTTCTCACAGCTGACCATCATCCTTGTCCCATTTCCAGCACAGTCCAGCCCAGCCCTGAAGTCATTTTCACCTTCTAAGTCACAACTGGATTTTGAAGCACATCTTCAGAGGTGAAACACAAATGGATTGTTGTTAACACAGGAGATCCTGTTTGCCTGTGTTAGCTGCCAGTACAAAGATTACTTGGTAAAATAAATTTTTATCAAAGAAATTTCAGCTCAGGCTAGAAGAAGAAAAAAAAAAAAACACACTTCACAACACCACCTCACAATGACTGCCAAATTTCTTATGTCCATAAGGTAAGAAAGCTTGCCATGTCAAGTGACCCTTATCAGAGAATTTCTACAGTATGTAACATACTTTCTGACAAGATGTGATTTCTTGATTCTGATTGCAGAAGGCCCACTAAATGCAGACCACAAACCATCCTGGAGTAGACCTCACAGTGTCTGGAGACAAATCCTGTGCCTTATGCTACTTGGTTGCTTTGCCAAAAGACAGGTAAAATTAACACACCATTCACAGAAGCAGGAACTGACACCTGCCCAACCGTACTCCTCTTTAAATTAAAGCAAGCAGAAGAGGTATAATAGTCCCACCCTTTTCATTAATAACTTCCAGTAACTCTAAAAGAGATCTGACTACACAATATTTCTTTTGTTGTTTTGAACAAACAGATGCAGTTAAACCCCTTTCTGCGCTGTGAAAGGACGACTGCATATAAATTAAAATGCACAAAAAGGGCCATCTTCAGAGGTTTGCATTGCCAGGACACTGTAATAACAAGCAAACTTTACAGTTCATACATAGACACACTAATGAAGTAACCAAAACACTGGACTAAATGCTCAACAAGGATTGCTACAAGTCATTTTACAGTAATTAATAAAGATTTCTTACAACTATTATGCTTTGACTTGAGAAAGGCAAGAAAATGCTGGCTTCAGAGAAAAACTCCAAGGATAGCCAAATCCTGCTCTTTCACTGAAATAAGGAAATTCTGTTCAACAGAGTGTCTAACAGAAAAATCCAGAGTGGATATATTTAAATATCTATTATAATGTCCTAAGAAAAGAAGGATTTCAACGAAGCACTTTTGCTCATAAAAATTATGCCCATTTTGCCAGCTGTATTGCAAGAACTGCCTTACCAACTTAGGCAAAAAGGTGCGTTAGCCCAGTAGCTCATCCCCAACATCACCCAAAAGTGGTTATCCAGGGAAGAACGCAAAGGCAAGACCACTGTGTAAATGAAGCTTCCTCTAAATAACCTCTCTAGAAGTAGCTGTTTGTGGTTAAGGGGCTTCCTGACTTTGTGGTTCGAGCTTAAATATTTGTTGAATCCTTTTTTGAGCTCACAAACTTCTAGCATCCTCTACATCTACTACAAGAAGTTAGTTACTCCTCCTTTTGCTTTGCATCTGACATCTGCTACGTCCATTTGATGTCCCCTAGTTGTTGTTTCAGATGAAAGAGTAAACTTCCATCTTTTTAATCACATAGAGCGGTATCAGATCTCCTATTCAAGGCTGAGCAGTGCTAATGAACACAGTCACATAGAAGCCATTCTACACCTTCATTCATCTTTACCGCTCTACTTTGCACCTTCTCCAGCTTTGCTATAAGCCTTTTGAAGCAGGATATGCAGGTAGGGAAGAAGAGCAACACCAGAACTGCACACAGCTGGTCTGAGATAAAAAAATACCATCTTTTCCTAGCAGCCTGCCTTTCACATGATTTTACTTTTCCAACCCCTCTACTAGCTACCTGGTTCAAAGTAAAAGACTGTGTATGAAGGTCAGCTCCTAATTAGAGCTCAGGTACATCCAGAGTTGCGCATTTCCACAGTTCACTGCAACCCTACATGCAATATAACGCCCAAGACAAAACCCAAAGCAATTAATTGCAAAAATACTGTCAGACAAAAAAAAAAAAAAAAAGCCTGGCTGTAGATAAACCAGGAGGAACTTATTTGTTATCCATCTTCCTCATGTACTGTCAGTTTCTAGGGGTCTCATTCAATCATTTGAGTGCGCTGTCCTTGATAAAACATCAGCCAAAACTGTGAAAATAATATGCAAGAAAGTTGATATCGTTTCTTGATCTTAATCTCCACAGTTGGGTAGCTATTATAGCAACATTTTGTTCTGTCATGGGGATGCGAGAGACAACTTGCATAAAATTCAGCTTAGTAAGATTAATAATCAAAGTGATAAATCAACATAAAGCAAGCAGACAGAATGCTGAACCCACTTTTAATCCTCATGTTTAGTCAATCAAAAGAAGATGAAACACACAGATTTTGTTAATTATTCAGTCTCCCTGTACACACACACCTTGAACATTCAGCACATCAATACAAAGCACTTATGCATTACAAAGCTGTAACATCCTCCCAAGTCTACCATTATACTTTCAAGTGAAGTTCTTGTCTTTTGAGACAGCTTCATCTGGCATATAAAAAGAATAACATTCAGAGTTATTAAAAAAATATGTATTCAAATAACCAATACAGAACAACATTAAATGTCTCCAGAAAACATGCATTTTCATGTCTCAAGCACAAGAAGCCTGGATCTTTCAGTGAAATGTTGCTGGTGTATTCAGACAGCAAGGAGAATTCAAGGACATGGCAGACAGCGGCAGGTTCTTGCATGGATGGGTGGCAACACAAAACTCTGCAATCAGCTAGCTGTAAAGCTCAAGGCAAAGAGTTTCACCATGATGATCTCAGAGATGAAAAAAATGCAGCATTAAGTGCTGTATTTAATGCGTGGTTAGTGTAAATAAAGTACATTCCTTTTCAGATGTACGCTAGCTATATGGTCAGGCAACTCTCCCAGCCCCTAATAAGCTTGTCCTTTTCTAAAACCTGCTTCTCTCTTCTGTGACTGCTGTTCTAATTCATCAGTTTCCAGGGAGATGAGAGCAGATCTGTAACAAAAGGTGCATCAAAAAAAGAAAAATAAACTGCAACTTCAACCCAGAGAAGTGTCATCCTCACAATCTACCTGTGCTTGGAATCCAGCTGCCATTAAAAGATTTCCTACCGCCTCCTCCTTAAGGACTGATAAGAAGAAGAGTATAGTGAACACTTTTACATTTCACTTGCAAAAAGAAATGTGAGAAAGCCAAGGCATTAACTCAATTCTTTACTGCAAGAGAGGAAATCCAAACACTTATCACAGTTTTTAAGGATAAAAAGATTTTTGCTCCAATATCAACTCCAACAAGACTGCTGTCCCAACAGACCACTTCCCTACAAGCATTCACCTGAAAAGACAGCCTCTCTGAAACATATTTGTCGTTCGGGGCTGTAAAGGACAATGCAATTAGCTACTTGCACCTCTGCCCAACTCCCTTCTCAAAATTATCTCCAGTATCATAAATACTTCTCTGCGTTTTAGATGTCCTTTCCCCCACACTTATATAGGGTTCACATGCCAGTATGTAGCAAAAGAAAATTACTTTCCTCTTTCCCTCTCTCAGACTATTAGCTGAAAAATTTTACAACATCTGAAGTTAGAGTTGAAGTCTGTTCACTTTACAGCATTAATTGTTTCTGGGTTTTGGAGCAGTTAGGTATGGTCAACCAGTAACAAAAGAAAAAGGAAGTTTTGAGGAGTCATCAAATGCTATCTAGCTTTGTACCACTTAGCTGGAAGAAAGACTCAAGAAAAAGCATTCAGAGTTCTTCTAAACTGAAAAACATTACAAAGTGACAGAAAAAAACCACTATTAGATCAATTTTATTTCTTTTTAAGCACCTCCTGTTCCAGCTGCTCTGCAAATTTCAGCCAGTTACCAGCGAGCATACCTACAAAGCGTGAAGGAATGCAAGTCTAAGGCCTCTCCCAGCCTTTGAATTCTCATGCCAGGTATCTTACATTTGCAACCTTACTGAAAGAACGAATTTTATGACAAATCCAAGCTTTCCTGTTCTTCAGGTTTGCGGATCGATCTGTGCTGGGTTTGGGTGTGTGGTGGGGTTTTTGGTAGCAGGGGAGGGGGCTACAGTGGAGGCCCCTGCAAGGATCTTCTGGAAGCTCCCCCAACTCCAAGTGGGACCCACCTGTGGCCAAGGCCAAGCCAATGAGTGACAGTGGCTGCGCCTCTGCAATAACGTATTTAAGGGGAATCTGAGAGGAGAAGTTGCAAGGAGGACACCTCTGCAAACTCTGAGGCCAGAGGAAGAAAGGGGGGGGGGGGGGGGGGGGAAGGTGCCTGGTGCACACCCCTGCAGCCGGTGGTGGGAGGGCAGGCTGCGCCCCTGCGCCCATGGAGGTCACTGGGGGAGCAGATGCACCTGCAGCCCGCGGAGGACCCCACGCCGGAGCAGGGGGATGAACACAAAGAGGGCTGGGACTCTGAGGGAGGAAGCCCCTGCTGTTGTAGATTGCAACACGTGGAAGGAACCTACCCTGGAGCAGCTCGGGAAACGCTGCAGCCCATGGGAAGGACTCACATCAGAGAAGTTCGTGAAGGACTGTCTCTTGTGAGAGGGCCCCCACGCTGGAGCAGGGGAAGAACGCGAGGAATCCTCCCCCTGAGGAGGAAGGGGCAGCGGGGCTGGCCGCAACCCCAGTTCCCTGCCCCCTGCGCTGCTGGAGGGGAGGAGATAGGGAAGTCAGGAGTAAAGCTGAGCCCAGGAAGAATGGAGGGGCGGAAGGAAGGTGTTTTTAAGATGTGGCAATGCTTCGCGCTGTCCTACTCTGTCTGTTAAGTGGTGCTGTTAGTGCTTGAATTAAATTCATGTTCTTTCCCCCCCCCCGGAAAGAGTCTTTTGCCTGTAATGGATGAGTCATCCCTCCCTCACCTTACTTCAATTCCCAAGCCTTTTGTTGTTTTTTTTTCCATTCCCATTCCTGAAGGGCAAGGGGTGAGTGAGCAGCTGTGTGGTGATCAATTGCCCTCTGGGCTCAAAACATGACAGGGTTTATCATCAAATTATGCTTCTGTCCTCTGACAGTATCAGAGACCTTACCCCCATAGTAGTGTGTGCACGTACAGGTGCCATCAGTACATACACGCATGCACACACATTCTTCCAAAGAATGCAATGGGTTGAATCTTTGTAACGTATTTAAAAAACACTGCCAAGGTCATCACTGCTATGTCTTCACCAACAAAGCCTGCATGTTCTAGCAACAGACCCAAACAAAGGGAGATAATTTTTCTATTGTCTTCCAACTGAAGAGTTCTTTGGAATCTATTTCCCTACTCCTGAAGCTGACTTCCACCATGTATCTCACATTCTGACTTTTTTTTTGCCAATATATGGAAAACATGACCATGATGAAATAATTAATAGTTATGATTGCCAACATATGGCAGACTGGCTTCTTAAGGTATTTCTTCTGTTTCTTTCTACAGTGAAACTTACTCCCTTAGTTGGGAAATTCCTTATTCCCAGTCCCTTCCGGTATTCTGGAGCCAATTAAAAAGACTGAGATTCAGAAATAAGCTTTGTTTGCATCCAAGTTGAAGGCATCTTGTAGGTATCGATTTCACATCTGCTTTTACAGAAGGTTTCAGTGACAACTGTATCAACAGCAATAGGATATCCTGGCCATGAACATATTCACAGTTACACATAACACTTTATTTTTTTGAGAACTTGACTCTTCCAGATGGAAAAGGAAAGCTGATCTGACAGCTTTAACTAATGGCTCCTTGTGTAAAGTTCAGGATGTTTGAAAAGAAGCAGCTCCCAAGGAGATCACCAGTAGGATGCTTCAGGAAGAAAGTCCCCAAGACAGACTATTTTGATGCTTGAACAGCCCCATAAATATATGCCATGTTTCCCAGAGCATTCTTCCCCCTACCCTAGAAAATCTGTCCAAACTAAGGTGCATTTGTCTGGGATCTCCAGCAGTTTCAGAGAAGTTGCACCCAACATGTAGGATGCTTCCCAAAAACACTGAACTCACCACTGGTTTTACTGCCACATGCTCTGATGATACACAGCACATCTGATGCATCCTGAACAGAACAAAGCCTGACGTTCTGGACACAAGTGTGGATATGCATTTCTGGCTTGAATTATGTCAGCCAGAGCAGTAGTAGGAGAAGCTATAAAGGAGCTGTTACCTAAGTTAAGGAAAAAGCCTTAAAGCAAGCAGGAAAACTCCACACACTTCTTCTCAGGACAAGTCAGATTCTTACCTTCATTAGACCCCATCTCCAGCATCAGTCTATCTTGGGTTTCTGGGAACATATTTGGATGATGGAAATCCATCATAATACTCCCAAAGGTGGTTTCAAAGAAAAAAAGACTAGCAAATTTTGAGGACTCCCTTCCATGCCCTGTACAAGCCCTCAGGAGCTTGGTACAATGAGCTGGATGAATATTTGAGCCCTTTCACCTCACAATTTACTGAAAAATATTCATGAAGAAATGTCTGGTGAAGATCTACTTCCAAACATCACAGTCTAACATCATTTCTGAATATTCCCTTGCCTTTCTTCCCCAATTTTGAGGTTTATAGAGAGTAAACAGTCCTTTTTACCTCAAGATATCAGTATCTTACAAAATTAGCCTTGACAAAATTACTTAAAGATCCTCAAAGTCCCCTCTTCATTGCCTGCCTATCAGCCCTAGACATCAGGCAGCAATCTGCAAGGGGAACTGCATCTACTGTTGTGGTAGAGCAATAAACACAAAGTTTTGAAATGTTGCACACTCTAAAGGGTCTCCCTGCACCCATGTCCTTCAAATCCTCAAACCACAGGGCTACATGTAACCCACAGACAATGAGATAACGTTATAAATAACAGCAGCATGTCATAGCTATTTGCCTCAGTAAATTCCACAATGAATAAGGCTCAGTGACTCAAGGCTAAACAGCACTTGATTCAATAGTCATGGGGAAATAGTTTAAAACAAGAAGTAAGACATTGCTTTTCCATCTGTACCTAAAAGCCGTGCCCCTCTCGTCTGTCCACAAAGGACAGCTGAAGGACAGCAAGAAAGCTGTGCGCTGCTGCCTGGGCCTTGTTATAGACAAACCCCTTGCACAGTCGTTTGGTCTGCCCTTCCATGCCTCCAGTCTTACAGATCTAATAAACTCAAACTTAAGAGGTTCTTTTTCTGAAGCTATATTTTCTCGTTGCTGAAACAAAAATCTAAAAGCTTTAGGGAAATCTTTTCCAGAGATATACAGAGACAAGATGTGCTTCAAGGACACAGCTATTGCTAGCTTACCATGGAGAAAAAAAAAAAACACCTAAATTCCTATCTCCCCAAGGAGCTGTAGCCATGACCAATGTAATGAAGTGCAGAAGAACCAACAAAGTTCCCACTAGGGCCACAATCCACCTCCACTCCAATAGTTAATGATTAAATATTTTCCATTTTAAAAGCCTCCTGCCTCACTTTTCTTCTAGTACAGTATCAAACACTGGTGTTATTGAAGCCCTAGATCACAGGATAAGCACAAACAAGCTAGAACAATAAGACACACTATTACCACCACTTCTCAAATATAAATTTCAAACTGCATTATAAACACAAGCATTGTTAACTTCTGATCCACTTCTGTGCTGAATGCTATAATTTACCTTCATTTTGGTTATGGAGGTAAGCCAGCCACAACAGCAATACAAAATTATATAACTAGCCAAAACCAGTAGCAGCAATAGCTGTGTCAAAGTGAAGGGTTACAAGACAAACTGCCTGCTTGGAGCTCTTCACATTTAGTGCATCATAAAAGGCATGCTTATACCTGCTACACACTCATATTTTGCAGGTGGAACTTGGGAATATTATCCCTCCAGTCACGACATGAAAGAGTAACTCAGGGTAATGGTATTCTGGAGAAGCAGTGCCTACCTGGCCTGCTATGCTAGCACTTCTGAAAACAACCTGCCACACTGACCAAAGACACAGAGACAGTACAAAAATACCCCTGAACAACGATACAAATAGCATTCATTACTGAATCAACCATTAGAAGCACACAGCATGCACAAGTAGAGCAACAAACTGATTGTAGCTGTCAGCAAAGAAACCTTAAGAAACTGAAATTAAAGCAGCCACCCCCAGCCTTTACAAAGGCTACCAAACCCGTGTCCATAGTGTCTCTACAACACTGCTGACTTGACAGTTAAGAGCTCCCTAAACAGCTGAAGAAATTCCTGTGTCATAAACACCAGGGGCTTAAGACACAAAGAAGATAAACACAGAGAAGGTAAACTTCAGAAACAGCACTGCTTGGTTAAAGTATATATAGATCTGGGCTCAAAAAGATCATGGTTCATAACCAAATCTTACTAACAGCTTTCACAGATGCTGTAAACAGTCACATCTTGCAGATGAAAACCACGTTGCACTGCCAGTTCTCAAGGCAACGTCTTGGTTTCTAGTTCCAGCACTAACACAGGTGCAGACTTCATTCAGCTTCACAGCTGATACGGAGAACAATGGCTTATATCCATAGAAGAACATGAAGCTCACTGTGATGAGCTTCATAACATATGAAGCACAGCAGTATTTTATTTCTGACAAAATTTACTATAATTAAAGTAAATAGGAGTCAAATATAGAGAACTTTTACTCTGTTCTACCAATTAAATGAAGCAAAATTACTAGGTGGGAGACTTAGGTAGACAAACTGGGCAGTTACAGTTTTGAAGCTGGCACCAAAGACAAGATGACAACATTACAGGGCCAGAGAGTTAAAGGCCACGCCAGTCCAGAGAAACAACTTTGCAATAAATACACCAGCAGTGACGTCTGCACTATTCACTCAGCCTGGAATTTTACCAGCTGCTTCTTAGAAATAAGCACACAGATTTTCTGAAGTAGATCAGCTTGCACATCATTGTAAATTAAAGGAAAACTACCTCTTCCTTTTCCACTTCTATTTTACAATTATTTAAGAAAATCTGCTAAAGTAGTATTATAAGGACACTATTAAGAAAAGATACTTAAATAGTGACCAACAAGCAGTTCTTGGTTGGAATATTACATTTATTATTATTCATGATAACCCACTCCCTAGAGGCTCATAAGAAAAAACAGCAGCGCATGTGTATCTTGACACAATTATGAAAGGTGACCACCTTCTAAGGGGTAACAATTATAAAACTCTATACAGAGTTTTTCAGCATTGGAGTTGGATGTCCTCAGGCAGTAAGAGCAAAAACTTCACTAAGCCAGGATAGACTGCTCCACATCAGCATCTTTCTGACAGCATCTGGTCTCACAGCATCGGTTCAGAAATGTTCCAGTTGTGCAGAAACCTCTGCAAGATTGGAGAAAAAAAGCTATAAAATTTCTTAATATGCTGCACTGTCACACTAATAATTTTATATTGTGTTGTACTATACACAAAACCACAATTTAATAAAATAATCCTGAGTTTTCATTATGGTTCCCCATCATAGTAAACCTCACATTTTGTTGCTTTATGTCATGTTGCACTGCCTGGCATATCAAACACAACCCTCAAGACCATTACCTTGAATATGCAAGTGAGTAAGTGGAAATGTTTCCTCCCCATAATCTGAGGCAGATTCACAACTAGCCTTAAATACAGGTCTGGTTTGGGCGATTACTACACAAATGAGTTACGCTAGAATCAACATCCAGTGCTTGAAAAGGGGAAAATGTCTTCAAAATGTTCAACTAACCTGCTTAAACAAAGACTCTGGAAGTTTTTTGTTCTTTACTTTTCTCTTAAATTGAATTGTTCTTAAATCCTGACTGCTAGAACTATTTTATGCCTAGATGTAGTGTTTAAAGAAAGCCACAACCTTGTATCCAAATCTCATTTCATCCTCCAAGTCATATCAGTTCCCTGGAGAATGCAGTACTGCCTTAGATTCCTCCGTTTAGTTTTTTTTTAAAAGCAAGAGTGGCCAGCATAAGTGAGGTCAGGCTCCAGTGACCCATTAGGAAAGTATACAAAAGCAGGAGACAAATCTGGGTGATGCTCACTCATCTGTGTCAGCTCTTTAAAGAAAGCATTCCTCTTGTAAAACACAGGTACTTTTTATTCTGTGAGAGCATTTGTAAGGTTGGAATGAGAAAAAAAATCAAAAATAAAGAAAACCTGGAAGAGAAAATAAATGGGGAAGACAGAAAACTTCAGATGACACTAACAGGCCTCCCACAAAATGCTTTTATTCTCTAGTTCGGAGACCTCTTCTTAACTACTGCAGGAAAATCAACAGCTCACTTTGCAGAACAGTCCAAACTCAACTTCATGAAGTTTAAAACTGTTTGTTATTTGTGTTAGACCCGAAAAATAAATGCTTGTAAAAATATGTTACAGAATCACCTGTTATGTAAAAAAGTAAATTAGGATCTTTCTGAAAAAATCCTAATTGTGCAGACTTCTCCAAACAAGGTATCCTTTCGACAAAGACAAACCTAATTGGGCGATTGTCACTAACACATGATGCACCTCATGTTACTAGTCGTATCTCCTTAGAGAAATGTAGACAGACATCTATAGGTGATGACATATCAATATTCAGAGCTTCAGCAAGTCTCAAATTCAACAACTCACTCCCTTGCTAATCAAGCCGCTTATCTTAGCTGTTAGAAATCAATCAATGCAGCAATTAGTAAGTTAGGTGTACTGTAACATGCAGGCAGACAGAGCTGAAGATAAGCTAGTATGGACAGTTGTTCGTTCAGTATCTGCAAAAGTCTAAATAAGATGTAAGAATGACCATTTGAGCCCAGTTTCTGCATGTCTGCCTTCCCATGCCCCAAAGTCTCTGAACCCATCAGCAGCTTCCCCAAATAAGACAAAGCAGGGGAGAGAATGAAAGTTCATGGAAGCCTGTTTAGAGGAGTTTCTGTTGTGAAGGCAATTCTAAAGAAAAACTTCTGGTCTGAGCTTGTACTTAGATGCCAGAATCACAACTTGAGAAACATGGGAAGAAAATCTCAATTCCAGAGCTCAGGAAACAGCTCACTCCTGAAATAGGTATCCTTTTTAAAGACTTGTGTAATAAGCTATCAATATTTAGAAACTGGAGCATAATGGCTATATAGTCAGATTCAAATACACACAATACTTTTTCTGACAGACGTTGCATGAAAGGCCATCCATATCCTGCTGAGATAGCAACAGTTGAAGCACAAGTATATCACACAATTCAGTATCATCAGCCAAACGAGTTAGTAGTTTTAGCTAATAAAACATTTGGGGTGACTCAAGTTCAGGAAAAACAGCATAAGCCATCACACTCAAAGGCACAGGCAAGTGGAAATAATCATTCATAACAAGACAGCATAGCTGAAAGCCAGCAGGCAGGTAGGTTTCCATGATGGATTAAGGCTATCAGATAGCAGGGATGGTGACCAAGCTAGTATACTAAAATAAGACACCAAGGCTCCAGAACAGCTTTTGGCTCCTTACGTCTTAGGCACCTGAGAAATGGGAAATGCTGAACCTCGAGCAAAAGAATCCGCAGCTTTCTTCAAAGTTTAAACCAAGGAGTGCCAAGAGTTTAGAGAAATTCTTGTCTACTCCTTTTCAGATACATACAGTCTAACTACTATCAAAGAATCTCAAAAATAGGAAAAAGAGGGGAGACTTGGTAGATTTTCAGACCATAGCAGAGGTTTTCATCTCTTTCCCTTCCTCTCACTCCATCGTCAGTAAGTCCTACCTAAGGTAGCAATTTTATCCCCAAGCAGGATAAAACTGGCATAACTGTTTCTTGGTTTTCTAGAATTTTCAAATAATCCTTTTTGACAGAAAGAGAGATACTTTTCAAACTACCTGGCCTTATCCATCCAATCCAAGTGATCAACCAAGTAGAGAGATTTCCTTTAAGGAGTTATGAGATTTTAGTATCTTGTGCAATATTCAGTATATGCTAAAACCCCATCACTACAAATGTTATAACAAAGAGGATATGTTCTCATTATTTCAGCAGCTATCAAGTCTCAAATGATCATGGTGATTAACTGGAGATCATGTCAGCAGCTTTCCTTAACTGCAAGATAGATACGGCTGATTGCTCACAGACACGGACCTGAAACAAATTACCAGCTATAAAAATGGAATAAACATTGGTTCAATTCCTTCTTTTTTTTCAATGAATAGCAATCTGGTTTTCTCCCACCATTCTAAGTTAAGCTATTCCAGTTTCTGATGTCTCAAACCCATCAAACTATACATGTTAAAGTTAGAAAATGCATCCCATTTAATTATGATGTTGTGGCAGTACGAGCTTCAAAACAGAAAGAGGATTGACCTCATGAGATGTACTTCTAAAATAAGATGAAAGTTGTCATAAGAATGCATTCCAACTTCTAAAGACATCTATTTTCTATGTAGGAATCAAATTTACATTTAAAGTTCCTTGTGTTTGAAGCTATACTAAATAATCAATCCCAAACTCTCAGGCTCCAAACAGCCTGTGGATCTGCTTGCACCAGACCTATGACCAAATATTCCTCTGAGTTTATGGTTGACAACTCTGTACAGCCCAAATATCTCAGAAACACATTCATTCTCTGACTATACAGTACTTCATAGAGGTAATTAATCTCCAAAAGGATTAGCCTGATAATGCCAGAAAGCTTACTGCACATGTGAATAACCACCAAAAAAATCACAAAGGAATTGGAAACTCCAAGGGCATTTTCAGAACGTATCTTACCCCCATACTTATGCAAATATTCAGTAGTAAATAAGATGTTAACAGACAGGAAAAAAAAATAGATTCCTCATGGATATCTATTACCTCCCTCAAGCATCGCAATGCAACAAACCAAACATCTGTCAGAACTACCACAGGTTACTTCTGCCTTCTCATGCAGGCCCAGCTATCAGCAATGAAGAAACCAACTCCAGGCTCTCAACCGCCTCTTTCTACAGAAAAGATGGAGGAACTTGGCATACTAAGCCCTTTAACCCTTCTATGGAAACCAAATCACATACTCAAAAACTATGGAAGAGAGAGTACAGTCATGAGCCATCAAGAAAGCACCCACCCAAAGTAGTGCTGCATTTCATCTGTAGTTAATTAGTTTCACTCCCATTTTGTAGAGACAGTAGCACATGTGGTCCACATGTAAAAACAAACTGAGTTCTTATTTTAACCTCAATTCTAACTTTAAATGCCAGAATTAGGACACCAAAAAAGTGTGTAGACTGCTCTTCATTGATTTTTGATTTTTTTTTTCCCCCCAGCAACATATAAAAAGTAACCTAGAAATGATTAAGTTACTAAAATTTCAGGCAACCCATTGGAAAAGTTCATTTCAAGCATTTGGTTTTTTTTTTAAACTCACCTTTCAGGTCCAATTGCTAATAAAAAATCAACAGTTTTACTGTTTTATCACAGAAAATTCTCACATGATCCAAACTTTCAAGAAGTTACGAGATTCCTATGCTCTGGTGCTAATACAAGCCATGTTTTCAAAGTACAAACAAAGTCCCTTCAGTTGTAATTGTGCAGAGTGGAGAAAAAGTTCACATGTTTCTAGACTGGGAAAGAGTGTATGCATTCCTCAAATAACACTTTTACAGAAGCCAAATAATTTTTTTAGTGTCACACAAAACTTCTCAGGCTGCCATCTACTCAACTTTTCTCTTTCCTCTCAAGTTACAAGAGCAGTAAGCAGTTCAAGTTGTTTGCAAATGTACAACAGAAACTTAGCACCACTCAGGTACTTTGGAGCGCTTTTGCCAAAAACTGCCCACAACACTAATAGAAACCTCAATTGTTTCATGTCGATCTGAAAATACCTTAAAAGACCTGACATCCCCTTCTCAGTGGTAACATTTCTTATTAGTTTCAAATAACTCACTTTGGCTGCCAAATGTGGTCACGCAATAAAAACATCCTCATCATTTGCTGTCCCAGGTGAAAGAATTACCCATGCATTAGTAGCAGCGTGAGATCTTCGTGTTATCATAACAGCTGTGAGTGGCTAAATTCTGGTTAAAAAAACCTAAGCAAAAATACAACTGCAGCAGATATCTGAATATGCAGTACCCTCCTGCAACCAAGTAGCAAGTTCTGGGGGTCTCAGCAGGAAGTTATTCTCTTAAAAGGGTCCATGCATACAAGGAGTTCAAAAATACCAGCACAGGGTGAAACTGGGACTGATTAACAGTAGTCACAGTTGCAGAGGTCCAAAGAACTGACCATTAAACCTGCTTATAGCCTGCATCACATCACAAGTACTGGCTCTTCCAAGCAGATGCAAGTGGCATAAGAATACCATCATTTGTGACAGCACAAAAAATCAATTTCCACAATTCAGCAGTTGAAATTAATATAGTTTTAAGCTGTTTTATAGTATAAATGAAGATTAATGGAAAAAATGCAAAAGTAACTAAAGATAACACTACTTCCTACCCCCAAACCTCTCCCTTCCAAATCCCCAAATACTAAGTCTACAAGTGAATCCTCAAGTCTGGATTGCAGAGATAAGAAACTTGGGCAAGTGGATGAACACCACAAAATTAACTTGTTTGAAGACGGTAAAGCAAAAAAATGCAGCACTGAGGGAAGCATTTTTTTTTCTTTGAATGCTACTAACTGAAGGCTGCCAAAATAGATAACAGATGGCTTTCATTGGACAAATCATATTCAATATCCATTGAAGCTGAAGCTGTCTGATGAAGTTTCAAAAAAGTTTCCTGAAAGCCAGAGACACCAAAAGCATCTAAAGGAATATCAGACAGATTCAAACCGAGTATTGTATCACAGATTCAAGCTTCCTGCTAGGGCAAGAGCAGATGTGTGTCCTCATGGATGTCCAGCAACATGACCCAAGTAGGTGCAGTATATACAGTACCAGCAGTACTTTCAAGGAGAGATTTGTTCAGTCTTGAAGTTTCTCAGAGATTCGCCACTACCCTAACAAAAATTCACCGCTCCTGCACACTCTAAAGTAGCATCTGCTTAAAAAGATAAAGTTTTCTCTTAGAAAAAGGATTCCAAAAAGTTGATCTATAATTTATATCCTTTTGTCTAAAACAGACATGTTAAAACAGTAATGTTTTGGGTTTGGTGGAGGGTTTTTGGTTTGGTTGATGGTTTTTTTTTACCTGAATTACGAGTTCACAGGGATTTCTTATGAGAGGTCAACCTCTTTCTTTCAACTGACTCAAATGAAAACATACTGAGATTATGAGTAAACGTAGCCATAAATCTTCCTCCCCCAGTTACTTTCTACAATCAACTGAAGAACAGCACTGAGAATGCCTTGCATATTGAAACAAGAAACATCAATTTGTAAGATGTAAATAATCACCTTTGATAAAACTGGGAACATGAAGATAATCACATGCTTCTCTAAACATAGCTGCATGGGATTTTATCCATCATTCTGGAGATGAGCATTGCCTTCCATCAGCATTTTAGTCACTGCAGTCATCTTAACTTTCCATCTTATTCTCCCTTAAGTTCAGGTACTGTCTATCTTTTTAGGCACATCATATTTTTCTTCAAGTAGGTATTCACATTACTACTCTAAAACAGTAAAAACAAAAGGTTCTGTAAAATTTCTTAGTATGTAGCTCTCACTAGCATTTTGATTAGGTTTTGAAAGATTGCCTTAAGTTAGTAAGTCTAGTTGGGTGCTTATTTCCACTGTACTGGAGTCACCCAAATCAAGCACATGAAACATGTGGTTTATCTGAAACCTTGACTGTGCTCATTTTTCCCTCATCTTCATTTTCCAAAGACAGTGAAGTGTATGATGAATAGTTTAAATAAAGAAGTTTTAACTGAGTTCTTTTATGGATCAACCTAACACAGGTGATGATGCATTGATTTTCTCCCTTTTCTTATCATGTCTTCCTCACTCTTAATTTAATAATTTTTAATAGCATTAATGACATACTCAAGCCATTCAACAACTGAAGAGCAAGAGAATATTATTATCTGTTTTATCAATGTAAATATTTTCATTTGTGAGGGAGCCATTCTTACCCCACTATAATCTATGTGTATCTACCTTAGTATAAAACTGTTTGAAGAGCAGAGTTTAACAATTAGCACAGGGTCACGGCATGTTAATGGATTTTATTGCATGCTACATATATTGGTGTTCAGAAAGATTAATGGCAGAAAACTGCATTAATTAATCATCTTAATGAGCCTGATTGTTTCTCTAAAGGAAACACAAGAAAACCAG
The DNA here is from genome assembly GCF_965140245.1 of Athene noctua. NCBI lineage: Eukaryota > Metazoa > Chordata > Aves > Strigiformes > Strigidae > Athene > Athene noctua. The sequence continues at coordinate 31,167,384 of NC_134041.1, forward strand.
TTCTTGCCTACAACTGGAAAACGTGTGCTGTCTTCCACATAGCTCTCTGTATTGTTCAGTATCCTCTGGTTACTAAACTGTAACAACACATGGCTCACTCCAGAATCTTAACCTCCAACAGCAGCATTTTTCCTAAAAGCATTCTGCATTTGTAAGAAATGTCACCAGGGACTTCTCTATTCCAGGGTGACAAGAGGGAAAAAAAAAAAGCGCAACAACAACAAAAATAAACCTAACCCACTAGCATGAGGTGGTGGTGGTGGTACAGTGTTTAGTCCTCAGTTCATATTTGCTTGTAAAGCTCTAATTTCAAACTCATTCCAATGGGACCAGTTCTGTTACTCCCTGTAGGTACCATTTAAGATTCCAAACGATCACTTTTTGACAGAGTAACAGAAAGTTACTTTTAGGTTTATTTTCAATTTACAGAGATACATCAACAACTTCGCCTTCCTCACTCATGGTTCAAAATGAAGCCTTCCAACAAGCATTTTCAAAAGACATGTTTGATACTACAACAAATTAGTAACATACACTAGAACTCTGTTTTGGCAAATCTAAACAAACTCTGGAGTGCCAGCATGCCTTCCTTTCAGGCCTCCATGACAAAGCACAGGTGAAAGCCATTTACCACCCAAGTCTAACAGAAGTTTACTTCACTGCTATTTGGAAATAGCAACAAGCAGCCTAACTCTTGCACGATTACCATCAAGACAAATCATCAAATACCACTTCTCCCAAGAAGCTGGGATCTCTGCTCCTGACATTAGGTCTTTCATTAGTTTAAGAGCTTCTCTTATACTGTGAGGAATACCCCTCCTGAACAGAAACTGAAGTTAAAAATTAAATACTCTGATTTACTGCTCTTTAAAATACACTTTTCCAAATTACCACCTCCTTTTATCATTGCTTCAACTTACATTAATAAAATTGACACATTGCAGCTCACCTTTCTGACATTAAATGCTGCAAGAGGCCTACACAACAGCCTTATCTACAAGTCCACCTCAGAGGAGCTACCTGCAATACAGATACCAGAAGCTGCCTGCAGTTTGAGTTTCAAAAGCTGCCCATATCAGCCTGCATCAATCACAGGAAAATATAGATCCGTTTGCTTCACAGAGAAAAGCTTTTTGCCTTCATAGCTGTTAAAAAAAAGTTTTTTAAAAACTGTCTCTATTGATTTTAACAAGAGCAAGGAGCACTCAGAATATCAAACAACTAAATCCTCCATTAACCCTTGGGAGAAAGTCCTGTGGCAAGTTTTTCAGCCCTTCAAATAAGTAGCTGCCAAATAAACACATCCATGTACAGTGGCCATGTATTATCATCTGGAAGATCACTGTATTTTGCATTTTTAATTCTTACACTCACACCAGCTGTCCAGATGCATTTAAGGAGAAGCCTTCATTTAGGCCGGGTATCCTGTATTCATTATTATACCTATTTGCCCTGAAGCACACAGGCATGCCCAAGAAGTCACATAATTAGAACAGTTAATGAGTCATTCTAACATTGCAAGTCCTTAAGGGTCTTTGAAACTCTACTAGATTTAATTAATTTCAAACTGGGTATGGGGAGGTAATGAAAAACAAAATCTAGATGATTAAAGTTTTTTCCACAGGATAAATATACTTATTATAAGAAGTCACTTCCAAGATATTCAAATGAAGTACCAGCATCATCAGGGAAAGCTCCAACACGCTTTCATACACAAATGGCAAGAATGGAGAAAAGCCAGAAAGATTCTTTTTCATCCTCAAGCTTGTACCCAGATAAACTTCTTAATGCCATGCTGCTGATTAAAGCTAACTGCAAAGTCCAAATCAAACAAGCAGCAACCCTCCCCCAAAAGGAAATGCTTTAAATATGTAAAGTGGAACCTTAAACAGATTAAATATAAAAAATTAGAATCCTAATACACAGTGAAATGTCTGAAATTCCATTGGACCCATGGCAGAGCAGGAGATGCCAAACCTAGAGGGCTCGCACTGCTGGCAACAGGCAATGCAGAGCACAAATCAGCAAGAGGACTAAACTCCGTCTTGCTACCTCTCATAAACAGACTATCATGTCCTTGGTCTTTGCCAGGATCAACTGCTAGGGAAGCTTAAATGAAGTTCATTGTCAGTAAATTTTCACACCAAAACCAACTACAGCAGTGGATCATGGAATGAGGTGCAATCTGGCTATTATTTAAGAATTTCTCTTAGCAACTGGACAGTCATCCTGATAACTAGCATAAGATGCTCACAGAACAAAATTAGTCCAGTTGCCTCATTGAAAGGACAATTTGAGGGGGAAAAAACACAAAGAGGAAAGCTTGCAAGAGAGCAGTTCATGGAAAACAGAAAACCCCAGTAGCTTAAGTCATCAGGTGTCACGTAAGATGATCATGATGCAGAAAAACATTAAAGATGATAACCTCCAAGGCACTGAGAACCCACCAGCAAACCTCTTCATGCTTCTCAATCATGACAAAAATCACAATCCATTTTCTACAGCCTCAGTCTACACTGTTCATGGTTTCTAAGAGAATATACACCAGCATACATACGTGTACCCTTTCAATAGCTTTCACATACAGGCAATGGGCTAAGAATCACAACCGCCTAATTAGGTGCACATCAAAGCCTATATTTTTCAATATCATAGAGCCATATGCTTCAATAAAATTCTGCAAAAAAAGATAAAAGAAACAGCCCATCCACCACACAAACTTAACTTCAGAGGCAAGGCATGACAGACCTTATTCCCAGATATGAGACTTTTGCTTAGGAGATAAGCAAGTTGAAATACCTTTAGAGTAATGTGGCAGACCCATTTGAACTATTCTAAGGATGGCAATGTCATATGGCAGGGAGTTTGGAACTAGATGATCTTTAAGGTCCCTTCCAATGCAAACCAGTCTATGATTCTATGATATATAAACAATGTACTGGAGAGCAATAAAGGCTCTGAGCTTACTCACATTATCTTATTTTCCTCTTAAGAGAGTGAGTCATTGTTCCAACAGTTTTACAAGGTTTAATGAACACAAGGAGTGGAACAGCTCAACACTATCAATCTTGTTTTTTTCCCCTTGCCAAGCATCATACCTTCTGCAGGAACTCACTCCTTGCCCAGAAACCAGACCAGTTTTCTGCTTCTTCCTCCTCTACTCTGATAGTTGCATATATTGCAAGCTCAAACACTTGCACTAAAGTTTCACAGAATATGCAAGCATTTTTGGTTACCAGACACTAAATTAGCTACCCAAAAAATATAAATGAAATATTGTGATAAAAAATATGAAATATCTATAAAAGAAAGATACAGCCAGAATCAAAATCAGCTTGTCAGAGAATCAGACTAACTCCTACTTCAGTTGTAAAATTCATCACTATGCAGTATGGAGAAAGCTATAACAAAAATAAAATGACAAGGGAAAGCTATTAAACTAAATCTGCCTTTAAAAATGATCTGATATCACAAATGCTACTTGTACTTTGTAATTGTAACCAATTTGACAGGAGCAGTAACTGGAAACAGATTGTAGTTGACACGTTGACATATTTCTACTCTTGATTTAACAGGGAAGTCTTCAACTTTTTACTGGTTTTCTAACTTGAAATAAATAACAGTGAAAAACTAGAGACAAGAACTTCACCATCCACAAAGGGGACGCAGCTAATAGCAGCTGGTTTAGTTCTTCAACTGTCTCTTTCTGGACAAGGATTGCCAGCATTTCCACAGATTTAATTCCTAAACCTCTTGATCAATGTTTGTGTGTGCTATTCATTTATTTATTTTATTATTAACTTCTTTTTATTAACTTCAAAACTTGCATGAGTTTCAGTTCAACCTAGGAAAATTAGTTTTTTGCAAATAATTTTAAATTTACGTCCATAGATTAATTGTAAAAAAAACCCCAAACAAACACAAATGAAACACATGAAGAAAATTATCTGCTCTAAAAGCTATTTCTTTTTATATTATGAAGATTGTATTGGCTGATAACAAATACTTCCCATACATACAGGTACATTTTTAGATTAATAAAAAGCAGTATTAGAGAGAAAGCAAAAAGACTGCCTTTGAATACAGCTACCTAAATAAATGCCATTTAGATGAGAATATCTGGTAAATTTTATAAAGCCAAAAATGTATGGGGAGAAAAGACACAACCTGACCTATAGCACAAAAGGCAACACTAATCTGTAACATGTTGCTAGTTTCAGATACTTCTCCATTTCTGTGATAAATATACTGCTTAAAACACATAAGTCTCCATGCAGGTTTTACATTCAGACTATTAATACAAAATCTCTCTTTTCTTCTTCAGAAAAGTGTTCCAAAAGCCCACATGCAAAGAGGATGCCCTACATTCCCTACAGCTAGGTGAAGATAAACTTTGCACTACATATGGAACATATGTAATACAGCTTTTGGTTAAAAGTAACTCAGCTAAGGGTTTGAAATGCGAGAGTAAATATTCCAAGAGAACGAACAACACCTCTGTTAAAAAAAAAGGCAACAAAAAACCTCCAAATTATTCACATTATCCTGTTGACAACAACAAAGAGCCTATCAGTTCAGGCAGGCCTGCTTCAGAGCTGCCACTTATTCCCCCTCACCAGTTTAGTTCCACAGCAGCAGCATAATCCTCCCACTTTGATCAGCTGCAAAACTGCTTGTTTTAAACAGACAGATGCGTGGAGCCATCAAATTCTGCAGTCAGTCATCTTCTTGTAGATTCCCCAGCCTGAAAGTGAGCAAGCAGCAAGTAACAGAGCTCGATTCCTTAATTAAAGATCAAGAATATTTGTAAATAAATATATGTACAGAATGCTTATTAAATAGGCCACTTTTTATTAGGATCTGAACAGGTAATTTCTCTCCCACACACTGAAGGAAAGCACAGAAGATTAATTTAAGGTCAGCGGGCAGACACGGTGCTCGGTAGAGCTATGCAATCAGAGATCGGAAGCTGCCTCCTCTCTTCCGCCTCATCTCAGAAACAGCCACGGTCTTTGCAACTGAACTATGAACTTTCCTCTCCATCAACAAATAGTTCCACCAAGCGTGGGGTACAAGAGGCACCAGACAAAAACAAGGAACTCGCTCTCCGATGGCATGCTCTCTGTTTTGTTTAGGCTTCAAGCAGCCATTTAAGAGTTTGCTTTCAGTTCATGCAACCTCTTGTCACCCTCCAACACAGAAAACTAAGATCTAGATAAATTAACTTTCCAACAAAGATCAGCACAACATTATGCAAACCAGAAAGAATGCTGCATAATCTAGAAGCTGCAAGCACAAAGCAGTTGCCCTCACTTCTGACACAGCAGAACTGAAGTCTAACTAAAAATCAGAAGCAGAACTTAGTATTAAAAAAATCTCATCAACGTACGCCTTGAAAGACTAAAACCAGAACAGCATGACCAAATGATTACCCAAACCAAATCTGAATCCACAAGTAAGACTCAAACACTTTAAACAGAGAAGTTACCAACTCTGACCATACACAGAACTCTAAGCACAGTACTTCAAGAACTTCCTCAATTTTGCTAATTTCTGTAAATAAACTTAAAATTGAAAAACATAGAGAATGGCAGAAGGCCAGTTCTCAAGCAGTCCAAGACATATTGGCTTAGCCTAGCCAAGAGAGTGGAAAAATTAAACATAAGAATGGGAAGAGAACTCACGGTGGCAGTTTTTTCCATTCTATTAGAGCCAAATATTGTAATCTGAAAAAAAATTAATTGAAATAATACCATCTCTTTGGGTACAGTTACAAGTTACTCCTAAAAGATGAAAACCTGCACTGACATCAGTTAATACTGAGAGGCTTGGGGTTTACTTCCTCTGTTAAAAAACCTTACAACAGCAGAACCACATGAAGACTTAAGTCTGATGGATACCTGCAAGAGAACTCAAGACAGCTGTGGTACTTAACACCACGTCTTAGCTTCTCCCCCTCTCTCCAATTTAGAGTATTTCAAGTGGGATCTCCTGTAAGTGGTATAAAGGGATCATACAGCAACGTTACAGTACCAGAAACTGAATACTTCCATTCTCCAGACTACGCACTGACAGAAAGACTGTTTTCAAATTCCAACATGATCTCACTGAAGTAACTGCAAATATTCAGATAAAAGAGTACACAACAGCAGTTTCATGTAAATCCCAGTTTCTTGCAATATTCAGAATAAATCCCTCTGCAATATTTTAATTGTGCACTTCCAGCACCATTCAGTATAGGAGTTAATAAAAATCAAGCCTTCAGGTACCAGAAAGTTACAGCAGACTGGATGCTAGTATTTGGAAGGCTTTGGCATTAGTCAGTATTTTTAAAAAAAAAAAAAAAAAAAAAAAAAAATCATTCAAAAGCCCACAGTATCAGCCATAATCTTAAGGTTCTTGTGCCACTTCCCCTCGCTATGGTGGAGACTCATTTATCTGCTACTGCACATGGTGTTTGTCCAGCAAAGGTAACAGAAAAATTGACACACTGGCTGGGAGCCATAACGGCAGCTCTCCAATGGATCAGCATAGCTGGAAGTTATGATGGGGAAATTCATCAGGCAGGATGAGAATACCCACACTAACTTTTTTTACCCACCCTAAAGAGTAAAACAGTGCACAAATGAAAATCTCAAACAGACGTTGATCTAATTATGTACAAGACAACGTCATAATTTCTCTTGCATATTTGATAGGTAAAACTTCCACACATCTTAGAAACTAATTATCATACATGAGACCAGCCACCACAAGCCACATGCCACAGCTGAACACTTAACAAGAAAAAAACCAAAACAAAATTATAGTTGTAGCTAAAGATTAGAAAGGTGATGGAGCAGAAACATCTCTTCCCAAATGCACCCCATTATGACTCATATACCTCTATAACCATGAAATCACTCCTGAAACTGATAGAGGATGGCAAACCCCTCTGGCATACCCTGCTTATCACATAAATAGGATTCAGTAAAACTACCTCACATGTAGGAGACTGCAGAGTTGCTGCAATTAAGGTCTGATGCCTGTGGTTTCAAAATAGCCAGTTAATATTTTATTTAAGTTAGGTAAAGAGTCCAAAGTCTTTAAGCACATGCCATAAAGCACTTGCACCACTACCGAAATACTAAATGAAATGATTTGGCAACCTAGCCTGTGTTAGCAGCGGTGGGGGGAACCTTCTCAGCTGGCAAGAGCTGCTACATCAGCAGTTTCTGACTGACAGCAGGGCTGTACCAGCTTCCCGCTCCTGTCCCCAGGGAAATGAATTCTGTGTCTGATGAGTAATTCATTACTTGTATTTGTGCTTAGGCAAGTCCAAGCACCATCATGCACCTTCTAACGGTGAATTCTTCCTTAGCCAGAAAGCGAGCGGGTGCGCATCTGCTCCATCTAGAACGCTGCATTAGCATTCAGCCACATCAACCCAGCTCAATCATCTGAGAACAAAAGCCGAATTTAATCTGTAGGAGCTGGCTGAAAGCAGAAGAAACTGAAAGGGAAATTGGTACAGATCAATTCTGGCTCAGCTGCATTTGGATTTCTAAAACTGGAGGGGCAGATCTGAAAGCTCTTTTGTTGGTACCTTCGGAGCCTTTGAGACTCGAGCTCCAAGTCCTATTTAACACCGACAGTAGCAAACTATAGGAAGACATGGGTGCAGCTGACACCAGAGACAAAGACACCAGCTGGGGAAGAACAGTGTCCACATGTACACAGAAATGTGAGCCAGGAACCAAAGGCAGCCTGGCAAGCTCCAGGCCACAGCGCAGCCCCTCTGAGAGCCGAGGGCCAAGCCCTGACCCAGCTCCTGGCAGGCTGGCTGCGCACACAGCAACCTGTTCACCTTTTCCCTTTGCTGTCCTTTGTGGTCCTTCACTGTCTGAGGCTTCACCACAATGGGGACATCTGCTGAAGAGAACAGCCTTAAAGCTGTGGCAGACTCCCCATTGCTGATGTATTGCTAAAAGCCGCACCTGATACAGGGTATTTTCGCGGGATGTGAAGTGCTCGCCAGAAACAGCAGTCACCTTGCTGCCAGAATCATCACAGCAGATGGGGCTGATCAGGTGTGGCAAACCCTACAAGGTCTGCAGCCTGTCTCTAACCTCTCTGCCTCCAACTGCTCAAAATTTCATTCACAATCCATATTTTACCAAGTTTTAATAAGTCTTATCAACATTCTACTAATTAAATCTACACCATAAATTAATGTTATGTAAGAGCATCACCTACAGCATCTGAAACCCACAAACGCAACCTTTATATACACAATTATCACTTGTGAACACTGATGTCAATCCAGTTCGATCACAGACAAGCAAGAGATATTTTGAGTATTCTCTTTCCTTTGCCTTCTCTGGGAAGCCTTCTTGTCTCTAGATTACAGTGAACTGTAACCTCTTAAAGGCTTCAAAATGACATGAAACTCCCAAGAAATGTTTTCCTGCACCTGTGTTCACCAAGGTGTGAGCAGAACCAAGCCTTGACCCAGGCTTCTAATGGAGAAGCGTGTTCTCCTGTGGCTGGGCAGGGGAGAAACTGAACCTTTGTCCTGGACTGCTGCAGAGCTCAAGGATTATTTGGCATATACGAAAGACTATAAAGTAACAGGGAATGCTTTATCTGGCTTTCAGATTATTTATTTCCTTGCTTAATAATTGCTACTGCTGATTAGGGAAGACAAAGTTATACCAAACACTGAAGTACAAGCCAAATTCCTTTGACCTATTTATAGAATCTACCTTATACCCATTTTACTGCATTACCTGTGACTCATTCCTACAGCTGTGCTCATAACGGAGCTGCCTTTAGAAAGCATACTTGGGTTCACAGATCAGCAACCACACTGTAACTGCTGCTGATGCCCCTACACACAGTGTTAAAAATACAAAGATACAACAAACTCATGTATGTGATCAATCAGCTAGAACAGGAAATGGTGAGAACAAAGAATTCAGGTTTGGACCAATGATGTCCATTTTTCCCTGTAGCTGACACATTATGGGACTAACAGCTGGCCAGGCTAGTTGGTACTAAACTGCTCGGTCTCAGCAGAGCTGTCCTGGAGAGCTGCGCAGGGACAGGACACCAGCAACCGCAGTACCAGAAGAGCAGCCTTGGCCCCATCTCAGAACAACCCTGCAACTGTGGACAAGATTGATCCTGAGTTAACAGCTCGCTCATGCTGATCTTTTCAGCTTCTCTGCACTCTGCCCTACAAATACATTAGAGGCATTTATAAAAGCATGCTGAGCAATTACAGCAAAAATAAAACCAAGACTACAAACAACAGTCTCAGTACCAAATTTGCCTCTCTTTGCTATTTAGAGCTCACATTTCAGCATGCAAAAAATTCTCACACCCTCCAAAATGTGTGCCTGAAGCTATATAGCACATGCAAAATAAATTGCATTTATAATGGTATGTTATGGCATGCAATTTCCCTCTTCCCAATCACACTGCCTGCCTCTCTTGTTAAATAGCCTGTCAGCTTTTCATCAGGAAGTAGAAATGGGTTTTCCATCTCCTAGGAGATAAACAAGGCTTTCCCCTCTGCGGAGGGGAAGTTGAGCTGCTGAGTGTGCAGCGCAAGGGCCAGTGCCTGCAAATATGCAGGTTAGGGTGTGCTCGCCCATGGGCTTTGCACCGTCCCCGTGGCACTCTGTGCCCACCACAATGCCAGTCACCTTCCTGGACAGAGCAGTAACTACTTTAAAAAGTAGATTTGTGTATTTTTATGCAGTTTTCTTTTTGATTTTAGCTGAACATACACAACTCTGACTCACAGCACTGCTGCCTTACAACTAAGGAGCTTTAGGTACTCTTGTCATACCACACATTAGTAAAATATTCTTTATACCTCCCTGCGGTTCTCTTGAAGCTACGCCCCCCCTCAGTTCACAGGGGAGCAGAACCATAGGATTGGACTTTTACATTTAGGCTGTGCTAATTCAGAGGGAAAGCTTGCCACACTCAACAAAAGTAGCATAAATCAATCTCAAATATATGGCTATATAATAAATGGAATAAAATTTATACTTTCGAACTCTTTTTTTTTTAACTCTGGCTTTGTAAAGCTAAGATGCTGTAATTCTGCAGTTTTATGCTGTAACTAAAGTTAAAGATTATGTATTTACAAAAAGCACAGTTACATTTCAAAATGAATTCATTATCTACTTTTACTAAAAAGGAGTCAAACTACAAAACTACAGATACACTGTAAAAAAAAAAAAAAAACAACAAACCACCACATGAAATATACAACTACTCTTCGTTTCTACTTCAGGAATCAGGAAAAAGAAACATGACCAGGACTGGGTTGACTTTTCACTACATCCTTGCTAATTTTAAAATTACTTAATCAAAGAGACAGACCTTCTTGTGTTCAGAGACCATTACTGCGATAGCCACTGCACAGTGTGCTTACAGCAGATTAAGGCGACACAACTGAAAGGACTGCTCTAGCAGGAGGGTGCCCAGGGGACAGCCTTTGCTCCTCTAATGCTTCACACAGAGATGTCAGGACTCCATGGGGTATTGGCAGGTTGGCCACTTTTCTAAGGCCTCTTACAAGCAGCTACAATGTAGAAGCATGAGATTTCCTTCCAGGGATATTCTGCTCATTTCCTTGCCTGCAGCATGCATTTTTAAAGAGAGAGAGAAACCAATCAAATTTAATTCATATTGCATTATTCACCAAGTAGCTATAGTCTCATCCAAAATCTTAATTGTCTAATAATTCAAATCATCTATTTCGAATACAGCTCCAAGGGAATGACTAGAAACCAGAGGCTGCCTCCTACATGCACACTAAATCTTGCTGTTAGGATACCTAGCGCAGGCTTTTTTTGAAACAAAGCAATAAATATTGGCCTCTTGTATATACATGTGCAGTGTTTCTTCATGTCTTCAGCCAAAATGCTGTTTGATGTTTCAGTTGTCTCAGGAGTGCTGAGGCACAGCTGTCTCAATCTTCCAGCTTTGCGAATCTTTTTCTACTTTCCAACCTTCAAGTGTTAACCACTAACATGAAACTTGGCACATACCACTTAAATTATGAGCACAGTTAATTCCTCTAACCACCAAAAAAGTAACAGGCTGTCATTTTTAAATTACTGGAAAGCAAATGCAGGAAGGAAAAGAGGACAGAAAAGGCACAATCGAGCATTTCTGATGTTACTATTACCCTAAATACATAATTAAAGAATCATCCACAGCAGGACTGATAAGCAGTTTTCCAGAAAAACCTGCTTCTAAGTGTAGCCCTTTCACATGGGCCAGACTTGACTACCAGGTCCAGCTTTCACCATTACCTCCTGAGCTACATACAGCTCGTTGATTATCCTGGGTTTAACAGGTTTTAGTACTCAATACCAAAGGACGCTTAAGTAAAGAATAAAAGAAGGTACAGAACAAAACTACAAAGCAATTAACTGCCTGTTAACTGCCTTCAGCCTATACTTTGGTACACTTCAGACTCAAGTTCTTTACCCAGTGTTAATGCCTCAAAGCTCTTGGAGCTGTTGAGGAAGTTACCCAGAATGCATCAGAAAACAGAGAAGAAAAAAGGCTTGCTCAGCAACAACACAAGCTTCCCAGCTTCTAGGGACACATGAAGTGGCATATCAGCCCAGGAGCCGGCAACAGAGCAAATGGAAACTGTCAGGAAGTCCAGTGTTTCCAGCAGCCACAATCACAAGCTTCCTTCAGAAAGAAACAGTGACCTACACAATCAACCTGCTAAACCACTTCCTACCACAACCATCTTTGTTACCCTGCCTGGTCCCACACCAGTCCAGAGAGCCCCAGGGAAGCTCCCTTCTGCACCAGGGGTACCCTCCCACGGACTTTCTGGAGCAAGTGGTTTCCAACAACTGAAAGGGTTCACAGCCAGGTGCAAAAATGCCAACAAACTTGCAGTCCATAAGAACCAGCATCTGCATGCAGGCCAGGCCCCTGAGCACACCAGTCCCCAGGAACAGCAGAGCTTGTGGTCTATGTGACAGTAGTAAAATCAAAGCTTATATTGGCCAGTTGTCTGCACTATCAACAAGTTATTCTCAGTCATTCCAGCTCTGACCTGACCTTTATTTCACACCCACGTCACACTAATTAATGGTTAAACAGAATTCAATCACTTGGTCCTCAGTACCTCTGAGGAAGTCACTAACTATACCAACAGCATAGGTGGGCCTGCATTACTCTAAAGGAGCAAAAAGTGGCATGCGTTGAAAGCGAGCACCAGGGTCAGTCTCAGTGCTGACTTGCTCTGAATATCAGATTGCTTTTGATAGCAAAATGACTTTTACATGAGAACACAGTACACTAAGTTTCATATAGGCATCTGTGCTCCAAAAATTCTGATGATCATCCAGCTGTTCTCTCACACTACTCTGCACCCTACTACAACCATATGCACTGTTTACCTTTCAAATTTTATTGCCCTCGGCTAAGAGAAACCAGATATCACCTCCTTCTCTAAATGCTGGTATGCAGCCAAGTTCTCCTCCTGTCGAACATTGGCATGCTCTGGAAGCTAATGTTTTCAACTAGCCAAACAACCTATCTTTCTATAGCTAGGCCAATATGTAGTCTCCAACTGGGAAGAGAACTGTCATGGGATCTTTATTTTGTTTTGAGTTTACATACTATTTACAAATATGGAGGCCTCCAGACTGAATCACAATCTGCACAGAACTGAGGACCAGCATCAAGGGTGTAGGACAGCAACCTGCAGTCACGTGTGTCCTTCAGAAGGACATCAATTCCCTTGTCCTTTATGGGTGTGCAACAACATAGTGAAATAAAGACAAAGCATTTATCCGCTTGTGGCTGCTTCACAGTCACTGATGTGAAGCAGTTCTGTTGAAGACTTCCTTGAGTCTAAGCATTCCCACGTAAACAAAACCTCGACAGGCTACAAAATAAGCTTATGCAATTGGAAATAAACGTTTATTTTGAAATAAAAAGAAGACATCTGTATATATACAGACAAACCGTAAACCTTTGATCAACCCTACAAAGCATGTCTGCATATAAAAAAATGTCAGCTTCATAACTTCCTTTGGAAAAAAAGAATGCGATTTCCCACACCCCGCTTATTCATGAAGATTACTTACTACCCTAAAGAATACTATTTTATTTAGTAACAGAAATAAATCCAAATTAAAGATTTGTAGCTATCAGTTAACACGGTGAGTGCATCACAAAAATTAAAGCAGAAACAAGGGTGTAACCACACAGGACAAGCTCCCAGTGCTGGCACTCTCAGGATGTCCCAGACTTACACCTCTTGCTTTTCTAATCTAGCACAAATAAATAGGTGACCGTACAGATTACAAGTTCCAGCAGAGAATCTCCAGTACCACTAAAGCTTTTCCCCTACCAATCAAATGTTATTTTAATGTCACCTATTAACTTTGGGTTTGAGTTCTACCTTAAAGGACCCGTACTCCCCACTCCTACGCTGTTACACCGTTCCAGCCCCACACAGCCCTTCACCCAGCAGCAATCCTCAGTCAAAAGGTGCCACTGGAATTCAGGATTGGGGTTAAGCATAATAAGTAATCCCCATAATAAGAGGATACAACAGAACACTCTTGTACCATCTGATATTACAACAACAATGTTTGTTTATACAAGCATTAAAGTAAGGTTAAATTTCAATATCTGAAAGACAAATATTCTAGGAAATAATATTTAGAGTGGACTCTGTCTATTCGAGCAGATAATCAGAATGAATAATTTACAGCCACACTTTCATCTCCACTGCAGCTGAGAAGAGCCGCATTGTAAGGAGCTTGGGGAGATGCCGACACATCTGCTCACCAAGTGGAATAAATCGGGAGGATTCCAAGCAACAGTGGTCCAGTAACCTGTTTTACTTAGGTGACAAATGGGACAGGAAGCAGCAGGAGGAACAAGGAATGCAAACAAATCAACGTGCTCATGGTGATGTCAGTATTTCATACTTTTGTAATACTGAACATTCTGCCTTGGAGAAAACAAGTGTTATATGCTGGGCTTTCACCTCTGAATTGTCAGAGATTCTTCCTAAAGGTAGCTCAGGGTCAAGGCTCACACTGACCTGTCACGCTCGCATCTAGGCCTTCCTGCTGTGCCATGAGGACTCAGAAGCAGAATAACATCATGGCAGCATAAATTCATCCAAATTGCTCCAGTAGCAGTAAGCAGCACATAATAAACAGCTAACAAAGCAAACACGCATCAGAGAATTCTCCAGAAATTCAAGCAAGTTCCATCATACAGCTGGGAATCAAGCATCATTTGATACTTTTTCCAGTGATGTGTACAAGATTGAATTAACAGAATAAACACTAATTTTCTACAGATGCTGCTCAGGTGGAAGGATAGTGCAAGTTTCATCAGGGGAAAGCCTTGTAAAAAGATGATAAGCATCTGGAGGAATAACACTGGCATATAGAAAACTGTCATTACAAAGTAGACAGACGGGGGAAAAAAAAAAGTATCTTTGAACAGATTAAAGAAATCTATGTGTACAGCTAGCAACAGCCAGAAAAGACATGCATACAGTCTGGTATAACTCATGAAACACAGGGAGCCACAGCACCATGCAATAGTGTCAGGGGACAGCTATAAACAATCTCCTCCTATCATACAGCCTGGACAAGTTTTGCTTATTCACATCTACAGGGTTTTTGGTTAACATCACAGTCTGTGCGTATTACCTGAAAATAGGAAAAAGCAGCTAGACATAGGTATGATTCTATGTAGCACAATGAGAAGGGTCACTGTATAACTAGATAATGAGCAGAGTAAAAACTTCACAATTTAGAGCCAAGATCCCCCTCCCAGCAACACTGTGCCAACTAAAGTAGCACTAGGACCATCAGCTGCAGAGCTTAAGAGTCACTCTTAAGTTAGCTTTGTTTAACCACAGACCAAGCACAAACAGGAGATTCCTAAATACAAACCTATTGAAAGTTATTAACAATGAACGGTTCACCTATTACCTGCCTTGCCTATTACTTACAACATTGGTTGGGTAGCACTTTTTATTGTTTTGAAGAGTTTCCAAAATGCTTCAAGCATTCTACTAAGCAATACAAAGCATTTCTGTAGGTATAGAAATTTTATCAACTGACATAGTAAGCAGCCTGCAGCAGAAATCTAAGAAACTCATTCACAAGTCCTGAATTACACATCCAGCTGAGCAGAATAAGAACTAGGAATAGCCTCAGCTTTGGTGTACAAAACTCCCTTTTCTTCACAGTCCAATGTATTAACTGAAGATTCACTTTACAATACATGTAAGGTAAATCAAACCCAACTATGCATATCTGCAGTGTGCCTGTGATCAACTAGATCAGTTAGGAAATGAGTTTTGGTTAGACCAGTCTAAAATGAGATGACAGTAGGCTCATACTGGAAGCTTGGTTTCAGTAGCACACTCCTGTAGTTTCTGTGCTAAGCTTAAAATAACAAACACAGAAGCATCCATCACAAAATTTATATTAAATTGAAAACATTCAGGCCAACAGCCAGCTCCTGATGTAGCTGCTACTTCCCCCCTGAAGTTCAAGAAACTTGCTCCATCTCCTGTGACATGGACTAGAGCAGTGTTTTGGGCACAGTTTGTATGCAATCACACACTAACTTGATCCATTTCCAGTACAACCCTTTCCTAAAGCTGCAGCTCACAAAGACATCGCCTTCCCTCTGTCACCTCTGCACTCCTGTGGGCAATGGCATAAGGACCCACTTAAACATCTCTGCCCGTACAGGCAGCTCCATCACTTCAGCAAAAATAGACTGGCCCCATCCTAAGCAACACACACACAGGAGGAACCCAGAGACTAAAAAGTGGAAGAGACTCTAAGCAGAGAGAAAAAGAGTGAAAGACACCCTGAAAACAAACTGTAAGAAATCCAGTTGCCACACACATAGTCACATTCATTTAATGAACAAAAGGTGAACGAATTAGTATAGCTGCTCTCTACTTGAGGGCGGGTCAGGCAAGACAGAGTTAAACATGAATGGATCAAAACAGTTTGGATTACTCTGTTCTCTTCAGTCCAGAGACATGTTCCCAAAAAAATGAACAGAACATTGTTCTACTCATTAAAAGTGTCTTAAGTCATTACTTTCCTTTTGTTGAAGTTTTGAAAGCATCAAAGGAGGCAGACGCACAAGTTAAAATTCTTTTAACATTTAAAAGAGCATAAATATAATATTGTACCATTTTATTCTTCACCTTCTCTAATATGTTTACACACAAACATCACAGCACATTACAGAACATCAGTATACCACAAGCACTGAAAAAAAGAAATCAAAATGCTGAATTATAACACTTCAGAGTTTTGCAGCTAGCAACTAAAAGCCCACCTTGAAATTCTACGTATCACAAGTAAAACCCAGTAAGTCACATTCAAGCAATAGGCTAGAAAATTTTCTTAGCACAGACACCATTTGATCCCATTGTAAATAATAAACTGATGGAGAGAAGAAAGAAAGAAAGAAAGGAAAAGTCTTGCAAATGCTCCAGTCTTCCATAAAACTATGCTGGATTTTCAACAAAATTAGTAAATTGTCTTTAAAATTTAATAATCAGTTTGCCCTACACAAAATACTTCAGTTCCTTTTAGCTGGAGAACTAGTTTTACGCTGTTGGGCAGAAAGGTCTGTGGGTGGTTTTTAAGCAATTTTGCCACTCAAAAAAAGCGAGATCTTCCTCTTTTGCCAGTGTATTGCTGGCAAGTTTTCCTGTGTTTTCCAAAGATAAACCATATATTTTAGATTATGCTAGGACCATAATAACCTTTAGAAATCTAGTTCTAGGACCTGCATTTTAGAGAAAAGGGAGACTGATTTAACAAAATTAGCAGATGTAGTCAAGTGAGCAACTACGTATCAGGTTAAACCTAAAGAATATACCTGTCTGAGCATTGCTTCAATGAGGTTTTCAGCTTAGATCGAGCCTCTGAAGAGTATAAGGAAAGACTGCTCCATCACTCACACACACACACACACGTGCACGTGCACACACGCGTAGTCTATTAAGTATTGCAGTTTTTGTTTTAAAATTGTAATCAAAGAGCAGGTAGAGTTAAATTAAAAAAAAAAAAATCTTCCACATTAATTGTTATACCTCATTTCCCAATTCTAATCAACACAAAGAAAGTAGTTAATAAGCTAACATTAATAGTGACTAGCTTTATTCATGTTATCCAACTGCCCACACTAGAAGCAGCAGTTGCTCTTCTGCTCTACAAATATGCAAGAAAGAAACCTATAGCCACATTCAAAGAGGTAGTGAAATTAACAGTGCACTGCAAAGTGAAAATAATAAAGGTAAGGAGGTTAAAAACCAGTTTGAAATCCACATGAACGGCAAGAAATTAGGGAGTGAAGCAACACAAAGGCAAAAACTATTCAGTACTTCAAAGACAATGAAAGGAAAGAAAAATAAAGGGCTCTACTGAGAAATTTTGCACAGATCATCACTTATTGCACAGATCATCACTATTCAAAATACAATGAGCTTAAAACCAAATGCTGTACTAAAACAATCCAGAGAACTCAGCAGCTGTAAATACATGCACAAGAAAATATACTCATGTCCACATATGAGAGGTAGCGCAGAAATCAGGGAGGACACAGAATGAAGGGACGAGACTCCTACATTTCAAATCCCCAGTAACAAACCAGGAACCAGTATCTCTCTAGCACAATTATCTCCCGAAGTGGCTGGCTGTCACAGAAAAACAAAGCTCTATTCTCAAGCGATGAAGAAAGTACTTCCACCAGTGAATGCCCTTATAAGCAAGAGGAATCCAGCTGTTTTGGTCCCAAACTATACAAAGTCATTTATTGTCCTAATGACAGAGGACAAAGAGTTCTAAACATCAAAAATAGCATGCAGGCTGTGAAAGGCCCATCAGTATATTAAGTTTACCAATTTAGGAGGACTGAGGACAGAAAAGTAACAGGACTATGTGTCCAGCACCCAATGCCAAGAAAAACATGATTCTCATTTACAATTCGCTTACCTTCTATAGAAGGGGCCTGGTCCACAGCTGCATATAGCATCTCTTTCAAAGCCTGCAAGGGAGAGGGAGAGAACAAGGAATACAGTTAGTATTAACAAAAACCCCCAACATTGTTTTGATATGTCTGTTTGAAAACAAAAGCAATTAAAGTCCTTTTATCCTCCGAACTGACACAGAAAGCTATGGTATGTGATGCCAATGCTATCACATGTATTTCTGTTAACAAATTAAACACAAGTTCACGTTTACTGACTGCTTTGTCTAAAGCCTGTTACCCTCCTAATCTATAAAATTTATTCCAACTGTATCTTTCAACATCTTCCTTTGGAAAAATGTTTCCCAGTTGGTAGAATGTTCAAGGTTTTACATTAAAAAAAAAAAAAATGCTGTGTGACACAGAAGGGAATTTGTCAAGGCAAATGGAGGAAAAGCAGCCTCGGGGATTTCTTATCACTGTTATATAGGCTTATGGAACTACACATACATTCTAAAAGCTGAAGACAACATGATGAAGGAGATTAGAGAACCAGGGGTGACGGCCTTCTCTTGAGCTGGAAACTAAAGGACAACATTAACACCAGCCAGAATTATTAACCAGGTCTTCACGTTCTACAGGCACCGTTAGCTGCCTCCCAGAGACCACAGGAACAAGCTGGTCACCCACACCTGGTTGCCAGTGCAAGAGATGAGCGGTGCGGGCAGTGGGACCAGGAGGCAAGAAAGTCCTACAACTAAATACCAAGCACCCCTGGCAGTAACTCCTTCTGTTAGCAGAGCCAGGAGGGGGGCACCACATCACTTGCAGCTCCTTTTCAGAAGGCTTCTTTTCAGACAGTTGCTAAGATGCTGGTATTATTCCAGCCATAGACTAAAGATTTGCTCTCTCTCACATCACAAGTGCAAGCAACAATCAATGTTTGGATCAGCAGTTGAAGGAATAGGCTGAACCGTAATTATGGAACTAGAAGACACCAGGAAGGTCCCATTCCTACTGCTGAGTGATTTGTTTACACACATCCCACATCACTTGATAAAGATGGGCATCTAAGTGCACATACTGAACGCAAGTGTGCTTCACACACAGTTGCTGCAAAAACTAAATGTTATTCACTCCCTTCTGAACTCACAGAAATCTAACACACAAGAGTCATTCAGGTCTTTCAAGTTCCTGTCTCTTCTGCCTGTTTCCCAACATATCTTATACATCTATAATCCTACACCTCTGCATTTACGTGTGTGCGTGTCCCTCAGTCAAAACATCATAGCCTAAATAGCAAATTCCCTAATACCCTCAAGGTAAAAACCACAAGCTCAGCAGCTGGAAACTCAGCACTCTTGTAACATAGTGGTTACAATCCTGTTAAGCAAATAGAAGGTCTAAAGGACACGTCTGTTTATCACAAGATATCCTAGGTGGCAGGCTACACAGGCAACTCAGACACCTCTCAAAGGTCTGATTCCCGAGTCCACAGAGGTCTCAACAAAGGTCACTTGCATAATTGTTTTCCCAACCGAGCCACTGCTGAATGATCCTTGTTCCAGCGGTGCAGCTCTCCTCTACCCTCGGTGCTTTCTTTAAATTCCTTCCAAACACTGGCCACTTCAGTCCTTTTCCCCCCATGACTTACTGGCCGGCAGTATGTGATCTGTCACCATGCATCAAGTGGTCAAAAAGCCTTCCCTCTTTTTTCATCCTGCTGGTCATCCTTGTCTACCTGTAACTTTTTCCATAAACTGCAGCCACATAGCATATGATAAACAAACCTAAGAGACAGTAAATTGAAAGTCACTGTAGTAAGAACTCCATCCCTTAACCTACCCAGAGGTAAACTCACAGTGTACTTCCCATCTCTGGTTTTATCAGTCATTTTGAAAAAACAAATTAAAAAGGACCATAAGACCAACAGTCCTGCACTAAACAATCTTGAAAGCTGAAGGCGTCAGTCACCCTTTAGACCTCTCTCCCCATGCAGACTGACATTATTACAATCTGGCAGCTGCAGGGCAGCAGATTTTGTTACTGCTTACCTGACCTATATAAGTAAACCAATAACGTGAAAGTGAAAGGCTCAGTGCTCCTTCACAAAGTATTTAGTCCTCTGAGTTACAGAATTTTAGAAGTGATTGTTTCCAAAAGTTAGCCATCTCTGTCAGCTTCAAATGTTTAATTACTATTTCTGCCCTCAAACTAGACAGAAAGGGTTATTTCCCCATTTTAAATTGTGCTAGTGATGCATCTTCCATCCACAGTAAACTTGTATAAATGTATATCAGCGAACATTGGAAAAAAAAAAAAAAAAAAAGAGTAGCTTTCAAACCGCTTATGCTCTTCTAAACTCATCCACTAACACCCAGAAGGACAAATAGTGAAATAGCACAACAGATTTGTGTCAGAAGGTGGCACGCCTGGGTGTGAACTGCCTATCATGAAGCAGGATTTGACGAGCAGAATTGGCCACCTCCCAAAAACTGAAAGCCAGTTTCTGGAAGAGAGACTCAAAAAGCAAGCAGGCTACCTCAGCTATCAGTTTCGTTTTCCCCACCTACTTCCTGCTGGAGGTTGTGTGTCAGAAAAATTATTTCTCTTTAAGACTTAGCAACCTGGAGTCTCCTAAAAGGGAAGAGAAATCACATGCTTGTGCATTTTACCCATCTCCCCCATGAACATGTAATAACTGTTCTGATTCTTCTTCTTCCTCAGATGCTGCAATTTCAAAGCTTCTAAGCACTTTTTCTTTAAAAATACCATCAAACTTCTGCATCCAGATAAATAAATTCAGGCCAGATTAACCGAAACAAAACTGCCATCTGGCAACTGCAAAACTCCACCAAGTTTCCATCAGCTGGAAGTGCAGACATACACTTACATTTAGAAGTCTGAGCAGATGAAGCAACGCTCTCCTCTTTCTCCTAAAAGCACTCTGGAGACGGACACAAGAGCAAAGGAAATCTGCAGCACTGATTGTGGATAAACAGAGGATTAGCAATCCAACAATTTCACTGCATCAAAAAGTATTCTTTGAATGTGGTGAAGCAGGCTCCTAGCAAAAAAGCATCAGCTGAAACTCATCTAAGTGTTACCTTTGGTACTTGTTTGGTACTATGTGGAAAAAATAATACTGTTGTCTGACATAAAAAGATGGGATTTTGTTTGTTTTCACGTTTTATCTTTACACCAGAGGAAATGAAGAGTAAATGACTGGTCCAAAACATAAGGTTTTAAGGCAAGAAGTCCACTGAAGCCATACATGCCCCGGCAATCATTTAACTGGCTGGGAGCAGGCTACTAACTTTACAGAAGATGATACGCTGCCAGATCCCCTAAAATAAGGTGACCAAACTTTTTCACTCCCACTGCCAGGGTCAGGGCACATCCACAGGTCACTGCCTGGTTGCATGGCAAGAACCGTGCAGCTACAGGAGCCGAGTGCCCAGGTACGTGTGCGAGGCAGCCAGCACCCACGTGTGTGAGCCTTGGCACACACCCCTAAAACCACTGCTCCCCTCTGCTGTGGTCTCTGCACAGAGAAGGCAGCAGGTACAGAAACTTGAAGCATTACTTTTAACAAACAGGAAGTTTTCAGATAACAGCCACTGAAATCAGGACCAAAGTTCTTTAAAACTTTGGCATATTTAGTGTTTAACATAATTAACAAGCATTTCCACAAATTAATCATTTGTCAATACATTGTTTTAAACTCAGTCATACACAGGGAGTAGCCTGATAATGACACTCAGTACTTCACCAATAAAAATGCCCCTTTACATTGGGATTATGTATTACGTTTTTGCCACTGGTCCTGACATAAAGCCCTCTTGATCATTTGCACTGACTGATGCTCCAAGAACGGTCAGCTGGGAACTGAGTTTGCATAGTAAATGTGACATAAAATTTGTGTGTTTTCATTCAATCTTTAGAATGGAAATTTGGAATGGAAAGTCAAATCAAGTCACAATCAAGGTTTGTGTAAGGCTCCATGTTAACACTGACTCAGTCATGGCAAATGTCTTTGTGAAAAGCTGAATAAAAAGTAACAGCATAGGTCATCATTTTCCCTCTTTTCTGTAAGCCAAATGCTCTTTCTCAGAAAGCAAATGTACAATAATAGTCACCGCAGAGCTTTTGCTAAAGAAAATAAGAAACTAAACCACAGCTCTCAGAGTATATCTTCTGTTTAAAGACAGTGAATGGCTCTCTGCACAAAGTCTGGGCAACTTTCATACTTCCTACAAGAACAATTATAACAAACAGATTTTTGTTGGAGGGAATGATCATGTTAATGGTAAGAACTCTGAGGGCTGTAAATTGTTAAAGACCACCTGAAGGTGAAACTAGGTTTTCAGGTATTCAAAACGCAACAGTTTCATTCTTCTTCCTGACATTATCAGTAACAGATGACACCCTGCTCCTAGTGTGACTGGCAGTTTATGTGAGGCAAAGCTCCTCACAGCCACACTCGCTGCACATCCCACCAAACCAGAGACATGTCACCTGGTGAGGATCTCTCACGTTACCTGAGTCTTACCACGCTTTGGGGCTGTCTGACTGCAAAGTCACCTGCTCTCCAATGGAAATAACTCCAAATATCAGAGTAGAAAAATAAGATGACTACACGTAAGCTTTATGATATAGAATGACTTAAAGAAAGCAATTTCTATACCATCTTCTAGTCCTTCATCAGCATCTTGAACTTGACAGAGGAAGTCCCTGGAATAATCTTCTCAGAGTTAAAAACCTACACAAGATCTCTCACTCTGAAACAGTGCTTTAATTAAGACAGAAAGATACAATGTTTCTTCATCTGACAGTCTATAATGCTGTTAAATATACAAATAAAAATTTTACTATGATGCACACAAGTACAAAAGCGGTGCTTGGCCTTGCATTTGCTAATCAGCCACTGAGAATTTTTCTTGACAAAGGAGGGCTGTATGCATTTGCCTCAAGTATAATCAACAAGTAAACCAAGGTAGCACCAGCCTTTTATGCACTGCAGCCACACGACCACCAGTTACCGAATAATAAATGCCAGACTATTCCATTACTGTAATATGCATGAGAGGCTGACTCACATTCAGACAGCTGCAACATTGGAAACAAAGAGTTTTGAAACTTACTACCAAAAAGGAGGGTGAAATTTTTATATTCATTCACTCTATGTTAAGCTATCCAAGGAGGAGATTACTTCAAGTCCAGAAAGAGTAACCACCTGAAGGAAGTTTTTACTGTAATCTACCTTTATGTTAAAATGGGCTGTGGGAAGGGAGAACGACATAATAATATTGCCCTAGTTAAAACATCTGAAAATTAACCTCCTATAATGAAAACAGTGGCCAATAAGCAGCAGAGTTCTTCAGACATTAACCAAGGTGTCATAGTTCACTGGGTCTCCTTTACTCTCCCTCTATATCTGTCTGGTCAGCATGCAGCCAGATCTTTTGCCCTTCTATTTCCTTCTTGCCTTCGCCTCCAACACACCTCCAAAACCCTCTTAGGGAGATATGCAAGCTTTCTGTTTCCAGAAACAGAAAACAACTCTTGCACAGATAACCCATCAGAGACATGACACAGAACTAAGCTGGTACTTTATCAAGACAATGGATTTCCTCCTTCTAAAAGACTGATGCATTATTTGGTCATCTAGTTTACAAACTCAAGAAGATCACAGTTTTGTTCTAAAGCCCAACCCAACTGCAGTTTTTATTTAAACAACCATTCCTTTGCAGTCAGGTAAAGGAAAACAAAGGAATGGTCAAAAAGGCAGATATAAACTTTTCAAATTCAACATTATAACAAAACCAGCTATGATAAATGTGATTTTCCTTGCAAATGCAGACAGGTTAACAGGGATACTAGAAATAAATTGCTATTATAGTGCTAGAGAGAAAACACAGGCCTTCAAATGGTAACAAATATTGTATGGTTTTGACTGACTCAATCAGTCAAGAAGTTTTGCTGACCATGGCTCTCCTATAATCAGCTTTCCATTGTTTAGGTTTAATTATACTTGTGGAAAAGACTGACATCACTGGCAAGAACCACTTCTACAGCTAATGCTGAACTAGGAAACGGTTTTACTACAAATAACCACCTTGAGCTTTATCTAGTTAAACTGAAGACAAGCATCACTATGATAAATCTGAAACTAAGCAATCAGTGAGACCTTTTGAAAGCTGGCACAAGACTGAAAAGCTATATTCTGCAAGTATTTCGTGATTAATGCGGCAGAACTTTGTGCAAACAGTGTTTACAAATGTCAAGATTCAAGAGGTTCACCTGAAATCAAGTATGAAATAGCGAGATGCAAAGCCTCGCTAGCCTTATTTCAAAAAAAAAAAAAAAAAAAAAGGCAATCGATGCCGGGTTCACTGCCCTGTGTTGAGTCACTCCGGTAAGCTGTCAGCGTTCCCAAAGGCGGCTGTGGCCTTTCACGCTTGCAGGGGGTGAAGGCTCGGCCTCCGGCTAGAAGGTGGTGGGTGCTGCCCAGGCAGCTCGCCCGCCGGGCTCGCCCTCGGGAGCCGCAGACGGAGGCTGAGAGCCGCCTCTCAAAGTCACCCCTCCTCTGCCCGCCTGTGCGGAGAACTGGCGGTGGTGCTGAAAGACGCCTGCTCCCGGCAGCGGGGCTGCGGCCGGGCCGGGCCCAGGGATGCCCGGGAGCTGGGCACCGCACAGCCCCCGGCTGCGCTCCCGCCGCCTCCCCATCTCTCCTGACCTTTGTCCCACACCGAAAGGTTACAGGCAACAATTCATTAATTAACCGGCCGCCCAGCGCTTTGACTCCGAGCGGTCCCCCAGCTTCGGGGGGTGGCCAGAGCCGTGCCCTCTCTCCCCGCCATGGAGGAACACCGCTTTCACACCGTCCTCTCGCCGAGAAAACAAGCGGGAAGCCGCCGGCCGCCAGACACCGCCGCCGGGCAGGGGAGCCGCCTCGCCGCCCCCCCGCCCTCTTCGCGCCGCCAGCGGCCGGTTTGCGGCGCAGGACACCCCTGCCGCTCGAGCACCGACCGTCCTGCCCGAGGGGACACGGGGGACCAGGGCCGGCTTCACCCCACGCCCAGCCCCGCCGGGTGAGCGGGCCGAGGCGGCGGCGCGGCCCTACCTCATACTGGATGTACTGCTTCCGCCACTCGGGGGTGATGTGCGCCGCGAGGTGCTCGGCGAACTTCATCCTGCCGCCGCCGGGCCGGGGCCGGGGCCGGGGCCGCGCTCGCTCTGCGCCCGCGGAGCCGCCTCAGCGGCGCCTGGCTGCGAAGGGGCCGCCGCCGCCGCCGGTAGTGGGGGGCGGGGGGGGGCCGCCGCCACCACACATGGGCCCCCGCCCGCCCAGCCCCGCCACTCCTCAGCCCGCCTCGGGCCTCCTCAGCGCCGCCCCGCCGCCGCCGCCGCCGCCTCCTCCGCCGCCGCCGCCATCTTCCCCGTCCCGCCGCCCCGCCGCCACCTCCCAGCCGTCAGCCGGCCCGACAGCCAACCGGCCGCCGGCAAGGCGCCATCGCCACGGCAACCGCCGCCGCCGCCCACCGCCGCGCGGGGCGGGGCGGGGCCCGGCGGGCAGGGGCGGGGCTCAGGGCGGGCGGCCCCGCCCCTGCCGCCGGGAGCGCGGGGGGGCGCGAGGGCCGCGGGGCTCCCCCAGCGGGGGGCGCCCCGCCTCCTTTTACTCTTTCAGCTCCTTCTGGGGGTCTGTCCGGGCCCAAACGTGCCGCCTTCGTCCTTCAGGATCTGCCGCCCAGCCCCTGCATAAGCGACGGCGGCTCTGGGACAGCCCCAGTTTGATTCCTGAACTCTGGTGCTGGCTGGGATGGGGATGGGAATGGGAATGGGAGTGGGAATGGGATGAGAATGGGATGGGAATAGAATGAGGATGGGGATGCGATTGGATAGGATGGCAATGGGAATAGGAATGGGATGGGGAGAGGATGGGGATGGCAGTGGTGATGGGATGGGAATGGGAATAGGGACGGAGATGGGATGGGATTGGTATGGGGAAGGAGATGGGATGGGGATGGGAATGGGGATGTGATGGGGGTAGGAATGGGATGGGAATGGGGATGGAAATGGGATTGGATGGGTCAGGGATGGGGATAGGATAGGGTGGGATGGGATGGGGATGGGAATGGGGATAGGGAGGGGAATGGGATGGGATGGGGTGGGATTTGATGGGCAGCGGATGGGGATGGGAATGGGAATGGGGATAGGGAGAGGATGGAATGGGATTGGGGTGGGGAGAAGTGTGGCAGGGAGAGCAGTGTGCATGGGGGAAGAGGTGAGGAGGTGGGGAGATGTGAGCCAGGGAAAAGAGAGAAAGTGAGAATGGAGATGGGAGGGAAGAGTAGGAGAAAACGCAAGATGAGTAAGAATTGATGGAGGAGGGAAATTACGCTGACAGGCCACAAAAAGCCAGGGGGAAGGAAAAGAAAGAGAATACAGCGCAAAGGAAAAGGAGGTGGGAAAGAGAAAGGAAAAAAAACAAACGGAAAATTCTCCAAAAGTTGCCTGATCACAAATGCCTTTGCTCTTGCACCGCTTGTCACGCTTACCAGCAGGGTGCCATGCATACTGCTGCGGGGCAAGGGGGAGCTGGGAAACCCAGGGCAGGTGTAAGAGCAAGCCCCCCTGCGCAGGGGCATGGGTGCCCCAAAATACAGACACTCCTGGGAACTGAAGGGTTGGGTACCCGCTGCCTTATAGCATGAGAGACCAAATGGAGCCGTGCGGAGCTCCAGGGGCTGCAGCCCTCTGTTATCCCCGGGTATCCCAGTGACCCTAATCTTGCCCCTCCCCAGTTCCCAGATTTTGGGAATTTGCTGTGTTTGGGATTAATTTGGGTTTTCCTTCAAGCCTCCCAACCTCCAGCACAAAACTTCAGATGTAGTTTTCAGCTTTTTCCTGTACCCACACCAGGGCCAACCGCATCCCAACTGCCAGCCCCTCGGCGCAGCGCCGTTCCTGCCCACTGCCATAGGCAGCTGCCCGGAGCATCACTCCTACCGACGTCTGCAGGAGCAGAGCTTGTTTGCTGTGGGTGATTTATTGGGGTCCTGTCGCAGGCCCAGGGACCCCTGATTTGCGAGCACTCTTGCTCGCGCTGAGATTTACCCGGTAGCGACAGCGACGCATGCAGCAGTGATGCTCACTGATACCATCTCTTAATTATGTTTGCAGAAAACCATTTAATGAATAGAGCTTTAATGCCCTTCATCTGAAACTTCACACTCAGCAACCTGCTCGGCGCTGACCTCAGTGCGAGCTAACCGCTATGTCACAGCTTGACTTACATTTAGCAGGTCACCAGCTTTTTAATGCATTACCTTTGCAGGCTCGTTCCAGATAAAATCACTCAGGGTCTGAGCCTGCTCCCACCACGATCAGTGGCACTGACTGCAGCGGGAGCAGATGTGAGGTGGGTCTTTGCAGCTTCGGCCCTTTGAATGCTGTCACGCTTTCAGAGATAACGTGCAGCATGGGGGAGGAGGACAGATTAAGAAATAAATATTATCTTTATTATTTGCTGGATGCATTGCATGAAATATGTACCGTGATGTATAAGTGAATATCTTCTGATATGACAGCTTACAAATTCAGTGACTGAAAATAACTAGTGATCCCCCCTTTGTAACTCAAAGAGGTTTTTACTCACTAATAAATGCTATTTATTTATTTAATACCAATAAATGCTATTTATTGATACTAAACAAAGACGGGAGATAACAAGGGAGCCAGAGCAGGGGCTGGACTCCTTCTTGCTCACCATTGCCATGTTCTCGAGCAACAGCTCCATTTATATATCTGATTGGCAAAACCTTGCCTCCTGTTATCAGACACGCTTTGGGACTACTCTTGGCATTGTGACAGTGTTTCACCGCTCTGCTGGGACTCAGGGCTCTCTGACTCGTTGAAACATTTCAAAACTCTCAGCTCTGCCCATCCAGGGGCTGGAGGGCGAAGGCAGGAAGGAAGAAGGGGCAGGAGGAGCCCTAAATGAAAGAGGAAGGGCCACTGCTGCCTGTCTCTGCTGCCTTCTGCCTGCAGCCAGGCTGGAAAGCAGGCAGGGGGAAAGCAGGCAACGCATCCCAGCCGAGGAGGGATGGCGATCCCAACTGATCCTGGTTTCAGACTGGGATCCCTGTCCCTGTGCTTTAGGTCTGGATCCCAGTCCCCATACCTTGCTTGTACCAGGCTGCTACATCGTCCTCATTTCTTACTCTTTTCTGGGAAAGAGTTTGCATTATGATTTTCCCCTGTGCTGTTGTAGCTAGGAAAAAGTAAAAGAAGCAATGTTATTTGCATTTTTAAACCAAGCAAGGAGAAGTCGGGAGTGGGCTTTCCGCCAGTGCAGTCTGGCACTTGCTTTGTTGAGAACATATAGAATAATTTATAAATAGCATGGTGGTTTTTTTTTTAAAAAGTATAATTATACTTTTAAAGATCCTTCATTGCTGGGGAGAAGAAGTCTTCAAAAGAGGCTTTAGAAAGAGTCTTGCAGGGGAACATTTTCTTTAATGATATTCATAAAATCACTAAGAGGAGGGTTTTCGATAGCAAGAGACAATGCAAGACAGCCATTCCTACACCTCTCTTCCCACCTCCTCCCCAGGCAGCTGACTTTTAAGATGCCTGGATATTTAGGGGCTCAGTTTGTCACAGGTGGGAATGCTTTAGCAGAACAACCCTCCCTGGCCACATGAGCAAAGCAGGACATGCAGAGCCTGGACCACTGGGTGGGTCAACATCAGGGCGAACAGCGAAGTTAAATTCACCTCTTCTCCATCGAAACCATAAGAAATAATTCCTGAACCCAGGAGGCTGGGAGCAGCAGCGTGCCACCAACCTCAGCACATCAGAACTGCTCTCTGCCACTGGCCAGAGCTGTTCCCTAGAGGTGGCAGGGGCATCGTGTGGGGAAATGGCTGTTCTCTGCATCCTTCACTGCCCTGACCTGCCCGGGTGGTGATTCCTGCTCCCAAGGGAGCACCAGGGGCTTCACCACCACCGCTTGGAAAGGAAGGCGGGGAGTAAATAAATAAAGAAGTAAAAGCAGGTCAGGGGCAAGCTTGACGTGGAACGATGAGGGGATTTAGAAATCGTGCCAGGAGGTGATTCCCTGCCTGCCAGGATCAATAGAGCAGCAGCCCTGGGCTTCAGATACCCTTGGCATCCACCGGCCAGCCCCAAACACCCCCATTATTTGTTTCATCGATACCGGTCTTGAGAAATGCAATCGATATATTAGATTTCCCAGAGACAACAGTGCAAAATGCTCAAATCCTCCGGCAGCCTGAGCTGGAGCTATTGATTTTTCACATATTCTCCCTCCCCATCAGTACCCACGGAGGATGAGGATGCGATGATGAGCATCACGAGACTGGGGGGGGGGGGGTCTCAGTCCCCAGGGCAGAGGCAGTGCTCAGGGTCAGACCAGCAGCAGCACAGCCCGATCCACTAGGAGTTGTCAGGGTGTTTATACACCCAGGCAAGCTGCCTGCAGCAGGGTTTTTTAAGCCAGGAGGAGCTATGGTTTCCAGGCAATAATAATTCACTGGATGGGCCTGATTCCAGGGGCAGGGATGTCGGTACTGATCCAGCTTCTTCCAAGCAGCGTCCCAGCAGCCATAATTTCCCACAGCTCTTCCGAGCGGGGTAAAATGATGCTTTCGTCCCTGTTTCAGTGGGAGCCAGGATGAGACCTGCCAGGAGGGGATGTGCCTGCCTTGGCTGCAGGTGGGTCACTTTACCCACTGGCTGAATTTGATCCACTGGGACTTGAGCCCACCACAGAGGTGGATTTAGCACTCAAGATCCTCAAGAGCAACCTCCAGGGATGGGGCAGCCCTGTCTCCAGCTGCAAGTGCATGGGCATGTGGGTCTGTGGACAGTAGACGTGCCCTGCCTGGCTTATTTATTGCCTCCTCTACACTCTCCAGGACAGGATTTGGCCCATATAT
This sequence comes from Athene noctua, assembly GCF_965140245.1. Classification (NCBI taxonomy): domain Eukaryota; kingdom Metazoa; phylum Chordata; class Aves; order Strigiformes; family Strigidae; genus Athene; species Athene noctua. The sequence continues at coordinate 31,197,359 of NC_134041.1, forward strand.
TGCTCAGCCAGTGTCAACGTGCCTGATCTTAAAAATCCCAAGATTGGGCAACAAGATACCCTTGGCTGCAAGCCTGCATGTGAAGGCATGACTGCTACCAAAATGCATAGGAATACAGAAATACAGAACAAAAAGCCAAAGCAGCAGCAGCTCCCCTTAGCCAGGAGCCTGCTCTGTGAGGGGAGCAGGGCTGCCTCCGCTCATCGCCTGACGCCCCCGAGCAGGCTGACCTTTCCCGGGCTGACTCACAACCGATGTATGCAGGGCTGTGAGCAGGCAGCAAGCTCCTCGCTGCTCCCACGCGGCCCCTCTGCTTTGCTTGAGATCGCAGAGGTGTCCTGCCTGGAAACTCAGCTGGGGAATAAGAAAAAAAACATCTGCCCAGACAGTTTAGGTCAAGATGACCCTACCAGGTTGCTTCCAGCCCTGCTCCTGCGCTGAGGGGTGCAGTGTCCCCCATTGCCATAGAGGGACAAAGCCCGGGGAGCTGTGCTGGTGGTGGCTGGGCTGGGGACTCACTGTTGCTGTCTTACAACAGGGAGCAGATGGGGGGTTTCACGCCCTTCACTGGCGTGTAAGTGATTGCTCCTGGATCGTTTCCAATACATATATATGTGTCTGGTTTAATTTATGCATGCTTGCTTGGTGCAAGAAGACAGCAGCTGACCAGTGGTTAAGAAAACTGAACACCCCGAAAAGGTCTAAAATTAGAGAAGAAACAAGAGATGCTTCCTCTGAGCCCCTGAGCCGTGTGAGCTGCTTCCAGAAGAGTCCCAGGAAGAGCCTCTGCCCTCCCTGCTCTGTTCCCAGGACTGCCCCTTTGCTAAACCCCTCTCCTCACCAGTTGTGGCAGAGGAGAGTGAAGTGTCCGTCCCCCCCAGCACCTCTCCCTGTTCATGGCACTGCCCTGTTGTGTCCTGGGGCAGTATGGACCCTATCCTTTCGGGATGTTTTCCAGGGGACAGGATCTGGTAAAGTTCCAGATGGCCTTGGGACTGTCCCTGTCCTGTTTACCCCAACCTCACTCGCCTCGTTACACACACTCTTGCCTCCCCATCAGCATCCTTGCTGTTGGCCCCTTTCCACATGAGAGGGGAGAGGGAAGGGGGTGAAGGAATGGGGGCAGCACCACACCAAATAGCAGGAAGAAAGGTAACCTGGGACAGGAAACAGTGTCCCTGGAGCTGCGGCTGCTGGCTCTCACAGCCACCACCACCATCACACCGGAGTTGCAGCAGGTTGCGGAGGAAACATGAGATATCGGTGCATCTTGGCGTATCGATGTTGCAGGCACCAAGCTGCCACGAGCACAATAAAGTAGCGAGGCAGCACTGGCAGCGGCTCCGTGCCCTTTGCATGAGTCACCAGCTCTCTCCTGCCCTCTGCTCCAGAGCCAGCTGGATCCAGGGGTGTGGGGTAGGGCTGGGGCAACCACCCTTTCCTGTGCCGCCCCCACAGTCAATAGGCTGCAGATGGACAATTGCTGGGGTTGTGCCTTGGTGCTGGTCCCCACCAGGCAGAGTAGACCATACCCGTGTGTGACACGATGCATTGGTGCAACTGCACACTGGAGGATGTGTCACTGCGTGACACTGTGTTCTCTGTGCTGAACCTGTGTCCCTTAACCACCATGTCTACAATGGCAACAAAAAACTAAGTGCAGGTGAGGTTGAGGTGTGTGGTAATAGCTATGGCAGAAATCTCCAAAGCCAACTGGACTTTCTGGGAATTTTTGGAAGTCCCACCATAGCTTTCTGTTTTTTTTAACAACCTCACAACCTTATCAAAGTGCACAGAAGGCCACAGGCTTCCTATTTGCAAGGGCTGTGTTAGGAAAACAGCTCCTCCTGCCAAACCTGGCTTGACCCTGCCTGGCTTGAGCGCTGCATCATGAGCATCCTTAGGGTTGCCAACTCCTGCTGATGTCCCCAGTGCATTGCAGGAGACAGACCTCATTCACAGTGAGTCCATTTGGTGGTCACCTGGGATAGCACTAGATTGGGCTGTTTCTCCACAGAGGATCTTGCCTGGCCTGGAAGGAACCGTGTGTCCATCAGGGCTAAGTGTGAACCATCCCTAGGTGTAACACCTGGCTAGAGGACCTGCAGCTTCAAAACAGACATCAGATTGCAAAGAATCTTTTAAAGCAAGTGGGGACACATCCCAAAAGTCCTTGTGTCACCAGGGCAGAGAGAAAGAAACCGCATGGCAGCTGGGTTCCCAGCCTGGACATGGGCTGAGGGGCTGCTGGGTTGAGTTCATGCTGGGGGCTCCACATCTGTTCCCAGCCAGCTGATTGGAAAGCAATAGGTATGGTCTCTGACAGTAGCCACAGACCAGAAACAGCATGGCTTTTTCCTCACTGTAGAAATTAGTCTCAGTGATGCAAACCACACATATGCAGAAACCCACCAGCATTTCTCAGTGCCTCTAATCAATACCAGCAGATCTGGCAAGGGTCACCTCTACAGCCTGAGATCCCTGTCTTCCACAGTTCCTCTCTGGCTCCAGACATCATTGTGATGTTATATGTCTGGCAGGAATTAGTCTAAAACCCTTCCCTTGCTAACAGGGACCACTGAATGGGTGGTGGCAGGGGCTCTGATGCCTGGGCTCATCCCCAGCAGGGCAACACAAAGGGGATGCAGGATGTCCCCTTCCTCCAAACCACAGCGGCCTGCCTGGTCAGGACACACTGACCTGTAACCCAAGCCCTGCCTGTTCCATTTTATGGCCAAAACAAGCCATAAATCTCCTTCCACAGAGCTGAAAGGTGCAATTGCTTTTCTGCGGTGCAGGTTTTTCCTTGCATGACTTGTAGCATCACGTGAGGGAAATCTGTAAGTAAAAGTCATGCTGGAGCCATTTATAACGGCAGTGCCGTGATTGTTACTGCTAACAGCTGCAATTACAGACACTCCCTTCCATCACTTCTTGCTGGGCAAGAGAGGGGAAGGGTGCAGGAGCAGTTTTTCCAGAGCTGCATCCCCTCTCTGGTGGACCTTGTCGCTCACGGGCAATGCTTAGGGAGGGTTTCAGGGAGGGATGTAGGATGGGGAGTAACCCCTGGTAACGAGGGTTTGGGGAGGGATGTAGGATGCTCCCCAGTAAGGAGAGTTCACTGAACACATCAGCTGGGGCTCACCTCTGTGGGCAGGACAGGGTATTGCTCTGGGGCTGTGCAGAGACAGACAGCAGGTCCAAGTGCTGGCCAAGGAGAAGTGCTGCTGGTGGCCACAGATAATGCCAAAGAAGGCTGCAGGTGAGAGCAGCATCCCCGGCGAGTCACTGCCAGGCACATCTTACCAACACTATGTCTAAATCCCCTGCCTGTGAGATGTCACAGATGGCTGGGGAGCTGCCAGGGGATTTGGGAGCTGGGTACCTGTGCCTGGTGCAAGAGTGGAGGGATGCAGAGCCAGGTGTGGTGCAAGCAGGGGATGGGTGGGCAGCTGAACTTGCCTGGGGGAGATGGAGAACAAAATGAGGGACATTTGTGGCCTTGCAGTGACAGGTCAGTGACAAACGGAGCCATTACTTGCTGGCTGTTGCTGCATGGAGATGTGAGACAAGGGGGAGCTGGCAAAAGGCAGGGGAACTTGGAGATGGTAGCCCTACAGCAGCTGAGCCTCAGTGGGGCTTTCCCGCTGAGCACCTCAGCTCTGTCTTCTCAGTGCAATTCAAGGGGAACTGAAACATCCGAAAATGAGCTAAATTTCACAATTAGCATAATTAGGGAAAAATTTAAAAACCCCAACACTTCAAAAATGGCTTTTTATTTTTCTGTTTTCAATCAATAACACCTAGGTGTTTGTTTCAAAACTAAGGGCTCTGCTGAAGTTTTTGCACATGCATGAAAAGAGATGGGAAAGGGGATGGATGGAGCAGGAGGCTGAGTAAAGTGAAACAAAAATAAAGCTTTTTGTGTATGTTTCACACCAAGCAAAACACTGTGGGTCAAACCAAATTGAAATTTCTCCTTATGATTTTCATTTGAATTTAGAAAAGAAAATACCATACAAAATTTCAGCTTACTGCCCCAAACCAAAATGACTTAGTGATAAGAAATTTCTCTCTGTGGAAAGATCCACTATTTGCACAGCTGCGGCTGCAACCTTTGAACCACCAGCCAGCCATGGTTTTGTAACCACTTTATTGTTGATATCAGCCCAGCCTGCTGCCCGCACTGCCCAGCAAGGCTTCAGGCATGCTTGGGGAGCGGTGCTTGGCACCTGGCAGAGGACTTTTTCCATCAGCATTCAAGAGGTTTAATGATGTGTCAGGGATAGGGGAGATTTATGCACTTTTGAGGGGGGTTAAGCATTCCTTTTCCATCATGGCTACTGATTTATATTCACCACAGCACAGGAAGGAGAAAATTGATGTTTTATTGATATCTTAAAAACTTATATGATGGATATGCTAATTACACACTTTTCTCACAGATCCCCTTTATTATACACAAACAAATAGCCCTGGTGCTATAATGAATGCAGGTAAAATGTGCAGTGGAGCTGAACTTCGCAGAGGTGATGCATATGAGGGAGATGTTGCTTATGCTGTGGCAGAGACCTCAGCCCTTTGTTTAGCTTCTTCCCTAGCCAGAATTGAATTTTGGTTTCCCGTTGCCTGTGTTTCCATTTCATGGAAATCACCTCCCTTGTCAGGGACAGGGCAGGCACAGCTCTCACAGACACACTGTGGGCTCCTGGCTGCTGCGGCATCTATTGGCTCCAAAAAATATTGAGCAGGGTATGCATTTGCTCTGCCTTGCTAACAGGGGACACATGCACAGGGTGAAAAATGAACAGGGTTTTTTCATCTCTCCGCTAAAAGTGGTTGTCTCCCCTCCTCCCTCTCCCAGTGCACGGGCGAAAGTGAGCAAGGTGCGTGACATGTATTGTGAGTAGGGGTACATGTAAAATATCCATATTCCAGGTGAAAATCACAGCTCGAGACAGGCACAAGCTGCCCTGTCCCTGCCTGACAAGCCAGACACTGCTCCAGCCCAAGCCCCATGCAAGCCCTCCTGCTGCGGGTCCAGGCAGGGAAGGGTGATGGCTCTGCTCAGTGAGGGGAGATGGCTGTGCTCTGGGGTCTGCTTTCCGCACATAGAACATGGGGTTTGGGGAGCCACCAGAGCAGTGGAAGGACCTTCTTGGTGCAGAACACAGAACAGATACAAGAGGTGATAGCCTGCGGGGCACAGGAGCAAGGGGCAAATCTCCCAAGAAGAAGTGATGAGGGAGACAAAGGAGATTAAAGTGGTGGGACAAAGACGCTCGAAACAGATAACCTGGAGGAGCTCAGGAGACAGGAGGGGACATTTCTTAATGAGAGGCACAGCTCTTCCCGCAGTGGAGGTTGGGGTGTGCTGGGACCCATGCTATGGGAGGGGAGCAATGCCTGCTGTGTTGGGGTGTGCTGGGAGCCATGCTATGGGAGGGGAGCGTGCCCAGGCTCCCCCTGCTCCTCGATGCCCCTTGCCCTTGGGAGGGCACATGCTTCCCCAGCCTGCAGCCTGCTCCTCCTCTGTAGACAGGTGTCTCCCGCAGTAAAATGTAAGGCCACAGACAAACCAGCTCTTAATTGCCTCTCTCTCCTTTTGTTGTGGGAAAAAAAAAAAAAAAAGTAAACATAGCTTAGCTCACAGGGATCCCTTCAGATGTTTCTTTTAGGCTGGCTGGGTATGCGCAATGGCCTCTGCCCTCTGCAGAGGCACAATGACAGGTCTCCAGGATGACCAGCAGGTTTGATATGATAATTATACAGGGATATTTTTTCTTCGCTCGGCACTGCTGGTTGCAGCCTGTTACTGTGTCTCTGCGATCCCAGCACAGGACCTGGGGCTGACGCACATCCACAGCTCATGCAGGGGCCCTGCACGATTTTCTTTACCACTCTCTGCCTGTAATGGTTCTGGTTCTGTGCATTCTGCAGCCAGGGGCTGAGGGAATGGGCTGAATTTGGCCAGGCTCATACTGGAATGACTGGGCCTCTCCCAGCCCTGCGCCTCTTCATGTTTGCAGGGGGTGGTTGATGTGTCAGGCAGAAGGTCATCAGCATTGGCACCCCCCAAGCCCCGGTCCTGCCCTCTCCCAGGCTGCTGGGGACCAGCAACTAACTAAACATCATCCCGCAGAGCAGGCTCAGTGTGTCTGAGCTCAGCATCCCCATCCTCAGTGTTTCCATGCCAGTCTCCTAAAATCTCCATGGGTGCCTTGCATCAAACCTGCTCCCACGCCTGCCAAAGTGAGGGGGTGGAAGGAAGGATCAGGCCCTTGGTGAAGTCTCTCTTTAAAAAAAAGGCAAGGAAAAAGTGAGAGATCTAGCAGGAGCTGTAAGTGCTCTAGCAAAGAAATCCACCATGGAGACAAGCTGAAGAGCGTGCGGAGGCTGTGCACTTCAGTTAATTTGCTGCAAGTATATATACTTGCTTTTCCAAGTTATTCAAAAAGGGTTTCATACTGCCAACCTGCCCGGTTGCCTGTCTCTTGCTGAATGCTGGCAGGCTAGGACCGGGCGATGCTTCCCCATGGTGAGGAGAGCTGGTCGGGGTGACACAACCAGCTGGATACAGCTGAACGGCTTCTGGTGGAGAGCAGCAAGGAGGACGAGTTCGCTGTAAATATCGCGGTCTGTTTATGAGACTGGGTGTTAATCATGCACTGGAGAGGAGCTATTATTTTTTATTTGCAAGTGGCAGAACCAAGCTGTTTCCGCCTCCCCCACTTCCTGGTTCAAGTTGGGGCTTTGTCCCCCCTGCACAGGCAGGAAGGCTGCGGGAGACACAAACTTGCTGGCAGGACACCCTTTGTTCCCTCAGCAGACAGCCCCAGGCAGAGTGGGTGCTTTCAGACACACTCCCATCTCCAGCAGAGCCGAGTCCATCTCCCCTCTGGTACTGAGCAGAGCCTTGGGCCCCACTGCCCCTGTCATACAGGCTGGGATGCAGAGGTCCCCTCTTGCTCTGTGCAGGACTATGGTGTAGTTACACTCCCGTGGTTGGACCCTGACCCCTTTCTTGTACACACAGCCCAGGGGTGGGGACATTGCCATGGCTTGGTGGCCCGATGGGAAAGTGGTGGTGGCCCTGCAGGGCCATGTCCAGGCACTTCAGTGGGGCTCCAGCTCGCTGCCCTGGCTGTGTTAGGGCTTTTTATTACTTTACCCCCTAAGTAAAACTTCTCACACCCAGTGAGGCTGTGAAAGCAGTGAGAGAATAAAAGCCAGCTTATTTCTGGCTCTGATGGAAGGTCTTTTTTCCACAGCTTTTCCCCCTGCAAGATCCAGGATGGAAAGATGGGGAGAGGTGTTGCTCACAGGTTGTCTGTAGCATCTGGGACATGGCCGGGAGACTGCAAGAAGCTGTGCGGATGTACCACATCACACACAGGATGCACCTTCATCCTCATCCTTGCGTCTGGGGGAATGAGAGTGCATCCCGGTGCTTTGGAGTAAGACAGGGACCTCTAAAACCGCAGTGCAAACCCCCGCCTTGCTGCTTGCCCCTCTTCGCCTCAGTGTGCCCACCTGTAAGTTAGGGTCACGCTGTGGGGCGGCCCCCCACACCACGCGGCCAGCTGGTGGGAGCAGCGTGGCCCCGGGGGGTGGCCGGAGGAGGAATAGATCTGGACGCTGCCGAGGTGGCCAAGGTTTCCCCAGGGGACTCAGGGCTGCCATTTGCTGAGGCCGGGGGTGGAGGAGGGAGATGGACTCGACAGCTGTGCCAGGGAGGGGGAAAATCTTTCCGCCCAAAGTAGATACCGGGCTAAATATAAACCGCCTTTGGGCTGGCGCTTGGCCGGGACCCCCGGGGCGGCGGGCAGGGCCGCTACCCTTTACCCGCATCCCGGGAGGATGCTGGTTGCCATCCGGCACCCGCCGGCCCCCCCCGACCGCCATCCAGGGCCGGGGGCTCCCCCCAGCCCGCGCCCGCCCGGCCCGGCCCGGCCCGAACCGCGGGCGGCCTGCGAGTGCCCTCCAGCGGCGGCGGGGACGCGGCGAGTCCCCCCGGCCCGGCCGCCACCGGAGCGTGGCACCGGGCTCCGGGAAGGGACTGCGGTGGACGCGGGTCTCGGCCACGCACGAAGGGGGGTTTAGGGGGGCGCGGGGTGCTCGGGGACGGGGGGTCACGTTTGGTAAAGGTTATACAAAGTTTGGGGGCGCGGGGCGCCCCCTCGTTGGATGTTTCCGTTTAATCAGCACCATCGGCAGAGCTGCGGGCGAGGGGTTCCAAAGCCGAGTTTAGGGGCCACGTCTCCTGCTCGCCGACGTGCGGCCGTCGGGCCCGCGCCCGCCCCGGAACTCTCGGGCTCGGCGCGCGTTCCCCGCGGGCGGCCTGGCCGCGCGTACCGAGGCATGAGGGGGAGCAGCCCGGCGGGCGGACCCGGGCGGGCGGCTGGCCGCCATGGCGTCGCCCCCGCTGGCGGTGGCGGCGGGGAGCGGCGGCGAGGCGAGTTCGGGATCCGAGGAGACGGGGACGGCGCCGCCGGGCCGCGACCTGGCCGCGCTCTTCGAGCAAGCGGCCGAGCGTCTGCCGGCGCTGCTGCCCGCCGCCAGCAAGGAGCAGCTGCTCTACCTGTACGCCCGCTACAAGCAGGTGAGGCGGGACTGGGGCGGCCTGGCCCGACCCACGGCCCGAGCCCGGGCACTCCCCGAGGCGTGGGGGGCCGGCCGAGGAGCGGGACAGGGGTGTGGGCCGGTACCCGAGTGGCCGGGCCTGGGGCTCTCCCGGGGCCGCCGGCCGAGGGCCTGCGTGGCTGCTGCACAGAACGTGGCGATGTCAGGTGGAAAAAGTGATGTCAGGGGGTGCGGGGAGCTTTCTGTCCAGCGCAAAGTTCACTTCACCGGCGGTGAAGGTGAATGAAGTCTGGTAGGACAGAGTCCGGCTAACTTCATCCCGCTCATCGTCCTGCCTCAGCTTTCCCCCTCGCTCGGCGAGGGCAGCCCTGACGCCATGCTGCTCACCCCTGCTGCGGGGACATCGGTTTGGCTTCAGTGGGCAGCGTGGTGAACGCAGGTGTTGGTGTGGAGGATTTGGCCTTTGTCGCCAAGTGAATTGGCGGTCTGTCCTGGTGTCCAGTGAGGCTTTGTGGAGTAAATTTACTTTTGGCTGGTAAATAGAGCTGCCTGGCCAGTGTTTGCCAGGCTCCCTGCATATTCTGGGTAATCAGGCCACTGGGACAGGTGTTTGAATTGTTTGTGGAGCACGGCTAGCACTGATGCTTGCCTCCCCATTACAGACATTGGGGATCTGCAGCACTGACCTGTGTGTGGGCATTAAATCTTTGGGGTTTTGATGGGACCACATGAAGGATGTGCCTGTGCAGATCTCTCTGTGGAGGACTTTAGAGAAGGCTGGGAAACTAAACTAGTTAGTTCTAGGTGTTATGTTGAACGTGACTTTTTTTCCCGTTCAGTCCCAGTGAATTGAGCAAGTTATAGAATGCATCCTATGAGAATATACAAAGTCACTTTTTCCTGCCTCTGTGGGGGAAGTTACCTACAACAAACAAAAAAGCACCAGTGAAGATACAAACGACTGTAATAATTGCCTCACCTTTATTGTAAGTATTGTCACACCTGGAAGACTAAAGAGTAAAAGTACAAATATGACTCAGGTCTGTGGCAAGAGATGCTGTCTTGACTTGAAAACTGAATCCCACCCGTTTGGATTAATAGTTGAAGTTGGGTATGCACATTTTCCCCATGGTTTTCCTCCCATATGGAATACCCTTGTCCTACTACTGCCACTTATAAGTGCTTTCATTTTTTTAATGCACTGTTTAATTATCCTCTAAGCTGGTGGTTCCTAGGCTGTGCTTTGTGGACCATTAATTGTATTAAAAGCAGACTTGGTCACATGAGGTTTTGTTTTCAGATTTTTCTAGTGCTTAAACAGGTTTCCAGGTTTCTCTTTCCCTCTTAAAGAAAAAGGAGCGTAGAAAAATAAAAAATACTAGGAGAACATTTAAGAATATCAAGGCTATGCCTAGGATGAGATGAAAGGAAAGGTGTTTTTTTTTTCTCTTTTGTAGCTTTTTAATCTGTATTCTCAGGAGATATGTTGCAAATGACGTCTTGTTTTTCACTCTGTTGCAATGCTTTGTAACTGTCCTAGGTGGAAATGGGAAGGCATTACCTGCATATCAGCTCGTGATTGTCAACAGAGTCCAGAGGGTTTCCTGGTGTGAGCTCTGTAAGACCAATAAGGTGTTTAATGTTAATAGTTAGTTAAATCAAAAGCTATTTTGAAACAGTTTTGATACGTCAAGAAAAGCTGATAAGTAACGCTTGTGTCAGCACAGATTTCCAGTTGCCTTCAGCTGAGGGGAACAGGGCACTTCTATCTTCTCCTCTGTCCCTCTTGCCCCTGTCCAAGCAGGATGCAACAGCAAGTGCCCTTGTGCTCCTTGGTTTCAGGCTGTGCTTGGCTCCTGGGCTTCTGTGCCTTTGGCTGCCCAGTGCAGTCCAGAAAGGTGCCTTCTCTGTTACAGAGTGCCTGGGAGGGTAGCACTGGTGGTGGAGATGGGAGAAGTTTGCTAGCATAGCCACTGCAGGATTATCCTCTGCTAACTTTGAGTTTTGCAGTGTTCTGTGCTTTAAATCATGAGAGTGCTTAATGCAAGTTTTCTCTGTTTAATTATAGCAGCCGTATCAGTATGCATAATGGGCTGCTAATATATTACTTTGGTGGACAGTAGTATTGCTAGCGCACAAAAGGTGCTGACTCAGATCTGTCCACTGTCCTTGATTTGGCATCCTTGTCTTTCCTCAGTTTAGTGTTTTATGTCACTAAGGGCTTTGATTTAAGATACAGCACCATCATAAAAGAGGTGACAGTAACAGCTGAGCTCTCTGTTAAAATACTGTATATTATTTATTTCAAACTGTGTGGGTATATAGGCATTTTCCCGGAATTTTATTACCTTTTATTGGAGGCCATTTCAGGATTTTATTACTCTTCTCTCTGATTTTGTTTATGTGTCAGAGACTTGAAAATAAGGGAATTGCTTAGTTGTCATCTCCAGTGAGGTTTTTAGAAGATGTTGCTGAGTTTACGACTCTGCCCCAGAACAGGAGGAGGAACAGACTAGTTGGCAGGGCTCTGGACTGGGACTGATTTCTCCCTCCATTTTCTGTGTGGCTTTGGGCAAATCACTCATCTGTGCCTTGAGTCTGTAGTGGTGAAGTAAAGACAGCACTTGCCTGCTGTGTTGAGGAGGTGAAGAACTGAGGTTCAGAAACTATGATGAAGACCAATGTAGCAGTCATCACTGGGAGACGGGAAAGAATCTAGAACTTGCTGGAAATGATCGGACTGAAAAAACTGCCCTGCCAGGAGGATGTACCAGTGCTTAAGTAAACGCTGAGAAGTGCAGCAAGCTGGAAACCCCGTGCCCTTGGCAAAACAGGGCTTATGCTGTCTCTCACTGTAGGCTCAAGAATATAATCCCATTTTTGCATGACATCTTTCAAATGTTGTAGAACACGATGCCACAAATTTGCCCGAACTTGGGGGTTTCTGCCTGCAGCTTCCTGTTGCACAGAGCAGTGGGATGGCACTGACTCGGTGTTACCAGTGTCAGTCTCTCTGGGACATACAGCCCCTTGGTCATCAGGGCTAGGACCCCTCGCCTTCTGTGGATGGTGTTTGCTTGTTCTTCTCTACACTCCACTTTCAGTCACTTGAGTACAGGGCTTTCCCACGGGTTGGACCAGGCTAATGGGGCAGAGCTTTAGGCAGGAACAGGCAGAAATTCCTGTCTCGCCAAAGAAATTCAGCTTACTTGGCCCATGTACAGTTAGAAATCCTGCTTACAGTTTTTAGTCCTCCTGACCACAGAGGTAGGTTCAGTTCTTCTTACTACTCCGTAGCTGTAGGCCGCAAGTATGATTCATATTACAAGATTTACAGTCAGGTAAGAATATTTGTCTGGAACTCCCTGCTGTATAAATGTATTAATTGAAAAATTAGCAAAGAGCCATTTTGCCACTACCACTGGGACGAGGAGGATTGGAGATCAGTTGTGGAGTAAGGTGTAAGGAGGATCTCAAGATTTCTCCCAGTCTGGACCAGCAGCTGAAGTTGTATGGGATGGGTATGCAGTGCTAACCTGTCTCTGAGTATCTGTCTATCTGAGCACTCTTCTGAATGTTGTGACCTTCAGCTCTCAGATGGAGGATTTTATCCAAGGTTTCTAAATTTCCATTTTGGCCACAAATGGAAATGTCTGCAGACACTTCCTATTTGGAGCTGCCTGGGTCATCTTTGTACAATTCATGAGTATAATGCCTGGAGACGACTCTGCATGCAGAAGCAATACTAGGAAAGTATTTAATGCATTCTAGCTGTCTTCTTTTTTTAATGCAGCTGATGAACTGTAGATGAGGAGAGCTAAGCATCAAGTGACCAGTCAGCCCCCTGGAGACCATCAGTAATTATTTTGTGGACACAGAATGAGAAACTCTTGACTTGAAATACTAATACAGGCTCTTGTCGTTCTGCTGATTATGGAGAAAAACAGCTTTTGAGGTCCTTCAGGGAAATAGCATCAGGACAGAGTTCTTCACAAAATTTTGCCCCCAGTATTCGTCAGCATTGGCATATTTAGCTAAAGCTCCTCTTGCTCAGCTGTCAGGCTCAGGTCCTCTCTAATGTTACATTCCTGGTTGGTTTCTGATGCATTATGGAGTCTTGCAGCAAAAAGAGGGAAGCCAAAACCTTTATTTTCTTCTTTCCAACAAAACCACTGCAAGGCTTTTTAATATATCTTAAAATAGCAAACAGGGCACAAGTGCACTTTTTTCCCCTCTTGATGGATGAAATTTAACTACTGTTCCTTGATTTGTATTACTATCAATGTTACTAACAGTCTTTCCTGACACTAGAACTGACTTTGAATGCCAAATCTAAAGAGAGGAAACTGCTGCTGTGTTTTGATGATGGCAGTGGAAAATTAATATTAAACATATTTTTTTATCCAACTTGGCCAATTTTTGCAGGTTAGATGTTGAACTAAAGAATTGCCAAGCAGGCATTTTCCATACAGGTAATGAATTTGCATTTTATTTCCATGTTTGTTTTGCTTTTTAAAACAAGTGGTCCAATCCACCTCTGAGCACGCGAGAAAACATTTACACTATGTGAATCCTGACTGATTTATTATAGGACTTAACCGTTGCTAGCTCTTTCTCGTGTTTCTCCATGAAATGCGATATGTTGCTTTAAAGGCCAGCTAAGATGTTCTAATTTGAATTAATTGCTCACTGGGAGACAGTCAGATGTACAGAAAATTAATTTCAGTTAGTCACTCATATCCTCTAACACTTTAAATGAAAACATAGTGTAACTAATAAATATCTCTCAGCATGGGCATGCTCTCTTTAAAGCCTGATTAATGATTCCATCCTCAGCATAAAATCTCCACCCTGTTAAGGTGAAGAATTGTTAGTTGATTTAAGCACTTCACCTGCCTGAACACTTGAGCATATTTCATAAAACATTTGATGAATGCAGTTTAAGTTTTGCTTGGCTAACAAAATGTTCAACCAGCAGCCTTTGCCCACCTCCAGAACATCCCCGTGTTCCCTCCCTGGGGTCCGATTAAATCCCCCATCTGTGCTGGGCTTTCTTTGCACGGGGCTGTGCCCTGTGTTAGGAGGACTTGATGCAATAACTGCTTCCCAGGGGCTGTTGCATGTGGAGCTGTGGTTCTGCTCTGGCTTCCTATAGTCTTTCATCCACCATCCCTGTGGGATATACAGCACTTTCATTTAAAAAAGGCAAAAAACCAACCAAACAGAAAACCCCAAAACCCTGTGTTTTGTGTAAATCCCTATCACAATATTTTCATTTCAATTAGATTAATTTGGCCAGTGACACCTGTGCGCAAGGGGCTTTATTTTCTGTGAGAAAGAGGCACTGATAACAGCCAGATCTCTTGGGTCCTGACCCATATTCCCTTGCTCTTCCGTACAAGGACAGAGACACATTCACTTACACATTCTCCTGAGCTGACTTCAAGAAAATATCTGTTACGCAAATCTCAACCTGCTAATTGCTCTGTTCTAGAGACAATTGTCAGCGTTGGCTGGCTTCATCGCAGGAACGTGGTTGTGCCTTTGGAGTCCTGGGCAGGTGATGCCTCTGTCAGTCCTCTGTGTCCCCCTTTGTGGGTGAGTTTACAGATGAGCTATGGCTGCTAGGCTTCGCTGCAGCGAGAGGAAGGGCTTTGTATCTGTCCCATCAGTACACCACCCTATGGAAAACTGCTTGAATCCCACTGGCACCGAGTCCGTTTTACAGTGGCTGTAAGATTATTTTGTTTTTCCCTATATCTGTCCACCAATTCTGGCTCATTCCCCTGTTTCCTCGTGTTTCTTATTTCTCCCCCCACATTTTAATTTCTGGTGTGCTTGTGACAGACTGGTTCACCTCTGGCACTCAGGCCTTGACTTGTCTCTCATTCAGTGCTTCCTATGCAGGGGGATGCCTCAGAGCAAATTCAGAAGCTGCTTGGCATTCCTTTACTCTGAGTTTGTACCCTTGCCTTCCAGAGAACCTTGAAAATAATTTAAAAAGTCTGTTCTCTCGAGTTTTCTGCAGAAGGAGGTGAATTTCAGCCTTAATGAATAATCATCTCTGTAGAAACCCTAATCAACAGATTTTTTTTTGATACTGGTGGAGGATGAGGCATTTGGCTGGGTAATAAACATAACATTAAGTGAGAAATCACTTGCTGGTTATCCCTGTTGGGTAATGCATGCAGAAGAAATGAGCTGCATAACAAAATTGCTTCCCTTGCATCACGCAAAGAAAACACAGGGGTGCAGAGGCGCTAATAACTGCGAGAGATCTAAAATGAGGGTAAGATGGGATTGAGTTGTATCGGTTCTTTCCCTCAAAAACCTGTCTTCTGTCGTAAGAACAAAATTACACTGAAACCATCAGAACACAATATTTGTTTAGGCAAGTCCCCTTCCATTTGCTTTGTTCTAACAGAAGGAAATTTCTTTTCTTTAGGTAAAATTTGGAACCTGTAACACTCCCAAGCCAAGCTTCTTTGATTTTGAGGGAAAGCAGAAATGGTAAGATGAAATCCTTGTAATTCCTAGGAATTTCTGGCTCTGCTTTTTGTTGCGTCTTGTCTCATCTGCTGACGGATTATGGATCTAGAGGGTGTCAACTCTTGAGAGTCTGCCACTGAACTGTCTTTAAAATCTTTTGCTTGATAAAGAAACGTTTGCTGCTCTGCCTGATGCAGACCTGAAATACCAGATTCCTGTATTTACCTTGTTCATCCAGAATTAGCCTGTATACAACAAAAATTTTGTGAAAATAGCTATAGCTTTACAAACAGCTTTACTTTGTGAACACAAACTATGCTTCAGCCTGGATCAGGATCCCCTGAAAGATCCTTTCACAGTGGAGTGCTGCACTGACAGTGGCCATTCATGGCTTCAGAGAAAAGTTGACCATTTCAAACTGAATGAAAAAAGGCTTTGCACCCCCTGAAAGTATTTAGATGAATCTGTTCACTATGTTCCACTGATGACACTGTAAAAACAGTGTGCTGTCTTCAAGTAGCTTGCTGATGTTTTGATGTCTTTCCTAGGGAGGCTTGGAAAGCCCTGGGAGATACCAGCCCTCATCAAGCTATGCAGGAATATGTTGCTACAGTGAAAAAACTGGACCCCAGTTGGAATCCACAGGTAGGAAACAGGAAAATACTGTTCAGAAAACAAATTGGTATTTGTCTTTGTAAAGCTGACAATGGTTTGGCTTTATACAGATTTTAATTGCTGCATGGCAAACTTCATTTTGAGCAGATTAAAGTCTAAATTCATTTTTAAAACTCTCCTTTTGTTATGACTGAAACATGAAGGCCCATCTCATTCATAATTATCCTCATTAGAGTGAGCTCATGCACAGGGTTGGCTTGACTGGAGTGATCTAATTTATTTTGCTTTCATTGGTTCATGCTGTATTTAGCATGTAAAGATACTTTTTATCCTTTTCTCATCTTTCTTTTTTCGACTACTATTTAAATGTTGATCAATACAAAGTAATCTCCATGAAAGTGACATGAACAGCATGATCAATTCTAAAAATGTTTCCTTTTTGTTTCGATGCAGCAAATTACCAAATCTGATTATGATTAGGTATTCCAACATAACAAGTGTATTTGTAAGTCCTGTATGTGTGTGTTATGGGGAGAATGTACTGTCATTTTAATTAATCGGTCTTTCATCTGCCAGGTTTATTACTTGATTGAATATTTAAAGGTATCTCCCTGTTTATAGACTGATTTTTATATAATTTTTAAAGAGGATTGCTCTTTAGAAAAAGTATTACCTTTGATTGGAGATATTTCACTAACAGCAAAAATGCTGAAGGCATGGTAATTTCTTTTCACGGTAGGAAATGGATTATTTTTTGGTCCTGCACTTGGTCGGAAGCAAAATCTTATGTTGAGCACAAGCCTCTGGATCAAGAATTTGATTCTCAGTTGTTTTCTGATGCTGATCTGGAGATTTAAGAGTAATTGTTTTTTCTTACTCATTCATGTTTCATGGTGTTGATCTTGTTTTTGCAGCAGAGAAATACTGTCATTTAGAGGAAACCCTTTTTAATGGCCTTGGGGAAAATAGTTTTATATGCTGTGCAGTTAGCAGTATGCTGTGAAGTGCAGTTAGCAAAAGCTAGCTGCATGCTGTGTAAATTCTTGTTCAATCTAAAATTCTTATACAGAAATAAAATAATTTACAAATAATCCATGGATGATCCTGAATGAAGAAAGTGTTTAGTAAAGTGAAACATGAATACTCATTAAACAATGGAAAAAAAAACCACCACCAAAACCCAAAAAACCATAACACCCCACACTTTCCTGAATTTTTATTAGTAGAGCTTCTGTTCATTTAGACTTCTCATGCATGGTGACAAGCTTAGCTTTGGGTACTCCCTTCACTTTCTTGCCTCAGAGATATACTTATTGTCACAGGTGTGACCTTCAGGTTACAAAACTGTCAGCTAGGAAACTGGAATAATCTGTTAGTTTGTTAAAATATATTTTTAAAGAAGCCGTATAACAAACAAAGAATGGTTTGCAGCACTGCTCCTCACCTCTTGCCCTAAGCTGAGAAATGAATGCCTGTGAGCCTGTTTCTTCCCATTGCAGTCCTTGCATAAGCCTGTCCCCAGGACTCAGCAGAAACTAGACCATGCTGGGTAATGCCGTTGCACCAGCGTGTTTGCACATTCGTGCGTTCCTCTGTCCTCCCTTTTTGAACAGTTGATACAAGAAATGTGGGCTTGCAGGGAGAATAGCGATGCTGGAGCTTGAACAGAAGTTTCTGTGAAGGTGGCAGGACTGAGTTGACGGAGTGGTTTAAAAAAATGTGATTTCTCTTTCTTTAGCTGCTTTTGTTGTAGTATTTCAATAGGTACTTTTCTCTCACTCATGTAACTATGCATATATTCCCTGGCTTTTTGAAGCCAATTATTTTTTTCCTCTGTGTGGTCTCAGGGCACGGAGCTATAATGCTGAAGAAAATCTGTAGGGTGTTGGCTGGTTTGCTGTCCCTGCACCACTACACAAGAGGTTTCTTGTCCTGACTCTTTCCTCTTCCTGTGCCTTGCTTATGGCTGAGCTAGTCTCAAGAGATCTGAGTGCTTTACATTGAAGGTATGTCTTCTGGTGCAGAAAGGCCTAGCAGAGGAAGTTACATTAGCAGAGAATGTAATTTAGAAGTTAGCATTAAAGTACAGGTGGCATTGCTTTATTTAAAAGAAATCACCCGTCCTTTCTACTACATCTTCCTTTTAACTCCACTTTTATATGACCAAAATGCTATCAGGAGTCCTCTCACTCTGATCTGTCTCATAGTTCTCTGTACTCTTTTTTTTTTTTTTTTTTTTTTTATCCCCCCCCCCCCCCCCCCCCCCAATCCACCTTCTGGAGCCACGAGAGGGAGCTCTGTTCTTTAAAATGATGGAGATGCATGTGTCAGGGGATGGAGATAAAATAGCTATTTGAGTCTTCAAATCTCAAATTGGATTTATAGAAGAGATCTGTGGGTACATTACAAGGTTCTTCATCACTGTCACTGTGTCTTCTTTACGTGCTTATCTGCTGGGTTCCTTTGAATTTTTGTTATGTTCAGTAGATCATGAATGAAATACTCCTAGTATTTAGTTAAAAGCAGAATAAAGTGCTTGGTACAAATTTGAAAAGTTCAGCCTTCAGATCACTGTGAATCATAAACAGTAATTACAATAAAACAGTGTTGAATTTCTCATTGTGCAGCTTCATGAATTTTACTATTGTAAAGCTTTTTCAATATTATCTATGTATTTTCTCTTTGAGGGTTCATCTCATCCCTTCAGGTTGGTCTTGTGTGTTATCTTAAATCCTCCTCAGTCTCCTGTTGTCATATTTTTGCAAAGCGTTTTTATGTCTTGATCCTTTAGTACTAAATATGCAAAATTTAAAACTTAGAAGAAACACCTTATCTTTTTCATAGGTTAATTTTTTCTTAGGAGGTTTGCTGCTGTTCTGCAGCTTTCAGGCTGTCAGTATTTCTCTTAATAAATAGAACAGAACTAAATGCAGTATTTCTTATGGAGTCCAAATAGATCCACTTCTACATTCCTTTTTCTTGATTCTTCACCGATTCATTCTTTAATATTGACTTTGCAGTTTCTGTATCTTCAGCATCAGACTGTAACTGCTATAATTTAGCAATCTTAGCTTGGTTTGGATGGGAAAAAAAACAAAAACAAAAACATTCTGATGCGGTGGAAACACCCTGGATTTGTGTTCAGAAGCAATGAGAACACCAGTAGCAACCAAAATCTGACCTGTTGCTTCCTGCACAGTGGTTTGGAGTACCTGCACTTTATTAGACAACTGAATGTGGACAGGGAGTGGCACTGCTCTGAGTGCCCTGCTCTGTGAAGCTGGTATGCCACTTTTGACAGTAGACACACATCTGTTGCCTCATCTCCATGGCTATTTCCAATGTGTTTTAGTTTCTTCTTCACCCTTGCTGCGAGCAGGTTGTTTGATAGTCATACCTCATCTTTTCTTTCAGAGCTTTGTCTATAACCTGGAAATAAATGAACATATAGCAATTTTGTTTGCTAGGAAATCTTTAAAATAGCAGATAATCTAAAGGATATTGAGGTGACATCCACTGTCTTTACTTTTATAAAACTGCAGGAATGTCCTTGCTGTATTTATGTGGAACCCAGAAGTCTAGAACTGACAATCACAATTGCCTGGATGCTTTGCAGTTAGGTCTTCTTATGTTGGCGTGGGTCTTACTGTGTTTTGCATTGTGGGTTGTTTTGTTCCTTTTCCCAAGAGCAGCTGCTAGTAGGAGGTCAGGACTATACTTTTCCATGCTTGTCTATATTCTTCTCTTGATGCATTCTTTCTTCGTCATCTTCTACCTTTTAGTGCATCTCTTGTTTCTTGTTCTTGTGAGTCATTCCTTTCAATCTGAAGTTCCAGGCAGTGGAAAGGTAATTGCTTGGACCAGCTCAGCTCTATTTGCATATTTCAGAGACATCACCTGTCCTTCAAGTCTATTCACTCTTGCTCCAGAACAGAGAATAATTTATGAAGGAATTCTTTTGCATCCTCTATCCTTAAACAGAAATGTTTTATGCTGTCAACACATTCCATTGCTTTGGGTCCTTCAGAGATACATGTGTCCTGGCTGCTTTGCTTCTCACATTTACCTGTGGTCTCTCTGCTTTACTGGCAGCAAATGACGTGTTGCTTTCGGTGGCCTTTGCTGATGTGCATGAGAGTTTGGCAATGATGTCCAGCTGCTCTCCCTGCAGCCACCTACAGCTTATCACCTATGCATGCTCATCCCTCTGGCCCCTCACAGGCTGTGGCTTTGCAGTACCCACTGTTGTGGTGCTGTCTTGCAGCTCAGCAGTGGATTTCGTGTTTTAGGGAGGCTCACCTTCACCAGCTGCTTGTGTTACGTCTTGATGCAATGACTTTGTTCTCGTGTACACCATTGTCTCTGCTGTATAATTGGGCACTTCTAGCACTTGCAGTTTTTGAGACAGTCTTAGTGGCTGTATTTCCGTTCCCCCATACGCTCTAAAATTTTAGTCTTTGTCATGTATTTGGTATTACAAATCCCCATTGGTTTTAAGCAGCCAGATTTTTCAAAGCTCAGGTTGATGTGAGAGTTTTTGTCCGCAGGCACTTACCATCCAGAGGCAGGAGCGGGACAGCACCTCTTTTGCTCAGCAGCATTGTACACATCTCTTCAGCTGAGTTCATGTCACAAGGGACGTGGGTGGAGGTGTGTTCACAACGCTGCAGTGACGTGGTTAGGAGCTGTTATTGATTGTTTCTTGTAACAAGATGGTTATATGGCACAGCTTAAACAATAAAAATAAATAATAAAAAGAGCATCCAGATTTGCTCATCAGTTTTAGCCTTCCATTTGCTGATTGCAGTTTTGGCTTGTCTTGGTTCTAAATATTTCCTTTTCCTATTTCTTATATTGCACATTTACCGGTTCCAATCCCAACACATTGTCACTAACTTCAGTGGCATCCTTCCCCAAACACTTAGAGGCCTTCCTTCTATTTCCTTTGACTGCTGAAACTTGCAGGAGGACTTAATGATTTTCTATTTCTATATTTTAAAACAAAATTGGCATTTTAACTTGTTTGACTCGACTTCACCAATAATGCACTTAGGAAGATTTCTGCTGTGTAATGAGGAAAGTTGCATACTAGGAGCCTCTGAGGAGCAGAGACACGTCTCTAAGGCAAAGCAGGAACAGAGCTTGAGTTCAAAGAAAACAGACATTCACCAAACATCTTTTTAATCTCTTAAGGGTTTGAAATTCCAGTGCTGATGTTTGCAGGGGAGAAAGCTGCCCGTGATTTTTCAACTACTGTTCTGTGCCTTGTTTGAGTAGAGGAGAATTTAGTCCTCTGTACTCTGGACCAAGTAGTCAATAGAAGTAAAATACCTCTGTGTTGGTGTGGGAGCACGGAGTCATAGTGTTTGGAGCAACCAGGAGAGGACCCCTGGGGAACAGACAGTCAGTCTCATGAGAAAGAAAAACTTAAGAATGAATAAAATAACAAATGCACTATTACTGCAGGCTCAGAGTGGTCCAGTAAGACGGAAAACCTGCAGGAATAAAGCAATTGGTTTGTCCAGTGGCCAGCGGGTGTTTTTGCAGGAGGTGCTGCAGGGGGCAATATTTGACAAGGTGGGTGGCCAGTTACCCTGTGCACAGGGCTGGGCTCCAACCCCCCCTTCCTCCTGTTGAAATAACCTTTCTCTATCGCAGTTTAAATGCAACAAGCAAGTTGAAACTAAAATATGGAAAAGAGAGTTTGCTGTTCGAGGATACAGTGACAAGGAGGAGAAACAGTTTCCAGATTTGCAGAGGAGCTGAGTTTGTATGTATGCTTTTTGCAGGTTGCACCAGGTGTTACGGAAATATTTTGATGGATTTAAATTGATGAGCCTCTTGTATTTAAGTAGGATCTCTAAGGCAACTTAAAATTTCTGTAGTGACTCAAATTCAAACTGTGTATCCAGTGACATTAAAACAGGCATTTGGAAATCCAAACCTACATTTTTCTTAAATTTGCACTCATTGCTGAAATCTGGCCTGTTTGTCTGTATCAAGAAGCTTTGCTCTTTTGCCATTTACAGGTTTTATGTTTTGTCAACTTCTAAGAATTATACTAGTGAATGGTAAATCATACAGTAGTTTCAGGCTGAAATCTGTGGATTTCTTGGTTAGTACTGCAGGCTGGAAATTAAGAAATGCATTAGAAAAAACTGCGGTCTGTAAACAAAATGAGTGCACCCATCATGTTTTCCTGTTTTGTCTCTCACTCAAACAGATGTCTCCTTTGATAATCTGTCCAGGCAGCCACCTTTTGTGGTTGGGAGAGAGCAGCAGAGTGGCATGGGCAGGATTACAAGGGGGATGGAAAGAGCAGGAAGGAAGAAGCCCTGTCTGGGTCTCTGCCTGTCGGAGCAGCAGTGTATTCACATACCTGCGGTGCAGTTTACTTTGGGTAAACATCTCCATTTATGGCTTGCTGTACTGCAAGGTCAAAACCTTTGAAAATAGTGACTTTATTTCTTTTGTAGTATAAAAGCAATTTAATTGTGTTGTGTAAAGTGGGGACTAATCGAATTATGTCTGTGCTGCTTAAAGCTTGCCTTCCTGTGCTGTGCTAATGCCGCATGCTGGGGAGAGGAGCCTCCTATGTTCCTGGGAGCTGCGCAGCAGTGCTGCCAGCATCTTTGCTCTTCACTACTCCCCTTTCTTTCTGGGTTTTTATACATCCTTGGGTGTCAGTTCACCCTCAGTGAATTTTGTGTTTGGCTTTTTGTTTGGTTTTACCCAAATGTTAATAATTAAGAATAAAAACTGTAACTAAATGCCAAAAACTGCACTATTTGCAGTGTATTTTGAAAGCTATTTCAATGGATGACCACATTGAATTGTCTCAGTGATTTACTTCCTCCATAAACTCTAATCAGGCTCTTCCACTTTAAAAAACCAAAACAAAACAAACCCCCAAAACCACAAAAACCCCAAACCACCAACATCAAAAAAAGCATACCTGGTTTTTTTATTCTTTTAACAGAAAAGGCAGCACTAGAAACTAAGAACAGACCGCAAAAACTCATCCACCCCAGGCTTCTGGCTTTGGGGCACGTAAGACTGCAATATCCTCTGGGTTTATGTAGCCTTGCAAGCTGCAGAGTTGGGGTTTTTTTGTGAACCACCCTGGGGTGTGTGATGATTTGATATACATCCTGAGAGGGCTTAGATCTTAACACACAGAGGGATTCTTCTGCCCTGATGCCTTTTGCCAGCTGTGCGAGGGACAGTCTCTAGTATGCAAGTGGAGTCAGTAGTAGCTGCAGCCTTCCTGCTGGAGGGAGTAATCTGTGAGGTGCATGACTAACAAAAACTCGATGTTTGTGTACACTTTCCTTATACATGCAGACAGTGACCCACCTTATTTTATTCAAGTTGGAAAAATGGCAGTTTATTACCTGCACAGGTTAGGCCTTGAGCATTTAACTTCTGGAGCGTGCTTTCAGAACCAATTTTTCATACTAATACGGAGATGTTTTCTTGTTCCCATTGTGTAAGACAGTAAAATATCACACTACAAACATGAACTAAATTTCCCTGTTCTTCTGCAATAAGGGTGGGTAGTGTTGTATCCTTTGCTCCTCTGTACCTTCTCATGAGGAAAGTGTGCTGATGCTTTAAGTACTTGATATAGGTTCTACTCGTAAACAAAGCTGTCTGTAGGTTATTTGCTACCTTTCTTGTCGCTGTCTTTGCACATGTAACTGTTTATCAATTTTATTCCGTGCAAGATAGCTCAGCTCTGGCAAACCAAGTAGAAGGTAGTTGTTGCTTACCTGCTTTGTTGTATAGACTGTTACGCTCTGAGCAGCAGATCATGTTCTGTTTCCTACTTAATACTTGCTGGTTTTCAAAGCAGCACAGGCTCATGGGCAGTGCAGGCCTTCAGTCAGTACCGTGAAGATAACACAGCCATCCTTTGGCTGTTGTTTAAGTGAGGGAGCTGATTAATAAAATAGTATCTGTAACTTCTGTTCATAACTATGACAGCGTAGATGGGAGCTGGCAATTGTTTGCCATGAACCCATGGCCTGTGAATGGAGTTGTCAGAGATGTCCTGAGGATGCTTTGTTCTAGCAAGTAACTCATATGCCAAGCACTGGGGTACTGTACTGGTGGGGCTGTCAGCCGTGGGGGTCTGGGATTTTGCCAGTGGACAAGCTTGATAAATTATAGGGCTTTTTCTCTTCTGCAGCTGCATTTTATTGTAGAGCACAAACCAAAATGCCAGATCCAGAGTGATATTTTCAGGTTTTTGGAACTGTGGTTCTGGCAAGCTGTACAGAAGTGAAAAAGTTAAAATGAACAAGTGTCTCATAGTAGAAATATAAACAGCTGGAATATATGTCAGCCTCCTACCCCCTGGGAGTCTGTTGGATTGTTCTCTTTGATTTTACATCTCTACAGAAATTTATGGTCTCAGCTCCTTTTATTTATGACATTGCAATCCTCGTTCAAGCGATTGATTGAAATAGAACGGTGCCAAGCTGCAAGCCTGTATTTTAGAAAGAATGAAATTTAGAAAGCAAACCAGCAATGAAAACAGCCATGTATTGAAAGCTGCACTGGAATCCTATACAGAGGTTGCCCATGTTTCTGTGTTCCTAAACTTCTTCAAACTAAAGAATTATCATGATAAGGATTTATACCTCTTCTGTCTCCCTCCTTGTAAGCTGCCTGGTCTTGCTAAAAGCATACTGTTTGTTAAATATACAATTTTACTAGTCCCACAAGGGCTAACTTTTGCTTGT
The DNA here is from genome assembly GCF_965140245.1 of Athene noctua. NCBI lineage: Eukaryota > Metazoa > Chordata > Aves > Strigiformes > Strigidae > Athene > Athene noctua. The sequence continues at coordinate 31,221,793 of NC_134041.1, forward strand.
AATGATGTTAGCTACTATTTTTCCAGCTCAGATCTAGCAGTGCTGATGCACTGATTTGCTAGTGTACTGTCAGCAGCATAATATAGTCTCATGCAACTACTTGAATGTAATAGTAGTTGTTTTCTGGAATTACAAGCAGGAAATTTGAGAACTTGTCATTTTTGGCTACCAGTGCAATGATTTTGGTTACACATTTAAACAAAGATTTTTCTTTCTGAATATGTCAATGAATTAATTTTCATCATCTTGCACTAATTAAAAAAATCTAGTACTATCTGGAATGTATTCAGAAGAAAGAATAATTAGATGTAGCTCTGCCTTGCTGATGCTGCGTGTGCTGCTGCAGTATAGTGATGTGTGGCATCCCAGCGTCATGATTCGTGGCTTACTGGTGGATTCAGACACTGCATACTTGCCAGATATACCAGAGGCAACTGGGAAAAAAAAATAATCAAACTACTGGCATTCAGTGATGACAAGATGTAACAGAATGAGGTAAGGTACTGTATTGTGTAACTTTCTGTGCAGCAGGGACCTAGTTGCTTTTTTCTTTCCCCTTTAATAAATGCCCAGAAGTAACAGGTTTTGTTATATGTCTGTAGTGCACAGGTAGCAGTCCCACAGCACCTAGTTATTCTGTGATCCTGCAACTGTGGGATTGGAGGCATGGAACACAGCTGAGCTCTGGGATCTTATAAACTTCACTTGAGCAAGTGATCTCCTAGCTGAGAAAGTATCTCAATATCAGAGAATGACCACCAGATCAGGTTTAAGTTGCTGCTGATCCTCTGCTGAAGGTTGTTGCTGATATGACTTAGTTGACAGAAGATGCTGATACTTCCAGGGAGCACCTAAAGATACTGGTTTAAATTGAGATGGTAAAGTTGAATTTGTTAAGATGTCAGACCACAAGTTTGAAGTGGCTGAGATGCAACCTGGTGTTACCCTCTGCCATATGTGCCTTGAGGTGGCAGTTTCTGGCAAGGCAAGGAAGAGTTGTAAATGCCATGTGCTGTTTTCATTTGTTGCAGATTTTAAGGAGATGAGAAGCAATGCTGCTTCTCCCCAGCAACAAAAATATGGATAACAGAAGTATTGAAAAGTTTGTTTTTGTGAAGCAGTGGTGTGAAGCTGGAAGCAGAAAAGAGCAGTGCTGTTGCATGAGGAGTGACTCCACCAGCAGTCAAAACTTTCATGTTAGGTTCATTTCTGTACTGAAACTCCACTGACTTAAATCAGAGAATGAAGCTTTCGGTAGCACTGGGCAACATTACAAAATTGGGGTCTGGGGAGGTTGCGGCATGGACTGACAGAGGAGAGGTGTTGAACCAAGCAAGATGCTGTCATGTGCTGTAGAAACAGGGGAGGTAAGCAGGCATTGAGATGCGGTTAGGAGTGTGGGACAGAGGCAGAAGGTGGACCATTTTGAACATCTGCCTGATGTAACGGGAGGTTTCAGAAGGGGAAGAAAACAAATAGGAAGTTGCAAGGAGAGATGGCGAGGACCAGGAGGGTAAGAGGTGCTTTTTCTGCTCTGTCTCAGCTTCCTGCTGGCCAGATCACTTCCCTAGCAGCGGGGAGCCTCCCTGGCATCTGTAGACCCCAACATTTTCCTGGGGTGACCAGAAACCTAGAAGAGCCTGATAAATCATGTACCCAAGTCCTGTCACCCTGGATAGCAAAGTGAGATGATGAGTGAGGGTGGGAAGAGCAGGCACAGTCTCCTCTGCTTGTGGCATGAGGTGGGAATTCAGGAGGTGAGCTTTGAGTTGCTCTCAAGCTTGTGGTAGCCTCTTGTCAAACTACTGCTCCTGTTTTGGCCAGCAACCCACAGGTTCTGCTAGCAGCTGAACTATTTTAAATGGGGAAGAGTGCAACCTCTAATTAAAAAATCCAATTTTTCAAAGTAATTGAAGCTGTTGCAGAACTTTCAGCTTGCTGTGTCAGAGGCTGTTAAAAATAATTCAGGAACCTGGGTAGAAATTACATGTTTATCTTACTGTGGGGTATGTAATGTCTTGATTTTTAGGTGTGGAGTTGTAGACATTTACTTGATGGTATTCAGAGACAGGAAGGCTGCATTGTACCCTGCTGCTTCACGTGGTTGTGGGAAGGCTGTTTTAAAAGGAGAATGTGTTAATTAAAAATACCATATGCTTTTGGATAGGAGAAAATTGCTGTAATTGCTTTGTGTATAACACAAGCTATAGCGTAATTAAACTGTTTCTTCAGTGAAAATACAGCTTTTCGTGTTAAAAGAGGTTAAGTGGTTATGTTTAACTTGTTCTTTACATGAAGTATCAAGGAGGTATTGAGTGTAATTACTGGAGATTAAGATTTTGTTTGGATGTTAGCTAACACATTGGTAATGTCTTGTAAATGCTATTTGACTCATAGAGTGGAAAAATAGTTATCCTTTAAAAGAGTAGGTGTTGTCTACTACTTAGATACTTGGGCACTATTGTACCCAGTTACTCCTATTGTAAGAAAAGATGGCACTCCTAAAATGTCTCTAGAGCATCCTGTAAGTATTCTGAGCTGAACTAACCAACACAAAGGCATGGAAAGGCTCAGACACAGTCAAGGCACAGTACTAAAGACTGTTCAGCAGATAGCTGCCTCCAGATCCTGCTTCATCCTTCTGACTGAGCTTTCACAGGGTTACACCCTAACTTCAGAAACCTGTTCCTGCTGGGATGCTTAGATCCTTCCCTTGCCCAAGTCTGGGAACAGGTACCAGTGAAGATCTCTTTCATTCTGCCACCTCTCTGTCTGCAGAGCTCATAAATCCACGCCTCTGCCTTCACAACCCACACCTGTTGGAGGAAACAAATCTCAGTGGTGCTGGTCAAGCAGCCTTGGAGCCATTCCTTTTCTGAATGAGGAAATTTGCCTCTGCCGATGCTGCGATGCTGTCTGGCCCAGTGTTGTTCCAGCAAGTGGAGGATGAATGTGTCAACAGGCACGCTGGGTGTGGGGGCTGATGTCCTTTTTTTTTATTTCTCAGAAGTTAGGATTGCCTTCAGCTTTCAAGCTTCAGAGTGCCCAAGCTATGTAGCCTTTCAGTATTTCGAGTTTACCTCGAATATATTTCTGGCTTATACAGATGTCTGTGTAAATCTCTTTAAATGAATGTCTTGTACTAGTTTGACAAAAAACAGCAATTACAGTACAGGCTGTGTTTGTATCTATAGCTTGGTCCCCTCTGCCTGGGCATTTGTAGATTTTCATATGGGTGATGTGACAGAAGTGATTGATTGCTTCCAGGACTGACGATGCAATGCTCTGTGTTCCCCCCGTGAGAGCTTCCGATTGCTGCAAGCTGCCTCACACAGGAAGGGGGTAAACAGGCCACTCGCTTCACCCTTTGGTCTGCAGATGGTGGGAGTCCGCAAGTTACTGCAGAGCCCACAGAAAAGACATGAGGAGAAGAGTCTGCTGGTGGTCTTGTTTGCCACCTCCATATCTGTTTTTCCATTTTTAAAAAAGCTCCACAAATCAAAACCTGTTGAAAGCCACTGCATTAGATTTTTTTGATTGAGCATATTATTTCATTCCATGCAAATGTTAAAATGTGTACAGTGAGTCATGAAATCACAGCTACTGACAAGCATAAAACTTGCTCAAAGTTATGTTAACATTTTGCATTTATTTCCCCTCCCCTGACTGTCTTTACTACTAATTTCAAACTGTGATTATAGTGCAGTTATTAATTAACTCATAAGTTAAATGAGTAATCTGGAAGGCCTTGTTTTAGACCACAGCACTGTTTAACTATGACATTAATTATAGTATGTTTGCTTTCATCTCTTGATGTAATCTGGAAAATATTTTCCCTTAGATTGTGTTTCTTAAGAGGAAATTCTGTGATGAGATTTAAAAGAACCAGAAAACTTTTTTAATGTAACCATTAATGGAATATTAACTAAACTGTCCCTGCAAAATAAAGAAAAACCAACCCCACATTATCCTGTGGAGTGTACTGCCATTTTTTATAGGACAGTTTCCTCAAATTGTACAGATCCTCAGTGGTCTCTTGAAAGCACTCCAGGTGCTGAGTCATGTGCACACTCTTGCTGAGCTGCTGTTGGGAGCCAAGAAGGATTGTTGAGAGAGGAATATTAAAATAGTCTGTTTATGACAGCCATTAGTACAGCTGGTGTGGAGGGCAGCAGCCTTTCATGAAAGGCGGCCTTACAGCAAGAGGGTAACAGCGGGGCTGCCCTCAGCTGAGGTGTATTTTTATCTTGTTTGGAAATAACTGGTCTCTGCTAGTCTGTAAAGAATGGTGAGAAATGCTGAGCTGATACATTTTAGTCAGGAAGAGAGGATTTTATGAATCCTGCTCAAGTGTTTAATACAGTGCCTAATTTTATAGATTATTTAAAAAAAAATAATCCTCTAGTAGCATCACCTCTGAAGGGTTAATATTTGCCTTCCCTCCTGCTGCAGGTAGCATGAAGTCCAGCTAAGCTGTGAAGTCAGAAAGATACAGGTGGAAAATACCTTTGGGAGAGGACATTGTTTGTCCTCATTTCATGCTTCATTAGCTACCCTGCCAGAGGACCCTCCCTCATTGTTCCGGGGTCAGGAGCCTCCCGCAGTGTTCGTGGAGAAGGGACATCTCCTTGTCCAAGGGCCTGCATTTGGACCACCTGCATTTGGGGTGGAGAGCACCCTCCTCCCCTTGGCTCTCCTGGCACTGGCCTTAGCTAGTGAAGGAAAGGACAGCAGCAATTATGGCACACACAATTAACGAGCTTCTAATCTCCAGCCTTGCGTGTAATTGCTGCTGTCAAATACAATTAGTGTCTGCCCAAGTTCCCTTTCCAGGGGAATGGCCAAGCTGTGACACAGAGGGAGAAGAGGGGGGTGAGTGTCTGAAACTTCAGGAGAGTTTACATTTTCTTGTTGCTTCTATAATAACCCCTGAAATTGTGTTCAGAAATGTTAATCCAGAGAATTAAGAGGACATAGTGGCCATCAAAGCAGGCCTTGAGGTCTACTGTTGGGTTAACTCTGTGAAGTGTCTTCTGTAAAATTTGTCACCTGAGACTATACCAGCTTAATTACAAATCAATCAGCACACTGAAGGGATTCACTCTGTACCTCCATGTGAGCCTGACAGGGTTACAGAATACTGCCTGTCCTGTCATGGCAGCCAAGACTGGAGGTGCTGGGGAGTTGGGACACAGGCCAGGGTTTCTTCTGCCCCTGCCAAGCAGACCATCCAGTGCTTGCAGCTCGTCCAGGCTCGATGGGTCCAGACCCTCGGTTGCATCCCAAAGCCCTGCAGACACCCTGCAAGGCCAAGGTAAATTTTGGTTGCTGCTTTGGTGGCTGCCAAAGGCTGCCACATTCCTGCACGCTGCTACAGAGTGAGGTAACACATGTCCCTGGCCCCACTGCTGGCTCTGTGCAGGGAAGCCAGGGAACATGCCATGGAGACACCTGCAGCTGGGGCAACGGGTGAGCAGTAGGAAAGTGAATTTATGCAGAACAAATTGGAATCTGCACCGTAGTAATTTTGTTGCGAGTATTTCTCGTCTCTATCCCATAAAGCTGGATACAGGTGCTACTCTGACTCAAGTCGCATCAGGCTCAGAGGAAGAGAAAAATAAGGCAATACATAGCCTCTGAACGTAACCTGAGGTAACTTCTATGTGCTGCAGTGGCTTGGGTGAGATTCTCACACATAGCTCTCATTTAAGTTGTCTCACTTTTTTATTTCCAAGGTGCGTGATGATGAAGAACTTAAGTCTTGACCGTTTTAAGGCAGTGTGACTTCAAAAATAACTGTTTTGATGAGATGAACCTTTTTGCTAATGGCTTTCTCTCTTTTTTTTTTTTTTTTTAAATATATATTTATGTGAAGCTACTTAAAGGTTTGGGTGTGGAGAAAAGCCAGAGTAAGATGTGAAGGAATTGGGGGGATGATAGATGTGCTGTGCAACACAGTCATGTGCCTTGCCAAACAGCTATTGCTGCTGTATGCCAGGTTTTTAGATAGGCAAAACTAGCCAGGTAGAGTTCTCATTTTACTCTGGATAAAACTGGGCTGCCCTGCATTTAAGCCATGCCTAGCATATAGCTCTTCTGTTAAATCCCAAGTTATGATTTTGGAGTTTTTTTGAAGCTTTACTGACATTTGTGCTATTCCTGCTGTTTTGTAGTGTCTTTGTAGGACTTTTCTGTACCTTTTCTTCTGTCAAATTCATGAGTTCCTTGCCCTACATATAAAATAACTGTGTGCCATTCAGTCCAGTTCAGTCCCAGCTAATCACCAATGGTAAGTTCACTTGCATCTCTAGAACAAGTTCTGGCACAAGTTTGGAGTGAGTCATCAGAAGGGCCCTTGGAATTGCCATCTTGTTAAATCTGTTGTAGCCTGGTTTGTGTAGATCAGAACAAAGCTTGGACTCAGAGATGAAAAATAATAAATCCCTGTCCTGTCTTCAGGGATATAGCAAGAGATTGGCCCACCAAACCAACCCCCCACAGGAAACTACTGATCTTCCTCTTAAACGATAATCTTCATCCTGCTCTTCAAAAATGCAAGAAGAGAAATGGATCATGCTGTGGTCATAGGAGGCTTTTAAGACCAAAATAGAAGGTGAACTCCAAGCCCTCACAAAGAAACTGTTTGTCTCTAATTGTTTTCTGTTTCCATAATGCTTACTATAATAAAACTATCTTGCCTTTCTCCTTTATTTTTCAATCATGATTAGACTTTAATGTTGTTAAAGCTTATAAGTGAGTTTGAGCTACTGTCTCATTGAAGAGAAGATGGAGCTGAAATTGTCAGTGAGGCATTGGACAGGGTTTTTTAATGTGTCTGTCATTATATGTTAACCTCTGAACTGGGACACGACGTCTGTTTTATGGCTGACAACAATTTAAAGGTATACGTCTTGACATTGTAGATAGAGGAAGAAGGGGGAGTGGAGGAAAAAATGAATTAATGATGTTAGCAAATATTAGTCCCCGTATTTCCATTTTATTCAGAAAGCAGTTGTCAGGCTTTGAGGCTGTCTGGAGCAGCATTGTCAGTGACAGCCAGTCGAGATGCAATTGTACCTTGAATCGAGCTGGTCTTTTATTGACAAATACAGTGCACTGAGGCAGGAGTGAGGATGCTCTGCTGTCTGTTCCGGGAGGAGTGCAGCTTTTCTCCTGGCATTCCTGGTGACATTTGAGAAGGATAGGTCTGGCCTTGGTGGAGTTCCCTGCACCAGTCTGTGAGCGCGTTGGGAGTCAAGGGAGTTGAAAATGTCTCTTAATGAGTACATATGCTGCGTACTGAAGCATATATTTGCCCTTGATTTATACTAGCTTTGGTCAACCAGATCCACCTACCAAAGTTAACTGTCAAGAGTAATAGTGACTTTGATACCAGCCTTAGGCGTACACAAGCAACAAAGAGTCAATGAGCAAGAATTAGGGGGAAACATGAGAAATTCCAGTGCCTCTTAAGGCATCTCTTACACTTCTTTACTGCCTCTTCCCAAATCTCTTATGTGCCACTGCCTGAGTGCAATCCTCCAAGGTTTCTTCCCATGCTGCCATAAATTCCCTTCTATTCCCACAGTTTTTAATGGGCAGTTTGAGGGCAACCCCTCATGCTCACAGAGCCCCCAATAACTTTGCCTTTTCTGCAGCATCTCTCTTACATGTTCCTGACTGCAGATAATACTTCTGTCATGTCTGTCGGATTGAGGTTGCAAATTATGGGAGCCTGGGATCATGTTATTTCTTACCTATCATTAGTTACATGTGTATCTGCAGTGCTTTTGGATATCATACCAGCAGTGAAAGAAACTGAGCTGGCTTAATTGAGAGCCACATAGTTAATTATTGGTGCTTTTTTTAATGGAGAGAGAAGATTTTGCAGTGTCAGTTTTTAATTTCATTGTGGTTTGCAGGGTAATGTGACTTTAAACTCACGGTCATTATCTGTGTATATGTAGCATTTGCTTTATTTTTCCAACCCTAAAGGCCCTTTTCTGCTGTAGTAATGTCAAGAGATTTAAGAAGGAAAGTGCATCTGCACATTACCGATCCCTTCAGCCAGTGCGAGCAATAAATAAAAACGCTGGTTCCAGTTAGTACAATAGCTATGACGTGGTTTGGAAGGAGCACCTGGTTCTGTCCCACCTCCTTCATTACCCCGTTTGGTATGTCGTGCTCAGGTATTGCATGCGAGTCCCTGGGCAGGCTGGGTAGTGTAGATAAAGGAAGTGGGCAGATGAGCTCATGGTATAGGCAAGTTGTTAAGGGCAGCTGGAAAGAAACCAGTTTGTGTTTGTGTTGAGGCAGAGATAAAAACTTCTTTGGGAAGAAGCATTCCTTGTAGCCTGGACAGATTCCCCTTGGGAAGTTCGGTGGTGGTAATAGTGGAGCCATGATGCTGTCTTCCATGGCTTTGCAGAGTAGAGGTGCACATTAAGTCCTGAGAGGATAACTGAGACTTTTCCTGTACATTTTTCATAAACTTGTTCTACATATCAAGGACTGTGATGGAATGAGCTTGGTTCAACATTCATAAATTGAATATTGAGTTACCTATTTCTGTATGAAAGAGATGAAATAAAAGCTGCTTGGACAAAGTAACCTGTATATGGATTAAAAGCCAGAGAAGTTTTTGCCTGAGCATTTTTGGGAAAACCTTTATCACTAAGTTTCCTGATGACCTTATGTGTACTCAATCAACATGATTAATCTTTAGTAGAAGTGCATTGGTTGTGCAAAGAAGGTGAACTTAATCCAAGAAACCTTTTTTACAATTTCTGCCTCTGGAAACATGAAATATATTTTCTCAAGTGTTGCTTCTGACTTGGTGAAAAAAACAAAAAACAGAAACAAAACAAAAACTGCAGTGGGAAGAGATGAAATAATAGAGATAGAAAATTTTTTTGTAGTTTCTGATACTGGTTGAATGACCACTGTCCCTCAATATCAAAGAAGATAGACATTGTGAGTAGTTGTGAGTATTAGCTTCATTTTATAGAAATAACTCTTGCATGTACTAGCAGATGATCTGAAATTAATTTTCTTTATAAGTGGTGTGGAAATAATTGATAGACAGTAAGGTTCTCAGCTAAATAATTTTTTAAGAGGGGCACTGCACTGTAAAGACTCTGAAGCCCTTTCCCTTCAGGAAAGGAGAACTTCATGTCACCTTTTGCTCTAAATTAGAGAAAGCCTACTTGCCATAGAATAGTTTTCAAAGACAATTTCCTTTTCATTTTTTCTTATAAAGAAGTATGTCTGTGATACCTGCTAACCCAAATGTTAGGGCTTTGGCTGGTACAGGAGATCTGAAAAGTGGAACTGGTTGGCTCAAACTGGGCAGAATGTGAATGTATTATGGAGAAACAATAAACTGATTTAAAACAAAAGCAACCTATGGAGCAGGAAGAAAGAAAAATATATGTATGTTTTATTTTTCTAAAAAAAATCAACATCTTTCTAGGTAGAATTCTGATGAGGCAGCACACTTTTTGGTGTAATCAGCAATGTACTGCAGCTAATGAGAGACTGCTAGAGTTTGGGATGGTTTTCCCTTTGCTTCTGATTTTATTCACCCTGGGTTTGATAATCTCTCAATCACAGAAAGCCACAGGACTGTCCACTGACGACAGCACGTTGCAATTAATGGGCTGGTTTTATACGAAATTACTGCTGCAAATTGCAAAACAGTTTTGACTTATCCAAAAACTGAGGTACTAGATGCTGTAGAAGAGTTAGGGTTTCTGGTGCCCTGCACCCCCTAAAATAGGGTCAGGCTTTCAGACAGCAGGCACTTAGCCCTTTCTGAAAGTCTGGCATCAGTGTAAAGTCAGTCAATTGAAGATCTCAAGCTGCAGTATGTTTTTTTGAAAAGGTAGACCTGAGACTCTGTATCGATCAATCATTATTCTAATTGTTCATTTCTATTATGGTGGGAATCATTCAGAATCTTAGAGTTCCTGTGAGTAAATCATTTGGAAATGCTGCCCATTATAAAATTCAATTTAAAATCTATATTAAATAGATTTATAAAGGCAAGCTTTGCAATCTAGTAACGTAACATTATGCTACCTCACAAAGGCTCAGCTTTTGGGTCCTAAGGGGCCATGGCTGGGAGTGCAGCAGAGGCAATGCTTTGGCTCATTGGGAGTAGGACGGCGAGGCTGCCAAGCCTAGCCTTCAGGTGACCCTTTAGGGCCACCTTCAGAGGAGCATTGATCCGGTTTGCTGAGATGGTGGAGTAGCTCTTCTGGATGGAGTAGGGTTGTGGGGTTCCATCTGCTGTGAAGATGAGGCTTCCAGAGGGCTGATCCCACCTCTGGAGCAGAGGAAGGGGTGGGAGATGGTGGAGAGGTAGCACAGGCTGGAACAGGATGGGAGCCAGGATGCTGGACCAATCTTTCTTTTTCTTTCAGATGACAGAGAAGAAGGGAAAGGAAAGCAAAACTGCATTTGGAGGCCCAGTTGTCAGCTCACTGTATCAAGAAGAAACAATCAGGTGATTATCTGCACTGGACTTCAGTTAAAACCAGTATTTTTCTAATGTCATTTTGTTAAGCTTTTTTTTAATATTGCACAAGTGTGGTGGCAACTACAACAGGATAATAAATGACAGGAAAGAACTTTTCAGGTCCATAATCATTTAAATCAATAACTGCCTGTATCATTGCCAGGTAGTAACCTTTCTCTAGCGTGAGATGTGGGGGAAGGGCAAGGCTTCCCATTTTTCAGTTATATGGCTAAGAAAAGGTAATATTGGATATTTTTAATAGAAAGCTATTCAGACGCTACCTTTTTTCAAATAGTTATTTCTTTACCAATACATTCATTAAGGATTGTTCAGTGGAGGTTTTAATGTTGGACAGTGTTTGCCTTCAGGGAGAGTTTGTACCTTATATCAAATTAATTTTTTTCTAGCTTCTCCAGCTAGCATAGCAGAAATGCATTTACTGAACTAGAATGGCTGCTGTTTAAAAACTGCCAAGGTGCAAGTAGTAAGTGACATTAGCTACTGAATAAGGACAGCTGGATTTTCTTGTTTGGTTGGTTTTTACTGTTCCAGACTACTAATCATGAGTATAATATTAACTCCAATACCTAAATGATTGTCTAGAGGATCTTTCAGAATACAGCATCGTATTTTTAGTTAAAATGAACAGTCAGGGAAGACTAAATTTTTGAGCAGTGTTTGCTGTCATGTTGCAGTCACCCATTTATGTGTATATGATCCCATTTGTTTTATTGAATGTCTTGCATCATTTTAGTCCCAGGAAATTAAACACTGATTTCTCTACACACAGCCTCCCAAGCTTGCTGAGAACTTTTCCAAAGTGTTAAAACTCTAACACAGCGTTTCTTTGCCTTGTCACAAACAAATGAAAAATAAATCTTGAGCGGGTGGCTCCTTTGTAAAGAGCTCAGGTAGAAATTGATATGGATATTCTGTGTAAGCAAATTGGGTGGCAGTTCTGTGCTCGGCAGTAGTGCAGGTACTTCCCTCGGTGCTGCAATCCACTTTATAGCAAGATGGAACAGCTGGCCAGGAATAACCACCTCCACCTCACATGGAGAGCCAATGCATCTTTAACTTGCCCCTGGACCTTGACCAGAGGTGCTCAGGTATGACCTTGGTTTAACACACTGAGGAATAGCACTTCTACTAGCCACAAGATCCTTTTTCTTACCTGCCAATGTAGGTCTCAGCTAACATCCTTGACCTCGTAGTTTGACCTTGTGGTTTAAATCCTGTTCAAGCTCTTCTTTTAGGAGTGGAACATATCAGTGCTGCCCAGTGCTGGCTGCTTAAGTATGAGACATGCTTCGTCCTACAGTGCTTTCAGAGTCTTGGCTATCCCAAGTACTGCCTGTGCCCCTTCCTGAGTATGAAATACAGCACAATATACAGGAAAACAGTGTGCTTTGGTTGGCTGGACTAGTCTAAATCTTCTTGCCACATTTTTGTTTTATTTCCATGACTTGTGCAAGACTTGAAGATAAGTACAGCTCCGAATCTGAATACATTTTTTCCAAACATACCATAAGGAACAGGTGCTGTATGTTCAGTATAGCATAGCTGTGGTCCTTACAAAATGAGGCTGTAGGTGGATAGTCTCTGACATGGCTGGAGTAGGGTGATTCTGCTGAAAGTGAGTTAAATGAAGTCTCCTGACTCTGCTGGCAGAATGGAAACTCCCATGGTCCATTAGCCCGGCGTGCCTCGCAGGTGTCATCAGTGTCTTCAACTGCAAGATGGGAAGTGAGCAATTGTCAGCAGTATCATCCACATGCAGGTTGTGCAGCTTCAGCTTTCTTGGTGCAGTGCCCAGGTATTATGGCTTTTGTCTATGGTTCATTCTCTTACTGGAACAGGGAATAAACATGTGCAAGTATAGGCACATCTCTAATGGTCGTAATTATAATAGTAAAACCACAGCCCTAAACAGCAAAACTGCACTGGTACCAAATCTGCAAGCATATGAGCCGAAGAAGGATGGCTCTAGACATTGTTTGGCATCCAGGCTTCTCTAGAGCGTGGACTGAATTGGTTTGATAGTAATACCACTCACCTGAGAAGCGTGACTTTTTCTGAAGCTGTGAGTGGTTACTTGCAAGAATATAAGATTAATATTCAGTAATACTTCAGTGCATTTGTCAATAGAATGTAGTCTTTAAAAAATAAGGCATTTTCTGTAGAGCAAGGAAATTAAAATGTTTAAGGGGAAAGAAAACTTTAAGTAGCTTGAGCTAGTATAAACTTAAACACATTGATAGTTACAGGTAAGTCCCATGCTGTAAGTTCAATGTGTATGTATATGCTACCTCAAAACCTAAGATCTGAGAAAAGGAACTTTAATGCACACAGATTATTTTATTGACTCAGTTGTCTATGGTGGGCCTACTGAAGCTTTACAACAAGCTTGCAAGAATTGGAGTATAAGTCAAACCACTTTAGTCTCTCCCAGGGCTGTTGATAGGGTAAATATTTTCTAGCTACAGGATCATATTAAGGAAGCATGGAATAAGCAAAAAAACCTTTTGTGTACTGAAAACCAAAACTCAAGTCCTCATCAGCCCTGGGTTCTGAAAGACTGCTGGAGGCAGTTTCTCAGCAGGCATTACTCTGCCAAACACAGCCCACTGTATGCCCTTTAGGATTTCAGTGATGCAAAGGTGGGAAAAGGCTGTTTAATTTATCTGGAGCCCAGCAGCATCGCAACCTTGCCTTGCACCAGGAGATTGGCAAGAATGCAAGTGCAGAGTTTTGAAGGTGTCACTTAAGCAGGTGTACTTATTTTACTCTTACCAGAAGCTTTTGAATGGTTTATCAAACTATCAGCCTCCTCCAAGCTGCTCTTATGTAATAGGAAGATGAGAGATGTTGGTTTAAATGGTGTAAACCACTAGCTTACCATCAGCAGTAAATTACCAAGGAAAGTAGCAATGCCATTCCTTTCAAACCAAGTGTATAAAATTAGGCATAAATGAAGCTTGCATTCCTTTTGTGGAATGAAATGCTTGAGGTTTAGAGTGCAAATCTGTAAATGTTGGACAAAGTGGAATTACCATACCCTACCCTAAAGTTAGGTGGATCAGAAGTAGGAGGAACTGGGATGGTGCCAGGGCTGATTTTGCCTTATCACTAATTATCTCAAATGTTTCTACTTTGAGAACAAGATAGAAAAATGGTCCTTCTGGCTCACAGAAGTACACTGCACTGATTCCAAATAAATTCAAGAACATCCATAGAAACAGGGTATACCAATCTAATTAAATCAATTTAGAAAGAGATTCGGTTAAATCAGTGCAATTTGTGTGTTCATAGATCAATCCTCAAATCAGGAGAAGGTCTCTTGAGCTAATGAGGCATAGTAGTTATTTACTTTGGGGTGCTGGGCACTGGCCATCAATTAGGAGTCATTAATAAACCGTGGTAATAAAGAGCTCAAGTACCCCCAGTGACTAATGAGAAGCAGTTGCAGAGTCTATTAGCATAGTGCTCTGCCTCTGTGTTTCTCTGCAAATCACTTATCTCACTTCGGGCATTACATAAAAATAATGCGTGCTGGTGACTGATGATGGGACTTGGAGGTTCCCCTGGAAGAAAGGATTTAGAAATTATCTGTGATTTCAGGCTTGGTATAGTGGTGGGTTTTTTTTACTGCTGCATAAAGCTTTATGTCTCTTTTCTGGTCTTATTACCAGAACAAAAGCAGTAGTAGTTGAGCTCTTTCATAATCAAATAGCTATAATTACAGTTTCACAAACCTGGGAAATGAGCAGTGAGATGAGGTTGACTGATGTGTCACCAGTATAAATCTAATCTAAGACACAAATTAAGGGAGATGCCAAAAATACCATAGCATTGGAAATTCAACTTTAAAGATGTTTTTCAGTCTTTTTTTTTCAAAGTGGGGGCAAGGGGGAGGCAGTTTATAAGCATTTCCAGCAAACGAAAACATTGACTTGGCAGGTGGAGGATGTCAAATAATGTTGCCAAATATTTGTGTCCCTTTCCACTTCCACTGGAGGAGCCCTCCTGCACTCTGCTGTGGGCTGCTTCCACGCAGCTTCGATGTGCTGGGATGGGAATGCCATTGCCAGTCGGCACAGAGGCCTCCCTGAGCTTTCCTTTACGCTTCTGCCATCCCGAGGGATGCTGAAGCAGGTATTTTCTGGTAGAAACTTCCACCTTTTCCCATAATGCTCAGGAGCAACCCCAGTCATGAGTGGGGTTCTGTTTAGGATCAGGGTGTGGAGAGGGCACCCCTCGTATTTGGGAGCCCACCTGATGCCATGTAATCTATCAGAATTGTATTAATCCCACTAACACAGCCGCCATCTGGCCCCGCTGCCAGGCCGGCTCGCGCGAGCCCCCGTGATGGATGGCCTCAGGAATTGATTAGTTGTTGCGTGAGACAAATGAACTGTTTTGGCAGAAAATACCAGAGGTCGCTGCGTGTGGTCAGGCACAAAGGCTGCTGAATTTTAAAGAGCTGCTTCCAGCATCCATTGCAAGGATGCCACTTCAGAGCGGCGATGCCTTTTGAGATGAGCCCAGCACTCCGGGGCACAGGTTTTGTTTTCTTCCTCCAGCCCTGCTTTTGGGAATGCCAGCACTGGAAATGAGTGCAAAGCTGCAGAGATGTGGGAGCCGGCATCCTTGCCGTGTTGGGAATTAGGAGCTCGTGCTGGTATTGTGTGTGCATGTGGGTGGCTGCACCACAGATGTCTGTCACTCGCATAAACGCTGGGCTGTGCAGTCCCTGCGGAAGAGCCTTCCCAGTTGTGCGGAGCCCAAGTAGCCTGCAGTGCGCTCAGCCATGGCGCGTCTCAAACAAAACACCTGCAGGTCCAGGCAGCTGGGGTTTGGATTTTTTTCAGGTCAGTGTTATTTAGAAATGGATGCTGTTCTGGTGATGTTTAGCAGGCAAGTCCCTGACTTCAAGATGATTGCCAAGTTTATTGCTTTCCTCTCCCTTTTATTGTCCCTGGAGCGGTGACCCTTGGGGCTTTGCTTTGTTGTGCAAAGGGGCAGCTTGGCTCAGGCCTGCCTTCCCTTTGGGAGAGTCCATCCTTCAGTGGCCGCTCCTGTTTGGGATTTTTACAGCCACCTCCTCTCTGGTGCTGCCGCTAATCTACTCAAGTGTGTGCGGCGACGCAGCAACGGGTGGGGAATTGGATGACACATGTCTCACTATGTCCCGGCTGCTCTCAGAGGACGGCACGCGAGTGTGCTGGCAAGTGGGCAACGCTTCCCTTGGGATGGCCTGCCAGTTCGAAATAAACTTGAGTTATGGATTTATTCAGCTTGTAAAACCTCAGCTGGCATAAATAATTGAGAAAGCAAAGGTTTGTCTGTGGTGCATACCTCAGGGACCCGCTCCTGCCTCCCTCCCTCGCACCACCCTTTCTTATGAAAATGATCCCAGTTGCACTGATAGATAATAACAACACCAAGCAATTAAAAGCTATGGGTGGCTGGAGAGAGGAGAAAAGGTTCAGTTAATGAGCTTTTCCTCTTCCTGTGCCCAGGAGAGCCTCAGAAGTGACGAGGCGATTAAAGCGAAGAGATAATTATAGATTATGTGAAAATGGGTCCCTTGGGGGCCGAGGGCCTCGACATAAACAGTAAGTGTTGCAAGCATCTCCTGGCTCCCCGCTCGCTGGCTGCCCCGCTCCACTCCGCCGCGCTCCTGCTTGCTCGGCAGCGCCGTGCCAAGCAGGAGGGCGAAGCCACCTGTTAGCGGCACCGCGGGGACGGGGCTCCGACCAGCCCCGGGAAAAGGGGAGAGAGGACGCCCAAGGTAGCACCTGTTCGCAGCCCTCTCTGCTCAGAGCTTTGTGCTGGAGGTAACCTGCGAGGGGGGAGGAAGGGGATGGGGCAAACTTGGAGGATGCTCTCTGCATGAGGGTAGAATTTTAAGTCTCTTCTGTGCCCTTTTTCATGGCAGTCTTGGAGGCTGTTTAGAAAGCAAGGAGGCTTACAGCACTCCAGATAAGAAGGAAGTGAAGCCTATTTAACCGGCACCAGATCTTTTCCATGAGCTTTTTAAAAACTGTTGGCTCAACACATCTTTTGGAGAGCTTATGAAGAAGGCTTGTGAAGCCTTACAAACCTGGGGAGAGATGGCTTGGTTTAAGTTCTTCCACATCCTTTTATTCAAGGATGGAAAAAACTGTCCATGTGTTACCTGCAGGCAACAGATATGCTTCAGCTCAACATTAAATCGGAGTTAGCATCTCTGGGGGAGAGCAGAAGAAAATAGCTTTGGGGTTGAATGTGTGTCAGCAAGGGAGAAGAAAAACCCTTCTGGCCATCCTCAGGAAAGAGATGTAAACACATACGCTGCCTTTACTGACAGTCAAGTGGTTGCTGACTTGAAGACTCTTTTTTAGCTCAACAAAAAGAGCCAGTGTTTGTACATCACACAATCTGATGTGGAAACAAAATTGCATCTGAGTCTTCCTTTTACCTATGGGTTTTAAATAATTGTGCACATTCCCATTAGGTTGAGTTTCATGATCTTTCCCATCTGAAGATGTCCTGAATGCCGTATTTTTACTTAAATTTATATTTTTCTGAAAATACTCATAGAAATGCTATGGGTGATGTGTCCAGCCCATGTCGTGTATGTGTGTTGACATCCTCCTTCTACCCCAGCCCTGACATTATCTGAGCATTGTCTTTGCAGTGTCGCTTACTTTTGTATTTCTGATGTGCTTCTGTCTGGTTTTAGACTGTTTCTACCGGTTTCTGGGCCTTGTTGCTGACTCTTACCAGTTTTATGTGGAATGCAAATTCCTGGTGGGAACCAGTCTGATGATAATGCTGCAGCCTTTTTTGTTTTCTTGTAGCTACTACAGTGGAGGGATTACTGAGTATGTACACATACACACATATGAAATAAAGGGCGGGAGGGAGAAACTGAGCTGCAAGGTTTGTAAGCTATGTTTCTTATTTGTCCTGTGTGGTTTTGAATGCAAATTCAGTAAATAACAGTAACTTGTCTTTATTCCATTCACACCATTCAATTGGAGATTTTCCCTAGTATTGGTCCCTTCAAAAATCTGGTTTTAGCTTCTCTGAGCTCTCTTATCAGTTTCCGTTCCTGGTTTTAGCACACAACTAGATCAAATTGTTTTAAATGTCTGGAGTGCAACTTCAGGTGACTATTCTGTTTGCAGGTAAAATGTTTTTGTTATGACTGTATGGACTTCCCTTGAATCTATTCAGGAAAGGGCTCATTTATCTTTGTTAGTATTTATAGAAAAGTTGGAGGTAATATATGCTAATTTCTTTAAAGGGGGCATCAGGAGCGGAGGAATGGTTTAAAGCTTGAGAAAGAAATGCAGCGTAGGAAGACAAAATTTTCCAAAACCTTATCTTCAGGTGGGGAAATTGCTATTCTGGATTAATTCCATTGTGGAGACTTCTGAAAGATGAGTGTTTTTTTGGAAGGGGGATATATAGAGCATTTACAGTGGTGGTTATTCCAGAAAAGCTAAATCATATCCAAATGGCTGTGTCAGGTCATTTCCCCCTTACAGACAATAATAATATGCTTGGGGAAGAGACTGTAGAAGTCTTGTCTGGAGGCTGTGATAGGAAGAGTGCCTTGTTTTGGTACGTCAGTGTTAAGGTGCCCTTTCCCCACAGGTACAGCCCCCGCAGCACGCTCCTGGGGAGCACAGTCAGTTGCTTTCTCATTGCCAGGTACCTCCTGGTCCCTCTGGCACTGCTGTGTGAGGTCTGGCGGGGCTGAGCCACCCGAGCTCTGACGCATGGGGAAATGCTGGTGCCCAGCTAACCGGGTGGCATCACTGTCAGGGATGGAGGGCACAGCCTGAGCTCATGGGTGTGACGCAGTAAGTCATCCAGGAGTAACCATCCAGGATGGTTATGGACTTCTCCAGCAAGAAGAGACTGCGCTCTGCTTTGGTGCTATAGAAGAAAGAGTAATCTGTCATAAATTAAGTGCATATGGCTGTGCAATGGGGAAAAAGCTGCTGGAACCAAGTTACTGTACAGTGTTGTCTGAAAAGCAGCTTCACGCAAAAGGCTCGTTTCTCCAGCCAAGGGTGTGTTTGAGAGGTTGAACTAACAAGGTAGAGCTGGAGGGACTTCCCAGCATATCAAATCAGGCCTTGTTAGTAGGGGTAGGCATGTCTCATGACCTCCATCATGAATCTGTCAAGCTCCATCTTGAGTAGTATGAGCTTTTGCCTTTTCTAATCCCACCATGAGATTCTTTTTTCCCCAGAATTCAAAGTAATTGCATCTAAAGCATGCAGTGATATGTTTCCCAGGAGCTTGTGTGTAGTGAGCAGACAAGACCTCCAACAAATGAGTTCATGAGAGACTGCTTAAGAAACTGGAAGACTTCTGTAATGTCCCTAGGCCTAAATATGGACTGTGAAGTCTTGTGTGGCACCCAGCTCTTTACTAGAAAGGTGCAACTCAGTTGTTTGAAAGGACTGCTTGCATATAAGGAATAGGGGTGATATGCTGGAGAACGGTCCTACTAAAGGAGCAAGGTGAGAGAGAGGTCAGAGGAAGTGACTTTGGAGAAAGCAGCACTCTACTGCTGGAGCTGAATATCATCACTTTTTCCCACCTTTCACTGTCACTGAGGAAGGAAACATGCTTCAGATGTGAAGAATTAATGTAACTTAGTAAGCTAGATGCATAACAATAAGAGACAAAGTCAAAGTTGTGTCATGGACATCTGCCTGTCCTGATGGGAGCAGGGGACATGGTCTTGGTGGCAATGGTACTTTCATTTTTTTGGGACTACAGGTCAAAGATCATCACTTTTTCTTTGTAATCCATTGCTCAGAAATGCAAATAACATTTAGATCTTACTTTTCCTTGCTCTGACATCCTTCAGCCTGTGAGGTTCAAGAGCAGTGCAGATGAATAGAAGTACTATTGCCTTTTAGCACTGGGGGATCAGTTCTCAGACTGCCCAGTTGTGTTGCAGAGACTGTTCTCTCCTGCCTGAAAGGCCCACAGCAGAACAAGCTCCCTACTGGGTCTGACCCGCTCCAGCAACCTCCCATTTTCATGAGGAATTTCCTTTGAAGCTGTCAGGTCTGAGTTCTGCTGAACATCCAGACCAACTTAAGTTAAGGTGATTGAAAACTAGGGATGTCATGAGAGGCAACTACTTTGTGTTTAACTCTGACGAAGCTGCCAAGTCCCATAGCAACACTGACAGGTTCATTTGAGCCATAGTTTTCATCTGGAAACTATAAAGAGAGTAGTATGTGGGCTTTTGGTTTACCTCTAGAAAACCAATGACCTCTTTTCTTTACTCCTTACTAGCAACACAGTTGTATCCATGTATCTATACCTAAAGGTATTATTGTAAAGTTGCCTTGTGCTAGTATGGCATAGTGCATAGTGCCCTTTCCATAGAAAAATTAGCTGAATTGGAAGGAGTAACTTTCCACTGGCATACCAGCATGGATGGTAGGAGAGTTCTACTTTCTCAGCAATACTGGTGCCAGTAACTTCCCATCATTAGATAAGTGAATGCAGATTTATACAGCAAGATAAAAATGTCTTAGTTCTTCTCTGTCCCTTTGCTAAAGATTCCTAACATTTGCTTTTTTTTAACTTCCATGAAGCATTGTAGCTCCAGTCACTCGTACAAAGCTCTTTAATGTTTTAAGAATCTGTGAAAGGTCTTTAACTTTAGAGGTTCTGTTTGGTTGGCTGGTAAGGACAGAAGTTCTACTGTGTCTGAAGACAGAGTTTTGCTTTTAGCTCTGGAAGAAGCTGTAAGTATAACTCAGGCACCTGTGACACCATAACGTGATCTTTGTGCCTGCAAGCAGGTTTAAGCACACTGGTATCCTGGCAGAGAAACATGCTGGTCCCTCTGCATATGCCAGCTTTGCTGCTCTGAGCTGAGATCATGGTCAAGCCTTGTCTTAACACTGTCAGTGCAAAAAGGAGTGCAACTGGGTCACTTGCAGTCTGGCAAATAAAAAAATAAAAACCAAGCCCTGTGGCCAGGTTCCAAGGCAAACACCAAAGATTTCACAAGTCCCTGGACAATTACTTAGGAGAGAGTACCCAATAAAAGCAGGCACCTGTTTTAAAGCTACCAAAAGAAATTACTTGCCCACTGCTCACCCCTTCACACACAGAATACTAAGTTGTAGAGCTTGTCCTTTAGAGGGGCCAAGAGTACAAATGGGTTGAAGAGCAGAACAGAGTTGAAAAAGAACCCAGAAAAGATTGATAAATATGCTCATCTGAATGCAGCCTCTAGCTACAGAAGTCCTTAAGCCACTGAGTTTCTGAACCTGGGAGGATCCAACCAGGGACAGATTGCTTTGCATGTGTCCTGTTTCTTCTTCCTTTTTTTCTTCAAGTCACTGTTAGTGGCTACTGTCTGAGGTGGATGGCATCAGAAGGATCTTTGGTCTGACCCAGCATGGCTATTGCAAGTTTTTATAGCAGGTACAAGAGCAGCTTTAGCCTTTTATCTTCTGTGGGATTGCATTGACTTATACCAGGGACTTCTTGTGCCAGTTCACAGGAGTAAGCTGACCACTTTCCTGGCATAATATTATTAAAATCAACCTTTGTTTTCTAGGAAGCAGGATCTTCTGTCTCTTAACTTGGGGAAAAAAAACATATTATCCTGCATGTGCAATGCTAGGTGTCTGTTTCAGTCCAGTGATAGTATTGAAATGTCTGTAGTAAATTAGAGCATATGATGTGCATGTGACCTTTGTGTTATGCAGTAACACGGTGGTTTTTTGTTTCCTGAATAGGGAAGAGGACAAGAACATTTTTGATTACTGCAGAGAAAACA
Source organism: Athene noctua (assembly GCF_965140245.1). Taxonomy (NCBI): domain Eukaryota; kingdom Metazoa; phylum Chordata; class Aves; order Strigiformes; family Strigidae; genus Athene; species Athene noctua. Next base: position 31,243,131 of record NC_134041.1, read on the forward strand.
ACATTGACTATGTATCCAAAGCCATTCGATCAAAAAAAGTGGATGTGAATGTCACAGATGAGGAGGTATGGAGGAAAATATAAAGACCATCTATCATTTAACTGGTTTGTGTATTAATTCAGTGCCACACCTTTTCAAAACTCCCTGGTTAGGATTGTTGTAACCGGGTACTACAACTGGTCATTGAGATGAGGATAATCTATTTGAAAGTAGCTTTCCACTAGGTTTCTAGTAGTGGGTAACTGTGATGCTGCAGCATATTGGAAACTTACTTTCTATATTATTTTCAGCAACACCAACAACCTCTTGCAGGATAAGCTCTTCTGAATACCTCCCTTCCCCACCTTGTACATGAAATGTGGTCAAAGAGAAGTAGGAAGCGAGGAAAATGGCTTTTTTGACCAATTAACTCTGTTTATGGGTGAAATAGGATTTCTGCCATGCTGTCAGCTTTTCATCATTCCCAGGTGGAGGGCAAATGAGTGACACTGGCTTTCCAGCTTCACGAAACCAGTGACATAGTCCAGTCTTTTTCTGCTCATCAAACTTAAAACACCATTTCTCCCTAGAGAGATAATACAGGCGTTGCCAGAAACCTCAAGAAAAAGATGTGTCTAAAATTGTGAATTGGCTTGATCCTTTCCTTGGTAAAAGTAAACACAGTGGACAGATTCCTCTTTAAGGAAATGTAGCAGAACCAGTTTTATTGCCTTGGTTTTGATGCTTGCATACTGCCACCTAGCCCTGGTCGTGGTCCATCGTATGTACAGCTACTTTTGCCCGCTGCTTTCCAGCACATTGTGTTTTGGTGAACAGATGAAGTGCTTACACATTCATAGACTGAGACGCCACAAATTCAGTTGGGTTCTCCTGCAGCTCTAAGCAGATTTCTGCCCTCTGAGCCATGACAGCCCCGGCTGGGGCTCTGAATGCTGATGGCAGGGCCTTTTATTATTAATCAGAAATTCATGTGAATTAATTTTCAGAGGAAAGGAGTGAGGGTGTTCACGATCAGGGTTGGAATTTCACATCATAAATTCAATGAACTGAAACTGTCACATGCCACACAGTCGCTGCAACAGCGCCATTACTGAGCTACCTCCCTCCTTCTGCTGATCACAGGTTATAGAAGTAAATGTCCAGGGCAGTTCCACAGAACACAGCTGGAGTCCTTTCATTAACAAAAGCTCATTTTTGGGATTGCACGCTTACAATAAGTGTATAATAACATCATGTTAGCATTGCTTCATTTCCACTGCCAAGATGCTCTTTTATAGTTAGCAGGGTTCAGAACCTCATGCCTTCCTTTGTGTTCAAACAACAAATGTGCTTATTTTCAGCCAAAAAAATTTTGTTTTTTAAAAATCAAAATATTTGATGAAAGATGACTGAAATATTTTTGTGCTCTAACAACATAAATGTTTACAGCCAGATCTGAAAACTGCCAGGTGACATCCTCTTTGGGAATTATCCATGAGTCTCTGATGTAAGAGAAGACCTGTTTCTGAACTGATGAGTATTAGCACATGACTCTCGCAGAGTATGGAATTGCTTCAGCACAGAGAGGAGCTGAAAACCCTGCCTACCTGTGAAGGACTCATGGGAAGATTCCCACTGGTGCAAAATTCCCGCCTAGAGAAATTTTTATAGCCTCAGTGCTCCAGCAAATGCGCAAACAGGGAAGTGGAAAGTGCTGGCTTCCTTAGGCTTGACTCTTAACTGGTCAAAAAAAAGAAAGCATACCAAAAAGAAAAATCTGAAAGAAATATTAGTTTCATGTTATGTTACAGAGCTGAAACCATTATCAATGTTGTTCAGTATTCAAATGTGTACTTCACAGTCTTGAGGGTGGCTTATTTTCCAATATCATGCAGGTTGATTGGTGTTTTAGAACCCATTTTATACTGGAGATAACCCAGACTGAGCCTTTGGTAGAGTGAAGTGTAGGCAAGCATAATCTTGTCATTTTTATTAACTATTTTAGTGTTACTGTATAATACATCCTGGCATATCCAAAAGATGCATCTCCTAGCCCTCTGACCATAACTCATGCTGTCAATCCTTTGATTTAAATGCATATTAATTTAAAATGGCAGCAGGGATACATACAAAGAGTTAAGTTGTTAGGAAACAAAATCTACTGAAGCACCAAATAGTCTTATGCTAAACTGCAAAGACGCTAGGCTTGGCCTTTCCTTGCACAATAAAGACTTGACTGAGGTTGTAAGATGTTTAGATTTTATTTCTGTGTGATGGGTTAGTACTGTATATAATTGTATCCCTTCATTTTGTGCAAACCTGAAGTAAGTTAGCAAAAGGAGAAATCAAGTATAAAAATTTAAAATGAGGACAAGCCAACTTAGTCGAAGCAGAAGGATTTCAGTAAGGGCAATAGAAGTGTCTGGGGTTTAGATAGATGCACTTTGGTAACTCTCAAAGCATAAGTGGTCTTCTCCCCACAAGAAATAACTATCTTCATGTACAGCATTCAAGCCAGCATACCTGCTAACAGTTGGGATATAATAAACTTCCATTTAGAATTAAACAAAGGATCTAATGACAGTAATCATGTACAAGCTTCCATTTACTGTATCTAAATTGCCCAGAGTTCAACAGAATAGCTTGCGTTCACTTAGAAGAAGCAGCACAGACTAAAACAACCCGTTTCTCTTGCGTATGTCAGCAGGACTAATGAAATAAGAAATGGACTGTGGCTGTGAAGTTGCCACAGGCACATGCTAGTAGTGTGGATTGCTTGCTGCCTTTTTGAGAACAGTATTTCCTCAACTTCTAACAAACCAGAAACTGCTCAAAGACATAAATGAGTTGCTTTTGTAATTTGTGCCAAGGGCTGTTGAGGTTGTAGATAGAGAATTTTTTTGTTAATTGCTGGAGAAATCCCAGTAAACAAACAAGTTACCTGTGTAGTTTATTTAAGCCCTTGCCAAAACTTTAATGAAAGGCAGCTGAAATGATGCTCACTTAGTCCCTGATCCTCATGCTTTTGAGACAGCAAGTGGCAAATTGCTGTCAGCTTTCCAGGGAAAGGACAGGGGGAAAAAATGAGTTTGAGGAAGAATCGCATACTTCTGGATTTACAGGCTTACTCACATTAGAAAAACTTCCTCAAATGTTTTGGAGCTCTGAAAGTGATTGACTTCCAAATCAAATCTGAAGTTTACTGGTATAATTGCAACAACAGCCCTTCCATTCACTGCTTTTGCTATCACAAGAGGAATGCAGCCGTTCTCTTCTTAATTACTTGTAATAAAACACTTGCCACAAGTTAGAGTGGCTTTCATTGCTATATGGCCATTACAGCTGCAAACATCGTGCCTAGAAGTATAGCTTAATATTGTAGCACATCCATTCAGTTTGGCTTTGTTCTCCTCTCTCTCTGCATTGGCTAATTGATGTGAAAATCATTCCCATCCGTTTGTCTGCTGAGACTCGGTATATCTGAGACAAATCCCTGTCCTGTGCTTTGTTTGTGAACACCCTGTGACTTGGAGCTGAGCAAAATTGATGTGCTGTTGGCTTGAGAAACTGCTGCAGAAGCTGGCCAAACTGGCAGCGGTTATCCAAGCCAAGCACAGAAGATTTAAGAGGCAGGGTTAGTGCACTGGAGCTATTTTTATGCTTTTTTTATTTTAATACTTCAAAGACAGGGGAAAATGCATCCTCTAAAGTAACTTCTGCAACAACTGTTGTGTTTGAATTGTGTGGAGGGAGTACCTTGATGTTTGATTACATTTAGTCAAGACCTCAATATTGCATTGCTTTCCTATATGGAATTATTCATCTTGCTTTGAGACTCTCACTGCTTAATGAAATAGTCATATGGGAAGTGTTTTGGGAAAGCTCAATCTGTGGCTCTTAATATTTCTGCCATGTTATTTAAATACACAAACACATGTTATATGCTGATATAAAGCAACAGCTGTGCAGACTAAAAATTTTTTCAACATGCATAGGTGATATCCATGCTATACAAAGAATTGGATTGTACACTCAGTTTGTCTTGTTTATTTTAAGGTAGACATGAAAAACAAGTGGACTTAGTAGCTGTATAGCTACCTAAGTACATTAGCTAGAACTGCTGAGCATTTTAGTCTGCCTGGTACTATGCAAACAGTAGTGCACATTATCTTATTTTAAATGCAAGTTTCTTAGTAATGCTTTTTGTTATACAGTGAGTAGGTTGATATTCTTCTGCAGGTATTTTTACTTCCATATCAAATGGTGTGCTCTTGCAGAGAATGTTTCCAAAGTCCCTTACACCCTGTGTTTAGGGCGTAGCATACTACAAGGATGCAGACGTTTCTGTGGAACGTGTCAGCTTTTTAATAGTGCACAATTATAATGAAGAGCCATTTAAGGCACTAATTGGAAAATATTGTATCCATTTAGAATTGCAGAGAAAATATATAGGTAAGCAGAGTGTAATTACCCAAAGTGGAATTGGCCCAAGTCTTGAAATCCATACTCCTGCAAATAGCACAAGGAGATTTTTAATGACTACAGATGATCAGTTGCTTGTTCAAAAGGCAACAGCTGCAGGAGAACCAGCCTTCCAGTGTTATGGGAAGGGACTAGTTGTACAGTGCTGCAGTACCGCTGAGCTGACAGAATTGGCAGTACCGTGTCTCCCAAACTGTTGGTTTTGCCTTTATTGGTCTCAGCCAAATTCAGCACCAATAAAATGAAGATTCTGCTTGTCCAGAGACAAATGCAAACCAACATGTTTACAGCCAGCATCCTGTAATGTGAATTTTGATAGAAATGCCTTTATTTTGTCATGTAGTTGCACAGTAATTACTCCTGTGTAATTACAATATTATTTCTCTACCTATACATAAACAGAAGTAATCTGTTGAAGTATTTATTGCTATTGTGCGTATTACAGATAGTGCTTCTTTCTTTTGAAGTAAACATCTGTGGCGCAAAAAAGTTGGTATTTGTCCAACTGTAATCCTAAATCTTAACTAATTACCAGGCCAGAGATGAGTTAAGGATGCTAAACATGAATTAAAAGATCTTTCCATATTTACCGGTTGTTTTAAATTGTACTCTTTTCTCCTTTTAGACTTCGATAGGGGTGTTGAGTGCAAGAACATTAATCATTAAATGGCCTATGGATGTCATCAGTGCTTCCATAGAAAGTCACTGTCAGAAAATTCATTCTAATCCAAGGTTAATTAGTGTAACATTAAAATTATGTGTTACAAAAATTAATTACTTGCTGGGTCAAAAAGTGTGTTCAAAAGCCTAATGCATTTTGTCTGACATTGCATTTCCTGACTCAAAATCATGTTTTACCTCTGTTACCCTGCCCAAGAATATCCAGCAGAAGCAGTGTGAACTTCAGTTGCAGGTGTCTTCTGCCCCTCCTACTGTTTTGGCACCGTGGTCAGGAAATTTGGCTCACGGTCCCCATTAACAGATAAATGAGTTGCTCACCTTGTTCCCCACTGCTCTGTTGAGAGATTTATAACCAGGCATGGGCTAATTTAACTGATTTCATCTGTGAAGGTCTGTGACTGTTTTGTGTAGTATACTGGAAAACAGGTCGGTCTGATGGTGTCACAGCTTGGGGGATGATTTCCTGGTTATCTGCAGGGTGATTTCCAAGGAATCCCCTGCAAGTGTGCCACATGCTGTCCTAAATCAGGAAACTGATATTAACAGTAAGCTTGATTTACTAAGGGTACATAGTAAGCAAAGAAGAAAGCCTTCTACCTCAAACTATTTTCAGCTACCTTTCCTCTTTGGAGTTGCCAACATAAAATCTTATATGGTTCATAGAAAATGCCTTAGAGATGCTTGTCAAAAGGTTCTGTTACTGCTTGGGATGCATTTTTTATATTATAAGAAGATAAGAATTCCAGCCTCAGCACAGGGCTGTTAAAGCCTGTGAAACTGTATCACAGCTCTGCTGTGATGTCTTGTCACAAAAAGAGGCATTACCTTTCATAGATTTGGCCGTTCTAGCGCAGAATCAGAGAGGCACCCATTAACCCAACCCCAAAAGCTTGACTTTCATCCTCTACTTCCATAGCCCTTCCCAAGGCCAGCTGGGTTTTCAGATGTGTGTGTCAGCCTTCAGAGGGGTCCTGTGCCACTTCCCCTGTCCTTGACAGGAAGATAGGAACTTCCACACATTCAGAGAGCCTTCAGGTGTGCAGACACTTGTAGAAAGGGGATGGGAAGAAAACTGCAGTGGTTTGGGTAGGGCTGGAGGCAATGGATGCAGCATCCCATCTTGCAGAGCTGAGAGGGGGATGGTCATGGGTGATGCCTGCCCAGACGCCCAGTTTTAATCTTCTGTTGCAGCAGAGGCAGGGCCAGTGCGTTTAGTGGTTTGGACCTACCAGAGGAATGAGCTTCCTGGGACTTGGCATCCAAGTGACTTAGTATGGAAAATCTAACCCTTACTGTGTTAAGTTGTTGCTCCCAGAAAAGTCAGAAGTGTCAAAATCCCAAATCTATATAGGAAAACAAATTGTGTCATAGCTCCTGCTTTTCATGCTTTGCTGCTTTTCCCCTCTAAATTTTTTGCTGGCTTGTGGGCTTGATGCTAAATTAATGAAAAATTGAATTATGTGTCACTTTTAACATTTCTAGTATTATTCTGTAAGTCCAAATAAGGAGCAACAGTATGTTACATACTAATATTGCTGTAGGTTTTTTTTAAAGTCTGTGTTAATTTTGTTACTGGTACTCAGTACTTAATAGCAAGACTGTGATTCCCTGTGCATTTTTTTGGCTGGCTTTTGTTAATTTTCTTCTGGATGTTGCAGGGTCGAGCTTTGCTCCACTGGGCGTGTGACAGAGGACACAAGGAGCTGGTTTCAGTACTGTTACAGCATGCTGCTGATGTTAACAGCCAGGTAAGAGAGGAATAAAAAGTTGAATTTGATTGATGTGTGACGTAGGCTCCTGACCAAGTGTTTTGCATGAAGCTGAATTCTTCCAAAACTCCATAGCAAGTTCTCTCAGTGCACTTAACACAGCAAAGAACATCCAAAAAAGGTAACCTGGGAAAAATAACAGAATTCGGTTGCATGAAATACATAGTCATAAGGGGCCTTTTTCAGTTCCTGATGAAACTTCTCTCTGCAGTAAAGTTTTTTGACCACCTGGCTGTGGCTTCCAATGTCATTTGTGGTACTGATGGCAAGAGGGATTTCCCGCACATGAGGTGTCTGGCAGCTTCCTACATAAAGTGCGTTCTACAACATAATTTTTGTAACGCTACACTCTCAGCAGAACTTTGTGGACTAATGGAAAGAGAATCTCACTTTGCCTAGCAGAAAAGCATCGATAAATGCCTGTTTTCGGCAAAGCAGGCTGCAGGGGTAGGTGATGCTTCAGGTCACGTAGAGGGCATGTGACAGCTACAGTAGAATCTTAGTGGTGACTGAGGGCAAAGTCAAATGGCTTATGCCATTTCCATCCCCACATACCCACCTCACCCCCTTGGGGTCACCATGTCTAGTACAATTTGACTTTATTTGAATGTAAAGCAGCTTTTTAGCCATTGCAGTTTGCAGCCAACCTGTCTAAGCTTAACTAGGAGCAGTTTTAGTACTTTAGTACTTTAATAGAACAGGCTGTGAACTGTGGTGGTTCCACAGCCGCTTTGCAAGTGGTTCATTCCAGCCAGCTTGAGTCTGCCTGTGCTCATGAGTCAATGCTCCTGGTTTTGTCAGCTTGTTGTAATTAAGGGTTGACCTGTGCAAATGCGATTGTGTTTGGATATAATTGTTCAACATGTTTCTGTCAAATTATGATTGACTGCTCTTTAACAGTGTGGCATTTACTGTCTTTGCTCTCCTGCCTAGTTTGGACATATATGCACCTCTGCTGACAAATTTGCTAGCTCTTAGCAGTGAGTTCTTAAGCAGCCTTGCAATAAATGCCTCAGGAATTTGTAGGAGGTTTGCAATCTGAATGCTTGTCAGCAGACCTGTAGTGTTCATGGGCTACAAACAGTTGTGCTGGTATTTACACACACATGAAATCCTTGTCAAAAAGTCTTTCTTGCCCTTGCCTCATCAGAATTGCAGGTGGGATGGGTATTAGGAAGCATGACTCCGCAGTAGCTGCGAGACACATATTTTCATGCTTAGACCTCAGGGGTTTCAGTTGTAATGGATTTTACAGGAGTTTTTCCTTACATAGAAGAAGGGCAGTGGAGCCAGTACAAATGGGGGGCTTTGTGTGCCCCACTGTCAGACTAGATGGTCACCTTTCAGTTGAAGCTGGTGAGTGACATGTTGGATACATATGGGAAGAACTTTGCACTGAGATATTCGGGGAGGAGTTGGATCAGACACCTGCCCGGTCCCCTTTGCCCTGGCAGACCGGGAGATGGTTCTGTCTGGGACACTACCAGCAATCTGAAAAGTCACTCCTCTTTGATGCTTGTCTCATTTCTTTGGAGGTAAAGTCTGACTCTTAGAAGAAGAGGTTGAAGGGAGAGTCATCTTATTTTTTCCCTGAACATTAATTTTCTGTTATATTCTTCTTTTTTTTCTTTTTGATGTATTGCACGTTTTCTAACCAGATTATTTTTGGCCAGTAACAAAAGGTTAATAATAGCCATAAAAAGAAAATCAATCTTTGAATTTTTTTTTTTTCACCACCAAGGTAATAAAGGAGAATTTTTTATAAAGGTCTCTGTTCGCACGTAGGTGTGTTCCCAGACAAGGCAGACACATTTTTATTCTCAGCCATATATAAATTGCAATAACATTTCAAGACTTTGTGACCTAATGTTTATTTCTCTTCTTTTTTTATTTTGACCTTTACCCTGTAAGAATTCACATCCAAAGCAAGAGCAGAAGGAATTTTAAGAGCAACCAAAAGAAAAAGGGAGAAGGAAAAACTGTCTTCCTAACAGGCCATAAACACCACAGCACCTGCTATTATACATTACCAAATGCACTATCAGTTAATGTGTAGGCTATAAAGAACAGTGGGTTAAGTGTAAGGGAATCTCTGGTGACTTGAATCAGTGGCGCTATTATTTCAGAGCGATGTGCTCTCGCTAGAGGTTCCCTTCGCAGGCTGCATGCAGCACCTCTGCCAGAGCCTGGCATGCAAGCAGCCTCTGGCGACTTCCACTCACCGCACAGGTCTTCAGGTGTTTTTCTGTCTTGTTCAGTTATGCAGCAGTACCTACATGCAAGCAGCATAAGAGGTAAAGAATAAATGAGGAATTATGAGGGTTATGAGCAGGTAGTGAAGGAGAGAAATGTTACAGACCAATTTTTTTTTTTTTTAAATTGCCTGTATTTTAGTATGCTTCTGAAAAGTTAGTCAAACAGCACGACAGATTTATGCTCTCTTCTATTACCTTTTTAATAAATGCTCTTCCATTTTGGCTCTCTTGAAGCATGCTAAAGGATTTAGCTGCCCTAAGCAGTCTGTGTCGATGGTGCTCTGCAGGATGACCAGCTCACTGTGCCTGTAGATGTTTCTTACTCACTTTTGCTGCCTTATATTAGATATCTATGTACTGTCTGTTGTCAAAGTACTTGCAGTCTCTGGATCAAGAGGCTCGGCAAGAGTCAACTTATTGCTCGTCGTTGATAAACAGAGAGCTTGGGAGCAGGAGGAGGTCACCTGGCTCGGCTCGCTTGAAACCGCTTTAATTCTGGGAATAACCACAAGCTCCTGGACTGCAGTGGTCCAGCGCCTGTGCTTTTTGTTTTGAACAGTGGTACTGCAGTTTCAAAAGGGTTGTTCACTAATGTCACTGGAAAGCTTCAGCCATTGAATTCTTTGATTGTTCATAATTAGCTCTAATAGCACATTTGAAAAGAGGTGGTAAACGATTGCCATGGGCAAGGGGATGCAGAAAGGCAACAGGCTTCTCTGCTTTGTTGAAAAGGGGCATTTGTGTAATTGAATTAGCTAATTCTTCAGAGCCAGAGGCCATTTCAAAGTGGGTGGTGGTATGGTATTCTAAAACTCTGCTGGAAATACCCAGAGCTTGGGACTCAGTCTGAAAACAGCCTCCTTCCACTGGAAACGTTTGCGTAAGTAGGTTTTTTAGTTGAGTGATTAATTAAGCGAAAGGAAGGGGAGTATATTCATAATGTAAATAGTTCTGAAGGAGGTCGGCAACATGATTATAGTATCCATTTCTCCTTTAAGATGTATGAAGGCATGAGTAAGTTTTTCTTGCAGAGAATGAGCAACAAAGGAAAACCTTTTTCCCCTATGGGGAGAGTTTTTCCTTGCAATGTTTTCTCTGGCCTTGGAAAGGAGGTTTTCTGGGGAGGCACTGAACACAAGCCACGCAGAATTGCCCCCCAGATTTGCCCTCCCCCCGGGCTGTGCCATGGCATCCTCAGTGTTCCCCTTGCCAGGAGCAGCAAGCTGCCCTGGGTCAGAGACTTTATTTGTCCTCAGTTGTATCGGGTGGTGCAGTGCCAGTGTGGAGGAGGCAGCAGAACTCAGCTTCACTCCTGGATGTGAGGTGCTGCTCAACCAGCTTTCAGAGGAGCTCCTCTAGTGTATTTAGGGACAAGTTTAGGCACAGTATATGGCTTCAGTGCTATTCAGTGGAAGAGTGCTCTTGGGGCAGGATCTAAGTCTTGTCAACTCCTCCTTCAAGAGCAAGGTAAGTAGGTGGCTTGAAAAGGAGGATTCTGTGCTCTGGTGTAAAGGCCCTACATGATTGGTCATCCTATGCAGGGAGCATTGCAGGTATACAAATGACTAGTGCTGTTTTAAGAAAGACAGAGGGCATCATGGTGTAGTACTTGTCCAATGAGAGAGAGAGAAGGACAAATAGCATCTCCCATATGTAACGTCAAAGCAGTAGACCATAGATTCTCCTCCTGGACTTGCTGTGGCTGCATTTTGTTCCATTTGTGGGTACTCTTTATTCCAAAATAATAATCTGTGTGTTCAGGGTGTGCCCTTGGGAATGTTTGGGAAACTACCCTGGAGTGGTTGCCACAGATCAGCTTACTCTGTAAAAGCTTTTCAAGCCTATCTGACTAATTGAATAAGTTTTAAATATTGTTGATTTTATGTGGAACTGTGTATCACTTGACACACAGATAATTAAGGACTGTATATGTATCAGCTGAATTACAATTATATTTAAATTTTATTTTATGATTTTTAAAATACGTTATTGTGCAGTTCTATTAATCAGCTTATCTGTGTTATGGTAATCATTTGTCTGTGCTAGAATTGTACTATAATTGAGACTACAAGGATGAAAAAGCTATAACTGATCTTCAGTTTTTATTTGCTGTCCTTTCACTTTCCTGATAAAGGTCCAGATCACTACTAAGACTTTAAACCGCTTGTCAGCAATTTCTCAGTGGTCACCCATGGACCCTCAGGGATTTGAGGAGGAAACTTGAGAACCAAAGCTGAAAATCTGTTGCTGGTGTGTGTAGATTTTATTTTACTCATTCATATACACTGGTAATTTCCTTAAAAAGCATCTAGCGTCTGTGCAGTCTGCAGAGAGAGTTTGGTGCCAGTGTTGTATCTGTATCTTGTACCTGTTCATGCAAGGCTGCGCAGCTGTCTCAAGTCATGCTTGTTAGCATGTGATTTTGAGTTAGCTGGATTTTTTTTCTTTTTTCTAAAAGACATCTAAGTAGAAGGAGGAGTGTGGTTGCCTCTGCATCTTGTCTTTATTTCCCAGTCCTCTGCCGTACACCTCTAGCAGACAACTGCTTCCCTCCTCTCCATTTGCATGCTAACACACTTGTGAGTCAGAGGGCTTCTGGAGACAGGGACATGGAGTAGCCATCCCCTTGGAATACCTTCACTCACATCCTCATTGGGGAAAAAAAAAAGAAAAAAATCTTTTCAAATGAAGACAATACAAACATAATAAATGACAGGGAAGGTTCATCTCCCTCATGACTCAATCCTTCTCAAACAACATTATTATTGACTGGCCTATTGGTTGCCAAAAAGGAAAATCAATTGTACTAGAAGTAGTTGCTGGGCCACAGATCATGGTACTAACCCAGCAGAGACAGGTTGATTTTTATCAACTATCCAAAGACTAATTTCCACCATTAGCTAAAAATGAAGTAGAAATTACGGATATGTCGAAGATTGCTAAGATTGGTGGTCTGTTGGTTTTATTTGTATGGTTTTTCTGTTCTCTTGCCTGACTCTAAAAGGACTGTGTCTGTACAGGATAAAAAGAAGGAAGGAGAAGTCAGGCCTGCTTGCCTGCCTGTCACTGCCTCTTTTTTTTTCTTTTCAGTCTTGTTCATTTGGATTTCACAGCAAGAATACAAACTGCTTCAGTCTCTGCCTGGGCCTCATATTGGAGGCATTGCGAAGACATTTGAAAATGAAGCTGGTGTCAGCAAACATGCATCCCTTCTCTGCCTCCTGCACCAAATATAGGTCATGCCCTCATTTTTCTGTGTCCACAGGGAGATGTTGAGGAAATCGGTGTGGGCATCTTGACTATCCTGACCAAGGACCAAAGGCCACAGGCTGTAGCTACATAGCTTTCCTGCTCCCCAGCAAATATGTGTGTGTGTGTGCGTCCATACTGCCCACCACCTTTGCTGCAAGCTGATCAGTGTAAACACACTTGTAGGTAGGATGCCAGCTGCCAAAGTACTCCACTGCTATGACCATTCTCTAAACCTGGCTGAGATTAAAAATGAAAATGCCTGAGCCTCGTGCCCTTGCAATTAATGTCCCTAGTATAAATTTCCCCCTAAATATACTAAGAGCCTGGCTCAGAAAGCCAGCAGGGACCCTGTCGTGGATCTGATGAATGCTGCAGAGGGTTTGGCATAGTTACAGTCCCAGCGAGCAAAGGATGCGGCAGCTACTGCTGAATTGACCATTGCTGAGGTATGAAGGTACAGTGGGAAACATGAAGACACTAAACAACGATGAAAAGTAAAGCAATGAGAGCAGAATTAACCACAATAGTTTCCTTCTTTCCTTATACCCCCCCAGTCCCTGTCTCAATATTTCAATAGTCAGCTTTGCCAAGCAGATCCTCAGAAGACTCAGCAGGCTCATACCCCTCCAGTCTTGACATTGTTGCCAATGGGTGTGAAAGCCATTAGCCAAAAGAAAGGAGAGATCTGCTTAGTGACAGAGGGTAGCTTTCTACATTAAAGCATTGACATGGTGCCAGTCACACAGTTATTAGAAGTGGCACAGGTCCATGTCTCTCCTGCAGGTCTCTCTGTGGAATGTAGATTGGCAGCAGGTTGAATGTTAAATGGTCACCACTCAGCAGATGCTGATTTTACCTACTGGGAGAAAAGTCCCTTTCAGCAGAAACATTTGCAAAATATTTGCAGCTCTAAATATATGCTGGGAGATGCAGAGGTTTATGCCTGGTTTGCTCTTCAGCCTCTGAAGACACCTCAAGCTTCATCAACACAAACTGTAGGTTGTACAGCCGATGAGATGTTTCCTTTTGCTTGTGCGGGCTGGGCTTTTTTGCAGTGTTTCTTCCCATCTTCCAGCTTGACATGTACAGTCTTTGTTTCTTCTGGTCCCTGTAGACATATAAATCATTGTTTCATTGCTGGTGCAGCAAAGCAGTTGGCACCCTTGCTCAGGCAGTATGCGTGCAGCATTGCCTGCAAAGCAGGCTCACCAGCCGAGAAAGCAACTGCAGCCTCCTGTGTTGTTCCAGCACTGATTTCAGGGTCTATGCAGTCCTTTCAACCACAGAATGCAAAAACAGTGTTTGAAAAGTTAAATCCAAGAGCTGGTCCTGAAAAAACTAACAGTGGTCTCTGTTGCTTTACCCTCAAAATCTCAACTATTTTCAGGGTAATCAAAATGCAGGGTTTAAAGGCCGGGCCCGAGGACAGCAGCACATTTTAGTGGATTGCTGCGAGATTGAGTGGCTTGTGGGAATCGCCTTGCATTGCGGGCTGTGTTGTGCAGAGGGAGGCACGTTCCATGGCCAGCACTGGTGCAGGAGGAATGCGGTCTGGCATCAGGCACATAGTTTTAGCTCAGGGAGCGTGACCACTCTCTGCATCAGGGAGTCTTGTGCCTGTTTCCATGGCTGACCAGCACAGCTATTCTGTGGTAAAGTGCCTGCAGTCTCTGCCAACGCTCACAGTAGACAGAGGCCAGCAGCAGTGAGCTTTGAGATCAGTGCAGGTGGGACCATGGTGCTGTTGTGTTCTGGTGCAGAGGAGAAACAGGTATCTTACTCCTTACTGTCTTTATATGTCCTTGCAGAAGCAGGAAAGAGCCTTACCTTGAATGCCTCTCAGCGAGGACATGGGATTGTCCCCTGCCCCTTTGTCTCTTGGTCTAAGGGTCATCTTTGAAATAAGCATGTGTTAAAACACCTGCAATTTGTGAAGTCATTGTTGGAAGTGCTTTAGCCCCTCATTAAGGTGTCTGGTTAACTGCGCAAACAGGATACCGCTGGCAGCCAGGCTGGTTTTTCAGGTGAATGCATCACCATAGGAATGGTCTCTAATCACCATAGGAATGGTCTCTAGCCTTGGTTCATTTCCTATAGCCTTGGCGTCACCCCTTCCTGCCAGAGAAACCACCTTTGCCAAGCAACAAGCTCCTCTGCTCAGGAGAGAGGGTTCCTAGAACATTTTTTTTGCAGTCGGCCTCTTGAAGAAGCTTTCCCTGTTTTGAAGGAGTTAAATTCTGCCGCTTACCTTCTCCCTGAGGACTTCTCAATTTAAGAAAGTCTGGTTTTACTTTCCAAATGGAATTTTGTATTCATCTGTTGTCGGCACTTGTCTCTTCTAGTTTACTCTAAAAAACAAAACTAAGCAATCCCACGCACAAAACCAACAAAAAACGATTTCTGAGTGCATCACTGGGGCATTTTGAATTTGCAGTCTTTGGTGCAAAGTACTTTTGCTAGTTTTCCTAGATAAGGTTGTTCTAACACTTTAGATGTTGAGGGAATAACTATGCTTATTTTGTTTAGATTTTAAATAAGATTTTTGATGATCAAAGCTATTTCTTGGCTCCTTGGATTGTAAGTGGCAAAACAGCACTCAAAATGGCAAAGCAAATTTAGGAGGTTCCTGTTTCTCAATTTGTACAAATTAGTATCCATAGGAATAGCTGTCAGCACAGGAGTCTCTCTAACTCAGTATCATGTCTCCAGCATCAGGGAAGAGTGAATGCTTAGGGGACAGAGTAGAGTAAGCATACAGTGATAATTTCATATATTTTCACAGGGTCTGTGGCTTGGAGGTTTACTTGAACCATTGGTATTATCTTTACACTCCTGGATTTTTCTCTGATAAATTTTCCTCATCCCTCTTTGGAATCCCAACCTTTTATGCCGGTGGGAGTTCTGTAGTTTAACTGTGCATTTGCTTTGGACTTGCCACAGTCATTTCATGTGAGAGCCCATCATTCTTTGTGTAATGAGAAACAGTAATTACTCCCCCAGTTACCTTCTCTGTCCTGCTTCTGACTTTGTTGTCCTCCTTGATTCCCCTTGATCACTTCTTTTTGAGACTGAGGAGTTTAATTTATTTAATCCTATCCCATTTGGAAGCTGCCTGGTAACTTTGCTCCTTGTCATTCTTAGAATCATTTCTACTTCTTTATTTCCTTTCACATGAAGGCAGTAGCACTTCTCTCAGTGCCCAAGCTGTAAGTGCAATATGAGGGTTAATGAAGCAATATAATGATGTTTTCTTATTGTCTGGGTTTTTTTTTTTTAAATGCCTCCTTGTTGTTTGCCTTTTATTAACTACCACTGAATACTGAGCTGGTGTTATAATAGAGCTGTCTATAATAACTCATGATCTGTTTCCGCAGAGGTAACAGCTAGTTCAGAGCCCATCCCTGTGGATTTAGACTAAAGATTGTATTTACACATATGCATTACTTGGTGTTTATTAGCACAGAATTTCATCGGCAGTTTTTTCACCCTGTCACTCTGAGATCCTTTTGTAGCATTTTACAGTCAGCTTTTGGTTTAACAGACTTGGATGCTTCACTCTCAGCCTGCTTCCTCTGTTCATTTGTGTGGGTTGAACAACCCGTGCCCTTGCATAGATCTCTCAGATTCCAGCAATCACCAGCAATTGTGCAAACTGGTTCATTATTCCTATTCAGTCTTTTGCAGTCAGTTATCAAGCAGTGTAAAGACCTTCCCTCTTGCTCTATGACAGTATCATTTAATAGCCTTTGGTGAGAGGATGTATCAAAAGGCTTCTGGAAATCCATGTGAACAGGCATCCCTCCTGGTGTGAGGGGTAGCAGAAGTCTGAGTGGTGCTTACCTGCATAGGGAGACAAAGGCTGGTGCCATCCTCCCTCTGCCTCTTACGGAGAGACTGCTCAATTGCTCCCTTTTGCAACAAAACAAGTAAATCCTATCCTGGAGTAACAGTCTACTTTATCAAACAGACTAATTGGCTGTCCCAACTTGGACATCCCATGCTGAAATGGGTCGCTGTACTCTTACGACAAGGCTTAGCTTGGCTGAAATAAATCACCCTGTCCCAAGAAAGGTTTCTTATAAAATGAAGGCCTGAACTTCCAGGAAAGTGGTGCGTTTAAGTTGTCTCCTGTGTTCTTGGGTTAGGAGTTGGCTATGTGCAAGCTCGGTACCAGCGTTGGAAGAATTGGTAAGCTTCCATCATCTAAATCTGTTTCTGCTGTTCCAGCCAATTAAACATTAAAATGAGCATGACAAATAAGTGTTCATTTATGGGTCAATAACTCTGTAGTATGTCTGTGACATGGCTGGCTGATACAATCCATTTCAGTACAGTCCTGGGCAACCCGACATCTTCAACTATTTAATTGCTTTTATAGGGAAAGAGAAGTAATAAGGATAATGTAGCTATCGGGCCCCGACTCACTAGTTCAGAAACTTCCCCTTGCCAATCAAATTTCTTTGGTATTCAATCCATTTTAGGATCATTCCAAAGGCATTATGGTGATGTCAGAAAATACCCTGATGGATATATGCATTTTTTCCAGTGTTAGATGTTGTTACCTTCTTGAAGATAGTAAGTTTTGTCCACCAGCCAATTAACTATCTGTATAAAGAGCCCTTGGTGCACGCTTTATGGCAATAGACAGGATTGCCTTGTCCCTCTCCTTTCCTTTCCCCCTCCCTTATTATATATATTTTTTCTCAGCACTATTAGATTATTAAATGCTTAATGACTATTCCATTCCTGCTAACTATACTTCTGATGAGCTGCAGTAATAAAACTTTGTAACAGCAAAGTGTGTGTCTGGTTCCTTTATAGGAAGGGCACATTTGGGGAGCTGAAGTAATGGGGGATAAAACTCAATTAATGAATAGGAATAAAAAGAAGTAAATGAGGTAATCAAACTCAGAGAAATTAGTATTGGCAGGTTCTGAATGATGCTCTTGGATGAACAATCTTTCAAAATCCTTCCTTGTAATGCTGCTGCCGTCTCTTTATTTATTATTAAAATAACATGATCCATGAGGCGCGCGGGGTGACTCCCAGCCTAGCTAATTCTAATTAATCCAGTCAGGGAGAGCAGCAGGGTAAGTGGAGTAGTCTATCGGATTGAAATTCATAACTTAATTGAGGTCAAAGTCCCGGGTTGGGAGAACAAAAGTCTTTCGCTGGGACCAGGCAGATCAATAGCAATAAATATCTGGCTTGGATACAAGTAGCTTATAGTGACGGATTATCTGACACTGGCCAGAGGTCTTGGTCTTGTTCAGGGCAAAGTCCTATGGCATGTACAGTGTAGGGTGACTTTTGCCAGTGTTCCCTCCAAAACCCTGAAGAGCCCATAAAGGGCTCATGGGAGCCACCAGAGAAAGATGCCCGTAAAGAAGTCCATTTGAGTCGTGCTGAAATTTGGATTTGGTTTCTCAAGGTACAGGTCTCTCATCGGTAGCACAAGGGCATGTGTCACATTAGTGCTGATGGAGGTTGGAAGAAGTTGCTCAGGCTTACAGGAACTTGGAGCTAAATCACAGCTTGTCCAGAGAAAGACCTTTAGGATCAGAGGAAGCTGAGCACTAGATTGATGGGCTTTACGCCAAGTCTGTATTTATAGTATGTTTACATAAGAGGAGAAACGAAGGTTGGAAGAGGGAAGTGTAAATAATCATTAAGGTAGATTTGTAGTGTGAGAGAAACCAGCAGAGGCAGATGTGGTCTTTCCTGTTCTTCGGAAAAGCAGTCAGTGTCTCTGCTCTAATCTCAAAAATGTTCTTTTTGTAGGTGTTTGTATGTGCTGGTGATGGCTGATTACCTAAGCCCTTACCCAAGTACAGCATGACTTTGGGTGTTGTCTACAACACTGATCCCCTGACTCCTAAGCCAGGGGAAGATGCGTGAGGTCCTAGCCTGAGACCTGTGGTATTGCACTGTACACACAGCCTTACCCTAGGACAGGGTACTGAAATATTTGTCAATACGAGCAGCTGAAGAAGCTTCTCTGGACTTTTAAATAAGTAGATACTTCAAGTGGAGTTCAATATTAAAATGCAATCTACACTCAGTCTGTTATTAATGCAATGTTTATGCAGATTCGACTGTTCTGCTCGTATCCTCTTTGCAGAGGACAAATACTGCTGTGGTCAGCATTCGATACATCCCTGATGGATGTTGTTCTGCCAATGTACTTCAACAAAGCTTGGAAGAGAGATGGAAACCGCAGCTTGGACGCAGCTAGTGGCTTAGTTTGACATACCTGCTCCTCCCATTAACACTGCATAAGTCTAAAGCATCTGTTAATGTCTGACTTGCCAAAAATGTTCAGAAGATCTCTTCAGCTCCACTGTTCAGGTTTAGAGGTCTAGGTCAAATGCCTTGTCTGGTCAGCTTTCAGGTTTTAATGTAATGAGCAACTGCTGATATTTCTGTGTGTATAAGTAGTTGCTGTACCCTCACACCGTTTTTAAACTGCCTCTGCAGAACACCTCTTGTTTTCCACTGCAGGACATTTGATTTGTGTGGGCAGAATATAGTGAGCAAGGCAACTGTTCAGTACATACGTATACTTGTTATTACTGTATAATACTATTACTATATAATACTGTTACTATATATATTACTTGTACAACCTCAACCTCCTCCTTTTAATTTGATGGCTTCACTCTCCAGGTTTCTGTTGCATTGTTTGTGCGTTCCTGCTTCATTCCTGCCCAGCCTGGACAGGAGCAAAACAGAGTTCCTGAGGCTGTTAAACACTTACAGTTGCAAACAAAACTGCATTGTCAACTGTTGTTTTCCCTATTATCAGGGGGAGGGGGGGGTGTGTCAGTAATTTATTTCAGGTGCATATAAAAAACTAACAGAAAAATCCAGACATACCACAGTGCTGAACAATTCACCACTTAACAGTAAAATGTCATGAGCGACACATGTCCTGAATGTACAAGAACTCCGAGATGGCTGTTTCCCCTTAGCTTGTGTTATGGCTCTGCTAAGGTTTAGGAGAAAAAATTTTAAATATGAATAGTACCATTTTTTTCCTCTTCATAGAGACACACTTGTATGCAGACCTGCTATTTGAAATTTTCAGAACCAGCAATTGATATACTTTCAAGTGCTTTTGCTAAACTTCAAGTTCCCACATCTGGTAGCGATAGCAGGCTAGTTTTATTTATTAGTTAGAGAATGTGCCTTTTTTTCAGCTGAGAGAAATAACAGGATCTGTCCATTCAGAGCTGGGTTATCCACAGGTATGTATATTATTAAAAAACACAGTGGTAGATGTCCAGATCTGTAGAATCCCTGTTGATTTGATAAGGAAATTCCTTTTATGGCTTTTTTCAGAATCGAGCTCAGGTTTCCAATTCTCTAATTTTGCTACAGAATCCTGGCGTGACCTTGAACAAGTCACTTTATTTCTTTCTCTCTTGGCTTCCCATTTGGGAAATGGTGGGGCAAATAATCATTTTTTATCTCATGGATATAACAAGATTATAAAAATATGGTAGTTCTAATATCCTTAGAAAACTGATCAAATGAAATTAAACAGATCTTGCAGTCTGGAAAAAAATGAGATGAAACAAGCATGAAACTATTAGTGAAAGAAATGTTTCTTTATCTTCTACAAATAAAAATGCAAAGTGATTAAGTGGGTCTTTTCTAGCTATTAGCAATAACAGCTCTAGCCAGCTGACTTCTGTCACCCTTGAAAATTAATTTGCAGGGTACAGTCTTGAATTTAGTATGCTTACAATAAATACCCCTAAAAATGTTGTCACCTTCTCTGATGCATGATGTTACTGCTACAATAGTACTGCAATTACTTGCCCTGCAGATAAAAAGTGGCTGCTCTAAATGAGATGTTCTAACACAATGGTTTGCAAATTTCTTTTAATTGATTTTTTCTGTGATCTTTCCTTCCTTTACCGTACATCCAGCAGTATTTTTGTGAGGCAGGGGAAAGGAATGGGAGTAGCGTTAAGGGTTATTCTTATCCAGGACTGTTTCGGAGGTCTGGTTCATAGGATGCACTTGCCTGAGGTAGCTGTGGCTGTGGAGAGGGGTGGCACAGAGATGGAGCCAAGTGGCTGGAGGTGGCCGTACCTCTGGGCAGCTTCTCTGCTGAGGCTGACTGGCCACGCAGCTGCATGGTGGAGAAAATGCCACACGTTCCCAGCTGCTGACAGTGAGGCTGAGCACGGTAGTGATGAGCTTTGTGTTTGTGTGAGATGTTGGGAGAGAGGAGCAAAGCACCAGCTCTGTCTACAGGCATTTCCCTTCCCTGGTTTGGTGATCAGATGAGAAATGCATGGCCCTCAGAGCAAGATAGTGATTAATGAACAAAACAGAAAGGAAGGAGCTTTGATTCCTTGACTTTTTCCAACACAGAAGGAAGACAAGAGAAGTATTTCAGAAAGCAATAATCTGGGACATGTTACAGAGAAACCTTGATGTATGCTTGGTCTTGGCCAGAGACAGGGTTACCTGTGTGCAAGAAATTTCAATTTACGCTTTCTTTTTTTTTTTTTTTTTTCCCCTCAAGTTTTAATCACGTTCAGGCTGTGCAGATGAAATCTGAGTCACAAGCCAGGTCTGCAAAAGCTGCCTGGTTACCATCTCTGTGATGCCCTGTTCCAGGTGCTATTGTCAGGATATTTTCAAGCAGTGCTCACAGATTACATGGTAGTTTGTCTTCTGAAGTGCTATGAAATTGAGCATTGCACTTTGAATTTCAGTGGTCAAACTCAGCAGAGATTTGTAAAGTTACGGCTCAGCAATTGCAAATGATCAATTCTTCATAGCTTAATAACCAAGTGCTTGTTTTTTGAATGACAGGACGTGATCATACACACCCTCACCTCCAGTCCTAACTATAAAGTAAAAGAGGTTCATTTAAACCGTGAAGGCAGTTTCAGTCTGGATGTTTCATAGCAGCAGAAAAACTCAGAGTTATGATGACTTCAGATCATTAATTTTACTTCTTAGATGGAAAAGTTAAGTGCAAATTTGGTCAGTTTGCACTCACCGGCTGGTAAGAAACAACCTGCTAAGCCACAGGAGCCCAGTTGCCTGGGATAAGCCACAATGTAAAAACAGATTATAAATGTGTACTGAGTCTAAAATTGAAGATTATATAAATTGTTCATTTAGATGTGGTTTAACTTTTTTTTTTTTTTTTTTTGCCTATCAGCTTGAGCATTGCTCTTGTGCACTTGTAAATTATAACAAAATCATAGAGAAGTTGTTGTCGTGTTTTGCCTGGGGGAAAGGAAGGCCCAACTTGAAAAGAAAATCTTTTAAGCTTTTAAAATGTTTACTAAAATCCCAAGTTTTCACTGCTCTGCCCAGTTCTCTCCCCAGATGCATGTGAGCAGTGTATGCGACTGCGATGCCTTTCTATGTGCCGAGCAAGGCAGACCTGTATACTGGCACACAAATGTCAGGTTTAATTTTGCCCTCAGGTCTTCTAGCTTATTTTGTCTGTTGGTAGAAATGCCAGTCAAAGCATCAAGCAAGAGCAAAGACCATCCCTGTCCCAAAGAGATCATCTTGGCATCAGATGCAGTGCAACAGGTAAGCAGATGGAAAGGTTGAGTGAATGGAAGTAAGAGAACAAAATAGAGATCAGCAGAAAAATGGTGTTCTTGGCTCATTACTTCCCAAGCAGTGCCAGACAGTGGTGACACAGAGGGTCATGGCAGAAGTAGTTTTACTGAGGATTTAAAGGATACTAAGTGTCATTACTGAGGACTTCTGATGAAGGATAAACACAAGAATTCCCTGCTTAAGTCAGTGGGACTTTTATTGGCATGTATCTTAGGGCCAAATGTGTCCCTTTCTGCGATCAGTTAAAAAAAAACCCTGCAAGTATTGCATTTTATCAAGTCCATTGGGATATAAATTCAGTGATGGGAAAAAATGGGAGACTTTTCATAGAGAAAAAGAGAAAATTGCTTCATTTGCATAGGAATGTATCACAGCTGTACCCACTGCAGAAAACGTTTCCTCTTGGGATAGGATGGTTTAAAAACACAGTCATCTGGCTGCAAAATTGCTTCTGATTTAAGCAGACAGTGACACTAATAGTGGCACTGCATTTCTGGAGAGATGATGCTTTCAACCTTGTGCCTGGCTACTGAAAACACCTGGCACAACACTGGTCTCCAGGATGTCATCTTCCACTTAAACACAGGAGTTTGCTGTTTCTAAACTGAGAATATCTGAGCAATATTCCCTACCTGTGGAATTGTCGAGATTTGCCAACCACAACTCATGTTATTTAATGTGACTGCTTGTTAGCTCCTGTGGTAGCATCTCCTGTATCATCAAATAGCATATAAACATCCAACTTGGTGCTTTTCAATCATCATTTTGTCTCTGAGACACTTAGTTTGTGGCTGGAGCTACACTTCAGTGAGTCAGCTGTGTGTCCTGTGAATTGGAGTTGTAGCTAGTCACAGATGGTCCAAGAGATCAGAAAATGCATATAAGATTATGTTGGGAGTGTCTGGTGTGCTTTTAGCAACACTCCTCATTTCCCAAATACAAGCAGATTTGTTGTTCCTTTATCGTGTTTGCTTTCAGTATGTTAGGCAAGAAAGATTGCTGCAGCTCTGGAGAAATAACAAGGTGGGAAAAAATAAGGGTTCTGCCATGTTTTGATAGCTAAATAAATTGTCTTTAAAATATGAGTTTTGGTGGTTGTTGCTGCCACCAACTTTACATCCTACTCTAACCCTAAGGAGTTATATTTGAGATGCAATATCAGGACCTACCCCCATTGCTGTGGTGTCTTGGCCAGGCATGTTTTTTCCCATTGTCTTCCATTCCAGCAAGTTCCTTTTTTTTTCTTCTCTTTTTAAAATATGCAACCGGTTTTCACCTCCATTTCTCATATTTGTCCCTCATAGCTACTGGGCAGCTAAGCTACAGGTCTACAAAATGTTAAGTGGTTACCGCCTGATTGGGCTTCCTGCTGCCAAAGTCTGTTGGAGTGAGGTGCCTAGATATCCCCAGGAGTGAATCCTTTTGTTTTCCTGTTCCTAACATCCTAACTATCTCATCCCAACAGCTTCAGAATCTGATATTTTTGCACCCAGTTACTGGACATTGCTCCATCATGTGCAGACAATAACACGTGTTTATAAGCAGCAAGGTGCGTTGAGCTCTCTTGTGCCCTCTCTTTGATACCATTTAGGAAAAAGAGAGAAATGTAGTAAATACTTGATCTTTAGCACTGAGGGTTTTTCATCTTGCTGCAGAAAAAATCCTAAACAATGTCTTAGTGTAAGATTCAGAAGGTTTCAAAGAGGCATCAGTTAAACCTGTCTGCTCTGTGATAGCCAACAAGTGGATCTTTCAGATGCCTGAGTGTTCCCTGGAGATTCACATTATTAATATCTGCCTTATGACAAGGTGGCTGTGCTGATGCCAGGGTTTTTTTTTCCCAGACGGCATGATTAATTTTTCTTTCGTTTCTTAATATCTCTGAGCCAGATGCTTCTCAATGTCCTCATAGGGGTGTATTGCTGTTCTTAACTGCTCCTCCTTCCCCCCCACCACTTTCCAACTAATTCTTATAATGGCTCAAGAGATGTGTTTTGTAGTCACAAAAAGCAAAACTTTGAAAGCCTCCTAAGGTGATGGGCTTGCCGTGTGCAAATCTGGCCTCCTGATGTTCCTGGTGGGTTTGAAAACTTAGTGCCAGGTAGTCTGTCAATAACGTTTCCATTTCAGAGTGTGCTTATTTGCTTAGCACTTTACAAATTATATCCATGCAGAACTGCTGAAATGCAAGTATTTCTGGTGAGCTGAATGACAGCAGGGTATTGAACTGACATTTTGGAGAAAGCAAAGGAAGTTTTGGCTGAGTAAAAAGAGGCACACTTGTATTATGTATGAAAAGCGTCATGGATCTTCAGAACATTGTGGTATTGATAAAGATATTTATTCTGCAAATAGAAATTAATTCTCCGTCAGAGCTCTTGTTCCAAAGTACAACTGCACAGGCTTGAGTTTTACCAGCTCGGAGAGCAGAAGACCTCACTTAGTAAGCTCTACAGCAAATGGCTTGTTTCTAAGTTGTTTGTACTTTTGCCATATCTATCCACCAGTTTCCTCCAGATAACAGACTTGTGGATCTTCTCTATTTATCCTCAGCTGTTTTCAGTCATTAGTGCGTTCACCTGCATCTCAGGGAGGTTTTCCTGAAGAAAGCAAAACCCAGGAAGAGAATAGTTCGTGGTAAATAGCTATAGTATATAGGATTTACTATATATAGTAATACTCTATATTATTATTTATAATATATATGTTATAAATATATTTACTATATATTTTATATAGCATATAGTAAATAGGATTTAGCTGCTTGGTTTTGTCTGTGTTAATACTTTATGTGAGAGGTAGATCACTGGATTTAATTATGAAAGTTTATTTAAGAAGAATTTAAAAGTTTAAGAAAATAGTGTTTCTCAATTTCTTACAGGGCAGGCTAAAATCTTCTTATATCTATTATGTTCTACTTTGGGGTTTTTTTTTTACAATTTAACAGTCAGAAAAGGTATAATATAGAGCAATGGATTTGCTGGTGCAAACAGAGCTGTAATTAGAGGAATCAAGTCTTTACTTTCAGTGTCTCTTTTTTGTGGGAAGATGAGGATACTAGGAATATCCTCAGAGTAAGGATACCCGTAAGAGTATCCTAAGAGAAGAGCTGGAGGACTCCTACAGGTAGCTGGTCATTTCACTGTGTATCGGGCAGCCTCAGACAACAAGCAGTCCTTTAGCCCACAGCAGCATGGAAATTAAGTTAAAATTAACCTGAGTTTGGAATACAACTAGCACCACTTTATTTGTCCATTTAATTGAATTATATGATGCTGTGTAAGTATGCTGACCCACAGACATAAATTGCTCCACCCTACCCATTTCCCTCCTAATTCTTTCATGCTAATAGAGCTGATGGGAATGTTGACTGCACAGAATGAGAGAGGAAAAAAAGTTGGAAATAAAAGGGAGTGTTCGAGCCTCGTGTAAACCTTTCTCTTCAGTGAAATGCTTCTGAGTGTCACAGCTGCACTAACTGTGCTGTGATCTTTGTTGCCATTAAGCTGATTATATCCACTGAAGGATTCATCCAACTAATCCTGCAATGCTGCAACTGGTTGCTTTATATTTAAGCAAAATTTATTTTTTTTTCTAAGAAATAGAAGTCAGTTTAGCTTCACTATACTCTCAAAATGGGTCAGACTGTTATAGGAACCCACTTTTTTATGTTTGGTTGATTAATACAGGAAAATAGGACACGTTAATGGGCTCCACGTGTTAATGGATGCACTCACTTTGGGAGAAGTCTGTGCATGCATTAGGACTCGGCAGTGTCTGGCATAATTTTGGGTGGATGTGCTGTGAAGGTGCTATGTTATCCCTGTACTTTGGCACCACATCATTTTGTGTATTGCTTGTGTAGGCATACCATACAGGCAGCAGCTTTGCATCTAACAGCAGCTCCTCTAATGAGAGAGATTCTGACAAGTTGGATTGATTTAATTGATTTAATAATCAATTTAAATCTAGTTCTTGGTTATTTTTCTAAGGAAATGTTGATTTTCATTGGTTAGTAGCCATTAAAATATGTTCATTTGTAGCTAAGTATAGCCTTTATAGTAAATTTAGCTCTTTTTGCTAATCAGATACACAATGTCCGTCTGTGTTTACTTCATTATGTAGTTTAACCTAATTTATTCACATTCTTAATTTTTACATTTGAATCAGGCTAGAACACAGCAAATGAAGCATTTCTTCTCTGCTAGACTATTAGTTATTTTATTTTCATTTGTGTCTACATCTGAATGGAAATTGGGGGGGGGTAATTCTTAAGAGGAAATTTTCAAACACCTCTTAGAAATAAATTAAAATCTCACCATAAATATGATGGGTTTGGTTTTGGAAGCAGACAAATAAATAGAATTTTATTTGTATTTATGAAGAACACACTTCTTAAAGGAGATGTTGTCCAGCACATTCTGATAGTCAACTTTCCTGCCCAAGTTTTGTTAACAAAATCAAGGATTTTAGCAGCAAAGTGAAGGAGCAACAGAGAAAGATGTGGACCAAATACAGGCTTCAATTCTGTTTTAAGCATTCCATGTTTGATGAAGTTTTGCCCTCTTTTCTCACGTTGTCTGTTGTCTACCCTGAGACTTTAGGCTTGACTTTGACTGCCTAAAAAGCACACTTCCCATGTTTGAGGCAAACTAAGAGTGGAAAGTACATACCATGCATTCAGTGACAGAAATTATAAAGAAGTGTGCATAATACACTGCCATGATTTTCCTGCAGGGTTCTACACTATTTGAATTCCACGTATTCGAAAAGCTATTCCTTCAGACATAGTGCATAGTTATCACTCAGATACTTTTAACCTTTTGCAGTGCTCCTGTGCTGCAAATGTGGCTGTCGTATACAAAAGCACATGGTCTTTCTTTCCAGTTTCTCAAGATTTTAAAGCTAGCAGATCTGTTGCCTTATACTTCATTTTTATCCATTAGTAGTTCAAAGCTGGTCTAATACCTCAAAAGAATGGTTATAGGCATTTACAGAATGACTTACATGTTCAGTAGTTTGACTTTCTTTAGAGAGTAGGCATCAGATGTGTGCTGCTTGAAAACATTAATCTTTTTTCATTTAAC
Organism: Athene noctua; assembly: GCF_965140245.1. Classification (NCBI taxonomy): domain Eukaryota; kingdom Metazoa; phylum Chordata; class Aves; order Strigiformes; family Strigidae; genus Athene; species Athene noctua. Next base: position 31,270,239 of record NC_134041.1, read on the forward strand.
TGTAGTGATTTGATAGAATTGTATTCTGCTGGGCCATCACTTAGGTTGCCCTAACTTCAGATATATTAGGAAAGTATTTTTTATTTTAGCAGAGGAAAAAAAGCAATTTGAATTTTATCCATCCTAGGCCATGGTTCCTTTTGTTCCATAAGAACTTCTAAGAAAGAGTTTATTCGTGATTCCAGGTATAACTTTTCATATAAGCTTTAGGGCCCCATTAAAAGTGGTAGAACAAGTTACATTAATTCCTTCGGGATTTTTGTATTTAATATTTAACTGTTTAATTGACCAAAACTTGTAAAGCTGCCTGAGTCCTTGGTAAAATCGTAACAAGACTGAAGATAACTATCCAGAAGGCATGTGCCAGTATACCACCCCAGTTCTGGTTGGGTCTCCTTAGCAGCTGGGAGGGATTGAGTTAGAGCTTACAGTTTTCAACTTTTGGCTCTTCATTATTTTTTCTTCCTAGATTATTAAATGAAGACAAGACTAAATGTAGGCTTAGGTGAAGACAGATCTTATGAGAAGAGGGAGAACCTAGCGTGGAAAAGGACAGCATGTCCTCACAGACACAGTGTAGTGCTGGGAGCTCAGGATCCTGAAACTAATCCTGGCTGTGAGATGTGTTCCTCATTTGACCTTGAGTAAGTCAGCGGGGGGGTTTTTTGTGTGTCCTAGTTTCTGTAACTAACATGGAAATACTATGTGCGTATATCCCTGGGTCTTGCCTAGATTAATAAATCAATATTTGTAAAGTAAGCCTTGATAAATGCTAACTGTATGAATAAATGAACATGAACCTTGTGCAGAACTTCAGGAATGCACCTGCATTTCTGCTGTGTGAGTGGCTGGGCTACGTCGAGGCCCTGGGTCAGGGTGGTCAGCAGTGAGAGAGACCAGTTTGGGTCATTTTCTTCCTCCCAAGGGACTGCCTGTAGCACATATCTGCAAGAAGGTCTTGAATACAACTTTTCCACTTAACATGCTCCCCCATCACCCACTGTCAGCAATGAGATTAAATTCTGTGCGACTGCAGAGGACGTTGCATGATTAAAATCCTCTTTTAGAAATTAATATGTACCATCGCTCTATAGTACTGTGCCTTTTCTCGGAGAAGGGTATTGTCTCCTGAGCACTCAAGGTGTGAAAAGCCACCAAGTGAAGCTATCTATCTTTGAATTTTATGCTGTTGCACAGTTGCTCTGATGACAGCTACAACTGCATAAAATCATAGGGACTTGGGGACTTCCTCCTTCTCAGGGTCACAGAGATGTGGGGTAAGCTTTGCAGAACAAGCAATAGAATAGCAAAAGGAGTGTTTGTAACGGCAGAGGCGGTTTCCTAAGGGTAAGGATGGTCAAAGTCCAGATTCATCCATTCTCCTTAAAGAAGCATCTCCCATAACTGTGAATTCTGATAAAAAAGACCAAACACTTTGCCCCCAAATATTTCACAGCTTTTCCTTACCTTGCTCTCTGTACTAGCCCAGAGAAATACAGTAATCAGTGCATTTGCATATCCAAATTCAGTCTTCATTAGGCATCCGACATTGATGCAGCCCACAGAAGAGCTTACATAAGTTTTGCATGTTCTTGGTAGACAAATTAAGGTATGCAGGGCTGCTGTGTTTGGTACAAACTGAAGCCTCTGAGACATCATTTCCATTCTGCTTTAGCTGCTGGGAGGCTTTGTGGCATGACCCAGAGGTGTCGTAGGTTGAGTTATCCTTGAATGGATTGGTGGTTTTGTAGAGAAGCTTTTCTGGAAGTAGCTGATATTTGAATATCCATGTTTAATGGAGCTAGCAGCCTTCATGTTGCTTTGAGGAAGGCTGCAGCAGAAGTAGCTGGCTCTGCTGAGAAGTCCCCCTTTCCACTCACATCCTTAGTAGCAATCACACAAAGCAGCGAATATTAGCAAGTGCCACAGGTGCTCCCTGTTAATAGACACATGAATGTGATTTCTGCCAATTTAAATCCTGCCAGTGAACATGGTGCTCTGAATCCCAGTTTAAGGCTTCAGGCCTCATTGGTAAGTGCAAATACATTTGCTGGTGTGACCTACCAGTTGAGAAAATGTTGATGTTTCCAGCCCACCCCACTGGGCTGGTGTCTGTGGATGAGTTTTCCCACACCTGGAAGGAAGCTCTTGTAGACAGGGGTTTGCCCTACCAGGCTCTGTGGCTTCTCTTTAAAAGCTCTCTTACTCCAGCCCTGGCCAGCTGGGATAGGAAGCGACAGTAGCAACTGTGTCTTTTTTTGCAGCAACTAGTATTTTGTTTTAGAGCTGGCTTAGCAGAGACTGAGGAGATGTTCTTGGGTTTGTTCAGGGTTCCTTCAGCTTCAAGAGGTTGTTTTAGGTCACTGTTAGCAGATGGAAATCAGTGAGGGGCTGTTGATCTATTCCCCTTTATCATACTTTTACAATATATGAAGAAAACTTTGAAACTGTTTATTTAAAAAGGAGGGGGGAGAATTAATCTTCTTTAAAGACACAAGCCATAGTTTTTATCTGTTAATTCTTTCTTAGCATTTATTTAGGAGTTCATAAAAATATGTATTTCATAGGTAAGAAATCTCATTTAGTGGAATGATTTTTCGTTTGAGAGTGTGTAAAACTGTGGCTTTACTTGCTGTTAATGTTTGCCTGGCATTTGAGTTTAAAATGTTCTTGTTAGAGCACTCCTCCTGCACTGCCTTCAGTGCGTGATAGACAGCACTTCTGCTCCTATTGCCAAGGCTTTCAAAGATCTACTGTGAAATTAGGTTTTACCAGGTTAGACTTTACTGGTTTTTTCTAATCTTAAAAGAAAAAAAAAAAAGCACAGGAACTTCTGAAGGCAGCAGCCTTCCAGTATTTAAAGGGGGCTACAGGAAAGATGGGAAGGGACTTTATCAGGGAGTGTAGTGATGGAACAAGGGATAACAGTGTTAAGCTGAAAGAAGGAAGATTTAGGTTAGATACAGGGAAGAAATTCTTTACTGTGAGGTTGGTGAGACACTGGAACAGGTTGCCCAGAGAAGTCATGTTCAAGGCCAGCTTGGATGGGGCTATGAGCAACCTGGTCTAGTAGAAGGTTTACCTGCCCATGGCAGGGGGTGGAACTAAATGAGCTTTAAGGTCCCTTCCAATCCAAACCAGTCTATGATTCTAGAAACATCATGAAGAGGCTTTAAAAAAACATGAAGGTTGCAAATGTTTTTCTTCCCTCCATCAGTAAAAGCAAGTTTTTTAAATACCGATCTTTTTCTGGACTGTGTTTTCTCTGTCAGTTTCCCATCGTGTTTTGATTCTCCTTTTCCCTGAGTTGTACAGTGGACTCCAAAGGGCTCCAGGGACGTGGTTTTTTCAGATCCATTGATACAGCATATCTCTGTGCTTCAAGCAGCCTGATCATGTCCCTCGCTTTCCTAATTTGCTACAGGAGGGCCCTAGTTTATTGCTAGTGATTGTGCAGGAGCAGTGGGATTTAAAAGGAGTTTATGTCTCTTCAGTTCCCTTAGTCCTGTTGCATTCTTTAAAATTAATTCAGCATGCCTTAAAGAAATAGCTGTCTTCAGAAGTGTGCACACTGGCTGACTCAGATATACAGGCTAAGGGGTCCAGGTTAAAAAAGATTACATAGGCTTGTAAGGTGGGCACGTGTCCAGTGTTGTCAGATCACATATGTGCTGGAGATGCACCTTTCCTGTTGGACTGAGGGGGCCTGAGCACGCTGGTATGTTCCCTGCCCTGCAGCATGGGAAATGAGGAAAACCCTAAGTCATTTTTCTAAGGCTGAATCTGAAAAGCCTTCTGGAAGGAAACGTGGATGTGCTCTGTAGAATTTGCTCCACATTTGTGCCTGAGATGATCTTTGGAATTAGATCCAATGCCAGACATTGTGTATGGTGGCTTTAAGGTATCTGTGTGGTTTTTAGACTACGCTTTTTCACGTACAGGCGATGAAGTTGTTGTCAGGAGGTGCAGACTAGTGCACGGGAGCTGTTCTCATCTCATAATTCAGTCCCTGTTGTTGAAGCATATGCCCCAACTCCTGCTCTCCTGACCTGCCTGAACACTGACTGCTGAGCCTCAGCCAGACACACAGCCCTGCTTCAGCTTAATTTCCCTCCTGTAGCTTGAGGCACAGGGACAAGTGCCCCAGCTGGAATACACATGATATTTTCCCCATTTTACAGATGGGGAAACTGAGGCACAGAACGGTTGGGTTTTGGTCACTGTTTATGGGAGAGCTCCTTCTCCCCACGCTGTGCTTTCCCTGTCTCCATAGGGAAGAAGGGCTGGAGCTAAGACTGAACAGGGATACTTTTGCCCCAGGGACTGAATTGTAGCAGGCTGGATTTGTGCCTGCTGCTTTGTGTTCTGAACATGCGTTTCTGCTAAAGCCTTTCCCTGGCTGCTGGCAGGCTCCTGGCTTTCAGGAACTGGGTCCTGTTTTTCCTTCAGAAAACAGAGGGTCTGGGGGAATTTATAAGAACGTTAACTCAAAGCAGACACGTGGTATCCAAAACTGAATCTGGCTTTCTGTGGCTTTTAGCAGAAGGGTTGATTTGGGTCAAAATTAATGCAAACACTTGTGTAGACCATTTAACGTTTAGTTTATGGACCTGTTAAGGCAGCAGGATAATCCCTTTAGATTACCCATGTAATTTGTAGTGAATATTTATTTTAAAGTGACTTCAGTGCCCTTAGTCATTAGCAAAGGTTAGTAATGCATCTCACAGCTGCCAGACTCAATACAACAACATTTGTCAATGGGAGGGTTTCTCCTTGTTTCATTTTTTTGTTTGTTTTTTAACATTTCTCCAACTCTTGCCGGTTTAATCCGATGAGCTCACCTCTAATCACAGGGAAGCATCCAAGCTGCCTTTGCTGTGTTGACTTCCACTTGAGCAAGGCTAAGGACGGTGCCTAATCCTGGGCTTTTCTCATGCTGTCTGCCGAGAGTGTTGGGTACACAGCCTGCGTGGGCTGCCGGGAGGAGGATGGAGTACGCTGCGGGTTCAAGGACACGCTCCTGCTTTAATGTGCGCAGACATGCTCCCGCTCACTCTCAGATTGGCAAGGTTAACTCAGAGAGGCTGCAGCTTTTTAAACTGATTTGATTAGACCCACTACTTTATCCCATTCCCTCCCCCACCACTCGGCCCACCACCTCCTGATCCTTTTAACACAGCCCTTGGTCCAATAACCAGACAGTCTGATTTTTCACACACACACACACACCCTTTTTCCAATTTTCATGCTGGATTTTGACATTTTGTAAAATAGATTATAGCCCTACAGGGAAGATCAGGAGGTAGTGTCTTAGTCTCCAGGCTGTGTTTTATTGTGGCCAGTTGAGAGGCTGGGATTTGCCTCTTCTTCCATGCTCTCCTTGTCTCTGCCTCTTTCCAAGCTCTTGGTGTGCATGTGTGGATTTGAGGACAAGAGGCTGAGGGCTCACATACCCCACCTTGGATACTCATTGCTCTCCAGTTCCTCCTCTCCCTGCAAAACCAGGGCTAGGAAGGATTATACAGTCAGTCCAAAATGACTTAACACCCCTGGTCCTCTTCTGCTGTGGTGTGACAATGTGTTCACAGTTTGCAAAAAGAAACAGGGACAGCATGGATAAAGAACTCCCCTATCCTGTAGGAGCAAAATAATGGTATATTTTAGTAGCAGACGTTACTAGGTGGGATTATTCTGGGAGAACAGATCACCCCTAGCTTCCAGTTTACAGGCTGGCTGACAAGTGGGATGGGCTTGGAGGGGCCGGGAGAAGCTGTTTTGGCATTAATGCCCACAGCCATTGGGACAGCAAGGGTTGAGTGGGCACCAGCCCAGCCTTTGAAGGGGATGTGACCCTGTTGCTTTAGCCAGTGTTTTAGCGCGTTGAGTGCTGCCAGTTTTCAATCATAGGCTCTGCCTCTGGTATGCAGCTTATGTTTGTCATATTAAATACTCCAGGGGAATCTGGAGCCTTGTGTATATAAGTGCCTCTTGCCAAGTGTCTCTAGACCTCCTATAAATAAGTAAATAAAGCCTATAAATTATAGGCTCTCACAAAATCAGAGCACCCCAACTCACAGAACAAAATTACTGGAGAGTAATGAGCACTGCTGAATTTTTGAGAATCCCAGACTGATTCAGGGGAAGCTATATCTCATCTCATTATCACTTGCCTATTTTTTTCACCAGAACTATCTAAAGTGATGTGGGCTAGCTGAGCACCTCTGTGCTGGCAGGGACCAAGTCCAGCAAACAGGACCGACCTTAAAGAGTCGCCCTGGTGAAACAGGACAGAATATAGACAATCCCCTACATGCAATGTATTAAACCTTGACATACTGCATTACTTAAGAGGTCTCAGGGAAAATTAAAACCCTTTTGACTTGGTTTTGCAATGCAGGGAAAATTTTAGTGACATTTAAAAGGTTTCTCTTGTGTTCTTCTAATGGGATAAATAAAAAAAGGCTTGTTTTAGGCCAGCAAATGGGGGGACAATCCAATTTCCCTGATTCCATCAAGACACTCTTAAAGCATTAGCTTGTGCAGTTTTAAAACACAACAGACTGACCCCTCTGCCTGATGGCTTTGAAAAGTGTCCTGATGTGAAGGTATTTATCCTACACAACATGCTTCATCAAGGCACTCCAGCAGTTCTCCTAAATATACTCCTTTGTTATTAAACTATTTAGGAGGACAGCATGCACAGGAGGAAACACAAACACCAGTTTATTATTTACTGCAGCAATCCATGCTAGGGCTTGTGCTCAGAGACTTATGTGTGATGATGTGCTCTTTAAATTTGGTACTTGGAAGAGAAAAAGGATAGCATTAACTAGTAACATTTCTGATGAAAGACTGAAATATAAGCATGGCTTTAACTTTACATTTTTAAGCATAGTTTTGGCTCAAAATAAATAGATTCCCACATGGAACGTTGTATTTGCGGTTTGTTTCCATCAGTCAGTAAGATTAATGTATCAACACTTAACTTTGGAGAGGGCTCTGGGGACTGATAATGGGAGATACGAAGCCTTTCACCTCGAGGTCAGTGGTTCAGCTCTGCCCCACATCAGTCGCCACCACCAGTACCTGCCATCTGCTCCTCCCCAGCTGTCTGCCCAGTGCGAAATGGGCTGGTCCCAGTTCTGGGCACTGGGGACAGATGTCCGGGTCCCAGTGGTCTCCCTGTGCTGTTTTAGCAGAAAATGGGACGGACCTGCTCAGCTCAGCCCCAGATGTGACAGCAGCCCCAGCCTTCGGCTCAGACTGAGCACCACCAAGAACTTGACCTTCTGCTGCTCTTCTACAGCCCGTGAATGGGGAACCTGTTATTCCTGCCCCGTGCAGAATAACTCATTCAAAAAGCAGGACATCCCTGAACATAAATCTGTCTGTTATAAAGTTGGCCACGGTTTTCCCTGGTTGCCTCCAGCTCCTGCTGAATTTCATTAGGAACACCTCTATTATACAGCTCAAGGAGGGAGCAAGTGCTGCCTTAGACATTGAAAGAGCCCTTTAAAGTGCAGATCAATTTTGCATCTCGCTAAATAAGTAATGACAGACCAAACTGCAAGTACTTAGTTCAGCTTTATTTTAATAGCACTGTGGCTCCATCGAGAAATCCCGGTTACTGATATAGTTTGATGTCCTGAGGCAGTTTTCTCCAGATAGGTTTCCTTTTTTTCTTTAATATTGGCACTTTATTAATAGCTGTTTGGAAACATGACTGTCTGTGAATAAGCAGTACCAATAAACCTTTTCCCTCTCTATTTATTTCTCCTTTCTTCCATCAGGAAGCAGTCCCAACAGTCACAGACTGAGAGGGGAGTTTTCAGAGTCTAACGTGTAGTTGTACTTGGTGGTGGGTGATCCAATGAAAGAGCAGCTTCATGCCTTATAAAATAAAAAATGGTAAATCAGCAACTAATACAATTCACAGAGGCTGCTAAAAGGCTGTTAGATGTCACAAAAACAGCAACCCTTTGAGGTGATGAGACGAGAGCTTCTTAAGTCAACACGTGCAGTCAGCTTCTCCCTGGCAGTGGTCCACTTCGGGGCAGGATCCAGTCTCTGAAGCCTTCCCTCTCTGGCAGACAGCTGTGAGTATGCGAACGTCCTCTCTAATTCCAGATTAGCCACAGAGAGGAGTTGTCATCCTTAAGAAAGAGCCATGCTTGGGAAGGAGAGACTGTCTGGAGGCTGCAGGGCACAGCGCTATCTTGAGATGCTTTGAGAGGTCTGAGCAAGGTCCCTGGTGCTGGGTTTTTCTAAAGGAGGTGGAAAAAAAAAAGAAGTGCCTTTCAAGCTGAGGGCCATGAGCCACTGTGATTCAGCTCTCCTGGTACCTCAGGCTTCCCCAAGCTTGGCTTAATAAAATCCAGATCTCATTTAATGAGTTCAGACTGTCTCAACATGGAAAGTTTAGATTTTGCACACCAAGCTGAGGAAGGTTTATGAGACCAAAACAGAGTCTCCAGAGAGTCTTTATCCTCAGGGACTTAAAAAAGATCCCTAGGCTGTTAACAGCACCTCTGCTCCTCCTGCAGCACATTGCCATGTGCAACGTGGCTGTGCTTTTATTGCAACCATGCCTGCAGTTGTCACGATACTGCAACCTCCCGGCCAGTGCCCCAGCTGCTACTGCAGGGCTCGTGGGCATTTCAGCTGACCCTGCCTTTGCCCAAATCACAGGAAATCGAACTCGTGGGTTCAGATAGGTCACTGCTTTTGCCCACAGAGGGGTGGTTTCTCTGCTTTCTTTTGGATTTCTTTATCTCTAATGGTCACTCGGTTGTTAGCTAGTAAAAAGACACTATATGAAGAGGACATCCTGAAATGCAGGGTGACAGCTCTGAGTCCATTATAGCTGACAATTAAAGTGCAAGTGTCTCCTTGGCCACCCAGGGATGGGGGTTCAAGCCTGCGTAGGAAAAGAGGTAATTTCCAGTCCTGAATCCCTTTAAATAAATATAAGGCACCATTTGCATTGAAGTCGGAAAGGGCTCAGGTGAACTGAGCAGTGGCAGCAATGCTCTCAGCTCCTGCTGTCTCCTGTCCAACCTGCTAAATTTAGCAGCCTGATCGAGCTTCCTTCTCTCTCTTTAATCAGGTGGAACAAGTAGCATGTTGACTTGCTGGTTGGTGTTGGATCCGATCCTGCTCGCAGCATTTCCAGCCCTTCAGCAGTGACCAGGGAGCCATATGCAGGGGAGCAGTATGTCTGATGGGCCACCGCAGCAGTGCTTCCACTTAATCTCTCTACTCCCATCCACACGTGCTGTCCTGATATCCGACAGCCGGTCTCACGTGGGCACGGTGCCAGCAGTGACTTTACAGGCTTTGTGGCAGAGATTATTTAAAGGAGATTAACCCTTCTAAACCCCTTAGATTTTAATTATTTCTGTATGTATTTATAAAACCTACAGTCTGCTATTCCAGGGCACAACTGCCCCAGTCCCTATCCTTAACCTGGATTCATGAATATACAGTGCAGCCATATTACAGGACGGGGGCTGGACTGGACAGGGGTCATTTGACTTATTTATTTATTGCCATTCTGGAACAATTCACATCTGGGATGAAAATGAAACATTATGGATTCAAATTGTAAAAGGAGCTAATAATTTGAATGACTTTAAAATAGTAGCACTAACACTGCATTAATTGAATTGTTTGTGTCGATGCAGCATCTCTCGCTAATTGTTTTGGTTAAGGCAGCTCTGTCATTAATGCATACTGTTGCCTCCCCACTGCTCGTGCTGTGAACGCAGAGCACCTTGCTTCTCTCTGAAAACAGGGCGCTCTGTAGGGTTGATGTATTGGTAGCCTGGAGAGGGGAGGCCTGTTTCTTTCATTCTGTCTCCTAGCAAGTTTTTTATATGCATATTAATGTCGTGAAATCATGAAGTCTGGAAGACTGTCAGGGCTAGCAGGTACTGTTAAAAGGAGAAAAAAAAGGGTGAGCGTCTTCACCTTTTCATGCTTTCTCTCCCATTTGTCATGTTAGTTAGTGCTGGGCTAATTAGTTTCTGGAGTTAAGGAGTGATGGAGGAAATGTTTCCACTCTGCATGTGAGGTGTAAAATCCAAATGAAACTGAAAATACCTTATTTCTGTTTCACAGAGCAGCCTGGCTTATCTCAGGTGGTACACACCTTGCAGAGGTGGGAAAAATAGTTAAAGAGTTGGTAAGCCATTGCCACAGAGACTGTTGGATCAGAGATACTCCTGAGGCCACCTCTCAATATGGGTTACAGTCCTGGCATGAGTGCTGTAGCTCTATTTCTATATATTCTAGGATTGCTGCTGAAAAAATTACAATGTTTAACTATATATCTGACTGTTTTGTAAAGGCAAGTGCAGAAGGTGGCTGTTAGAAGGAAATAAAAACCACCGCATTATGGACCCCAGTGATCTGAGAAAAAAATAGGTCATTTTGAATACATTTCTTAAAATCAGATTATTTTTATTTATTCTTGTCTCTTGAGCAAGGAAATAAATGCAGACAATGCCAAGGAGTTCATAAATAAATTTTCTTCTTGGAGAATCTCTTTAATATGCACACTGACCTGCTTTGTAGTAGTGAACATTTGACCAGTAGCAATTAATTTCTTATCACAGTCTTTCTATGAGGTAAGAAAACATTAGTGGCTCCATTAGGAGGTGGAGAACAGGAGCAAACCATGCTCCCAGCTTCTCTCCCCTGCCCCACGGCTTGCCAGGAGCTGCTGGAGGGAGAGGACATTGCAGCGATGCCTCTCCTGCAATGCAGCTGGATGCTCCTCTCCAGGCAGATCTGCCCTCCTCATCAAACGATAGACTCAAAAAACGTTCAATATCTGTATATTTCAGAATAAATATCGTTAAGCTAATGAATTTTCAACTGCTTTCTGTGAAGCATACAGTATTTCCTTCCACGACAGGTGGTAAAATGGTGAAGAAAAAAAATTAAGGTCCCCGGTATAAATCTCTTCTGTCTAGAAAGGATGAAAAGAGGGTTTCTTACAGAACCAACCTTACGGAAAATAACGTATGATCCCGTGGCATGTAGGTGATTAGGCAAACTGTCCCAAAGGTTAATATATCTTTTCTCGTTTGAATGGGTAGGATCTCGAGCTGAAAGTGCCAGACCCGTGCGTTCAGACCTGTGCCCCAGGAAGGGGGACCAGGGAAGCAAAGGGTTAAATTTCGGGGCTGTAGAAGCAGATTGTGTTTTCCTTCTATGATGTGGGCTGACAAGACATCAGTATTCTATTCATCTGTTGGGAATTAGGCTGTTAATCCAATCAATGACTCTTGAGCGAGCTGCAGCCTGCCTCCCCACTGGGGAACAATCGGATCAGACAGGAGATTGTTTAAGAGCACAGTGCAGTCCCGGTGTCAGGTGGAATTTCCAAGCGTTCCCTAGTGAATTGGGGATGGGAAAGCTGTCTCAGCCCATTTATCCTGCTCCTTAAATAACCAGGTATCTGCCTCAGCCATGCTCAAGTGATAAAGCAGTATAAGAGCTACTAACTTTTACATGGGGAGGGGGCAGGGAAGCACCCTGATAAGAGATTTTTAGCATCTTGCCCTGAGGAATATTGTCCTGTTTGCAGTCAGGGACTGCCTTTGCATAGTTTTGTTGGAGGCTGGCTCAGCTGCAGCACTGTGACACTTGTTACAGCTCTAGGCACTGGTTCTTTCCAAACACATTTTTGATCCCTGGGCTGAGGAAACCTGCAGCTTCCCAGCAGCTTTTATATTGCACCAACACACTTGTTTGATGACCCGAAAGATGCCTGATGGTGGTAGTAACAAGCAGTAGCAAATACTCTTTGGAGCAACCTATAAAGACATACGTACAAATACACAGCTGTGCTCAAAGTGCCGGCTGCAAATTGCACTGAAAATGCACAATAGAAAAACAGCCTAGAGAGTTTCGGAGTTGCTGCATGAGCCGCTGTGTAGATTCAGAAATCAGTTTGTTCTGCATTTAAAGACAGCCGTGTCTGCGGTGGGATATTGAGAGTCTGTATTTGTGCCAGCAGCACTACATGCTGATGATAGTAGATGTGATAAATCCCATTGAAATTGCACTTGGAAATTTAGGTACACCACCAGTTAGAAACTAGGGCGATGAAGGATTAGCATAACCCTGGCACGCTGGGCTCCTCGGGCTGGTGGCGTTTGGGTGCATTAGCAGATGCAGGCTTCTGAAGGGAGCAAGTGGCAGTCATCATATTCTCTCCAAGCTTTCTTAGATCTGGTTTTAACAGCAGCTTTGAAAGTGGAGGGGTCCTCCAAATTTATGCACCTAAATGAACCATGAGTATGAGCTCAGGCAGTGAATATGAATAGGGAGGTCCCCAGACAGAAGGATCCCCAGCTCGAAGGCTTGACTTTAAAGGGCTTTAACATCCCTCTTCCCTTGATCATAATTTTGAATCAAACAAAAGCTAATGCAATTTTCTTTGCCTTTCAGTAGCAGATTGTGCTGTAAGGGTCCATACCATTAGAAATGTAATAATTTCTTCTCTATGCAGATCTAATTTATCTGTGAGGCACTTAGAAGATAGGCCAAATGATAGCCTGCCGGTAGGCTCTGGAGAAGGGCCCAAGAGGTGATGATAAAGATCTCTCTAGCACCTTCCATGCTTATGAATATCTGTCCAGCACAGTGCAGGAGAAGGTCTGAATGGGAGGAAGGGGACAGAGGAGAGAGCTCTTGGAGAGGGACAGCTTGGTAAGAGAGCGGTCCCTGCCAAGCCTACCCACGTGCAAGGGAGGTGGAAGAGTTAATTGGGGAACCAAACGTAGGGGATATCCAAGCCTTGCACTTGTCAGCTTCAGCTACTGGCAATTCCCAAATAACAGCTGCTCATGACCAATGCATGGATTTTGGTTTTGCTTCTGCCAGAGACTTCTCTGTATGCTTTGTCCCACAGCCCCTGGGCCTTGGGGAGTGTCTGAGCTGCCTTCAAGCTGGTACCAAGGATGCACATCATGATGTCTCTTAACAGCCTACCCTTAACATAAACAGCCATAACCTCATAAGCACTTCACAAACACCAGCTAACTAATTATCTTCATTTGGGACACCCTGTCTGAAACAGCAGGTGAAGGTGAGCTGTTACAAGGGTGTTTTGCTTTAGCAACATCAAAAGCTGGAAAATTGGGAGAAAACATAAAGGTCTGCTTTATTTTTCTAGGGTCGGAGTTATTTGGGACTCTAGATGTTCCAGAACAAAGCTGTTAGACGGTCTTGTTTCTCAAATTGCACTGTTGCTGACATTACTTTAAGGCTCAGGAGGCCACTAAAGGCAAAAGTCTGGGTCCATGTGCATGCACACTGGTCTAAGGTAGAGATTTTAAAAGAACAGTATCAAATGTTAAACTACACCATTGCTTCTCTATGGCAGCATTAGCACACACAGTGATCCACATGTCCAAGCATTCATTTTACATGTATTAATGGATGTGTCCAAACCCAGGCTGCTATGTGCAAAAGCAGCATGTAAATTAAAATAAAGGCTGTGTTGGGGCCACCTACTGAATTGTCTGGTGGAGTTTGCACCGGTTATATTAGCCCGCATTGCCTGGCTTTTACATATTGGTGGGTGTTAGCATGTAAATTCTGGCATGCTTTTAGCTGTAGTCTCACCTTCAGTCATCTTGGGGATAAAATTTCAGAGAGAGAAAAAGATGATGAGGTTAAAGTAAATTGTTGGGAAGTTGAAGTCTAAAGTGGAAATAAATGAGAAATAAAATCCTTTTTAAAAGTGGAGGGAAGTATTTTCTTGCTATTTTTCATCTCCCTGGCTTGAGTGAGTGTGTGTCGTGAGGCTGCAGAGATTTATATTCACAGCTCCTAAGCACCGGTGCTTGTTCAGAGGCTGTATTATTCTAGCCCTTTTTATTCATTCACCTTCTAAAGATGTAGTGTAAATATTTATCTTCCCTCCAGCCCATCCATGCTGCCCGGGACCCAGCGCTGTTAAACACTCTTATCACCTCATGGGTCTTATCTCCTGCGATCCCTGCCAACATTTGGAGTCTGCCAGTGGGAACGAGCGTGCACCTTAAAAAGTGAGGCAAATGAACAGAAAGAAGAGGTGACATGGGGGAAAGAATACCTTAAAATAAAGCGTGCATGTGCTATCCCTCAAAAGAGAGAGGTTAATATGTATGTTTGCCGCTGTGCTTTTCATGCTCACAGTGTCTGCACTTGGAGATGTGACTGAAGGCACAGAGATGAGGTCTCGGTGTGGACCAAGCACTCGAGAAGGTGTGGGGGTCCTGTGCACACCCTCGCAGCTGGTGTGGAGGGCTGTCCAGCCCCAGCTTCATCACCAGTATGGGGTCTAGCTGGACCAGAGTTCGCCCAGGTGGTTACCCAGCACAGTTTTGTTTTTCCTCTTTCTGTACTTGTGCTACATAAAACATGTGATGCGGAGGAAGAGACGGTGTCTCCCTTAGGGTCACCCTCCTGCTCACAGAGATTTCTGTATGCAGCTTGGAGAGCAAGTGATGCAGGTCTAGAAGATCAATGTTTATATAACACTGTTTTAAAAACTGTCCCATGAAACCAGCACAGTCAAACACTGACACGTCAGGATCTGCTTGCCATGGCAGGGCAGTGGGAATTGTGTTTATAGCATATGCAGCATCTCAGCCGGGCCCAGCCAAGCCATTTCTGTGTCTCTGCCCCTCAGACGAGAAACCTTGTGTTAGATTAAGCAGGGTACAGAAATTCCCAAGGAATAAACATGGGAAGGCAACACCGATATAATCCTATCACTTATAAGACAAAATTGACGTGTAGTAGCCATAGTACCACTTAATGGATAAGACAGTTGGTCCATCTGCGCTCGGTCCATCTTCTCTCATTTCTCTTGCTTAAATTTCTCAGGAGCAGAACAAAATCCTGTTATCCAATAAGTTACCCACTGGTAGTTGGATTTTCATTGAGTGACATCTGTCACGGACCATGTATGTAGGAGGCAACAGTGATTTTGTAGTATCTTTGTTTTGATGAGTTTGGTAGACGTGGGCATTTGGTTTGATTTAAGAAATAGCTGGAAATGCTCTTGTCCTTGAAGGCTGTACAGCTCAGCTGTCATCCTGGTATGGCCAGATGTGCCAAGAGGCTGCAGAAGTTGCCAGGAATGACAGGCAATGTTAGGAGGCAAGAGGAAAGCTTGGGATCAGTCTATTGTTGGTTGGTAACTTGTGTGTGTGGGATGAGCACTCCTACATTTGCATGTAATGGTATTTCTTTCCTTTCTGGTCATCTTCTGTCTGCCTGTATGGGTTCTGCCGTTTACACAAGCTTCTCCTTTTTGTTGACAGGGTATTGCTAAAAGGGCTCTGGGACAGGTACCTGCCAGTGCCTTGCAAGCTGAAAGCAAAGCTGTACAAAATCACTACAAATTCCTGCTTTGAGCCTGGCCTTTTCCCCTTTTCATGTTGAAGTTCACTGAATCAGAGCACTGATTGCCTCCTTTCTAACCTGTCGCATTGACATTATTCCAGCTGAAGCGTGATGTTGAAAGGGCATTTCTGAGAGGCATCTTGGCATTGAGCAGAGCTCAGCCTTGGCCCCAGAGCTGCCCATCTCTTCTCTTGTGCTCCCTGACACCAGATCCCCTACTCAAGACCTTCTCTTTGTGTTCCTCTCATGCTACAGAAGCTCCTATTGGGGAAAAAAAAGTCTCTCTTTTAACACACCTTAGCACAGGAATGATAACACAGTGTGATTACCTAACTTTCCATAGGCACAGTTTGGAAATAACTGGTTTCAGTATTGAGGTTTTTACATTACAGATTTATCAGGTGGTTGATTTCTGTATGTATGGGTCTTGTTGTACTTGCAGCTCTGTATGATTTACATTTCTGTAATCTGAAAGCTAAATTGGAGAGAAGAAGTAAACAATCATGACAAACATCCCCCTGCAACTCGGTGCTTTGTATAAAAAACCCAACAAAAATCCTGATGGGTTTCAATGGAGAAGACTTAGCTGCCCCCACTTGCAAGCCAGATGGGCAAAAGGGTCCATCTGATCACGACCGGCATCTCTGTGTTCCTCCTGGCTGCAAAGGCTGTGCTCGGGACACCCCGCTCCTGGCTGGTGTCAGCGATCCTGGGCTGGGCAATGACATTTGCTGGTGCCCTGGACAAGTTGCAGTGGGGTGAGGACAAAGGCTGCAGCAGGTTGTCCCTGTCCGCTCACCGTTGGAGTTATTCATCCCAACAGAGGCACGTGCTGCAAGAAAGGCACACCGCACCTTGCCCAGGGTGCTCCAGAAACCGCTGCTTTCTGTTGCAAGTTGGGAAGTTTCCCTTGCATCAAGGCCAGCTACAATTCATTTTAAACCAATTCTGCACATCTTGTTTTGTTGTAAAACAAACATTTCCAGCACCTGGTAGGCAATATTAATCTCATGTCATTTCCACAATGGGAATTGTAATCCTCGCTTTCACAGCCCATCTTTGATTAGTTTCCAGGTGTGACTTCTTTGCACTGAAGGCTCAGTGTTGCCATTACCTGGAGCCAAGTGCTGTGCATGGAGCAGCCAGGCACATCGTGCTCTGATTAGCCACGGTGCTCCAAAAAGCCAAATCAAACAGGGATTGAGATCAGCAGCTTCCCGAGGGCATTTCAAGGCCCTTAGTGAGTGACCACACTAGAGCTTTTTCCATTTACCTGGATTAAAATCTGTCACAGAGAAAATACAAGCAAATAGCATAGCATCTGAGAAGTATAACAAATAGCCTTTGGCCAGCCGTCAGGCTCAAAGGGGAAAAAAAACATCCACAGCATAAATAAAGTGTAAACAATGTTTGCATAACATTGGATTAATAGTTCTTTTTAAAAACCGCACTGGGATTAAAGAGACGCATTTTGTATGCCAGGACTTGTGCTCTCCTCTTAGCCCAATAAATGCCAGAAACTACATCTAAGAGAAATAAAAAGCCTCGTTAGCCCAAAGCCTGCTGCTGAGGCAGCAGTGCTTTACGCAGGCCTTTGGAAGAAGAGCAAATGGCTGTAGCGTTCCTGGAGCAGTCCTATGTATTTTATAAGGAGTTTTGCAGCAAAGCGTTCCAATGGAAAGGGATTTCTGCTGCATGTCTCCAATCCCATTCACCTGTGGATTTTGTCAGCTACAATTTTGAAGCCAGTGACGCAGAAGGAAGCTGGCTTCCCATCCCCCATCACACACACAACCTGCATATTTGAAAGCCTGCCTTTCCAGTAACTCATTCGGAGTGCTCCCACCTCTTCTTCCCCAGCCCTGCTCCATACTTTGCTGAAGTCAGTCACTCCTCTGAGCAGGCACATGCTAAGGACCACTTGGGGGCTCTGGCTCAGGTCGGCTACCTTATTAGTGTGGAATAATCAATGGATGCCGTCCTTGATTCCTTCAGTTGTTTGGTTTGCAGTATCTTCTAATGACACCCATTTTCATTAAGCTGCCCACAATTTGGGCAGAAATAGGCTTCTGAAATGAGACGCCTCCAAATGCTGGCGAGAGTGCCATGAATAGGGCATAGCAGCACATGGAAGGAGAAACCTCACCCCCCACATTTTCCCCAGCAAAGATGTGAAATGGTTGTTTAGTCAGCAAATGTCTTTTAACATCTGGCTTTTCTCTTTTATCCCTGCTGGTCGTGTGGTTGTTGTCATGTTGGTGCAGTGACCCAGGGCAAAGCGTGGCACCTCGGGTCACCCTGAAACACAAGTCATTTCTCGTTCCTCAGCCAAACAGGGTTAATATCAAACAGAATAACAAGCTGGGAAACCAGAAGTCTCCAAACAGCTACAAGTGGGATTTCTACCTGTCTTCCTGTTCTTTTCCCTTTCGCCTGCTCCAGAATCCACGGCAGGCTGTAGAATTTGCACCTTAATCCCAAAGATGATGGTAATTAAAAAGTTAAGTCTCCATGAACAGATGCAAATAAATTAAGGAGGCAAAGACCTGAATTAGAGGCTAATCCTGGTGGGATAGTGAAAGCAGAGGGGCCAGTAATTCTTCCCTTCTGTTATTTCACCTGTTCTTGGGTGTGTACTGCTGGACATGCCACATGAGCATTGACCACTCACCGGCAAAGCTCTGCCCATGCTTGCCAAGTTTGGGAAGGGGACACACTTCCCAAACCATTGCAGCTGATGCAGTGGCATACATGTTAGCTTGAAGAGGGAGTTGTGTGCCAGCGTCTCCAAGTCACGTGCTTTTCTTCGCTCTGGCACTGCAGGTGTTTCACAAGGTTGAGTTCGGCAACCAGCTCTCATTCCTGAGCACTGTGCCTAGCCCTTTCCTCACCCTCATGCGGCAAGGACACCAGCAGCCCAACAAAACTCACTTGAGCTTTGGGTCCATCTTTGGCCAGACCTGCATTCTGAAGAGCAGGGATCTAAGATTTATTCAGGTGGAAGAAAAGTGGAGGTTTTTCTTCCCCTGTGTGCTCTCATGCTGAAGAGCACTGCATGCTGAGCTATGCCAGCGTCCCGATGCTTCACGCTTCTCTCAAGTAGCTGGCCAAGGCTGGGCTCGTACAGAAGCATCTTGCACTAAAGCATCAGGTTTAGTGAGGGTCCCAAAGTAAGGCCATAGGATTGAAATCCTTCATTTTTATGGGCCGGAAGTGCTAACACTATGAACTGAATTATACTCATGTCATGACATGATCCATGCACTCTTATGGGTGGATAGATATTGATTATCCATCAATATGGATTGATGGTGGATGATGATTCAAAGCCTAACTGCCAGGTAGCTGGGTGTCCTGGGCTGTTTATCTAGTCAATTAAAGCATTACAGTGATTCAGCTTATTTATTTAAACCTGGAATTTATTTATATCCCCACGACATTACTTATACCTCGACAATCAAGTCTCTCCCTCTCTCTCTTTTTCAGGACGGGGAAGGCCAGACTGCACTCCATTATGGTAAGCTGCCTTTCAGATTGGTTGTTCCCTCTTAACAGGATGGGTTTGCAGCTGGTCTATGTACAGAAAGCAAATTTCAGCAGAAATATGAGCAGGGGAACTGGGATTGATTAACCAGTGGCTACCTCCGCTGGCAAATCCCAGCACAGTATGAATAGGAGCCCTGGGAGAAGCAGTGGGGAAGGCTGCTGTCCTCCCTTCCTCCTCCTCTGCAAATTTCACCTTAAAGCCTTCCTTTTTCCCCAGTTCATGATGCACTTTCTGCAGAGTTTTTCCTGTGTACTCATGTGTCTCCGGGTCGCAGTTGTGCTACCTGCAGACCCAGGAGTGGCTCTGGTTAGAGGATGCTAAGTCCCTTAGCCATCAGGGGATTGAGAGGAGGATCTGCACCAGCTTTAACAGGTTACACAGGTGAGGGAAAGGGGATGAGCAAGATGACCTTCATCTCCACTCATCCTGGTGTCAAACCTGTTGTATCGCAGCTGAGAAAGCAGCAGCTTCTCTACTACCAAAACCAACAGAGCAAAGTTACAGTTTGTGTCCCTCCTGTAATTACATGCTAATTAGATATGGTTTTGTAACAATCCTTTTAATTGAAAAATTGTTCTATCTCCAAGTGAGAAAAGTAGAGACTAAAGTGGCACATGTGGTGCTGATGTGTGGGCAATAGGAAAAAAGTATCGATTTAATCTGTATCATAATTTTTTCCAAAATTAAGACATACCAGTTCTTACTTTATACTCTCTCTTGATGCCTGTCACTGTGTAATTAAGAGCATACTTGTCATTCTGAAGTGTTTGTGTCTTTTTCTCTCTTTCTGATCTCTCCACAAGGACATTATGAGGATAGCAAAATTGCTTTGCAGACCATCAGTCCAAGGCACAGCATTTGGATCTGGATCTAAACTACCAGATTCCAGGGTCCCTGAACTGAGACTGTAATTACAATAACGTATGATTTCTCCCCATATCATCTTTCCTGTAGAACGCTTTATTTTTCAAATTCTTACCCTTCTGACTGAAGTAGCAAATCTGTTGCTTAGTGCTGCAGTGTCCACAGAATGACAGTGCTTAATGCTGCCTTGCCTTTCTCTGCCCAGATCATTCCACAGTTTGGGCTTTCTCTCTCCTAGGGAGATGCTCTCCCCTGCTCCCCTCTCCAGCATTGACGTCTGCCTACCGAGGGGTGCACGGTGGATTATAGTAGGTTGTGCAAAGGCATAGCATATGCATTTTCCAAAAGCACCTGCTTCAAGCAAGTTCAATATGTGAAAGTAGAGGGTGGATGCATCCCCTCAGTGTAAACTATTGTGTAGGTGGATCCCTCTGGCTGGTGGCTGAAGCAGGTTGTTTAACACAAGCAGACAAACATAACTGATGTAATTAACTATTTCAGGAGTGGTGTCTCCAATCCACCCTACCAGCTCAGATGTTTCAATAATGACAGTTTACCAGGGTTTTTTTCCTGAATGTTTTAAGTGTTAAATTTTTTTCTCTCCATTGAGTATTATCCCACCTTTCCTCCCTGTACATCATCTTTGAGGAGGCCTCTCTGGGTCAAGGGCACACAGATCCGGTGTGCCTGCAGGTGCTCCGCTGTCCCAGCAGGTGCCCCGCTGTCCCTGCCTGACTGGCGCTGCACCCAGGCTGTCCTCATTCTCTTGCTTAGCTGATCTGGTCATAAATCACTCCAATCCTGAAAACAGCTTGTTAAATGAGGGAATGGTTTTGATTCAAGTGGCTATTGTCCTGAAACTAGAACTCACTGAAAATCTCCCAATACCATCTCAGTAAGTGCTTCGTAACCAAGCCATTAATTGCAGCAGAGACGTGAGAGCTCATGTGAAAACTGTCTCTGGTGGTGCTGAGCAGAGCAGTGCCTTTACAAGGCCTTCCCTTTTGTTAGGGACTGTTCAGGGAAGGGTTAAATCCCATCAGCAGGACCAACAAGGCAGCCACTGCTTTTAGGGTGTCTCCATCCCTTTTTATGAGCCGGCGTGGCCTGACAGCTGTCCTTGTGGTGACAGCTCCCCTGATTACAGCCGGTGTCAAACTGCATCCTGCTGTGGGTTATAAATCCTGCCTCCTTCCGATCGGCGCCGACCCCGGGTTTAATCGGAGGTTAAGTGGAGGCCAGCTGGCAGCATGGTCCAAAGGCACCAGCTCACCGGTGGGAGCCACCACCAGACCCACTCTCCTCCGGACTGCTGGCAGCAGTCGGTGCCGTGTTGAAGAACATGAGCATGGTCTCCCCGCTAACAGCCTGCTAGTCTTCGGCTCCTCTCCATCCATCCATCCACCCACCCGCTGGGAATACTAAAATCATTGCTGCTGCCTCTCCCAGAGGAAATCAAGGCTTCTCCGAGCACTGGTGGCCACGTGGCCACAGAGTGGGCAGGCTCTGTATCCTCATGGGCGCTCCGGCTTCCCTGTAAAGCACCATCTGTTCACCTCTTTCTGTGCTGTGGCAGGGCAGTGGGAGGGGACGCTGGAGAGAAAATAAATAATTAAAAAAAAAAAAAAAAAAAAGAAAAGAAATTCATCATCTGAACCCTGAGGATTAATGGAGTCAGAAGGCGAACTGCGCTGAATGGAAATTCATCTTCACCCGTGCCAGTGTCAGGGCTGCCACTCCGGCCCTTGACAAATCGGGGGTCCCAGGGTGCGATAAATCCAGCAGCTGTGCTCATCCCCAGGGACGTCCCCGGCCCACTAGAGGACACAGGCTGTGCCCGCCAGTGACACTGGACAATGAAACCACCTTTCCCCGTGTGCGCATCAGCTCCTCGGCCCCAAGAGCTGCCACTGCAGCTTTCTTGGCACCCCTAGAAGTCTGTTTTCTGCAAGGGTGCTGTGCCCAGACCCCGAGACGTGCCCCCCAGCCCTTCAACTCAGCCTCACCCACACCACCAACTGCTTCCTCACCAACCCCTTCCCCCTTTTGTTCCCCATTTTTTACCTTTTTCTGTATAAGCTCCAATCACACATCAAATTTATTTTAATTAAACATTGCTGCTTGTCCCTTTGGGTCAGTAGAAAACTGCAGAGTAATGCAAAAGACACTCTAATTACTACATTTAACAGCAAAAAAAAGAGTTGGTCGGTTACGTTGTAAAAGTGCCTGAAATATAATTAAAACCAATCACTACCAATGCAAGAGGAAGCTGCCGGCTTCGCTGTCTCTTAAGGGAGATGGGGGCTGAGGCAGTTTTTGGCTTCACTAGGATCTGCGTTGCATGGATTTACGGGAACATCCAGACACTGGGACTTCTGCTGGTATTGGCCAAGCTCAGCTCTTCAGTGTTAAGAGTTTTCAGTTTTTTACTGGTGCTTTTTTTTTAACATTCTTAGATGAGGTTGGAGGGAGAATGGAAAGCTGCCAGGTTGTTTCATCCTTGGGACAGAGAAGAGCTCAGGTCAAACTTGATTCTGACTTGGCAGGGTAAATTGGGGTTGAAAAAATAGTTGCTAGCAGATGCTAGCAGAGGTGTGAGTTAGAAATAACAGCGATGTGCTTTTACTGGCTGTCTGTGGGCATGGTCACCTTTCCCTGGGGCTGATGCTCAGGGAAGGGCCAGCCAGCGGCTAAAAACCATCTGCATTTCCTGCAAGGAGAAATGATAGGTGAAAGCCAGGAGCGAGGCGGTACTGACTGTCCTGCCTGGGATGTGCTGCCTGTGGAGCCCTGCAAGGGTCAGGAGGCAGGTGAGGGGCAGGGGGTTTATAAATATGTTATAAATGACAAATGCACTATAAATTATGGGTACAAAAGCTGGTGGGGCAGGCTTTCCCAGGTGGCACTTCGGGGCTCTCTGGGGTGCTGCAGTAGCACTCTCGGGCCCTTCCCGTCACCTCACTGCAATCCTGGACGCAGAGTGTTGGCCAGGCTACACCCAGGCACCCTGTGCATCGTCCTGGGTGATGCCCTGCAAATTGCCCGGCTCCGTGGCTCTGGGGTGGCAGCTGCACTGGCAACACCCCCTCAGGACTTCTGGCTTTTCATTGCTTTCACTCTTGTCTTTCTCCTTTGCACTATTAAATCCAAAGATCTGTAATACACTGAGTACCGAACACTTCCCCGAAAAACGATCTGCTCCACCTGGCCAGGTGCTGACATGGCATTTCCTCCCTCTGGCACACACGTGGGCAGTCACCAGCTACAGCACTGCTCCAGGAACACCCATCACCTCCTCTTCGGGTGGGGATCCCCAGACTCACCCTTCCCTTTTCTCCCTCCAGCTGCCGCCTGCGAGTTTTTGGACATCGTGGAGCTACTGCTGAAGTCGGGAGCCGACCCTGCGCTCCGGGACCAGGAGGGCTGCCTGCCAGAGGAGGTGACAGACTGTAAAGCCATCACGTCGGCTCTGCAGCAGCATACCGCTGGCAAGACCTAACCCCGCGGCACCATGCGGCCGGGAGGACGGACACACGCCACAATAACATCCCTTCTCTTCCCCCGCTGCCCTCCAGAACGCCTTGGGGGTTCGAAGGGGGGCTTTTAGAGCACAGGGTCTGGGTGAGCTCTCCAGCACAAGGGCTGGCTGGCTGAGTGCGTATCCTGGGCAGGATGGGATCAGGGTTTTGCATGCTCTGGCATTTATCAGTAGGGGGGGGGGGGGGGGGGGGAAGGGAGGAGACAGAGGGCCTGGAGAAGCTCCCAAGTATCGTTTTAATGTATTAAATGCAAGTATTGCATTGCAGGTCTCACCAGAGCAGCCTGTGCTGACTGGTCAGCTCCTCTGTGGGGAGGGGAGGGCTGCTGGGCCAGGTGGGATGCTCCTCTCTCCCAATCGGGTTGAGTTCTGCTTTGGTTTTATTTTTCCCTGGGTCCAAACAAAATACTATAAATAAAAGAAAAGCACAGTGTTGGGACGGTGCCTCTGCGTTTTTGTCTTTCAGGGAGTGACTTGATTCCTTGGAAGTAGTAAGGATGGGAGACAACTCAGTGCCATCACAGCCCTTGGAAAGCTCTGCTCAAACTCTCATCCTGGGGAGCAAGGGCCACAAAAGTATAGCTGTCTGTCCATCCCTCTAGTTGTCACCTAACTTATGTAAGACAGGTCCTTTATGGGTAACCAGCCTCCCCCAGCTGACAGGACTTTTCACCTTGTCACACAACCACTTTGCTGAATTAAATGGTCTTAAAAATGCCACTTCCATCAGCAGTGCCAGGTCCACCTGTTGCATGTTGGTCCCCAGGGTGGCTCGTTCAGGGCTGCAGTTTTGTAAGAGCTGGGCATAGACTCACACAGCGCTCAGCCTGTCACACCTGTGGGCCTGTCCTGGACAATTCATGGTCCTCTCAGCTGGCTGAGTACCCAGAAAGCAGGAAGGACGTGCCTCGAGGCAATGTCTCAGGTGCTGGAGTGAGGTGGGGTGGGTGCAAGGCTTTCTGCATCCTCACTGGGATGCCCACTGGGCTGTGCTGGGTCAGCCGTGGTCCAGGGGAGGTGCCAGGGCTGGGCTTGTGCTTCAGCCTAACTCTTGGCTGCTTCGTGGGCCCCGCTAGGTCTGGTGTGGGTGTACACAGTGAGAGGAGGCCGTGGCTTCCCTGCTGGGCATTACCCTGCCACTTGCTCTTCCCAGGGCAAGGAGATTTATAGCATGAGGGGAGCACAGGAAATCTCCATCGCTGTGATGGGAAGCTGCATGCCATCGCGTCCTTTCTGCAGTGCATCCAGACTCAGGAAAATAAGTGGGAAAGTTCCCTCTGCTAAGGACTGGCTGGGCAGGAGGCACATTTGGGTTTGGACCCTCGCAGCAGCTGCCAGCTCTTGCTAACGCTGACAGAGGTTGCTGTGCTGGCTTGAACGCTGCCAGCAGCTGAAGCACCACATGCACAAGGCACGGGGCAGGCTCAGGGGTGGGGACAAAATGGCTTGGGTAAGGTAACAGGCTGTATGGACCCTTATATTGACCATATCAACTTCTTTTCCTTTAATATTGGAGGGGGTCTGATGGGCTAAGGAGCTGCAGTGATGATCTCTGTGCTTTTGGGGAAAAAAAGCCAACCAGCCTTCAGGGCTTTTTCTAAGTCAGAAGGAAACTTGAGCTCTAAGCCTGCTCCCTATGAACATCCCAAAGAAACTGCCTTCCTAGCTGGAACATGGATGGCAAAAATAAAATACATCTTGTATATCTGTTTGCAGCCACCACGCATGCACCAGCCCCGCTGTGTTGGGGGACGCTTTCATGGCCCAGCTGTGACGAGGGGCTGGCAGGGGGGCAAGCAGGGAGCTTGGATGCAGAGATGCATGAAGCAAGCTGCTGCTCAACATCAATGCTGTGCAGCAAATGCCAGGTTTTAACATCTAGGATCCCTGCCAGTCCCTGCAGGGCGATGCTTTTTCGATGGAAGCAGTGCAGCAGCCCTCTCAGCCTTGAGCAAGGACCCACAGCGGCTTCTGCTCTCCCTCATGCTGCCAAGAGGACCCGCAGGTGGGTCTCAGCGCAGCCACAGCACACAGACAAAATGCAATAGGTGCTGATGGCAACACCCATGGCTTTTGCATCTGGGTGCAAATGAAGCAAAGATGCCAACCCCCAGTGTTGGGGTGCTCCGCACAGGGGTGTTCCGCTGGCTTCCGGATAGAGATGTGGTGGCATCAAGGTTAGGGACAAGCACAGCCACCCTTGCGCAGTGCCATAACGCACAGCCACTGCTTGGCTTGATGGACACATCAGGTAATAAAAAAAATCTCTCTTAAAGCAGAGATGAAAAGCAGTAGCTGCAATGCCCATGCTTTCAGAGAGAACATTTGGGGGCTGAGCGCTCAGCCCTGGAGATGTTTATAGCACTTTAAGTCTGTTTGTGAGGTTGGAGCCTTTCCAAAAAAAAAAAAAAAAAAAAAAAAGCAGGGCTGGGTTGGGGGGAAAAGAGAAAGACATATATTATTGTTTATAATCTGCTTTATTCAGCCAAACCTTTCCCCAGCAGCCTTGCGGATTGCTGTTTAAATCCCTCGGTGCCTTTAACTACCGATACAGAAAGTGGTTAATGTGCATTCACCCTAAGCTTGGCATCTACTCCAGGAAATCACTTTAATTGAGAAACATTAAATGTTAAAATGATTAAAATATAGAAAGCCAACACACCGGTGCCTGTGGAGGGGCTTGGACCCTCCACAACATGGCTTTTCCATTTCACCTGTGCCCGCTGAGTGCTGTGATGATACAGCCAGGTGACGGTGGTGCGTGCCCGTGGTTCCCCAGCACCGGGGAACCATGGGCATCCACCACCAATGCTGTGTGTTGGCAGAAAAGCTGCGGGCATCTTGGGGTGCCATATGGCAGGGATGGAGATGCCCACCCACATGTCCATGCCCACAAACAGCCAGGCCATGCTGACCAGTGTCACTTGTCCCATCCAGGGATCCGGCTCCTCCATCCAGACAAAACCCAGAGGAACCCGACCCCCAAACAGCCAATGGTGCTGGAGCAGGTGATGCCGATGGTGGTTGCTGCCCTCCCGTTGAGGAAGAAAATCCCAAAGACAGCAACTGCTAAAGAGCATCCCAAGTTTATTTGACATCGCTTTCCCTCCAGGCGAGGGGTGACTGAACACATCTCATGCCAACGCACAGGAGGCAGGGTACAAAAGCAACGCCCCAGGCCCAAATTCAGGGGGATTGGGGGGGTGTGGGTGTGGCGTGTCCTTTTTCCTCAAAGACATGGCAATAAATAAGGTTTTATTATTTAAAACATTTTTATTATTATTTTTGTTGGGTTTTATTTTTTTTCCCCCAGGAAACAAGACTCTCACTTTCTGGAACTGTACAAAATTTACACAGTGAGGGGAAGGGGCATTTGACCTTGTCAAAGAAGGGGGATGGCGAGCAGTGGGCACGACTACCCCCGCCCCCCTCCCCACCAGCTGCCCGCAGTGCCCAGTGAGGCCAGGGGCTTGGCACAAAGCAGCACCCAAGGCTGGGAGTGGGGGAGGCACATGGATGCAGCTGGGGCATCTCCTGCAGCACCAGCACACACAGTTGGGGGGGCAAGGAGGGACAGGGACATACCAGTGATGTGCTTTCTTGTGTGGCATTTTTTTTTTTGTCATTTTTTTTATTCTTTTTGATCCTTTTCTTTTGCAGCCCCCCAGTCTCTGGCAGCAGCCAGCTAACCAGATCCACCACTAGCCCTCCCTGAAGGGCATCTGGGATCATCAGCATCAACCCAGAGAGTGATGGCAGGGACCCCACAGCCAGGGCATCCCCGTGGGGCCAGGGCAGAGCTGGGCACCCTGAGCAGCAAGCATGGAGCTGGATTTTACCCATCAGGCTGAATGTCTCCAGCCTGGTGAGGGCTGTGCCAGGGCAAGTAGGCAGGTGGGCCATTGCAAGCCCAGGGATGTGGGTTTTGATAAAGGGGTGAGCCCACCCAGGAGCAGACCCCATGGGGCTCATGGGATGTGCCCAAACCACCTGAAGTCCTCCCTGGCTGCCTGCACCCACCCTTGGGCCCGTCAACCCCATGCCACTGGAGGAGGTGGGTGGCCAGTGCCGGGAGAGACCTCACACACCTCAATCCCCTCTGCTCCCCACCATGTGGGTGCTTCTGCAGCTGATGAAATGTCCTTTATCCCCTCTTCTGGGAGGGGGGGGATTGTTTGCAATACCCTCAGAGCATCCAGCCCTGAGCATCCCAGCTGGCCGAGCCACAGCCCAGCTTGGCCATTAGGCATCTCAGGTTGCAGGCTTTGTTTTTGGTTTTGTTTTTTAATTCCTCCCTGCCACACAACCAAGGTAAAACCTGCAGTGATGCACCGTAAGCACTCCTGCACGCCCAGGGATAAATCACATCCCTGCAGCCACTGCACAACATCTCCGCTCCCTCTACACCCGAGGCAGGCAGCATCGTCCCTGGGCAGCGGGGCAGTGGCCCTGCCTGGACAGGTCCCTGGCCTCACTAAAATAAACCCTTTTACAATATAGACTTTTCTTTCCGCTGAGGCTCCGGGCAGCGCCAAGTCACGTTTCAACTCCATATCGAAAAATAACTCTTGAAAATAGCAGCGGTGCTTGGCAGGAGGGGTGTGGGGCTGGCGCAGGTGCCAGGGTGGGCTCTGCCATCTCTGATTGTCCTTCTCTCCCACTGGCTCGCACCGTCACACATCCTGCCGTGCCCCAGCCCTGCGCCGGCGTCCTCGCTGTGCGTCCCATGTGCCGACACCTCTCTTGTGCTTACACCCAAAGGCATCCGTGCCCCCTATCCCTGGCACAGCAGCCCCCGGTCATTGCCGATGCCGCGCCCCCCCCCTCCCTCCGGCCCTCCAGGGCCAATTCCCATGGGAAATCCTGGAAAGGTCAACCGCCGGCGGGCGCCCTCGGTGCTGCGCTTGCGGGCTGCGGGGGGGAGCGAGGGGGGCCGGGGCGGGGGGCGAGCGGCGTTTAGAAAGGGGGGTGATCCATGTCGTCCAGCCAGGAGGCCGGGCTGGTGGGAAAGTCTGGGTACCCGACGCTGCTCCCCGTGGAGATGTCGGAGGTGGGCCCCCCCCCGGCCATGGCCCGCAGCGTCTGACTCACCCCCTGTGCCCCGTGGGCCACCAGCCCCAGGCTGCCGTCCATGGCGTAGTCCAGCCCGTTCAGCAAGGGCGGGTGGGACGGCAGGGAGGAGATGGAGGACGGCGACTGGGGGAGGCCGTAGGGACTGCCGTCCCGCAAGTCCTGGTACGACTGTCCCGTCCCCTCCATGGAGAAGCTGCCGTTCAGCAACTGTCCGCCCGCCACGTCCCCCACGGTGCCGTAAACCCTGTTGGTGTGGCCGAGCTCGGAGAGGATCTGGTCTTCTGCCGGGGAGAGGAGGGAGAGCAGAGGCGGAGGGTCAGCGCAGGGGGGAGCCCCGCGGCCCCCCCGCCCTGCACCGGCATCCCGCTCACCGCGGAAGCTGAGCTCGCTGTCGCTGACGCCGCAGTCCTCGGCCGAGCTCTCCTTCTCCAGCTTGCCGCTCCCGCGGCTCCGCTTGACGCTTTTGTAAAACTGCCCCCAGCGGTGCCGCCCTGCGTCCTTCTTCAGCCGCTTCTCCTTGGCCCGGCGGTTCTGGAACCACACCTGGGGAGAAACGGGGATGTTGATGGCACCACGGCACCCTGGCACGCCTGCACACCAGCATCTCTGCAGCTTGGCATAGCGGCACCCCTGCAAGCCAGCACCCAGACACCCCGGCGTCCCAGCATGCCAACATCCCTGCACTGCTGCCACCCAGCACCCCTGCAACACAACGTGCCAGCACTGGTGCAGCCCAGCACTCCTGCAACCCAGTATATCAGCACCCAGCTCCCACACACCCCAGCAACCCAGCACCCCTTCAATCCAGCACCTCTGAAACCCAGCACCCCAGCTCCCAGGCACCCATGTCACCCCAATATTCCTGCCACTCCTGCATCCCCTGAAGCCTGGCACCCTTGAAAACCAGCACCCTTGCAGCCTGTCCCCCTAGTGCGAGCCTTGTGTCCCCCCCCCTTTGCTCGTGGCAGGGTGGAGAGGGGCATCCCCATGGCCTCACCTGCACTACCCTCATGTCAAGCCCCGTCTCAGAGGAGAGCTGCTCCCGCACGTGCCGGGCAGGTTTGGGGGAGTTTTTGTAGGCGTTCTTCAGTGTCTCCAGCTGCTTGGCCGTGATGGTGGTCCGGGGCCGCTTAGCACCCGCCTCGGAGTCATCTGCAAGCGAAGGAGCCGATACCAGCCCCAAATGCAGCAGCATGAGCAACCCTGAATTGCCAGTGCACGCCACTGGGGAAAAGCTCCCCAAAACCTGCTGCCCCAGAGCCCTCAGCAACGCCCTCCCACAGGTACAATACCGGTGACATGATCCACAGCCACCACTTCAGTGTGAGGCCCTGCCTCACAGGCCTTCCGGGGTGCCTACCGTTCTGCTTGGCAGTCTCGTAGTCCTCCTTGCAGACCAGCCGCCCGTCCTCCATCAGGTAGAACTCGTCGCCTGTGGCCAGCTGCCGGCTGCAGATGATGCAGGCGAAGCAGTGGAGGTGGTAGACAAAGTCCTGGGCTTTGCGGACCACCTGGGTGGGGGGGATACCCTGCTGGCATGCTGTGCATTTGGTCCCAAAACGCCTGCAAGGAGAAGTGGGAGATCCTGAGCCCCACAGTGAGGTGGGCTTTGCCCTGAGATGGGGTGGGGACCAGGAGACAGGGCAGAGTTTAAACCAGCGATCAACCTAATTATGCATGACACTTCACACGGCAGGGGTTTATCTTCTTCAGTGTGAAAGACCAGCCTAATGGAGCTGAGGAAGGTTTGATTTTAATGGTTCTTTTAACTAATGCTTATAGGCTGCCTGAATTTCCCCTGCAAGGACAGTACATATTTCATCCACATTAATACCAAATAAATTAATTACACCACCCTGCTAGCATGATGAATCCCAGATTAATGCAGAATGATGGGGCTCTTACACTGTAATGACAGCCCGACGGCTGCATTGGGTGTGCTGGCTTGGAGTAGACGTAGGCCCAAGCAAGCCCACGGCATGGCTGCAAGGAGCGTGCAAGGAGCATGCGAGAAGTGTGGAAGCAGCATGCAAGAATGGGACAGGAAATGTGGAAGAAGCATGCAAGAATGGTGCCAAGAGCATGGAAGAAGCACACAAGGACCATGTAAGAATGGTGCAAGAAGTGTGGATGGTGCCTGCAAGAAAGTAGTGTGGCAGGAGAACGCAAGGATTGTACCAGGAGTGTGCAAGGAGTATGTGAGTCACCCAGCAGCCCCTGCCGACCGCAGGCTCTCTGCTGCACCCGTGTGTGTGTATCCCGGGCTGTGGCAGGGTGCGGTTGCGCTACACAGACATGAAGGCTAACACCCACATAACACCCACTGTAAATTAAATAAAGGGCATGAGGGCAACACATGCCACGAGGTGGTGGCAGCACAGGAGAACGTCAAAAAATAAGCAGACGTTGCCACTGGTGTTTTCAGCATCGGCCGTGTGGGCTTTGAGATTGACATGGGTCAGATTCCTGCCTCCCACGAGCACCACAAATGCTCTGCTGGGTCTCCCCTGCTCCCTCCCAGCACCCATAAACACCCCATCAGCAGGGCACTGGGACCCCATGGAGCCATCCTGGAGTTGCAGCAGCAGCCCAGGCAGCAAAGCCATCAGAACTGTTCCCTACACCTTGAACAGCACTCTTCGCTTCAAAGGAGACAGCCCAGGAAAAATCAAGCCCTTTGGCCCACAGCCCCAAGGCTGCAGGGGTGCACGGTGGCATTCTGGGGTGTCCAGGGGGCACAGGCACCCCAAGCACCTCCCACTGCCCCCCCGAGGGCTGAACATCCCCTGATCATGCAAAATCACTCTGCAAGCCCCATGGCTGCCTGTGCCCTCACACCGTTCAGAAATCCAGGGCACAGCCACCAAAGCTGAGTCCCCAAGACTGTCCCCAAGCCACACTGGTGTCACCCAGGGACAGGCGGTGGGCACTGGGTATGAGTGGCACTGGTGTGATTTCGGCAGCTGCGCACAGGGTTGTTGGAAGCAGAAGGTGAAGAGGGAAAACCTGTTTTGTCTCGTTTTCTGGGCTTGTATCCTAAAGGGCCAGTCCTCTGACACCTGCTGGGGAGACCTCAGCTCTCCTGGAGTCAGCTGGGAGGGAGGGGATGGGAGATGGAGGGAGGGATGGAGGGAGGGAGGGGTGGGAGGGAGAGATGCTTTTCTGTGCCCAAGGCTGAGCCAGTGCACGCTTAGCAGCACCTCTCGCTCCTCTGTCCATCCATACCCCCTTCAAAGAACACTTAAAGCCATTTTACACTCCTTCCCTCCCAGCATCTCGGGGCTTTTCCACACCACCTGGGGATGGCCAGACCCAGGACAGAGCTGCCTGAGGCCAGGGACCAAGAGCAGTGATTTGGGAGAAGGAAAAAAATATGAAAATCAAAAAATCTGGTCTTTTTGGAAACAGCTTCTGAGTTGCAAACCCGTCTCTGAAGTTGGCCTTAAATCCTCACGTCCTCTGCAGGTTATCTATCCCAAAATCAATGAGCGGTTGAAATAAAGGTGAGGCGAGAGCCTGAGCGAACGCTGAGATGCTATTGATTGGCACCAAATAATCCAGGCAGGACCTCATCTAAGAAAGTCGCTGATCTTTCAACTCTAATTAACATTGATTACCTGCACCTTTTGGGCAACTATTTAAATGACTTGGAGATTAATAGGCTGGAAAATATCAGAAGTGAAGTGTTATTACCCAGGCTGTAGTGGCTGCTTTGACCGTTGCACACTCCCCAGCTGAGAAGGAGAAATTCAAGCTGCATCTTTGTCCCTGATGGCTGGGGAGTGGGCATGTAGGAGGCCTGAGAGCCCGAGGATGGGCAGGCAGGGAAAGTCTGGCCCCGGGATTAGCATGGGACATAATTGCCATAGGTTGGTTTAGCCAGTGAGCCAGAGGCTGAGGGTGTGATAGGGAGAACCAGTGCGGCTGGGGATGGGCAGGAGACAATGGCACAGGGAGGTGATCCCAGTCCCAGAGGTGCAGCAGCTGCTTTTGAACCAGGCCTCATCACCTGCACCCGGGCAGCAAAAGGCACCCGCTGGCCAAGATCCAGCCCTCCTCCCTGCAGGAGGTGTAAAGCAGCACCCCTCCGCTTCATGGCGATTCACAGCCAGCAGAGCTGTGCCTGGCCCTGGTGCAACACACTCTGACATCCCTTGGGAAAACGACCGTATTTCACCAGCAGCCAGGGACTAGAGCATCCCTGATGAAAAGTCCATTTTTAATGGGAAAAGGGTTGTCCTGTCCTGCGGGAGCAGGGAGACGCCGAGGCTGGATCATCTCAGAGCTCAGAGGCAGCCGTCAACAAAATCAAATGAGGTTTTCATGCTACTGGGAGCAAAAAAAAGGATTTTAAAAAAAAAAAAAAAAGGTAAAAAGACGAAGGTAAATGGCATCAGCAAAGCCCAGGCTCGGGCAGGAGCAGGCAGCACTGCCACTGCGTTGCGTGGGTTTCTCCTGCCCTCTAGCTCTGAGCTGAGCCGGGGCTGCTGCCGACCAGGTCCCTGTCCCACGGGGGTTGACAACCAGCCCTGGGGAGAGACAGGAGCACCAGGGAGATTTGGGGATTTCAGGAGGTTACAACCCAACAAACAGCATCCAGCCTGTGGCAGCTGTAAAGCACCAACATTTCCTTTATTTCCACAACAACAACAACAAAATCAAGATTTCGGAGAAATCATGCTTAAAAATAGGTTCATTGTCTACTTTGCAGGCGGGGAGACCCCGCCTTCAGTGGGGCTGTGCCCCCGAGTGGTACTCACTTGAAAAAGTCCTCCTTGCAGTAGACGCTGCCGGCCCGGGAGAAGCAGCGGTCGGCCAGCTGCATCTGGCAGTCAGCACACTTGAGGCAGGAGCTGTGCCAGTGCCGGTCCAGCACCTTGAGGATGAACTTGTCCAGGATGTGCTGGTTGCAGCCGGCACACTGGGGGATTTCTGGGCAGGAGGGGAAAAGAGAGAGGAGAGATGGAGAGAAGAGCAGTGTCAGCCACCGCAGCACCCTCACCCCTGCAGTGCTCCCACCTGGCCGGTGTGGCTAGCAAAGCCCTGCGGTGGCTCATGCTGGTGCTTTGCGGGGTGATGAGCTGCCACCCCTTGCCTTGACAGTGTCCCAGCACGTCTTCCTTTGCAAACCTTCAATAAAACCCTCTGGGATAGCAAAACTCGCAGCCGGGCCATGCGCGCGTGTGCACACACACATACACCCCGCTTTTTTCCCTTCTGCACCCTATTTTTCAGGCCATGCTTCCTGCCTACCCCTTGCTCCCTCCAGGACAGCGCCCTGCAGCCCCTGACACGGCTCATTTCTCCCCGTGGCTACCCTCATCCCCCAAGGGCCAGGCTTCTGGGGTGGCTCAGGGGTTCACCCACAGGGTCCCCATTGTGATCTGGGCATGCAGGACAGCAACCACCTCCACCCCACCCACAGAGGCTTTTTCCACATGGTCAAATATCTTTTCACCACCGATGCTGCTGCACCCTGAGGACCCCGAGCCACCTGTGCCGGCCACTTTGCATCCCCTCACAGTCCAACACTCATTTGGTCCCCATGCCCCTGGTTTTCATGTGATGGGAAGAGCACCTATTTCCACCCGCTTCCTGCCATCCAGCCGGGGTGTGACAGACCCCTGACGCTGGAAATGGCTGGGAAAGGGGGGCTGAAGCGAGGCCACACTGCAGTGAGCAGCGATGAGCAGGAGGAGAGCAGTGGTGGCAGGTCCAGCTCCATCCAGTGCCCCCCTACAGCACCCATGCTATGAGAGGGTTCTTGGAGAAGGAGGGCTTTTCCCAAGGCAAGATGTATACCCAGCCATCCAGACTTCTATACAATGTCTGCCTATAGATGGACAGCTTCTACAGATCTGGAGAGCTGGATGTTTATCTCTCTCGCTATCTGCTCATAGTTCAGAATAAACGGGAGGTGCTGTACAAGTCTGCAGGAGAAGATTGCCCGGTAAAAGCCAGGCACATCATGCTGACACACACACATGAAAGAAGATTGATTTTAAGGGGAAAAAGCCCCACCATGCCCGTAGCTGGAGTGAAGAGCAGAAGAGATGTTTATGCATAAGGGTTGCCTCCCTCTTCTGCTGGAGAGCGGCTGAGAGTAAATAGCAGGGGTGGGGGGGTGGAGAGGGGGGGGTGTTGATTTTTTTTTTTTTTTTTTTACACTGCTACAAGTGCTGGGGAATCTTATGAGGGACTCTGTTGTCCCCAGCCAAAGTGGCCGAGCTGGGTGGCACCTTTACCAACTTACAGTAAAACAAGCCCCCCACGGGCAGTGGCTCAGGCTGCAAGGGGCAAGGGATGGGAACAGCAGAAGCAACCTGCCTCCCGGCCCCCAGGACTCGAGTCCTGCTCTCCCCAAAAAAGGGGGGGGAAAAAAGCGGGGGGAAAAGGGGGGGGGAAAAAGGGGGGGGGAAAAAGGGGGGGGGGAAAAGGGGGGGGGAAAAGGGGGGGGGGAAAAGGGGGGGGGGAAAAGGGGGGGGGAAAAGGGGGGGGGAAAAGGGGGGGGGGGAAAGGGGGGGGGGAAAAGGGGGGGGGGAAAAGGGGGGGGGGAAAAGGGGGGGGGGAAAAGGGGGGGGGGAAAAGGGGGGGGGGAAAGGGGGGGGGAAAAGGGGGGGGGAAAAGGGGGGGGAAAAGGGGGGGGGGAAAAGGGGGGGGGGAAAAGGGGGGGGGGAAAAGGGGGGGGAAAAGGGGGGGGAAAAGGGGGGGGAAAAGGGGGGGGGAAAAGGGGGGGGGAAAAAGGGGGGGGGAAAAAGGGGGGGGGAAAAAGGGGGGGGGAAAAAGGGGGGGGGAAAAAGGGGGGGGGAAAAAGGGGGGGGGAAAAAGGGGGGGGGAAAAAGGGGGGGGAAAAAGGGGGGGGAAAAAGGGGGGGGAAAAAGGGGGGGGAAAAAGGGGGGGGAAAAAGGGGGGGGGAAAAAGGGGGGGGAAAAAGGGGGGGGAAAAGGGGGGGGAAAAGGAAAATACAGGAGGTGAAAGAGGAAAGAAAGAAGGGGAGAAAAAATGAGGAAAGAAGTGGGAGGGAAAAAGGAAGAAAAAAGGAGAAAAAGAGGAAATAAATAGGGGAAAAAGAGGGAGGAGAAGAGGGAGAGAAAAAAGATGAAAGAAAGAAGGGGAGAAGAACAAGGAAGAAAAGAAGGGGAGAAAAACGAAGAAAGAAAAACGGGGAAAAAATAAGGAAAGAAAGAAGGAGAAGAAAAAGAGGAAAGAAAGAGGAAGGAAAGAAGGTGGGAGAAAAAGGGGGAGGAAAGAAAAAAAGGGGGAGAAAAAAGAGAAAGGAAAGAATGGTGGGGAAAGAGGAAGGAATGAAGGGGAGGATAAAGGAAAGAAAGAGGAGGAAAAAGAAGAAAGAAATCGGGGGGGGAAAGAGGGGGCAAAAAAAGGAAAGAAGGGGAAGAAGAAAAGAAGGGGAAGAAAAAGAAAGAAAGAAGGGGAAAAACAAAGAAGGTGAAGAAAAGAGAGGAAAGAAAGAGGGGGGAAAAGGGGAAGGAAAAGGTGTGAGAAAAATGAGGGAAGAAGGAAAGAAGGTGGGAAGAGGAAGGGAAGAAGATGAGAAAAAAAGGAAAGAAAGAAGGGGGAGAAAGAGGAAAAGAGCACAGGAGAAAATTGTATTGTTACAGCCTTAAACAACATTATTTTAAAATACTTCAGGGTAGTGACATGTATCTCAAGTGAAGGCAGATATTTTATCATTCACAGGGTTAGATAGTTACAATCCCAATGTCCTTCAGACCGTATTTATTGCTGGCATTTAAGCCTGTGTCGCATTAACAACGGTAGAATATTTAATTTTTTTTTTTTTTTTAAATTGTCTACATAGGTCCCCCTTCTCCTTCTTGCTCTGTAAACGCCTGGATGCTTCGCTCCCCCCCACTCCCGGTGTGCTGCTGAGAATAGCACCACGGTTGCAGGTCGGCACTGGCCACATTTTCCACGTTTCATTTGTTAAACCTATTTCAGAGCAAAGTGAAAGCCGTTGGCATAGACGATGGCACGCAGCATGGCATCAGCCCCGGCAGCGGGTATATTCGGTGGTATTGCAAAGTAAGTCGTTCTCATTTATTTTGTAAACATGTATGCACGTTTATGAAACATGTTTTTTATATAAATGGTTATTTATCTAAACATGTGTTTGTATATACATATATACACACCTACTCCCATGTGTACGTACACACATGCACAAGGTAACACAGCTTTCTCCTTCTTAAAGGCAGAAACACATCTTAATTTCAACAAGCAAACAACTGAAACAGATAATATAATATCTTCCTCCAAATTTCCAAAGAAAAATATTTTTTTAAAACAAAAACCCTATTTTTTGCTTTCAGTCTGTCCATAGATATACATCACCAACCAAATGCACACGGGTCTGTGCATGCACACCGATGGGCTGAACCCGCATCGACTTGGCTGCTCTCCACTGTACTAAATAATAACAACAACAATGATAAAAAAGGGGGGAGCTGCCGGCGTAGCAGGAGGTGTCCCAGTCAACGCACTGGTTTGCCCAGCACACGCAAAGAGGAAAATATCTTAAATACAGCCCCTGCGCTCTGCTTTGTGCTTTGCAACGGAGGTGGCTGCGCCGGGGCCAGCTCTGGGCTGCGGAAAGCCTCGCATTTATTTCACTTGTTTTAACTAAATTATTTGATATAACAGGAATAACGACAATGATATTATGGGCTCCGTTGCTGCCTTTGCCCAGCAGCATCTCAGGGCTAGCTCTGCGTGCAGGGTGGTTTGATGGATGCTCCAGCAGACAGACCCGGGGAGGGGGACGACGACGACGGGACACGGAGCCCCACGACCTCCTCAACACCCCGAGAACCTGGGGGGCCACTCCAGGGATGCAGCAGCCTCCATGCAAACCGCACCCACCCCCCCCCACCCCCCCCGCCGGTGATGTGCCCGGGAGAGGGACCGCGCAGCAAGAGCGCATCCCTGCCTGCCGCCGGCGGCCGCCCGGGCAAGATTTGGCCGTATCCCGTTAAAAGCAGTAACCAGCCCTGAAATCCCCCTTCCTCGCCTCCCCCCCCCAGCACCCTGCCACGCACCGGGGCACCCGAGCCGTGGCCTGACGAGCTATGCCGAGGGCTGGCCCCAAGCCGGCAGCGCCGCCGCCGCTGCCGTGATTTGTTTAGCCGCGAGTCCATCTTTCCATCCCTATCGCTCCCCGACGGAAAACATTTAAAAATTAAAAAAAAGAAAAAGAAAGAAGACAGAAACGGAACAAACTCGCGGGTGGCCTCAGAAATCCCTCAGAGCTCAAAGCCGAGGGCGGAGGCAGCGTCTGGGGGGGATGCGCACCCCGCATCCCGGCTCCGCACCACGTCAGGCAAACTACCCCCTTATTTTGGGGGGTTGGGGGTTTTTTGGTTGTTGGTTTGTTCTTTCTTTTTTTTTTTTTTTTTTTTCCTTGCTTTTAAGGGGAAGGGATCATCACTCGCGGAGACGAAGGTGCTGCAGAACGGGTGCCTCGGCACTGCGGGTGGCAAACGGGAGCACAAAGGCGGTCCGGTCCCCCGGTACCCGAGCCTGCACCAAACACCCGCCTCAAGGAAAGCACCAAGTCAGAGACTCCTCGAAAAGACTTTCTGCGGGAAGGAAACCTCATTCCATCACATGCAAATAAACCCCAAACCCCCTCCAATTTATTTCTCTGCAGCGTGCAAACGACTTTCTCAGCGGCGATTAATCAATTCCCCTCCCAGCCCCTTGGCCAGAGGCTAGCGGTACCCGGGCACGATTCCCACAGGCTTTGGCAGAAGTTTTCACTTCGGTGAGATTTGCAAAACAATATTCATAAATAATATTGGGAATTATATTTTTTAACAAGCCCGTCTGCAAGGTTGAGCCGTAGCTAGGTTTGTCGGGGGAAGGCTGGCCTCCCCAAAACCTCGCTGAAATGGATGCTGTTAGACACAGCCCCTGCTAAAATAAGGAGGCTAACCAGAGAGGGAAATATGTGATTTAATAACGATTAGAAATGAAAATGTCGTGTATTTTCAATGCTCACCCGATGAAATATGGTGGTGCTGGGGGAGGTGACCCCGGCGCAGACAGTGGGGCTGAATCCCCCTTGGAGAGGCGTCCCCTGCCCGGGGAGGGGGGTGAGGGGGGTGGGGTGGGGAGTCCCTTCATCCCGAGGAGCCGTGCACATGTGTAACTGGTGCAGGATCAGGCCCCAAAACTGTAACGCCCCGAAAGCCGATGGCTGGGGGCTCGCAGTGGCCGCAGGGCTCGGAGCTGGAGCAACAGGGAAACTGCAGAGCGATGGAAACTTTTATAGCAGCCCACCTTCACGTATTTTGTTCCTGCCACTAATTTTTGAGCTTAAGGAAATAATAATAATAATAATAATAATAATAATAATAATAATAATAATAACAACAACAACGAATCGTTGGGTTATTTCCTGATCATTCCTGATATATGTCTGTTAGGATCGAAATGGCAATGTCACGGGCAGGAGAGTTTGGTGGCACCCGGAAGGGCCAAACCAGGGAGCTTTGCTGGGCGATCGCTGCCCCAGGGCACCTAATTTCGCCTTAAATCAGTGGGGCTTCGGGACCATAAAGGTGGCCCCGTGGCTGGGAACCGGAGCCGTTAGTCGGTGGCAGGGGGACGCTCAGGATTCGGCCGTGGGATAGACCCCCGCCATCCCTGCGCGCTCCCGCCGGGATTTTTCTTCCCCTCTTCTGTGGTAAAATATGGTTAAACTGGCCTGCACCCCCAGGGCCGGGCAACCGGGCCCAAACGGGGGATAACGGGGGATAACGGGGGATGGGCCCCTCAAACCAGGATGGGGACTGGCTGCCGGGAGTGACGGGGTATCCCTCTGTGTACCCCGAAATGTCTCCCAGGGGTCAGGCCCGTCTCGCCCCGCTCCCCGCCCCCCGCCGGCGCACCCACCCGTCAACTTTCCGGGTGCCCCGGGGCGGGGGGGAGGGGGGCAGACCATTGCCCGGGTCCCCTCGGGGGGCTCTCCCCCTCTCCGAGCCCGCAGAGACGCCCCGGTTCTCCGGAATCGTTTGCAAACAGAGAGAAATAATAATAATTAATAATAATAGGGGTGTGCGTGCACACGGGCTCCTCCCGCGCGGGGCTTGGCCCTACAGAAACGGGGAGGCTGCCGGCCCCTATGGCTCGGCCCCGGCGTGTGCGTCCCGCTGAGACCCGCTCGGGTCCGTACACCCGTGGGGTCTGTACACCCGCGCGTACGTGGGTGCATACACCCGCCCCAGGCGTGCATATACACCCCCCAGCACGCTCGAGCCTTCACACGGACCCGCTACCTGTAACTACAGCGCGTATATGCGCACCTACGGATAGGGACGTGATTTTTGGGTAGACGCAAACACGGCGGCATCGCTCCACGCCCCGCGCGGAGCCGAGCTGGGCTCGCCGTCCCGGTAACATGCGCGGACGTCCCTGGGTCCCTTCCCACCGCCGCCGCTCGGCCGTTAGGCGCTGCCTGTCGCGATAAACGATATAAGCGGGGGGGTCGCGCTCTGCGGGCCGGGGGTGCGCGGGGAGCGGGGCACCCCCCCGTACACACACACACACACACGCTGTACACTCGCACACGCACTTGCGCACGCAGAGCCGGAGGAGCCGCGGCCGCGTCGACCTCCCCGTCGGGGCCGGGTCCGCAACCGCTCCGCACGGCTCCCGCCGCCGCGGCTGCCCGCCCGCCCCGGGGCACCCCGCTCCCTTCCGCACGATTCTGATTTCCACGCTGCTAGACACGGGGGCAAAAATAAAAGGGAGGAAAAGAAAAAAAACCAAACGCGCCCGAAGGGGGAGCGGGAGACACCTGCCCAGCCCGCAGGGCGCTGCCCCGCCGGCCCGGGGCCGCCTTTGCGGCAGGGAGCGAAGGAGGGAGAAGAGAGAAAGCGTCCTTACGTTGCACCGGCACACCGAGGATCTCGGGAAGCCCCTTGACAGCCCCTTCGGCAGCGAGAGCTGAGCTTTGCATCATTTTATTGGCCCGGGGGGCGGCGGAGGGGAGAGAAGAGGGGAGGGAGAAGTGCGGCCCGGGCCGGCCGAGCCCCGCGACGGGAGGCGGAGGCGGTGCCGGTGCCGGTGCCGGTGCCGGTGCCGGTGCCGGTGCCGGCCCGGGCGCGCCGCCGCAGCTGTGCCCGCCAGCGCCGCCCGCCTCCCATTCATTCACCCTGCGGGGAGCGCGCCTGACGTCACCGCCCGCAGGGGGGCGGGGGCGGGACGGGCGGCCCGCGGCCAATCGCTTACCTCCCCGCGCCGGTGGGGGCGGGGCATGACAGTGGGGTGGGCGTGGCTTGAGAACCGGGGCGGGGCCTGCGGGGAAGGGGCGGGGGCTCGGGGCGCCCTGCGGCCGCGAAGCGCCCCGGGGCCAGGCCCGGCCTCGAGTGACTGGCGATGTCGCGACGTAGCGCCGTCGCGACGTAGCGCTGTCCGGTGCCGGGCAGCTCAGTCCAGCGGTGCCGTTGGTGGGAGAGAGCAAAGAGCCACAGGCTCCAGTTTCTGCCTTCGGGGCTCAGGGACCTTCTCCCGCTCCGCGGGAGGGGGCGGTGAGCCTCCCCCTTGGGGCACCCAGCCCCGGCTTGCCCAACCTGCCGCCGGGAGCGGGGTGCGGAGGGGGCGGGCGTCTTCCCCGACCCCGACAGACACCGGCACGTCACCATCCCCTTGCCACCGCACCAACGCAAGTCATTCCCCAGTGGAATGGCTGATAACCCCCATGGGCAGCCCCAGCACAGGGCACTACATGCGCCCCTACCTGGGGGAGCCCATCCCCACCGTGGCTCCCCCAGGGACAACATCTGGACATGGGAAGAGCCCACCCAACCCCACGGTGCTGTGGAACGCCCAGCCTGGCGGCCCAGCAACAGTCTTGGCACAAAGGTGGTGATGCCAAAGGCACTGGGCAAAGGGCTTGGCACCACTACGGCTTCCCGAAAGTTCTGATGAGGCTTTGCCAAGGGAAAACCCTGGAGCAACCCAGCCTGCAGCACCGGAGTGACCCACGCATCAAGAGGCAGTAGTACCTGGTGGCAAAGAGCTGAGAGAAGCAGCTCACTGAAATGCGGCCACAAGTTAGTGGGAATGGGTGCCTGAGCATCACCCTTCCTAATGCTCAGCATGTCACCCACTCAGAGGCAATGGTACCAAACAGCCCTGATGTGCTGTGACATCCTGCTCTGCCTGGCTAAGGGGTGCTTGGAACACCGAGCCTGCCCGAGCAGGGGGAACCTCCGCCACGGCACACACAGCAGTGCTGGGAGGGGAGGGAAGGATGCTCAGCCCAGCTGAGTGCAGCCGCCCTCAGCTCCCTGCCTTCGTTTCTATGCCGAAATGCCAACGAGGAAGAGGCTTTTCCCACTTGATAAAACCTGATCCACCCCTCAGCAAATGTGCAAGTGGGACACACCAGCAATTGGAAAAAAAATGTTGTTTAAAAAAAAAAAGTAATAAAACCTAAGAAATGTATTAAGCCTGATGGTTCCTTTAGAAAAAACAATAGTCCTTCAACTAGCTGCTGGTTTTTAACCACAAAGCTTCATTTTATCCCAGCCAGCTCATCTTGCATCGTTGGGCAGAGACCTGCATGCACTTGTTGCAGGAGTGACCACCCCCCTGCCCTGCCCGTAGTCCACTGAGCCCCGAATCAGCTTCACACCATGGGGGAGGTGAATCCCCTCCCCTTCTCCCCTAAATCAAGCACCGGCTCTTAAGTGCATTAAGCACATCCATGCCCCCGCTGCCCCCAGCCACCTGCGCTCCCTAGCCCCTTGGGGCAGGGGTCACCGTCCCCCCGTGCAGTCCTCAGCTAGCCGGCATCCCCAGAGCACGGGTCCCAGCCCAGGGACACAGGAAAGCAGGTCCCTAAGGCAGATTACAGAAGTTGTGGACCGGCAGACAGGCGAACACTGTCCCGTTGGCCTCCCTGTCCCACCACTTTGCATTTCCAACCTATTTCCCTAATTATTCCTCCACTGTTGGGAGTCATCTCCATCCCTGCCCTCTCCAGCACTGATTTATCTCTCAGCCAGGATAACAGCTCCCCTCACCCCCTTCTCCTCTGGGAATTCAAATTTCATTCATTTTTCTGCTTTGCCGGATTGATCCAGCCCCCTCTGCCCCACTCTGGATCACTCACAGCAGCGGTGAGAGGGTAAAGGGAGTCACACAGCACCGAGCCCTCACCTCGAGGGAGCATTGTGCTGCTGAGTGAGCTGGAGTGTCCACTAAAAAAAATCCTCACCAGCATCTTCCTCCCTGCCCACTCTCACCTTGCCACATGTTCCAGTAGAGCCTTCATCCTTTCTCTGCCTTGTAGCACTGCTTTGTCCCCCTCCATCCTTCCCGCTGTCTATTGCTCACGTTGGTGGCTTTTTGGTCTGTTTTGGGGGTTTTGGTGTTGCTTTTGGGTTTTGTTGGTCACTTTTGGTTTTGGTTTCCCCAGCACACCCTGTTGTCCCAGCATATGAGGAGGAGAGGGT
Source organism: Athene noctua (assembly GCF_965140245.1). Taxonomy (NCBI): domain Eukaryota; kingdom Metazoa; phylum Chordata; class Aves; order Strigiformes; family Strigidae; genus Athene; species Athene noctua. The sequence goes on from NC_134041.1 coordinate 31,313,152, forward strand.
GGTGCAGGTAGGCACAGGCTGCTTGCCCAGCAAATCCCCTTTGTGCCACCCAAGATGCTGCTGGGTCCTGGTGGTGCCTGAGGAAGGGGGGTTGTATGTGCTGGGTGTGAAATGCTCCCCCCCCTCCCCCCCCCAGCCTTGTTCCTCCTCCCAGAGCTAAAGCACAAAGCTATGGGGCGGTGGTGACCAGCCTGCAGAAGGGTGAGTGTCATGATTTTCATCAGGTTGCATTTCTGGGCAATTTGGGGCAGCTCTGGCCCCGCACAGAAGCCCTGCTCCCTCTTTGGCACTGCCTGACCCCCCCCCCAACTCTGGCCCTGCAGCCAGATGAAGATCTGAGCAGCATGACGTGATGATGCAAAACCTGACGAGTTGGGATGGTGCTCCTGCACCTTCCCTGACGGTATTAATTAATAATAAAAAAACAGTTAAACCCCAGAGCCTTTGCCAAGACACAGACCCAGGCTCCCCTGGTGTGCCCCAGCTCCGGGCATGCAGGACTCGGGGCTGGTTTGGGCACTGTGTCACCGAGGAGGACACCAGTGCATTGTTCCCAGGTGCAACGGGGGTGTCTCGAGGCAGAACTGGGAGGGCATAAGGAAAAACCACACCTGGTCCATGTCTGGCGGGGGGGTGTGTGTGTGTGTGGATGAGCACAGCTGTGTCCCCCATCACCAAAGCCTGAGAGGGCTTGGAGGTGCTGGGGAGCTCAACCAACAGCAGGGCTTTTTGCCACTCATGCAGCAAGTTTGCCAGGTCTCAGCACAGCTCCCAGAGTCCCCTCATGTAATGAAACTGGCTCCCCCAGCCTAAGAGGGGGGACATCCTTATGGGGCCAAAGCTGCCATAGCCACCCTTTGGCATGGGGCCACCTCCCCTCTGGGCAGCAACAGCCATGGCACCCCACCATTCTCCACTTCTTAATTACCCCAGTAACTACCCATGCCCCCATCCCACACATCCTTATTCCAGAGGTGGCCTGGGGTGAGGACAAGCACCGCGAGACCTGGGTACTCACCAGCAGCCGGAGAAATCCTCTCTCCTCGCAGGCGCTGATGGACGGAGTGTTGCTAATTTTAATTGATAATTAATCAATGTTAAACGAACCCCTGGTGATTTTATGGCCCAAGCACAGGCAGAGGAGGGATGCCGGTGAAGAAAGGCTCTTACCCGTGCTGAGGAGGGAAAAGGAAGAGGGGCAAGGCGGGAGGGAGCGAGTGCTGAAGGGGTGGGAAGGTGGCTGGGTGTGCAGGGGGCCGGCCACCGGCCTCGCGGAAAATTAAATTGCACTTTAGGGTAAATTGTATTAGGGAATAGCGGCCGCCTCGCGCCAGCCTGCGGCCATTTGGGTAATTAGCCCCGGGGACTCCCCGGCTTGTGGCGGCACTGGGAAGGAAGGGGTAACCCCCATCGAGGAGGGCAGCTTGGGGGGCTTGGAACGGGGTCCCCCCTGGACAGCCCATCCCACCCGTGAGCATGGCCGTGGCAGAGTTTGATGCTCCCCGTGTGCCAGGACACGGGTGGGGACCTGCCCTGAAGTCACGATGCGGGGGGGATGGTGTGGGGAACACTCCCCCAGGCAGTATCGAGCCCTGCTGCACCCTCCTGCCTGCACCGGCCCCTTTGTGCCCCGCACTGGGGTTCCCCAGGTGCTGGGACACACGCACCCTCCCCAGTGCCAGAGCCCGGGAGAGCCGGGGCCGGGAGCACTGGGATTGCACCAAACAGGATTACAGAAAGTCTATTTATCGGACTCTTTTTCCTGCGTGCAGGGCAGCTTTAGCTCCCTGGCCCTGTAAACCTTGCCGGCGGGCCTGTCGGGGATGTTAATCTGGGCAGCTCTGCCTGTGGCTTCCCACTAACCCCCTGCTGGGTTTACACACAGCCCACCCCCCCGACCCCCGGGGCTACCCCCCTCCCCTGCCCCAGCACCCACCACCCCAGCCCTAATCTCCTGCACCCTCCTGCTGCATCCCCCTCCTGCAACACCCACCTACTGCACCCCCCTAACACCTCCCCCCCCATCCCATCCCATCCCCGGTTTCAGCAGCCCCCCTGAGGTATTTTGGGGCCAGGGGTAACTGCAGGCAGCCCCTCATCACGCCTCGGTCCCCTGCGGGGAGCAGCTGGGGAGGAGGGGGCGCATGGGGGGTTATTGATGTTGGGGATAAACCCCCCAGGGAAATCAAGGAGGAGGCGGCAGCAGGGCTGCAGTGATGAGACCTTCCCCATCCATCACCCGGCAGTGGGCAGGACCGGCACCCGGCTGGGGGGGTACGGGGCACAGCACCCCCCTCCATGGCGGGGGGGGAGGTCACCGAGGGCCCAGCTAAGGGATGTGGCCAAGGCCAAGTGGGCCAGCAGTGGCAGGTCAGGGGTGCCAGCCCCACATCCTGTGGAGGTGTGACCATGCACAGACACCAAAGAAGAAAAGATGGAGCAAGAAAATTTATTTCAAGGTCAGGTGAGAGAGGAAGGACTGGAGGAGCCAGAGCCCCCACTGCCTGGGCAGCAGCAGAGCTGCCCACCTTCCTTCCCCATCCCACCAGTCCTTGCCTCCCACCTGGGCAAAGTGAAGATACCAAGAAAAAGGCTCCAAATCGGATTGACACCCCCCCTCCCCCTTAATAAAGTTTATTATCGGCCGGGCTCTAATCCTTTTAAATCCCCTGTGTGGGGGGGAAGGCCTGGGATTAGGGGAGGGCAGTGTAATCCCAATGAATTTGTTACAGGGGGATTTAGGCAGCGCCAGGAGAGCAGATGGCCCCGGCCCCGGCTCTGGAAAACAACCATTTTCCTTAATGATTCCTAACAAGGATAAAAGGGCAGACAGAACTGGGGACAGGTGCAGGGGGCCCGTGCCTGAGGAAGTCCCAGGCCCCAAGGGGGGATGCTCACGCCTGTCTCCCTGCTCCGGACCAGGGCCACAGCCCCCACTGAACTGCAGCACCACGGCTCATGTCAACGTTTTTCAGCAGCTTTGTGGTCCCCCCGCCCAGCTCCCTCCCCATCACCCTGCTTGAGGACAAACCACAAGCCATCCCATCCACAAGGACACACTGGCTGTATGGAGGGCAGCTGGCCACAGGTGCATCCAGAAGAAAGAAGCAGGAGAAAATGTACAATAATAATTTAAAATATTTAGAAAATTTAAACCAAGCCAGTGCTCTTCCTGGGGTGATGTGGGAGGCCGGAGCGGGGACAGCCTATGGTGGGGGAATGGCAGGGAGGGAGGGAGCTGCCCCAGCGTGTCCGCATGGCAGGGACCAGCCAACACAGCGGGGCTGGCGTCGGCAAAAATAATTTATTCCACTAAGACAAGCAGAGAACGAGGAAGAGCACAGAGAGGGGGCAAGGAAAGGTGGGGGGGCCCTGGTTGACATCTCAAAAGGGGACACACATAAAGTGCAGCTGAACCCACGACTGCCACCCCCCACTCAGCAGTACCTGCTTTTTGGGGGGCTAATCCCCCACCCTTCTGGCCCCACTAGTGGTTTTATCCCAAAGGGCTGCTCCCCAGCATGGGACTGGGCTTCCTAGTTTGAAACCAGCCTAGCACCACGGAGCTCCCACAGGCACCGAGACACAAACCGCTGTCGGCATCCAAAAACGTGGCACCACAACCTGAGAGGGGGATGGTCCGACACCTCCTTCCCCCCAAAACCAGCCCTCTACCCTCCATCCCCCACCCTGGGTGAGGCGACTGCTGTAAGCAGGACAGCCCCTGGTGGGGATGCACCAAACCCCTTTGCACTGGGAGACAAAACGCTGTCCCAGGCCTTTTGCCTGGCTCAGCAGCCCACCCACCCTGGGGGAAGCCCCCGGCCCCCCACAGCCGCTCTTAGGCCATGGGGAAGCCAGGACGGCCTTTCCGGGCACGGGTGCGGAGGCGGAAGAAGGTGTACATGCCCAGGAGGCACATGGAGGAGAGGAAATAGAGGGCGATGCAGAGGCTGATGTCCAGGCGGGAGAAGCCCAAGCCCAGCACTCGTAGCCAGGGGCTCTTCCGCATGCCCTCCCTGGCCTCCTCTTCCTCCCGGACCAGGACAGCGGGAGCCAGCCGGTGCTCCCGGCCCACCCCAGCAGCCCGGTCCAGGGCGATGGTGTCCCGCTTGCTGAGTCGCCGGCGCCGGCCGGCCACCGCTCGCAGCGCCTGGCTCTTGAAGTGCTGCTCGCTGAAGGAGTCCAGGTCCACGATGTCCTCGCCCACCTCGCGCAGCTTGGGGTTCAGCCTCACAATGCTGGGGCGCCGTGGCTCAGGGGAGCCTGGTCGCCCTGGAGCTCTCATCTCGCTCTCTGTCTCCTTTTCCTCCTCTTCCTCCTCCTTCTCCCTCTCCACTCGCGGGCCCTCAGTGCCCAGCCTGGTGCCTGTCCCTTCCCTGGCCACAGGGACGAGGTCAACCTCGGCAAAGTCCAGGTAGATGTTGGCCGGGGAGAAATGTGCCTTGAGGAAGGTGAGCACAGCCAGCTGGTCCCAGGCGTGCACCCCCCGCTCCTCCCTGTGGCACTGGGGACACATGTCTGGTGGAGGCCACTGCAGCTTGGGGAAATTGGGGTCCTCTGTGTCACCTCCTGCAAGGACCAGAGCCAGTGAGGGGGTTAGAGGGGACATGCAACGCAACCCTCCCCCTGTACTGGTATAAACACCCTGGAGCATCCAGCAGTTGGGGATGAGGATGTTTGGAGGAGCCATCTCAGCAGGAATGCCTCCAGGGGCACGTGGTGTTTTGGGGTCTTAGGTGCTCCCCACGGGGTGCTTCACAACTGCATCTCCAGGGCAGTCTTATGCTGTGCAACCAGCTACTGTCCCCTGTGATGGAGATGACGACCACGGGATGTCCCCACTGCTGCACCCTAATGCAGCTATTTGCCAGCTCCATCCAGGAGGAGAGATGCTTCTCCCACCTGCTTCCTGTTTTCCCCTGGCTTCCCTCCCCGTGGCTCCCCTTACCCGCCAGGCGAGCGTTGACCTCGTTGTGGTGGGACCAGAGCCAGAGGACAGCCTCCTCCCGGCCGGCCACCCGGTCCATGGACTCAGCTGCCATGGCCTCGAAGTGCTGGGCACACTCCTGGCAGCCGAAGAAGTGGCGGACGTAGCAGCGCATGGTGCTCAGCACCTCCAGTGGCAGCTCTGGGGGGAGGCAGAGGATGGGAGGGGGGCAGAAGGGTGAGTCCAGACCCTGCAGCGCCACTGCCACCGCCGAGGTGGCAGCCTCACACCCCGACTGTGGCTCGTGCCCTCCCCGCAGACCTGCCTCAGGGCAAGACAAGCCTTTGCCCACAGGCAGCATCCCTGCCCGTGCCACAGCCTGTCTGGATGCCCCTTCCCAGCGACTTGAACCCCGCCAGGGAGGCCGATACCTTTGTCAGGGCCGCTCTGGGCAGCCTGGATGGTCAGCAGGTGGAAGATGGTCCAGAGCCCGCAGGGGTAGCCGCGGAAGTGGGGTTCGCTGCCCTGGCAGCCCACCCAAGTCACGTTGCTGGGGAGCACAGCGGGGTGGGAGGCCTGGAGGACAGACAAACACGGCATGATGGAGCTGGCAGATAACTCGGGGTGGGTGGAAAAGGGCAGGGGTAAGGAGAGGAGAGAGGGGGCTGGGGTCCCCACAGGTGCCTTACATCTCTGTTATTCTTCATGGCCTCCTTCAAGGCGCTGCGGGGCAGCTCGGGCTCCGTCCAGTTCCTCAGCCAGCTGTCCAGGTTCTGCAGGTAGGTCTGCACACAGGGGCGCCCGGGGAAGTACTGCGGAGGGGGGAGAGGGGTGAGGAAACCCACACACCACCCTGGGAGCAGCAGAGCAGCCCACCAGCACCCCTGGCTCGCTGCAACGGAGCGCCAGCATCCTCGCTGGCAGCATGTGCTGGAGGGCAACACGGTTCCAGCAAGGTTTTGGTGCCTGGCCCTGAGGGGGGGGCCCCCCAAGTGCGCGCTCAGCCTTCAAACCTCAGCCCCATCTGAGGGAGGCAAAAAGCTGCTCTGACCATAAGTCAGCACAAAGCCGATTAGCAGCAGCAGTTTAAAACCACAGGCGCTGCGGGGAGAGGGGGCAGCCTGCCAGCGTGTGCTGCCGATGGACGAATGGACAGAGGGACTGACCCACGGGGAGGATGAAGCCAGCAGCATACAGGAAAAGTGACAGGGAAGCGAAAGGAAGGAGTGTTTTGCGAAGTCTGAGCTGTTCTCCCCAGGGTCTGTGGGGAATTGCACAGAAAGTCCCACATTAGCAGGGGAATTCATCCGCGACCTGACGTTTCTGCTGCAAAATGCAGTTGTTCCCCTGGCTCCTCAGCCAGCTGCGTAATGCCCTGCTTTCCAGGAACCACCACTTTTCATGTCGGGATTTCCCCCCGCCCCCCCTCCCATGCCTTAAATACCTCTTGGGAAAGCAACAGTTAAGGCTGGGACCTGCTGGCTGAGCTTCTGTAGCCTGAGTCCTGCCAAGCTGGCAGCAGTCCTGGGGACAGCAGCAACCCTGGGGACCCTGCTCCGTCCTGTGGATGAGCACAGCAACGGCAGCACCAGCTTGGCACCCCTGGGGAAGCACTGGCACCCACCAGCACCCACCACCCACCATCCTGGTGCCTCCTGCCCACGACGGGGATTCAGCTTCACCTCCTGGCCAGGTCCAGTGCTATGGCTCACCCTTGGCCAGCAAGGGAAAGGTTTGCAGAAGAATTAAAGGGTAATCAGATAAAACCGCTGCTGCTCCCCACCGCCCTGGCAAGCTCACACCCTTGGCCAAGGAGCTGGTGCAATGGGGGATTTCCCTGTGGATCTCATTAAAGGGAGAAATAGTGAGGGTGATAACCGGTGGCCAACAGAGGGAGAGCCACATGAAGCTCCGAGCTGAGGACTTAAGATTTGTTGCACCAGTGGCTCACGTTTGGATCTCTTTGCTAGGGAGAGCAGGCAGGGGTGGGAGGTGGGGGTGTCTGGCACATCAGTGAGGGCTATGTGAGGTCCAAACTGAGCAGGAGACCCTGGGTAACAAAGCAGGGAGAAAAGAAGGGGGGCATGCCTGGGTGAAAATCTGCCAAAGAGCTGGGCTGGGACGGAGACAGAGCTTCCTCCACCCTGCTGGTGGAAACCTCAGCCAAACACCACGCTCCATCACACACAGGAATTAAACTGCCCTGCTTCTGCTGGCTCAAAGCTCCTGCACTCTGATTTCAGCAAGCCCAACAGAGAAGAAGAAAGGAGACCTTAAATTCATTTCTTCCAGAGCCTGACTCAGAGTGGGAGTCCCTTTCCTGCACTATCAAAGGAGCCTGCAGAGATCAGCTCCCCAAGCCAAGCATCCAAGTCAGGCAATCAGAGTTACAAACCCCTCTGATCATCTCCACCACCCCAGAGGGTGACAGCATCTCTTCTGAAAAAGACCTACTGCCTCGGCACCTCCTGCAAGTGCCAACCCTGCTCTGCCCACTGATGCACCCCACATCTCATCTGAAACTCTGCAGCACCCACTCTCAGCGCCTGTGGGGACTCTGGGCTGAGTTCAGAGATCCACGGGGATGGGAACAGCCCCACGGCAGCTGTGGGATGCACTGAGGACCAGGACACAGGGCTCACATCTGAGACCACCACAAGTGCTGGGAGGCGGGGGCCCGCACCTGCCATTTGCATTTCACCTTATAAATATCTATGCGGAGGCGCGGATGGCTCCTCTCCTGATACCAAAAGCTCCTCACCTTCACCAGGGTGGCCACGTAGCACTTGAAGGCGGCCAGCTGGGCTCCCGACAGCGTGGCCGCACGGACAGCCTCCACCCGCAGCGAGTAGTGCAGAGTGGACTCCAGGTCGGCCATGTACACCTTGGAGCTGGGGAGGGCAAGCGCAACACGACGGTCAGTCAGCATGTTAATCCGCACCCCCAGGGACCCAGCCACCACTAGGGGTTTTTCCCAAGGGAAAGGCACCTCCCACAGCCACGGCACCTCCTCCCTGCACCAGCCCCGGCCTCCCCCAGCCCCAGAGCAATGGAGGGGGAGGTCTGACCGGTCAGCTCGCTTCGGCTGGGACGTGTTGGTCTCGTTGGAAGCGTCGACTGTTGCGTTCAGCTTGTAGGAGCCGCGGGTGATGCCCGAGAGCGTGCGCAGGTAGTAGGTGTAGAAGGAACGTGCCTCCATGTGTCTGCAAGGAAGGAGAAGCTGTAAGAAAGACCCTCCTCCCTCCCCAACAGGCCCTGACCCCCAGGAGGAAGCAAAGGAGACCAAAGGCTTAGCCAGACCAGCAACTGGGACCTGGGGAATGAGTGTGGGGTAGTCCATACTCTCCCCCTGCCCCAAGCAGTGCAAACCAGAGCAGAGCTGAGCCACAGAGTGCCATTTCCAGGCAGATGTCATGGAGGGATGGCTTGGTCACAAGCCATTTTCCCTTCTGCCAGCTCCAGGCAGGGCTGGCAGCTCTGTTCAGTGCCACCAGCAGCCCCCTGCCCAACCCAGCCACCATTGCTTTCCTAATGAACTTTCCCACAATTACAAAGGAGAGCGGAGAGATCACATAATCATTCAGGTTGGAAAAGACTCGTGTCTACAAGTTCTCCCCTACACCATATCCCCCAACATCTCATCCAAATGAATCTTAAACACATTCAGGGATGGTGACTCAACCGCTTCCCTGGGCAGCCTATTCCACTCTCTGACCACTCTTTCTGTGAAAAATTTTTTCCTAATGTCCAGTATGAACCTCCCCTGTTGCAGTTTAAAGGCATTTAAACCCTTCCTCCCTCATCTGGCACCTCACCATCCCACAGGCCCCCCCTGTGTCCCACACTCACACGGGCAGGCGGGAGAAGGAGCCGTTGCGGAGGAGCAGGTAGCCAGAGGGGAAGGTGGTGACACCGAACTTCTCCACAAGCTCCTCCTCACTGCTCAGCACCCTCCTCACCGCCACGTTCTCGTACTGCAGCATGTCCAGCGCCACCTGCAAGCCCAGTAGCCCCAGGGTCAGATGAGGGTGGTGGCAGGATCCCCAGCCCCACTGGGGATGCAGCAGGGCTATTTAGCACTCTGGATAACACTGTGCACCTGCAAAGCAGCATGCAAGCCCACTGGGGAGGCTGCTGGGAGAGGACCTCCCTGTGAAAGGTACCCAGGAGTCACTGGGCACCAGGGACATGGGCTTCAAGACAAACGGGGGATAAATGCAGCTGTACCCACCTCTCTGCCCACAAAGGAGTCGCTCTTCTCAAAGATCAGCGCCAGGTACTGATCCTTGTTCCTCTGGAAGAAGGTGCGAACCTCCTCTGCACTACAGAAACAAAAGGATGGCAGCGGGTGTCTCAGCATCAGCCAGATGCTCTGTCCTCCTGCCCAAAAGGACCTTGTCTCTTATCCCTGGGGATTTGGCAGGGGATGCTGGTGCACATTCAGCCCCACCAAGAGGGCAATTCCTCCCCACTGAAGTTTCCAGCCCAATTTTCTGCTCCAGTTCACAGGCTTTGAGAAAAGCTACTGGGGTCAGCCAAGGAGGCAGAAAACAAAGCACAGGCAAGGCAGGGAAGGAGAGAGCTGCATGTTTGCCCAGGGGAAAAGAAGCAATGAACTTGAACCAGAGCTGTTGTTTTTTTGGCTAGGACATGGAGGCACCAGAGACCTGAAGTGGGTGCCCAGCTTGACCACTGCTTTGGGAAATCCTGCTCCCTCCCCGACAGTGAAGCAACCGCCTGCATCTAGCGAAGAAAACTCAGAACCCAACAAATTTGTACTGAATGAAGAAAACCCTTTCTCGGGGCAGGCAAAGTTGCCACCGGCAGTGGCCTCACTCGGCATGCCATGGCACTGCCACATCCCCAGCCCAGGCGCTGCTTACTCTAATTAAGGCTGATGAGCAGGTTTGTTAGGAAATGCAAGGACAAGGCCCGTCTTATCCAGGCCACGTAAGTGGCTCTAGCGTGGCCAGGTTATCTGTGTCTCTCTGGGAGGTGGTGGCTGCTCCGTGCTCATTTTTGGTTCAGGATTTACCTGGAAACCTGCTCTCCACGGGACGGAGGCCGCCAGAGCCACCCCTCCATCACGCTGCCCCTACCTTGCCGGCTCCAGCGGAGGACAGGCAGGTGGCCAGGCATCCTGGCTCTGCTCCAGGTTGGTGATGATGGCATGGCGCAGGTCCTCAACGGTGGCACTAGGATCTACAGGGAGACAGCATGCCAAGGGGTCAGTCCTGGGGGAGCCGGTCCCAGGGGCTGAGGCAAGGGGAGCCGCTTTGAGCTGCTCCCCAGGGTTCCCCAAGGTCCCAATGCATGGCGGGTGCAGGCAGCAGGGCTGCTCGCACCCGGGGTAAAAAAACCCCGTGGCTCCAAATACTCACTAGTAATCCTTATTGCATCCTCCGCCTTCTTGCTAAAAGCTCTGAAGAACTGAAAGGGGAAAAAAAACAAGAGGAAACTGGGCTGAGAGTGTTTAGTTTCCCTGTGACATTATGGTGTGCTAACTGACAGCAGCCACCATGGAGGGGACTCTCAGCTGGCCACGTTCCCCCCCATCTTGCAGGGCATCCCTGGAGGGGAGGGATGCAGGCATGGGCTGGGAGCCATGTCCAGCCAAGGGCTGAGCACTGGCAGATATCTCCAAGGGTCCCAGGGAGGCAGCCAAGACCTTCCCAGTCCTGAAAACCACTGTCTCCCTGCTCCAGAGCCCTCACAAAGCAGCAAAATGTTTTTTTCCCCACTCCTGGCCTTCAACAGTGGCTCCAGTGCCCACGGTACAGCCAGGGCAGCGAAATCAGGTTGCATCAGACAGGTGTTTGCTTTACAGGCTGGGCTGGGAGCACGAGCTGTTTGCAAAAGGTGTTCAGCGGGGACAGGGGATGCAAAGCAAGCGGCTTCTCAGGACTGCCACATCAGCACGCTTCCCTGCCCCAGGAGATGTTTGGGTCAACGTCCCCTGGGCAGTGAGTCCTCGGTGAGACCCCAGGGCAGGGCTGGAGCACAAGCCAACCTGCCTGGCAAACCTCCAGATTTGACCCCACCTTGGGCTGAGCCTGTAAACTGGGACTGAGGGCATGTCTAATGAAACTCTTATCCATTTTCTGTACCGTCTCAAGGCAATCCTGGGTTTTGCTGCCTGCACCTAGAGAGCTTCAGCTTTATTGCTTGTGTTGGAGAGAGGCTCTGTTTGCAGTGGGAAACGCTGCAAAATGGCATATTGACCCAGCTAATGGGCCAGGCATGGGCCCAGGAGGTACGGCACCTCGCCAGCCACCACAGGAGGCTCCCAGGAGAGCCCCATGCAGCCTCCCACAGACTCCCTGCACCGTCCTCCAAAACTTGCACCTGCAACCACTCTCTGTCCTCCAGCACCCTTGCCCCAGGCGTTCCCAATACAGGTTTCAGACTCTCCCCTGTCCTAGGAGAGATCTGACCCTTACATTTCACCACAGAGCAGCATTTTAGTTTCGCTACTCCTTGCTGCTACATCACCCAGCAGTGGCACCGGCTGCAGACCAGTCGCAGCTATGTTTTGGGGAATGGTGAAACAGCTGCAGCCTGAAAAGCCCCCAAAGGGAATATTTTTGTGCACTAGCACTGTCGATTTGATTGAGCAAGAGAATGACAGGCCAAATAGCAAAGCAGGGTGAAACCAGGCAAGCACCCAGTGCATGCCACCCTTACCTTCAGTGTGGGGAAACCAGTTATCCCAAAATCGTTGCACACTTGCTGGTTGGCCTCGTCAGCACAGTCGATGGCCGCCAGCATCACCGCAGGCCTCCACTCTGCGGGGACAGGGGACGTGGTCAGCACAGCTCAGACCCTCTGTGGCTCCTAAAACCACCTTGTGCCACACAACCGCTGCCGGGCATCTCCCGCTGCACCAGCACATGGCTCCTCCCAGCCCCAAAAATCACAGCTCGCCCCTTGCAGGAGTCCAGCTGATGGGTTTCTAAGTCCCAAATACCCAAAGCCATGGTCCATGCTGGTGCTTGGTGCCCTACTTTTCGCGTGGCAGGAGCGTGAGGAAAGCCGTGCGAGGCGGGACCAGGCTTTGCATGCCCTGCCTTCGTAGCATGGGCAGCTCTGCCTGCTGCTGCCTGCCTGTCTGGTTCTGCGGGCCCAGGCTCTGCCCCAACTGGAAGAGGCCGCCAGAAGAAGGGGAGGGATGGCTAACCGCAGCCGGGGGAGCGCAAGGAACACGGGCTCCAGCTTGTCTCACCCCAGACAGGTTGATAACTGAAGGGGAACAACCCAAAACCAGTGGTGGGGACACAGTGGCAGAAGTGCTGAGCATCCACTCCCCCTCTGTGACTCTCCACCACCACCTCCCCGAGGAGGACCAGCAGGTTCCTGGGGTAAAACACAGACAAAAAAAGGGGGGCATGAAGGCATTTCAAGCAGCAGACTCTGAAAGCCAACAGCAAAATGGACATAAAAGCTCTGAAATGGCTCCTTTTTAGTGTAAAGGACACAAGCTGATGAATGCCTGGCTTCTCCTTTGAGTGGGACAGGGCGGGATGTGGTGCTGGTACACAGATGGACCCCACACTGCCCTAGGTGGGAGCCTACCAAAGACCTGCTGGGACTGTCCTATGTCGCGAATAACAGGGCAGACAAGCTGCTTCCCGCTGCCCTGGCACCAGTGGCACAGGAGGGCCAGTGCCAAGCCCTGCTGCAGGGAGCCAGGCATGCTCCTGGACTCACTGGCATGTGGTGCCCGTGGGTCACCCCAGCAACGGCATCCTCCCCGTCCACCCCTCTCCTGTGCAAATCCACCTGTGGGAACGGCAGCGAGGACGCCGAGCGGCACAGGGGCAGCTTCTCCACCCTGCCTCTGCGGTCCTGTCTTCGGAGCGGGAAGCCCTCAGGGGACCCCGTTTTGGAGAGGGGCCAGGAGAGCCGGCATTCCCCCGCAGGGCCCGGGCGCGCACCCCATTCCTCACATCCTGCCCCGCTGGGGAGCGCTGACGGCATCCCCTGGGAGGGACGGCATCCCCTCGGAGGGACGGGATGCCCGCCCCGGCCGGCACCCTGACTCACCCAGCAGCGACCGCGCTCGATCAATTAGTGCAATAACAGGGAGAAGACGTGCGCACCCCTGGATGCCGGGGGAGGCAGGACGAGCCCCGGTGGAGCGAGGGGCCCGGCAGCGGGGGGTGTGGGTTCCCAAGCGGGGCTGGGCACCAGCCAGGCCCAGGCATCAAGGTCAAAGCCGGGAACAAACCAGCTGGGATCACTGCCCGGCCCCAACGCCGTGCCAGCCTCTCCCTAATGGCACCGGGGAGGAGCGGGGCCGAGGGGGGGTCTGGGGGGGCAGCGGGACCCCCCATGCCTGAGGCAGGCTCAGGTGGAGTTTCTCACAGCCAAAGGGGCTCCAGCGATGCTGCTAAGCCGGGCCTACTCATCACGGGGTGGGGGGCCTGGGCATCGGGGGAGGGGGGGCTGGGCCTTGCCGCCAGGCCTATGCCGCAGGGAGGCTGGGGCAGGGATGCAGGGGGATTTAGGGGTGCTGATAGAGGATAGCGCTGAGGGGATTGAGGGGTGCTGATGGGGAGGGTGCAGAGGGGATGCGGGGGGCAGAGATGCAGGGCAGATTTAAAAGTGCTGATAGAGAGGAGGGTGATGGGACGAGCATGCAGGAGGGATTTAGGTGTGCTGATCTAGGGGCAGGGGCACAGGGAGGATTTAGGGGTGCTGACAGGAGAGCAGATAGGGACGCAGGGGTGATTTAAGGGTGCCGATGAGGGGCAGAGACACGGGGAACTAAATGGGGCGTTGATAGGAGAAGACAGACAGCGATACAGGGAGGGGGAAACAAGTTCAAGGGCTGAGGGGAGGGTTTGGGGATGCTGATGGGGCGGGCGGGCAGGCAGGGACACGGGGAAGGGAGGGCAGGCGGGCAGGGACAGGCAGCCGGGCCGGGGACTCACCGCGGAGGTCGTGGGCCAGCGCCCGCCATGTGGGCGCGAAGTGGACGCAGTGCCCGCACCAGGAGGCGAAGAACTCGACGGCCCAGGCGCTGGGCGAGCCCAGCAGCCGCCCCTCCGCCCCCGGCCCCAGCAGCTCCAACGGGTCTCCGGCCGAGTACAGCCCGCGGGGCCGCGCCGCCGGCAGCGACAGCGCCAGCACCAGGGCCGCCGCCAGCCACCAGGGCCGCCCCCCGCCGCCGCCGCCGCCCCTCGCCCGCCGCCGCCCCATCGCCGGCCAGGCCGCCCGCCGCCGCCGCCCGCCGCCTTTACGGCCGCCCGCAGGCCCCGCCCATCAGGGCCGGTCTCGGGGGCGGGGCCAAGGCCCCCCTGCAGGCGGCGCCCCCTATCGGGCGCGCGGCGGCGCCCCCCGCTACCTGCCCACACCCGGCCCACACCTCACGGCCGGGGGAGGGGGGGGCGCCCCCAAGCCACCCCCCGGCCCCTCGCCAGCGTCGGCATAAAACCGTTTCACCCTCCCGTGTAAAATGTTAAAATTCTGATAACGCGAGGAAAGGCGAAGGCGGCTGAGTCAGGCCCAAAACCTGCCGTGCTGCCATTAGGGTCATCCCTGTGGGCAGCGCCTGGGTCGGACACCCTGACTTCAGCCACCGTCACCAGGCACACACACACCCCAAGGGGGACCCCAGCAACCCGGCTGCTGCCCCCGCCCCAACCCTGCCAGGGATGTGGCAACAAGGATAGACAACGAGGCCCTCAAAATCCAGCTGCTCCATCCAAAACAAAGCAGGCCTCCGTCCCAGGGGCGGCCCCACATCTGGTCACAGCCACCCCGGCCGTGCCACGGCTCACGCACACACCCACGTCACTGGCTGCTGGGCGGAAGGTGCCCGTTGCCCAGGGCCCCGGGGCAGAGCCGGGCTGGACACGGCCCTGCAGCCCAGCCCTCTGCTCTCTCCACACCCCCCCAGGCCAGCGGGCCCCGGGCACTGGGGGTGCCCATCGCTGTGGAAGGCTGGTTGCTGGCTCTGTCCCCAGGAAGGCCATTAGCCCTGCCGGGCCCCACCTAGGTACTTTAGACAGACTTGCCATGCTAGAAAAACAAGCCTGCCAGAGCCAAGCCTTGCCGTGGCAGGGGAGGGCAGGGGCCTGCACCCAGGGCACGGCTCTGGGGGAGCTGTGGGGCTCCCCAAGAGGGCTCGGCTGTCGGGGACAGAGCCTGTCAGACACGACCCTTGTGGGATTGCTACCATGCATCACTGGCAGGTCGGGCTGATGCAAACAGGGCAGAAGATGGTTTGCTCAAGCCCTGCCAGCTGTAATTAAATGCCTAAGGGATTATCACACCTTTCTGTCCAAGGAGGAGGGAGCAAGGAACAGCACAGGCTATGCAGAGCTGCTCAGAAAGGTGGTCCCTGGCTACTGCCAGACACCTTGCCACGACTCATCTCTATCCATCTGGCAATTAAAAGACAAAAATCCCTCTGCTTAGGGATGTCATCACCGTTATTTTACCCTGGGTTAAAATCCTTCTATTAAGGGCTCATCACCTTGATGAGGTTATCACAGTGAAGGAGAGGTGTTCCCACCGGGGTAATTGCCAGCATCCTCCCCATCCAGCTCATCCCTCCCTCCTAGGGAGCCCAAATACCTTGAATCCTTTTTTAGATGCAAAAGCAGAATCTAACCTGAAGGCAGATGGTCGAGAGCACCCCGGGGGGTGCTCAGTCCTTTTGAGGTGAGCCTCTCCATTGCTCACCCACCTGAAGCGCCGGGGTGGGGATGCTCCTGCTTCCTAGGGAACAGCCAACAGCAGGGGCTGGGGGTGCCACCCATGAACCTGCTGCCAGGCTGGCACATCCCTGCTCTCCAAGGAACAGCCTCCTTCAGCCACAGTCCGTGGGGCTTTCCAGGCACAGACTTGCCCAAAAAGCCTTTTCTTTCCCCCTTTCAATGCTGCTGCAATGCAAGAGATGAGTCTTTTCTTCCACCTCAAACTGGGAAGAGCCAGGTTTTCATTGCAGAATGCCCCGAGACAGGGCATGGGTGTGGCAAACCAAAGATGAAGCAGAGATTTTGAAACAGCTGATTTTATGATGGCTTTGAGAATAATGAATTCCAAAAACTCAAGAAGCAATAGAAGAAATGCCCTCCCAGTGCTGCCTGCCTTTTTGTTCTCTCTTGCTTTGCACCCTGTCGCTGCTAGCAGAGCCTGAGGGCAGTGAAGCACAGGGGATGGGTGCTGGATGACCCTGGATGCTCGGCTGCTGAATCCTCAGCCAGCCCTGAAGCCCAGCTTTAGGCTCTCCTGGCACATGTAGGAACCTATTTAGTTTTCAGCTGTGCTGCACAGCAAAGCCTTCAGTGCTGACCTCAGCATCTTTAACTTCGGGAAGAGATGTGCTTCACTCTTAAGTGGTAAGGCCACAGGCTAAGGACCACCGTAGAGGTTCCCGTGCTGCACAAATTCCTGTGCAGCAGCTGAGTGGTAGCTTTACTTCATTAAACTCATCAGCTTTCAAATCTCCTTTCCCAGACTAACAGCCAGCAGGAATCTCCTTGAAGTCAATGAGGTGTGGGCAACACCAAACAGGCTGAGAGCCTCAAAGGCCACTAAGATCTCACCAAAATCATTTAAGCCCTGCAGAACTTGTTTTGTGCACCCAAAATGGATCATTTGTGCAGACACAAGGAGCTGCTCTGATGGCCTCTGTGCTGAGTTAGAGAGGAGACGAGGAAAGAGCAGTTGGTTTTTTACGTATTCAGCCCTTGAAGTGCTAGAAAGGACTATGCTTCAGAAAATGGAGAAAGACTTTTGCTGTCCAGTTTTAAAAGCATGGATCTGGCTGCAAAACACCAATAGTTCAAAATGGCCAGGTAAGCTGACCTAGGACCTTCTCAGTTCCCTTTAGTTGTGAAGGTTTGGGGACAGGGAGATCCTGAAATGGACTTTCTTCCTTGAAAATTAAAGCACACGTTCCTACCTAATTGTGTGATTCCAGGAACTGACTCCAAGAAAAACACGCAACCAATGCAAGACTCATGATACAATCATGGCAACCCTGTCACTTGGCCCTGGCATTTCAGAGGCTGTTCAGAGAAGATTGCACCCAACTGCCCTGAGAGCACCTCAGAAATACCAGTTGCAGAGAAGGCTTGACTGCTTTCCTCTCTCTTCAGCCTTCACAAAATGGGACTAAAGAACTCAGTGAAGCCCTCGTCGATCTGGAGCACAGCATTGTTTAAAGTGTGGTCCTTCTCTTAATATAAGAAAAGCCTCATTTCCCCAATTAGCATCACCAAACAGTTTCAGAGAGAGAGAGTGAAAATTGGGCCACCTGCCACCTCTCAGCCAGCTGAAGTCAGCTGGGACACTCCAGTCCAGGTGGCACTAGTCACACCTCCGCTGAGACATGGTTTCAGACAAGACCTTTGGCAGCACCTGCACGATGAACCCACCAGCTTCCGCAGCTTTGCCAAGAGAATAACGCACAGAGTGGATGTGAAACCTGACTGCTTCCCACACCCTCCATCAGCTCTGCCAGGCTCACCCCTATGAAGACCAGGAAAGCCCCTTATAGCCCCCCAGTGGTAGCTGGGAATTGCTGACTATGCAAGACAGGCTTGGTTGGATACAGTCAATTTCTACCTTTCAAGCTCAAGCAGCCTGTAATAACAACAAACGTAAAAGAAAATCTGGGGTGCATTCTCAGGATGTGATGAATGTGTTCACGTAGTTTGTGTCTGCAGAGACTACAGCAGTACCAGCCCCTTTCTGCTACTCACCCTCTGCTGAATCATCCTTGCTCAGAAGGACAGCAGCGACACTGCGCTTGCTCTTTTCGGAGGGACCTGGGGGGACCGGGAGGAACTGGTGTCATCTTTGGTATGTCTGGGTAGGAAACGTTCTACCTGCAAATTTAAGATCTACTTAAAGTCATAAATCATCACCATGACCCAGGATGCACAGAGCAGATGTTTTCCACTCCAGCTCATCTGCCCAGCTACCAGGGGCAGATCGGAGGAGGCTACACCCCCCAGATTTGCCACATCATTTCTTGGCAGCTGGTTTAATTGCAGTGCATGAAACTGAGAATACCACAGGGATGACAATGGAGCACTCCTCTCTTGCTGTGGCAGCAGTCCTGCAACGTAAGTGAGGTCTCACCTACCAAGGACCGGTGTGCCAAATCATGGGTTCACTGAGCAGCACCTGGCTCCATCACCTCTGCGGAGCAATGCAGCAGGACACTGCAGCAGGTGATGAGGTCCTCAAGCCAAGCAACACAAGGAATAGGATCCCCTGCAGCCTCCTTTATTTTGCCAGAACAAAAGAAAATAAAATCTGTGGGACAGCCTCCAGAACTGGCATTAATCCCACCTCCAGCAAACTCAGAGACAAAACCCTAGTTTGAGTCAAGCTAGATTTCACAGGGCAGTGACAGACAAGTCAGTGTGTGAGAAGCCGCCACCTGAAACCAACATTGGGGAGGGAAGGCAGCCCAGTGGACAAGTCTTGCACAGCTAGAGAAATGGGCTGGAAAACTGAGACCAAGAGAAACACTGAGAGCAGGAACCGAGCAGACCTGCTCCAGGCCATCCTCACACAGCACACTTGACAGGCAAAAGAAGGCACCTTACCCCAAACATCTCCCCCCTGTGCCCCACTCCTGCCCAACCCTCACCCTTCTGAGTGGAGCTGCTGCACCCCCCCAGCTCTATTCTCCTCCTTTCCCCCAAATTTCTGCCATATCTGACTGTGGAAGAGGCAGAAAGGTGCTGGGCTGGGGCTATGGGTTTTGTTTGCTTCAGTTTCCCTCCCCCACAGGACCTGCATCCCAAAGAGCACCCTACGCTTTCAAACTCCATTACGTCTCATCTGCATTCCTGCCTGCCAACGGCCCGTGCTCCAGGCTGGGTGCCAGCAGCCGGGCAGTCCCCCTCCTCTCCTTCCTGCGTGCTGAAGGCAGCTGTCAACGTCCAGCAGCTTCCCGCTGGCTCCTTTTCTTCTGAGGGCTGCATTAATGAGAGCCTGGACATTGCAGAAGCCCTTGTGCAGCAATGTCTGGAGCAGAGTCAGTATTTCAAGTGCTCCAGCACCCTGCCAGGTGTTTTAGGAGGCACCAAACCAGCCCCACTCCCTCCAGCGTGCTGCTGGGAAGACGGCTGCCTGCCATTGCCCAACCCTGGAGTTTCACCAGGTCCGTGGGTGAAACGGCTGTTGGAGGCAACTGCGCTCCAAGGGTTCTGGGAAGAGTTGCACAAACACCACCGTAGAAAGTCAGCGCCCAAGTGAAGCAACGTAGACTTGCAGATGAGGAAATCTGAGCCTCCATCAGGCTGATTACTGGGCATCCTGGGCAAGGACAGCAGTAGCAATGCAGCACTTTGCTGTGTCACTCACCAGAGTGCCATGGCAGCGTTCCCATCACTCGAGCGGTTTAAAAGGGTTCTATAGCCAGAGAAGCATAGATCAATATTTCTTCAACGTGAAATGCACTCTAAGCCACTTCCAGGGATGGACACTGATGGCTGCAAGTAGAACACTGTCCAAAAATACAGGACTTGTGGAGGAAAACTGCTGCGGGGCGAGGAAAGAGGTGACATGGATGCTCAACTGCTGCTCAGTAACGAGAGCACAGAGGTTGCAGCATCACTTTGTCTCGGCCCTTTGGATGTCAAACGAGCCACCGCTGTGCTCTGGTTGGTTCAACCCCCCCGAGCTCAGAGGGCCACGACGTGCTTCTCTGTCTGTCCGAGGGCTGTGGATGGTGTTTCCGGCCCGCTCCTGGCACCGCCAGACTGCAGCAAAGCTGCTTCTGTAATGGAAGTCCAAGCACAGCAAGTCCTCCCCCAGGATGAGGCACCTCAGCTAAGGAAAAGCAAAGAGCAAGTAACTGCTCAGCCCAGAGTAATACCTTTGCAGTGGTGTTGTTCTCAGGTCCCCCCGTTTGACGCACACGCCTCTGACAGGCAAAGAGCGGTGAGGAGCAGACTGCCACAGCATCCTCCAAGCTGCGAAGACCAGCGTCTGTAGTAAAGGGAAAGCAAAGCCTTTTCTGCTGGGCTATGCATTGATAAATGCCACCAAAACACAGCAGAGGTGCAACGGCAGCTGTAGGTGCCGAGGAGGCTCGATAAACGTGCTTGGTCTGACAATTCACACTGCCACTCATTCGCCACGTGCCTGTATGCCTGTGGTTTGGCACTGCAAGTCCTCTTACAGAGCTCCAGGACCTCTCACACCTTAAAGCGTTTGGGTTTTTTTGGTTGGTTGGCTGGTTGGGTTTTTTTCATTTTGGAAATGAAACAGCAAAGATTTAGGAAAATTCCACCAATAAAGTCTTCAGGGAAAGAAGCAATCGGTGCTGGTAACAGCAGCTGTAACAATTTTGGAGCCTAATCAAGGGATCCAAAACAAGACAGGTTCTGAAGAATTTAATTCCCAGACTGTTGTTTAGCATAAGAATAGCTCCCCCCCTGCAAATGTTTTAAACCATGAATTTTTAAAACCTATTTTAAATAAATATGTACAAGGAATACTTTTTCTCCTGCAGATCATGCAGTGCATTCCTGCAATGATTTACGCAGTGCTATTTTCTGGTTTTGCTTTTATCAACACTCAGTTTCAACTAGTAACATTACGATTATAATTAAGGCAACTCTAATGGGATTTTGTGGTCTGTGATTGGCATCCCAAGCACAGCACTGAACAGAAAGGGGAACGCACAACGGACAAATCTCCAGGACACCTTCAGAATTAGCAATCATTTGGGTAATTATAAAGCTCCATTGTTATAAAGAACCAGGAAACAAAATTAATTTATAAATCAGTTTATTTACAGATTTTGTTCTCTTAAAGTACATTTCAGTTACCAAATATATTTACACTGGTGTACACAGGGACCACCCTGGTTATTTTACAGTTCTTAATTACAAAAAACCAAAACCCCTCCACATCCTTGGGTCTGTCTACTGTGCAAAGCTGCTCTGGATGTGAACATTAGCTGAAACTGGCCCAAAACCCAAGTTACCAGGTTATTTACAAATACACAGTAAACGGGTTTCTTTTCAGCATCTCCACAAGACAGTACACAGGGAGACAGAGCCTCCCAGAAGGCGGCTTTGCAAATGTATATCAAAAGGCTCTGCAAAGTCAAGGAAAAAACTAGTAAATGCAGGTTAATTACAGTATTCCTCTTTCATCTGTATATAATTTTGCATTTTAACGTTTAAATTACAAATAAGTTCAATAGTTTGCTTTTCTCCACTTTAGCTGATTTGTAAACACTTCAGATGCACTAAATACCTTAAAAGATGCAACTGTTTCTCTGTTGAAAAGTACTTTATTTTCCTAATATTCTTAAGGTAGCAAAGGGATATGAAAGTCAGAACTGCACGCAGTTCCCCGCAGAATAGTCACTTAAAAGGTCTCTATCACTGTGCTACTGAAGATCTTCTGCAGGTACACACTTATTCAAGTATTGCAAAAAGCTAAGGCCACTTTTTCAAGAAAGGAAAGTGAACAAGACAGGATTTTTCAACCCCTCATTCCACCTTGTGAGCAACAAGCCTTTTCTGAAAGGCAGAAGTACTGATATTCCACAGCTTGTCTCAGGGAGCATCCTGCTATGAGAGAGGTACTCGCACTCCTTGTCCTCACAAGCCTGGGCTTTCCCACCTGGCACCAAGATCCTTCCAAAGAGGGAACCGCATCTCCCCAGAGAGGACAGCCACTGCTCCAAACAGCTTATGAGTCTCAGAAAAATGTCTCAGCCTTGAATCCTCTCATGTGGTTGCACCAAGATAACAAGGACCCAGAAATATCATCTTGTTCTTAGAATGGGTAGGGCGGGGGGAGAAATAGAGAATCCAGCCTCTGTCTGTGAGACTCCAGGCTTCCCCATACCTCCTCGTTAGCAGACAGACCATTGCTTCATCGTGGTAATCATCAGTCCACAAGTACTCAACACACTCGAGGTTTTCAATATACACTCAACTCAAAGCAACTCAACACGCTTGAGGTATTGAGAAGGTAATTCACATCCGTTCAAGTCTCTTTAGGGTTGCTCCTAGCAAGGATTGCTACCAAAAATAAACGGTGATGTTTGCAAAGGAATAAAGCCATTTCTTAGACACAGCTTCCTTCTGCCCAAACAGGTGTAAAAATAGTTACTACTTCTATTGAGGGTACTAAACTAGCGCTATCCAAGCCAGCAAGACAAGAGGCATACGATGACTAACACAACCTCTCCAATGGTCGCTGGTACCTTGGGAGGCCAACTGCACCACCTTCCCCCTGCCGGTAGACAGAGCAGAAGAGCCCTGCCAGCCCTGCAGAACAGCCAGGAAGTCTTGGGGATGCAGGGCAACCTTCTCCTCAATGTCGCCACAGTATCTACTGAAATCAACTTTGTTTCTCTGATACTCCAGCTACAAACCTACACTGCAGGTTTCTGCCTTCTTTCCCTAATTGCTACCTATAAAAATAACAATCCTTGCTATTGAAAAAGATACACCCAGGAAAGGGAATCTGAGGCAGTGACCCAACCAGTGACACCATGCTGGTTAAATGTAGCAGCTTTAGTTTGCTTCTATCTTTAGCATTCAAGAGTTTCCTGGTTCAGCATCACGACATTTTATGTGGACAAGTGAATCACTTCAGGGAAAAAAAGCTGAACAATGCTCCACCAAGACCATCTGTCTTCCAGCCAGCCAGAAGGGCCATTACTGCAGGACAGACAGACACACATATGCCCATTGGAGGTGCTGTTATACACTGTGACCTCCTCCTGGTTCTTCCACTCGTTAAGCTCCCATGAATATGGCTCACCATTAACTCACAAGTGAGGCGCTGGCAATACTATATCTGAGAATCTAAATGGACCTCTGACAAATCCAACATTTCCCAGTGCTGTCCCTGAAGAATTACCAGCTGTGTGTCATTGTGCAAAATGCAAATATTCCCATGATAGCTTTCAAAGAAAAAAAGAAAGAGGTGGCAAAGAGAAAACAAAATCAAGCAGTAGCAGCAGAGATATGCATAGCAGGAAGGGTAAGAACCAAGTAGATATGAACAAAATGGTAGAGATCTCCCTGCTACACCTGAGGGGAGGGCTTCAAAGTGTCTTTCTGCACTCCAGTGTGTCTGGAGAATCTGACTGTCCTCTGGGTCTTGTCCCAGGTTAGCAAGCAGGGACATCCACTATTAAGGCATCAATGTTTGACCCCAGATTGCGTTCCTCCAAAACAACCACAAGAACGGGAGGGACAGGTTAGGAATGAGCACTCAGCAGAAGGCTGCAGTTGAACCCAGCACCGAATCAACCACGTAACAGCTGCCCATGGTCTAGAAGTTCTGGGAAAGGAAGGAAACATATGGAGCAGGAAGTTTCACATATTTCAGCTTAGGCCCCTCAACTCTCCATCACCTCCGAATCAGGGGTGGTAAAGCTTCATTCCTAGTCCTGCCTTTGCATCCCACCCCTGGTCACTGAGGTTTGGTTCTTCTTACCTTCCCCCCCCACCTCTATCTGCCTCAAGAAGCCAGAGGTTTTGTGCGAAGAACAAGGGGCTCTGGAAGTTTCCAGAACAGATGCTTTCTCAAGTTCGGCTGTCTCAAAACATAAGACAGTGCAGCCAACTGCACAGGACACTCTCCTATAACCCACTTAATAAATTATCCGAAAATAAATAAAAAACCCACAAGCACA
Organism: Athene noctua; assembly: GCF_965140245.1. Lineage (NCBI taxonomy): Eukaryota > Metazoa > Chordata > Aves > Strigiformes > Strigidae > Athene > Athene noctua. The sequence goes on from NC_134041.1 coordinate 31,336,725, forward strand.
AAACATGCAGACAGTCAAGCACTGGACACTGCTTTCTTTGGTGAATACACTCTGTTCTCTAAATTGTTCAAGTAACAGCTTCTCCAACTAATCAGGTGACAGTAAGGGAGGAAGCTGAGGAACTGAAGGCCCAATTTTTGTGAGGAAATGTTTTCCACTCCTGCATGTCTCGTGCCTGAGAAAATCCTGAGTATCCATTATCTGGGAGCAGCTGGTGCTCCAGGAAGAGAAGTAGTGCTACACGGTAGGAGGAAAGTCGTCCACAGGCTCATCTTTCATGCTTGACATCAGGCGGCCTTTATCTTGCTCCATCTCGGGACTGAAGCAAGTTACATAGGAAAAGCATCAAGAATTCTTTACTTGAATGCAGAAAGCAACATCATCTAATTTCCCTGGACTGGCTGGCACCATACATGGTACCACATCACAGAAGAAAGATGAAAACCAGCTTCACAGAGAAGGGAATTAAATAGGCTCTGGAGCAGAAGAAACTGATGCACACTGTTAGGGCTGCAGGAGAAGACGTGTTAAGATTATAACACTGTTCAGTACGCAAAAGTACGCAAAAGTCTCCATTCATGACTAAAACCTGACCAAACCGTTTCTTCTTCAGATTACTCACATTTCTAAAGACAAGTCGAGTACTGATGTCCGACAGCCATTCCAGCAAAACAGCCAATGTCCCAGCTTAACCCCACCTGAACATGTCAAAGCCCCAGGCCAGGGCCCCAGACAGCTGCTGACAGTTACATGGCATAACCATGCATTGGCACACGAACAGTCTTGAGCACTGCAACACAGCCTCAAGTGAGGGATCAGCTTGTTCCAAACAATAAATCTGATGCGAGGTCTCTAGTGGCAGCGGATGCAAATTCAGGTTCCTCTAATCACATCTGAGCTGCCTTTAAACCCCAGGCATGGAAGTCCAGCAGCAGCGCTTGCAGGGTGGAGAGTACGTCAGGAGTCAGCAAGACCCATGACTCAGTGGTTACGCAGCTGTAAGTTTATTTTCAGCACTGTCAGACAAGGAGCAGTCTCTGCTGTTTCTCATTTATCTGGTTCAGTACATCAACAGTGTCTCTGATTAAGGCCTCGAAGATCCCGTCTGCCAACTGCATCTTTACGCACAGTTCATCCTCATCATAGTTCACCCACTGTGCTTCTTCCTCGTGAAGTTCCTGCACCTTTGAGGGTAGAAAAGGCAATAGAAACATTACAATTCTGTTGCTCTATGATAATATCCCCTGCAAAGTTCCAGAAAGAGTCCAAAACAGCGCGCATCTGCCAACAACGTATCTGTCTTTGTAAGAGATTACAGGAAACGCTTGGAATAACAAAATGAACACTGATCTATTTGAATCAGGCTATTTCACTCTATGAACGTTTTCTTCTTTTCACTGTAGTATCCATTTTAAAGGATTTCATATTCCTACAAGTCCTTCACTTGAAAGAACACGGCTAATGGGATATGCTCAGCCAACAGCAGAAGCTCCATTAAAAATGTCCCTAATTGCATATTTGCAAGAAGCCGACTCCATACAGCTTAAACTGGTATGAAATCATACAAAGGCCTTGAACAGGGGGGGGAAGCAGAAAAAGAAGAGACTTTACTGCAGTTCAGTTCATCTGAAAAATAATTAGAAAACTTAAAGTAAATAACTAACTTTTCCAGTTCTTCTGTACAGGAAGACAAAATGCTGGCATGCGTTGTATGATAACATTACAACTCATTTGCAGCGAATATTCTACGCTTTGTTGGATTTGAGAGCACTATTACAAATGGAATTTTGTACCACTACAGCTAAAACAGTAACTCAATAAGTATTTGTTTCTTTCTATTCCTAAATTGTTGACAATCAAAACCCTGTTTTACTGCTCACTGGCAAATACGTGTTTTAGTAACAGACAGAAGTATACAATTTCATTCAGCAAATCAAGACTTATTGTGAGTTCAAACTAGACATCTCCAATTAAGCTTATTAAAAATTTGTCTTAGGGGCCATTTCAGTACTACAGATAACACCCTAACAAAGCTCAAACTTTTAAGAAAAGAAAGAGTGGATGCAAATGTCACTCATTTAAAGTGACAAAGAAAACCTGCTGAAAGCTCCTTCTCTGCTCAGCTTCAGCAGAAAGCTCCTCTGACCATAAATCCTACACTCTGAATTCAAAATACATTTATGCTGTCCACATAGACAAATGCATCAGACACCTAGACACTGCCAAAACAATGTTAAAGCATACGAAAAAACAATAATCCAGTGTCTGTATGTAATGGTGTCCTTATCTAAAGAGAATACAAGAGCTATAGCCCCAACCCACTCCATTCCTCCCTTTTGCCTGAGGCTAAACCGCCCAGAAAGTTGTCCATTTTGAAGGTGACAGCTACTGTAGCATCATGATGATTCAATAACCCAAACACAGCGTGAAGCCAAAGAACAGGCTGCTATGGGAACTGCTTCAGGGCTTGCAGCCTTTCAAAAGGCCTCAGTTATACACGGAGCTTCAGTCTGACAGCACCTTTCTGCCCCTCTTAAGAGACCCTGGGGAGAGGGGCAGGGATGTCATCCTGCAAACAGCTTTGGAAGAGTCACGCTATTTGCTTACAAATCTCTGTGCTACCACAGGGAGCGCTCCACTTCAGCATAGACCCGTCTCCCATAGGGCTGTGAAAGACGAAGTGTTAATGGTTTCATCATGCTTCTTACTAATAAGGAAGAAGCAACAACATTGGCAATCAAACTTTGAACCAGTGTTGTAGGTGTTGAATGCTAACAAATAGCAGACAATTGGGTGTAAGTTTTTGTGGGGATCAATGTCTGCAACAGACTTCTGAACTCCCAATCAGAAGTTTGCTGCCTGCCACAGATATGTGCTGGTTGTAGATACCGAAACCCTGGAGTAAACAATCATTGCATGTCCTAAGTCCTCCCATCAACAAAGAGGCATAAGATAGAAGTACCAATGCGGAGGCTGATGATGTATTCTGTGTCTGCATCAGACTATTTAGATGAGGAAAAGCAAGAAACAGGGGTCACAAAAAGAAGTGGTGCAAAAAGAAGGGTTCCCAAAAAGTGTAAGTGGTCAGGGAAAGAAAACAGGGCCCCAAAGGGAGAAGGTGAAAATCCTGTCTGGAGGTAAGACCCTGGAAATGGAGGAAGACCCTGGAGATGAAGGAGGTGAGTGGAGACAAACACCAGGGGACACCCAGGGACCTTGACCAGTGATGCCCAAGACTGGTAACTGGGAGCAGCTGCATAAACCCAACCAACAGGACTTTCTGCCCAACCCTCCCAGGCCAGCAGCAACCTCCCTGCTGGGAAGGGAAGTCAAGACCTAGTGAATATAACACTGAGGGGGGAAAGCAAGCGAGTAAAATAATCAAGCAGGTGAAACGCTTTGCTCTCACTGGCCTTTAAACAAACCCCAATATCCAGATCCACACTAAGCTGCTGTTTATGCTGTCTCATCTGCAACAACGTGATGGGACAGTTCCTCTACTGTGTTCCAGGTGGAAAGAGATATAGATGGGATAAAGAATTGCAAGTAAATGGGAGACGACAAGGTAACTTGATCCAGGCAGGGAACAGCTGGATGTTAAATAGCAGTGGAAAGATAAATAAAGAAAAACAGTTCAGTGATTAATTTTCTCTTGCCTCTATCATCCCCCTCTTTCTCAGAAGCACAGTGCACAATTTTCTTTGGCATTAGGAGGACTTCCTTGAACATACTTTTGGAAAACTAAGAGAATGTGCAATTTGTAGCTGCAGGCAAGTCTTGTTTATAGTGTATTCAGAACACGTGTGGAAACTGCCATGCTGGCTTTGCAGCCCTAGGCGCAGACATCTGAGCCAAGGCAGTTGCCACCGCTTTGTCTGGGAAATGTCTGATCCATTTGTTGTATTACTACAAACTGCTTCTAAGCAATGGAGACAGTTTGCTTGCATTTGACTTATATTTGGTGACTATCACGGCCTTCATGGAAGTGGGCTTTGCATTGTTTTCAGTACATGTGCAGCATTTAAGTTCTTGCACAGTCTCATGAAAAGTAAAACTTCACATATTTGATATCAGGAAGTAAGCTCTCTATACCAGAGAGAAACCACATTTGGGCAAAGTGAGGAGAAAAAAAAAACCCCAACCAGTTTTAATGAAACTGAGTTCCGTGCTAGAGGAAAAGATAAGTAGTGACACAATGCAGAAGGCTGTGTAGTATGGTTTTTGCGTGCTTTGGGGTTTTTTTAAACACTCAAAGAAAGAAGAGGGCACACAAATGAAAAATCAGGAGATGAGGTAGCATGATCCTGCTGGCTGTTTAATAAATGCCACAGTACCCAAAAAACAACACTTAAAAGAATACAACCTGAAGGAAACTTCAGAAAGTAAATTAGTAAGATTCTCTTTCTATAGGGTCCCATTCAAAAGCAAGAATATCTGTAAAATAAGCTACATTTAAAGAGTAACTAGATCATGTGGAGACTAAAAGTACAAAAATTCAGAAATAAACCTCTGCCTTGGAAGAATGCCAGTAGGTGGAAGGCAGGCAGGTGCATTCTCACAGCTCTTCTCTCTCAGACTGCCTGGAAATCTTAAGACGCATGACTGAGCATACAAGCAGGCTTTGATTCTCTTCCTACTGTTGCACTCCCCTTGGGTTTAGATCTCAGGTGCCAGAGAAGTGGGCTTTCTGATCAGGCCAGCTTGATAGGAACAGCTCTGCTTTGTTGCAGAGTTTCTGCATAGGGAGAAACATTCTAGGTGTTCAGCCAACAGGTCAGAAGATCAAGTACTTTTCAGCACTCTGTTGGCAGGCTTTTCAGGTGTGAAAGCTAAACACATAAGGTTTGGCAGTATCATGTGAACTTTGCTTTCTCAAGCTCCAGATAAAAGGGAAGGCGGGGTGGCAGGGAAAGCAATGGCAGAGTTTGTTCTAGCCCCATGCAAATATATCAGCACAGAGCATTTTGGCTGAAGACCCAAGTGGAAAAAAAAGCAGTGGAAACAGTCTATTGTTACCACCTGAACTTAAATAAGGACATATGAGGGTTCTTGCCATAATTTAAAGAGGTTCTGATGTACCAAAATGCAGCGCCTCAGCCTGTGTATGTTTGAGATTCTCCACAGAGCACAGACAGCACACACATGATAAAGGTGGCAACACAAAGGGACATGAGAGGAAAGGAAAGCAAACACGTAAACATTCCTTTCACTTGATTTTAAACAAAGTAGCTTTTCATAAATGTGGACCTCCCCATACTTGTTCACCGAAAGCCATGATCTACTGTAAATGTTAATAACAGGAACAACTATGCAGCAGATGAGAGAGATCTCTCAAGACATCCCGATACAAACACTTTCTGACAGAGATGCCTGATCAAAGTTAAGTGTTGCAACAAAGGAGAAGAGGAAGATTTTTTTTGTCACTGGCAGAAAACCATGGCTAACTACATTGGTGTCAAGTGTTGGGAAAGTGCAGACCAAAGTGCAAATGCAACTAAAGATGCAGTGACTGAGGGAAGTAGAAAAGAGCAAGGCAGAGCAAGGAGGTTAAAGACTAGCTCTTCCTGTTCTCCCCTTAATTCTCAGCAGGCGTGATGGCTGGCTGCAGTCACCCACAGGGCCCAGCATCACAGAAAGCACCAGTGCAGCACACGCTGCTGCTTCTGCTGTGCCCCTTCCCCACAAGGCCAAAGCTTTGGTGGACACGAGAACCACTGAGAATTGGATTTAGTATGATAAAGCCAGGAGGACTCATCCAGGGATACTTAGGGAGACAGTACGCTGGGCAGAATAGCCTGGCACTTGCTTCTGTGCCTTCAGAAGAAATAAAAAGAAATTCAGCAAACAGCCATGGCTCCCAGCTTTAGAGCCACCAGACCATCCAAGCAGACAATGCCACTATTGGACAGTCATTACTACTATGCTGGAGAAGGCAGCATAACAGAATTCCCTTCCTCTGTATCAAAAAACCTTCTCACCCTTAGTCATGCCTAGCTCCTGGGTCAGACAGTATCAGACACTCAGATGTGTTCAATCGTCTCAAAGTCACTAAAAATATACAGTTGTCTCCACAGGAAACTATCAAAGGATGTCTTCATTTTAAGGTCAGTTTTACTTGAAGGGGAAATGAAGTAACTGGGAAGGACCTGTGCTCAAAGTTTAAATGCAAATAACAGAAGCCTAAGAAGTTTACCTCTGCTTTAAAAAGATCATTTTTATCTTAACAGCCTTTGTCTTTATAAGCAGCAAAAGAAGGGGGAGAATCAGTTGACTCCTAACATGTACTCACATGACATCCCCTGCACATTGCAAGAGGTGTACATTGGCTAAACCTTCACAAAAACTTGAACAAAACATTTTAGAATCTGATTTCTAAAGAAGCTTCTAAAAAAAGCACCTAGACCTACCAAAAAAGTCTTGATTTCTCTTTCAGGAAATTGCTGTGTTGTACTACTTGAATATACTTCAAACAAAATGTGGAAAACTCCAAAACCGACTTCTCAGTTTCAGTTTAGGGCTACACTGTGAATTATTAGCAGGCAGATCTTGCACAAACCTGTATATCCAATTATGATTTTGGATTTGTGTTATCACAGAACTCATGACTTTAAGCCCAAGGGTTCTTGCTGTAATTTAAAGAGGTTTTGATGTACCAAAATGCAGTACCTCAGCCTATGTGTATGTTGGAGGTTGACAAGGAGACAGAGAAAGCTATCCAGATACTTCATGTTTTAGAGAGATTTTAATAAAACGAGGTAAGAGAAATTGAACGCTATTTCCTTAGGTTTTCAGTTAGAAGTTTCTCTGGTAGTATCTTACATTACAGTATAAATTTGTTAGAAATGCCACAGAAACTGCCTTATTCTTAAAGCGTGGCATGCTGCAACCTTCACAGAGTTATTCCCAGTCTTCAGCTAAATTTTATTACTGTATTCTTGTGAGAACAAAATAAAATTAAACACATTATTTATTAAGCCAAACTTGTCAGAGCTCCATTAATCTTTGATGTCTGGGTTTGCATGTAAATTGTAGACTAGATTGTCTGAATGTCAAACTTAGTCCACCTAAAGCACTTTAAATACCTTCAACTAGAATACTTTTTTCCAGTCAAGAACCTTTCTTTCCAGGTATGGTTCAAAGAAACTAGGAAACTGGTACACAGTCATAACTGTTGTACTATTAGTTCTCTCAGGGATCTAAACATAAGACTTTTTTGTGCATGCTTTAACAGCTTTCATATCCCAGAATCAAGCATACTAGGATATGCAGGTTCTATACATAGATACTCTATTTACATACAATTAAACCCCTGGGAAAAAGCCTGTGTTGGACACCTTCCACTGATGGGCAATTAAAAGACCACACGACCCATGACTCAAAGTTACTTATATGTGCACGTGTGTGGAATCAATTTCAGGTATAATTAAGTGAAGCACAGTGTTAATGACGACTCATATTCCCAGGCAGAACCTTCACTATCATTATAGCCAATAAAGATGTTAATCATCCTGCAGTACAAGCCAACAAGTAACTTTCAAAAACTAGTACACAGCCATACATACTTTATCTCACACAGTTTAACACTGACCTGCCTCTGCCCCAGTGGCAGCTCCATTCACTAGTTCATGACAAGGACTACAGGAGCAGGAGTCCTGCTTGTTGCTTCACTTTGAAGAAATGCTTAGCTGTGGGTACCATCTGTCAGACTGGTTACCTTGTACCAGGGACTGTCATGTCCCAAACTGTCTCTTTGAAGTCTTTGCTGTTCTAATCCAACAATCTTTCAGTTGAAATCTCACTCAGCAACCCTTCAGTTGAAACTGGTTAGCAATCTGGTCTATTAAGTTCTCAGTATCACTGTCTCCAGTTAAACAATATTACTTCAAAGTAAAAACATTTTAAATTAAAGTAAGAAGAAAATCATACTTCCTTCCGAAAGAAAAGGTTTACCCTCCTTTCAGTGAAATATTCCGTGCTTCCTTCTGCAAATTTATGCTTTAAACTTTTGAGAGCGGGCAAATCTATACTCCAGTCAAATCAGTAGGCATGAACAGAGAATTCACTCGTCACCTTACTTCACTGGCACTGGACTTCCTTTTTTGTCAATAGGCTGCTCTCTAAAATTTAACACCTTCTATCAAGACCTCATGCGCACTCTGTATTCTTTAAACAGCACGACTGAATACTGAAAAATACAATCATATGTCACATTTCAGTCTGGTGGGCCGTATCTGACAGGATTGATGATTTTCATCCACTGACCAGTATATGATCCACTCGGTCTCGTTTCTTCCGCCCAAATTTCATCATCTTCTGCCAGTCTGTCTTGTGATTAGGCTCCTTCCTCAGGCTGAACAACTTCAGTACTTCAGCTGCAATGAAGCTCTACAGAACAGTAAGAGTGAGATTTATCACATTTGACCTAAGAAATGAAATGTATGCACAAAGTACCTAAAATGTCACATTACAGAATGCATTAACAGCTTTCTGTTTAGCTAAGAGACATACAGTGTATACGTGAAAGTTACGGTGAAAGTCCTTGAGGCAGAACTACACAGGCATAGCAATTATCAAATCCAGAAGTGGGGGGCGAGGGGAGAAGACACCCACTGCTGTAACAATCTTGAGAACAGAAACTTTCAATTAAACAGTACAGCAAACAGGAGATGATGGCAATTTATTTTGTGGGAGAATTTTAAAGAAAAGCAGGGTGTGAATTTGGTGTCCTTGTGCTGTGCCCCTGCTCCTCCCAGCCACACGCTTTTGAAAGTCTTCTCAACTATCAGAGTAATCTAGACACTATTTCTGTCTTTTCTAGACAGCTAACATGCTGTACCTTCAGAAGGTTAATCAAAATACAGTCAACCCCCCCCCCCCCCCCCCAATTTCAGAAGAAACAGTACAGGTGGAAGTCCCAATCTGTGTCCTGAGGAGCTGTATGGAAGGTTCTTTGTTGAGTGCTTTCAGGGAGACATTATCCAAATGTCCAGCCCTGCAAGTTTAATCTAGGTCCAGTAAGGCTCTAGCTTTTGGGAGTTTTATCCTTTCTTGAGCACTACCACCAATAACAGGATACCTCCCCTGGTTTTCCAAATACAACAATGCCCTCGCCAGTTAAATTTTGGGTCCCTCCAGGCAACTCCAACTGTCCTCGGTGAGGCTGGCACAGGTGTGTCTGAGTAAAAAAATCCAGCTCATCCCATTTGGCCCAACCCTACCACTGGATCCATGCCAATATACACATAGAATTCCACTGAAATCTGCTAAAGCAGCAGCCTGTCAGCTTAGCAATTTTATAAGATCAAGGTCATCCTTGCAGTTCTGCACAGAGAGCTGAGGTTTAAAAGCAACTAGTACTAGCCAAAAGGACAAGGAGGCAAATCTGTTGAATAAAAGGACCATTTTTTTCAGTTTTGTAATCTCATTTCTCTTCTCAACTCTTGTCTTGCTGGATACACCTGTTATGATCTTTTAACACCCAGGCAAGTGCAGTACAATATTATTCATCTCACCTTCCCTGCCTGACAAAGATTTCTTCCTTCCTACCTTGATTTCAGCCAAATCATTTGGATCTTTTACTCGGCGAAAGTAAGCAGATGCAATCCTACACGGTTTCATCCATATAGGCTGATTTAGATTAGGATCCTCAGCGAAGATTTCCCCAAAGACCTCTCTTGTTAAATCAAATACCACCTTAACAATGAAAGAAGTAAAAGTTAAGGCTTCTGTTGTTCATGGCAAACATTCAAAGGGCAAGAACAAAATGCCTGAAGACCGTACCTTTTTATAAACCTGCTTGTTTATGGTGTCTGTGTCCTGCTCCTTGAGGGTACTACTGAGATCTGTATGAAGGCTGAAACTTTGAAGATCATGACCCAGCTCTTTCAGTTTCCAGAGTTCCTCAGCTGCTGCATGCACCATACTTTCTACCTCCACTGCAGTATGAGGGACCGCCAAAGGCTCCTCACTTGGCTTTGTTGGCACCTTCTGCAGTTCTACCTTGGGCAGCACTGCTGGTTCCTCAGCTTGCTTCTGCTGGACCTTACGGGAACTCAGGCCGTAGTCTTCATCAAACCAGTCTTGATCATCTCCCAGCACACTAAGGAACTCCCGATTGAGTTCCAGCTCTGCCAGTCTCTTGGCAAGCTCTTCCTGACCACTGGCACCAAACACTGGACTCTCCTGTGAATTAAGAGCCACAGAGTAAATACGAAAGTGGTGTCATGCTATTGTCTAACTCGGCTTACATTTTTAAATGCTCTACTGCTGTAACTGGCAATATATGCACAAATACTCAGAAAAATAATGAGTTCACAGTAAAATTAGAAATGTTTTGATGCCAATACCTGGGTTTTCTATCATTCCTGATGAATGCTTTAGAGGGCTCCTACAGAGCTTAAAAGACTCTGCATCCTGCCCACTGTCCGTCCTAAATTTTAACTGTTTATGAAAAGTTGAGTGGTTTAAACACTAATAATGTGACATACAACTTTTCACTTCACTTCCCAGCAGTCTCAGATCTAAATCAACAGCCTAAAAGCTTTTAGCAGGTGATGGCTGTTTTAGCAACTGAGCAGTGCTCACACTGGTGCAATGGGCTAAAGCTTTCTGTGATGGTAATATATTGAGATCAATGGCAAAGCAGACAGTTTTACTGGGATCTTCAGCGGAAAGGCCAAGTCCTGTATCTGTATCATTAATGGTTGTTCTGAAGAAGTTTGAACTGCCACTGCTCATGATATATTAGTTCAGTGGATAAAGAAGTGTGACACCTTAATGACCTCCACAGCAACTAATTATGTTTGAAGATTATTATTTTGTATCAAGAATAGACAGAGGTAAGTTTACAATCTACTGTATTTTGCCACTTTTAGAATAAAAACTGAGGTTAAGGATTAAATACAAATTGAACATATAAGCAGAATGCAACCTAAATGAAGTATTTTTCACCTTTATGTGCCAAAATGTGTCTTTCAGCCTGCAGGGCTAACAAAATGAGCTGTGAACTGGGATACACAAGAACTCACATACGTAAAGACAATCTCCACATCACCAAACAGAACTTAGGAGAAAACAAACTGGTGCCACACAGCATTTCTCTGATTCAATCACCATCAGTCAAACGAACAACTGATTCAAATTCAGTGCAAGATGTCTGTTACTCACTGGTCTGGGACACATGTCTGGAGAGGAAAGTTCTTCTCTTTCATCTTCCAAATCAGAACTCAGAAAAAAGTTATTCAGTCCGTCAGGAATCTGCTTTTCTACCTGGTGGGATGGGGTACCGGATTCCTCCTTCACATCACAAAGCTCCTGGTTGCTGAGCTGGATTTTCTCATTCCTTACTTTCTTTATTTGCTGTAACTGATTGACAGTGTCTTTCACAAAATCTCTAAGTAGACTGTCTGTCAGCAAACTGACCCTTTCCAGTTGGTCTTTTGACTTTCCTTCCTCTCTAAATGGTAGTCTAAGCTGGGCTTCTAACTGGTTCTTTTCTTTTGTCAGCAAATCCAGAAGTGGAGTTGCAGGTTTCTCCACAACTCCAGGAGAGAGATCACCTAACTTTTCAGCACATTCTTCCCCCAATGTCTTTTGCCTCTCCAGTTTTTCAGAAAGGAAGTCCGAGATGTCATCCAACTGAACAGTAGAAACCTCATCCACGCCACCACAAACAAGATGAGAAAGGCTGGCCTCGCTTACAGCATGCTTCAGATAACCCACCACTGACTGTTCTTGGGCAAGTGATTCAGTAGCTACAGAAACCTCCTTTATGCTGTTTGCTTTGGAAGATGACTCCTCATCTACCCTTTCTTCAGCTGAGGCTTCTGAAACAGCTGTGTTTGCAGGAGCTTTATCCTGGGAATAGTTCTCTGTTGCATCTCTGCTCTGGCTTTCATCATCTTTGCCTCTGTCTTTCCGCTCAACTTTGTGTTGCTTCTCCAGTCTATCATCGAAGAATGAATCTTCATCCTTATTTGTGTCTAAGCAGCTATCAATACTTTCTGTAATGTGAGAGATTTTTTGAGGAGGAGCAAAAATACCATGCTTTTCTTTGCAGTCAAAATATTTAATACTGTCATAAGTTCCATTATTGTTCCCTTCAGGTTTATCCAACTCCACACCAGCCCAAAACCCTTTGGCAAACTTGGTCAGACCTTTGAATCGCAATGTTCCAGGTTGGACTTTACTCACAAGAACTCTATCACCAATGTTGAAATTTGGCAAACTATCTGTTTCTTCCATGATTGAAACAGAGGCCCAGAGCAGTGATTCGGTAGGGGCTTGTTCTTGCTCCACATCTCTGCGTTCAGTATTTTTTATAAGTTCTGTTGGGGACTTCAGTTCCAATAACCTCTCTGAATGCATGCTGCCAGAGAGAGAGAGAGATCTGTCACTGAGGTATTCACTAATTTCACCATCACTGCCAAGGCTGGTGGATCTGCTTCTGCTGGTCTGTGTGTGCTGTGACCGTGCTGTCAGTGACTGAGAGTCCCTATTAGGAGAGAGAAGAGATGCTTCAAAATCATCTTTGTAACACTCCCCAGGAAGTGTTTCTTCAACTGATGCTTGTTTTCTGGAAGAGGATCCTTCAAAGTCTTCAAGGTATGATAGCTCCTTTTGACTAAAGAGTTGTTCCGAATGAAGACAACCTTTTTCCTCTGCTGATTTGCTCAGCTGGCAAGACAACTCTTCTACACTTGGACCAGTTACAGCATCTTTATCTGCCAGTCTCTGTTCTAAGGTTTCTTCCGTACCATGAAGACTTTCCACAGACAAACCAAAGAGTTCTTTCTGAGAGTGTTTGTTTTCAGAACAGAGAACTTTCTTTGGAAGGATGTCCAGTGAGCTCTCCTGTTCTTTATCCAATGTCAACAAGACATCAGAACTCTCCAAAGGCTTAACATGAGAAATGTCAGTCTCATTTTCCTCAGACTTTATGTATTCCAAGTCTTCCTGTATCTCAGATTTATGACTGAAGGCAGCCGCATCATTGGATACTTTTACCACACTGTTCACTGACCCACAGGAAATCTTCTCAAATACGTCTTTCACATCTTTGAGAAGAGATGATGAGGATACATTATCTAAGGGATCACCAGCTCCTGCTCTGAAACTCCTTGGAGACATTGAGACAGAGGAAGATGTTCCAGAAAGTTCTTCTGCATGGACATCTGTGACAGCCACCTTCTTGATGTGCAGAGACACAGATCTCTCAGTTCTTGATGACACAGCATCTTGAAGGAAAAGAAATTGAATTACAGCAGATCGTATAGCCTGCATTGTTTTACTGAAAACTGCAACCATAGGCAACTAAATTAACATCCAGGCTTCTATGCTAAAAGATACAAACAGGTGTCTTGGAAACATGTATTTCTAGCTGTCCTATGAACGTGAGCAACATGCTTTTAGTTCAGGGTTCTAACACTTTCTTTCCAATTCTGTTCCTTGTACCACTAGTGTACCCTGTACCACTGTAATGCCATAAAATACTGAGCCCAGGGGTAAAGGCTCTGTTATTTGTTTGCAAGCCACAAATGCAACCAAGATTAGAATGGTAGATAATGATCCACAGCAAAACATTAAGTAGTATATATAAAAAAACCCCTTATTCCTAAATTCTTCATTATTTTTGATTTCCTTACTTTCCTCAAGTGATAAAGGAACAAAAATCAGGAAGAAGGTTGTCACGTAATTATGGTTTCACACAAATCTCAGCAAGAATAAAATTAAATATTGAATACACAGGAAACAGCAAAAGCAGAAGCCTACCAAATAAAAATAGTAAAAAATATAGGTTGAATATTATGACTTTATGAAGCCTGCATGCTCTCTCTTGAATCAAGAATTAAAAGATTAAGGCATACCAAAAATATAACTGAAATACTTGTTTACAATCACAAGGAAGTTTAAACAAGTCAGTCTTCAAGATCTTCATCTGTAGTATAGATTCTTTGAGTTACATACCTGTATGCTCTGAAATGGATTCCAAAGATGCTCTGGATCGCTCTGATTCAGCCAGTGATTTCCAGTTTTTAGTTGTCTCAGGCCTAAATTTGAAAAAAATCAGATTGCATGAACCATGGTTACAGAGTGTGCTCTGTTTTTTTTTTGTTAAAATAGATAAAAATGGAAATACAAGCATCTATAATTATAATACCACACTAATGATAACATAAAGAGTTTGTTTTGTCAACATACTATGACCTTAGAAAATAGGAATGGGTACAGAGAGTAGAGTTTAGCAAGGCCTGGAAAGCAATTTTTTAAAAGACTCATCAAACTTTAGCCTTGTTTACATCCAAAAAGAGAAAAAAAGAAAATAACTTTTTTTTAATTACTTGCATGCACTAAAATTGCACCATCTGCTGGAGAAAATTAAACACTTAAAAATACAGTAGGAAGTGCATAAATCAGTTGAATCTCTACCTTTTAAAAGCTAAGATCTAAACCAGATTTAAGTTGCAAAGATGAATGGTTTGCCTTATACAGTGCAGCAGGCATGATGGGTGACCAAAATGGGAGAAAATTCCTTCAGTTCAATACAACCATTTGGCACAGTTCTTGCACAACTGAAAATTATTTTTATTGGTAAGAATTACCAAGTTTAGAAAGAACTTGAAAATAAGACCTGAAAGGCTGGGCAGGACAGGATTGAGATGCATATGATTACAGGGACAGTACATCTTGGGTTTGATGAGACCAGCTAATAGGTCAGCAGGATACTGTCACTGTCCAACACTTCAAGGAAGAGCAGGTACCAACTTTCCTTGCACTCATGATTTCTGCTAAAACAGCATTCACCACAGTTTCAGAATAATCTCAAAAAGAAGAAGAAAGCCCAGTTACCTATGGAGTGGTGGCGCCTTGATCTTAGGTTTTTCAGCAGCAGCTGAAGATAGAGTTTTAATCTGAGGCTTGGCTGTGGGTGATGCCTCCAGATCTTGGCTCAGCTCTGCTTCAGTTTTCTTGATAAACTCATCATACGACTGCACATGGAAAACAGTTATGGGTGTTAGTCTACTAAACCATAATTATAGTTCAGCAATCAAAACCTATTAAATGAATGAAGGATACACAATTTGTCTGTAAAAAAAATATCTGTTTAACTTCCTAAAGCTCTACAGTCGTGAATCCTAGAAGTTTGAATACTTTACTTTCAAAAACAAATTACATGAGCATCACACTCGTTAATCCAAGCTAGGATATTAACATGTATAAACATACATAAGCCCCATGAATACTGATAGCAACCCATTAAAGATATACATTTTAAAAGAGAATGGCATTTTTGCCTCAAGGCTCTGGTTCATTATTGAAAACAGTTAAATAGCCAGAACACAGTCAAACTTCTATCGCAATAATGTGTCTTTCACAGCCATCAACACAATATTCTGCCAACAACATCCATACTATAATGATTTATCCAAGGCTAATAATCTTTTACTTTGCCCTTCTTCCTACTGTTCCTAACCTCCAGTTGTTTGATCAAGCTGGCTTCCTGGGCCTTCAGTCTCTCCTTTTGTCTCTTTTTCTGTTCCTTTTTCAGCTGGTAAACCACAGACTTCCTTTTCCGTAGTTCATCCTTCAGGGCCCTGATCCGTCCTTCAATGTCACTTTGATCAGATGTGGTTTCTGAAAAAGTTTAGTTTTAGTCTTTGTAAGCTTGCACCTCACAAAATGGTTCTACACAAAGCAATAAACAGTCATTTAATAAAAGCAAAATATGGTACGAACAAAATATCAGAGAATTTAATGCCAACATGTTAATCTTATAACAAGACTGAAAGTGGGATCTCAGATTTGTAAGGGTAGTAGATAACACAGGAAAGTGTTGCAAAGGCTCTGATACATTGTAACAACATACTCTGTAACAATAAAACTTGTTACCAAACTTGCTCACATCAACCGTCCATGTTTATGCTGTCACCTCATTAACTGCTTATGTCAGCTGTTGCAGAAATTAATTTTTTCTGACATATTTAAAAATATGATCACTCAAAGATGCATACCAAAAATATAAGTGAAATATTTGTTTACAATCACAATATACAGTTTCATTCTATAGGGTACACTTCACTGAGGAGAACTTCACTTGGATTCCAAAAAAGTTTAGGTTTCTGGCCCATTTAGATTTTCCACCACCTAGATGAAATACATCTATGAAATGAAGAGCTGACTGGTCAATAGTTGGAAAGAAAGTAAATTTGAACAATGCAGACATTTTCACTGTTGTCAGGCCTCAGGATGACAATTTATTCAGGGTGAATGGGGGTAGCATTGAGCTTAGACATGTGCTAGACTATGCAATAACAGCTTATAAAAGCTATCTGGCATATCTTTGCTCCAAGTTCAATTTCACAGATCCTCCTATGATGCCATTATTAACTGTGGCTATTTTCCACCTGGGCAATTTTTTCTTAACCGCTATCCTTAGTAGTTTTAATAAGATCTCTTTCATTCCTCTCTATTCCTACCCAGAACTCCCTGCAACCTGGTCTTCTCGTCCTTCTGATGATGTTCTACCTCTTTTCCCTTGGGACACAGATACTTAGATCCATTCCCTGCATGATAACCCCATTCTACCAGTAACTCTGCTACCTCATTATGCCTGCTGTAACAACCTGTCAGTCTCTCAGACCTCCCAGACTTTATAGAGACTGCCTCAGTGTCTCATTCTTTTCTGCCCACTTGTTTATTGCTTTAAATGTATACCAACACAGTGTAAAACAAGAGCCTCATCCCAGACTGGTGCTACCACAATTAAGTATCAACAACTCTTCAAAATATTTATCTGACATAGCCTTACTGGAGCTCCTCCCTGCAGCTGATGTCCTGCTTCCTCTTCTATAGCAGCAGCTGCCACACCTAAGAGAAGGATCTTAGCTGGTTTGCTTTTCTAACGCTCAATATTATCTATGTTTTCTGGACCAAAAGGCTTGGATGCTCATAAACATCAATGGCTTTAGTGAACATCCTAGAAAGTAAGTCACCAGTATTATTTGGTCAGCTAGCAGGAACAGCTGAACGTTTTGCTAATCAGTCTCATTTTCTCAAGACAACAAGCCACCATAACGAAGGATTTCATCACTGACACCAGCCAGTAAATACAATCAAATCACTGTATTCTTTTTCCATTAACAACTGCTATTAACCATTTAGAGAATTTTTTTAAAAAAAACAAACAACCCAGGACAAAAATACTGGAAACGCACTTGCTAATCAGGACTACTTTATGATGTCACTGTAATTAACAACTGAACAGTAAGTGACTACTGTTTAATTATAGCTCTTCTTGATCAACTCATAAAAGGAAAGATCTGCACATGCTTTCATCTTTGACAATCTTATGCATCAGACTGTCACAGCAGTGATTTCATTACTACTCAGCAGCCTAGAAGATTTGTCTCTTTACAATGGAATGATTTATTGTGAAACCAGTACCATCCTGATTGGCTTCCCACCTCTTATATCTTTCTTCAGCATTTGAAATCAAAGACTGCAAATAATTTATTTTACAAAAGTTTATTTTCATGATCATGGTTGCCTGCTCTACTTTTCATGCTGCCATGATAACAGAGCTATACTGCTTCTAGAGCCAGTCTGTATTCAGGGGGACAATCATGTCTGTATGCTGCTGAAACATATTCTGTTTTCCTACAACATGAGGAGTAGAGCAGTGTCACCTGTTAAAAGCACAGCTAACCTTGGTATTTTTAAATTCCAAGACCACCCTAATGATTGACTTCTTCATACCTGTTTGCAGAAACCTGCACTGTTTTCAAAAAAAGAAGACATAATATATAAACCTTCTTGCATTAGGACCTTCTTAAACTGAAGTAATCCAATTACATCATGGGAATATATTCCCATAGAACCCCAAAGCCTTGGCATTTTCCAGGAAATTCTCTCTGCCTCTCCACATATATGTCTGCATTTCAAGTTTACTTGTTAAAA
This sequence comes from Athene noctua, assembly GCF_965140245.1. Taxonomy (NCBI): domain Eukaryota; kingdom Metazoa; phylum Chordata; class Aves; order Strigiformes; family Strigidae; genus Athene; species Athene noctua. The sequence continues at coordinate 31,354,680 of NC_134041.1, forward strand.
GCAAAAGCTTTGAAAAGGGAATTTAAATGCAAGCAGACACTACACTTACCTGACTGTGTCACAGACAAAGATTCATCAGACCAGTTGTGAGATATCTGATGAGACTTCACAGGTGAGCGTAGCTGTCCTCCAGTTCTGTGGCTGCCTTTGCTGGAATCTTGCTTTGATACAGATATGCTGCTTTTGGGAGGAGACTATGGCAGAAGAAAAGGACAAATGAGTAATTGCTTGTAAAGCTCAGTTTCAAAGTAGGAGATCACTGTCATCACAAGTTAGTTACAAGGAAAGAACAGTATAGCTAGAGAACATCTCATAACCAGCTATCTTAAGAAGAATTTAATCTTAAGTTTGCTAGACAATAAAACAAAAATATCAAAAGCAGCAATAACTGACTGTTTACTTTGAGCTTAGATTTCAGTACACCTGCTTAGACAACTCTGTTACTACCTAAGTGAACTGACATGGTTCTGACTCACAGATGTTCAATACAGTTTATGCAATCTTACTTGGTAACAATGACGGCAATAAGAACCCATACTAAAAATATCTGTGAAACCAAAAGGACCATTTCATGTAAGAGGTGCAAGATGCCATTTCTAAATCAGTAAAACAACGGAGCACTATTTTGCTGCAGCCAGGAAAAAAATTCTAACAGCAAATATTCTTCCAAAATGCTCTTACTGCTGCAACATTATACACACCTAGAACATAACCTCTGGCACTAATTAGACATTTTACCTTCCTACCTTCTCATAAAACTTTCCAAGAAAGTATTTGAAATAAGTCTAGAAGGGCAGTTCTATTACCTCTCAGACACTGCATTTTCTGTTTCACTGATTACAGGGCAAAGTTATCAGGATGAAACATCAAAATTATCAACCAAGAAGTAGTAACAGTTGGAACAGAACAGTAAGGCAGAACTAGCAACAAGCAGACATAATCTGAAACACAAAGGACTGTGCATGATGTTATAGCTCTGCTTCTTCATCCCATAACAATATTTTGGGATACATCACTTGCAAGTAGAGCAAAACGGAAAAACAGAGCATAGTTTCCATGGCCTCAAAGAATTTATAAAATGGTAACAAGCTAGCCTACAGCTAATTCACACTGGTAAATTGGGTCAGCGTTCCACCACTTAATACCACATACCTGTGACGTATGCAAAGCATGTTGCAAGACTACCCACAAGTTTAAAAATATCTAAACTGTGCTGAAACCACCTTTCCTCAAGACTTCAAAAAACATATCTGATCACAGTGTTTATTCACAGTAATGTAAAATGGTATTGCAAACACAGAGAATAGTTTAACCTCTGCTTTGACAGCTGGGCGGCTATACTTACTACTTCTCTGATAGCCTTTTACAAGTGTAAGACTATATAGCATAAAAAGCTCACTCACAAGTTTGCCAGGTGAGGTAGAGGACTTGAACTCTTCAGAATAAACCATTTCTTCATTAGTTGTGCTCTGATCTGGGCTTTCTGGCTGTCCATGGCCCATAGTCTCTGATGGGACAGACTCAGCAGCTAGACTGCCAAGATCTTCTGGGATAGAGCTTTCACTGTTCAGATGAGAGCAAGGCAGCACTGGAGACTCTTCTTCACTAGCCGTTTCTGAGATCGAATAATGAGAGAAAAAAAACCAAAGCGCCTAAGAACTAGTACTGACTTATATCCTTTCAGAGATACTGCTACCTGCATATAAAGTAGTAACTGCTACCAATACATGTCAAATTGATAAGTGTTATTTCACTCACCTAGACACCGAGGGTGGAATATTTACCAGGAACAAGCATGTTTACCAGAGAACTATGATTTAAGACTGCCAAACATTCTTAGTGATCACTGAATATCTAAAAGAGGTTTTCAGGATATTCTAACATTTTCTAGACAACGCACTCCAAAAACATTGTTAGGGAAACCTGTCCTTCCAGTTGACCATACACCAGCAAGAGTCACTATTAGTCTGAAGAAGTCATGAAGGAGCATATAATCTGCAAGCCAGATCTTGAATTTAGAACTGATTGCTTCCTTTACAGTAGTTGCAGAAAACATTTTAATGTTATGATTTCATCATGAGTGTCTCAACTGGCAACAAGTAAAACAGTAAGTTGGGTTTTCAATACTTGTGTTTACTAAATTCCGCAGGAGTCAAAACATTACTGAGGCAGCCATGGAGAACTATTCAATATTTGAGCAAAGGCTGGGGAGAGGAACAAATTCTGAAGCAGGGCTGTGCTCCAATGCTTACTGCTAGATACAATTAATAGCAACCAAGTGTATTTTCTCCTCTGTTGATGAGGATTCAGCATTCATGCTGAATTTTTGTTCACTGGAACTTACTGACTCATACACTTAACATCTTTAAAATGTCTTACAATGCCTAAAATCCACATGACTGTTTTCAGTAACAAGTGTAATAGGGCATAATTCTGAATTCCCTTTGCACATTCGAAGGACATGCTGCCTGCTTTCAGCAAAGTGGAGAAAAAAGGAAAATTGATTATTTCTAGAACAATCCCTGAAGCGTCATTATTTTCTCCCACTGCAATTCACTTATGCACTTCATGCTGAAAGTACGGTCCACTTAAGCCAGAACAGTAAAGCTGTAGCTCCCAAAACTGGGAACTTATTTTTCCTCACAATAGCATCATTTATACTAACTACAGCCTAGCACACTTTAGCACAGTCGCAGATTTCAAACAGTTACAGTGCACTAACAACAGAGGGAAGAAAAAAATGCTTTCTATTTTTTTGAAAACATAGACAAGGGGAAAGCAGTCCCTGATAAGTCATCCTCACCATCAGTAATAAGGCTAACAGGATAGACACTTTGAGCACTACAGGGGAAAATGGTTTAAAGAGATCAAGTTCAGAAGATGATCAGCAAAAGATCATGCAATATTTTTGTTTTGAAAGACAGAAATATAGTTTAAATTGTATGTAAAAAAGTCTGATGGGCCTATGCTACACTGTTCACTTGAGAAGATATGCAGCAAAGGAGGAATACACATTTAACTAAGGGGTAAAATAGGGCTAAAAGAACAAGACAACAGAAAGCAGCAGAGAGTATAGAAACTGAGATTCTAGGAGTGTCCAGAGAACAACCACAACCAAGATGTCAAAAATGGAAGAAAGTGCAAACCTAAGCAACTGCTGTGTCAAATATGCTTTACTATTGTCATTTGCATCACTTCCCCCCTCTTCTATTACCTTTGGGCTCAGTTCTCTGATCCCCCAGGTCTTTTCTGGCTATTTTGGTTTTGAGTAGCTCTTTTTCCCAGGCAGCTAGAGCCTGCTTTTCTATCCGCCGTATTTCTGCTTCCTCTGCATCCAGGCGGCGTTTCCACTCCAACAATTCTTCAGCATGTTGTCGACGCTGCATCAGCTTCTGTTCTCGCTTAGTTAGGAACCTGACAGACAAAGCAGAAGACAATGAGAAAACAGCCAACCACACTCAAAGGTCCCAATACCTAGATGCTCTACTGCCACAGTTCCCAGAGTTATAGCTGTTCCAACTGTTTTCTAGGATAATATCCCCACTAACTACTAACTCCTAGACTTCTAATGTGCTGCTGAAAAAACCTGCAAGTACACAAGAGTTCTTTTATTTGCAGTAAGTAAAGTCTACAACATACTGTAAACATGCTGCTGAAATTTTAAAGATCTTCAAAATCACTAAAAGTGCTACTAACTATTTGCTAAAATTAATAGGTTAAGTTCCCAATTTCAGGACAACAAAAGTACCTGTGGTATTAAACTGGAACCCTCAAGAAAGCAGTGACTGTTTGAAAAAAGAATCTTTCCTTTTGCTAATCCCAGTGACAGAAAAATTGTAACCCCAGTTGCCCCACAGTTCTTTTCAAATACAGAATTGTAAGAGAAGATTCTGTATTAGTAATTCTGAATTACTGGAGCTTTTATCCTTCTTCCTTTAAGCATTATCTCTATGTATTGCCACACTTAGAATGCTAATTGTGAGTTGATGGCATCCAGAGAATAAGGATACAGGACTACATTTTCCCAGCTACTAATATATCTGACTGCTAGTTTAAGAGTAGATAAAAAGTAAAGCTCATGCTCAAAATTAGCAGATATTTTCTTTCTGACAAATATTTCTTAGGTGATCAGTGAAACCTCATAAATTAGGAAACTCTTACAGAACTTTGTAGGTATGAATAGGTTTTTGTGTGTATACTAGTTCTGTCTGCCCACTCTTGAGCAACAGCATCTCTGGTCTTACACTGTAGTAACCAAGACCAAAGGATTCAACCTTTAAGACAGTAAATAGAAGCTAGTCCAACACCAATTGCACATACTTCCTCTGACATGCCAAGTCTAGTGAAGAGCGTGTATCAATCCATTCATCTCCTACACTGATATTTTTAAGATGTCATAGAATCATTCTGTAGAAAATACCTGGTGTGCCAGCTGGAGTAATAGTTTATCATTCATAGAGAAGGTGTGGTGCCTAAAAAGGCAGTCTTCAAAGACTTGTGATACCTGGATTTGCAAATGCCTTTATAATTTGTAACTTTCAAGCCACCCCAAACACTTAGCATCAAAGTTTTTTATCTGCAAAGCGAGTAATAATTTCATTTGTGCTTTTTAATCCCTCATGTTTCAAAAACCCCTTTTATTTCCGGAGACTGGAATGACCAATTGGCTAATCTGCAGGTCTCACCTGCTAAGGGACATTTCTTGTTTGCTCACTCAGTGTTCATTCTGTTCCCTGGAAAACTGAGCTGGCAGTTGATCAAAAAGGTAAAGATTCAGATAAGCCCTTCTCTAAGACAGATGCAGGTAAGGTGGACAAGTTATGATGTGAAGATAAAAGTTTTCGAAGACAGTAAGACATGCACACAATCTTCTTTCCTATGGTCAAAACAGGAGTAGTTGAAAAACAGAAGCATCTCAGTGTCTCTGGAACACCTGCCACTTTCAAGCTGACAGATTCCATCATTTTGTGCATTACTTTATCACTTTCTACAGACAAACATCAAACATCATCTACTCTTAGACAAAACCGACAGATTAATATCATTAAGACACTAGACTACCAACACTAACTGCATTACAAACATGACATGGACAGTCATGCTTATGTCGTCTTTCACCAGCACTATCAGATTTATCAACTCTTACTTTCAGATACACATCAGTTCCAACTGTCTAGCAGATCGTGTATTTGGAACTCATTATGGAGGTCATTATTACAATGATCTCAATGCAAAAGGCAAATTCTTCCTTCACCCACTGTTTAATTTCATCAGAGTGTCTGGATCTTCACAGTTTACTGAATCTTGAGGGAGGCAAGTCCAGTTGAAATAAAATGCAAGAGGAAGGCTGAAATAAATGGATTCTAAAGAGCAGGACTCCTTAAAAGCAAATGTCAAATGAATTAAGCCAGAAGACTGCAGACAGGAGAATTAACTAAATGACCATGAAACTAATCCCACAAAAAGACTACTTAATAAGAAAGAGAAGTCAAAAGAAGTGATGGGAGAGAAAGAGGGTTCCAACATTCAGCCTACAGGAAGAGGAGGATAAAGCAGCATGGCTAAAGACACAGACCCTTTTACAACCCTGGAGTTTAAAAGGTCAGAGCCACAGGGTAGCATACACACTGCCTTAATATTTACTACAGCCTAGAGAGTTCCAGTTGCAATACCAAGGGTACATATTTATCCTCAAAAGCAGGGGCACCTTCACAGAAAAAAATGCAAAACCACATCTGGCATCTGTGAAGCTGGAGATCTGGGGAAGCAAAGAAGGAGCGGCAGCACTCAGCTTACACCAGCATGATTTCAAAGTCTAACTATTTATCTGGTGCTAACATTACATATTTTATCCATGCATTCCAAATATTAACCTGGAAGCATTAACCTGCTGCTCTAACCTGTACTTATACATTCATATCCAACATATAATGACTTTAAGCCCAAACTACACAGTTTCAGCGGCTATTTCGAAGTAGTGACCAAGCAGTAGGAGCCAAGTGAACTGTCTGCCACTCAAGAACGCAGTAGGAATAAGAGGTAAGCATCACAGACTAGTTTCGGTTGGAAGGGACGTTAAAGATCATCTAGTCCCAACCCCCTTGCCATGGGCTGGGACACTTTCTACTAGATCAGGTTGTTCAAAGCCCTGTGCAGCCTGATCTTGAACACTTCCAGGGAGGGGGCAGCCACAGCTTCTCTGGGCAACCTGTTCCAGTGCCTCACTACCCTCATCGTAATAAATTTCTTCCTTAATTTGGATCTACCCTCTCTAATCTACCAAAACCCATTATCCCCTGCCCTATCACTGCAGGCCCAGGTAAAATGTCTCTCTCCACTTTTCTTGTAAGACCACTGTTTATACTGAAAAGCCACAGTAAGGTGTCCCCCGAGCCTTTTCTTCTCCAGGCTGAACAACATCAATTCACTCAGCCTTTCTTCACAGGAAAGGTGTTCCAGCCCTCTGACCATTTTTGTGGCCCTCCTCTGGACCTGCTCAAGTAGGTCCATGTCTTTCTTGTACTGGTGCCCCCAGAGCTGGACACAGTACTCCATGTGGGATCTCATGAGAGCAGAGCAGAACAGAGGGGGAGCATCACCTCCTTGACCTGCTGGCCAATTTTTCATCCTCCAGCATCTTCAAATCCTTCTCCACAGGGCCTCTCTCAATCCATTCATCCCTCAGTCTATACTGATACTGGGGATTGCCCTAACCCATGTGCAGGACCTTGGCACATGGCCTCGTTGACCTTCATGATGTTCACACTGGAAAACTCCTCAAGCCTGTCCAGGTCCCTCTGGATGGCATCCCTTCCCTCTAGTGCATCAACTGCACCACGCAGCTTGGTGTCATCCACAAACCTGCTGAGGGTGCAACTCAATCCCACTGTCTATGTCTATTAATAAAGATCTGGAAACAGTGAGGAAAGTGTCAAAAACGTTCACTGATGAAGAACCCCTTGACTTTCTAGGACTGAACAGAGCATGCTCTATCAAAGAGTCGATCACTTGAGAAAGATACAGTTACCTGACCAATTGGTTGTAGATATACAGCTGGAATTTGGGGTGGAGGTTGGGAAAACAGACACTGAGAGAGGCCCAGTGGTGAGACGTAAAGACAGAGAAGAAGTAGTGAACAGGAGAGCAGTGTCTACAAAATAAGGAGGAAGAGTTTAACACTAAGATAGCAAAAAAGGCAGAAAGAACAAGAAAAGGACAGCATCTAGCAAAGAACTTGAAAATTAATTGCATTTAACATTGTATAGTTATTACCCAACATCTCAAGTAGAAAAAAGTTAAAGACAAGCTATTTTCACATTGCTGTATTTTTCTTTAAATTTTGGAAGGAGTTTTATTACTTTGATGCAGACTCCCACACACACCAGTTAACATATCTTAACCTAATCTTTTTGCAACTCCTGCTATACTAACTGTTGATAAGAGTATATTATTAGCATTAAATAGCACACTGTTTTTGTAACATGAACATTTGCTAGTCTGAAACTTTAAACACATTTTCATTCACCTGGTGAAACCTCGGTAAAATTACTTGTCCAAAGGTAAGCACCAGTGAAATGGGGAGTGGAAAAAAAAAGTTTTCATAAAATGAGCAATTCCAGGAAAAGTCTGACATACACCTGTAATTCAACTTCTACCTGCTGTTTTGGTTTTTTGGTTTGTTTGTTTTGTTTTTGCAACAGAGTGCAGACTTGGTCTCAGAATACTTATGGTATTGCCTCTTTCACTTGAAGCATTAACTGCAGAAAGATAATGCCTATTGTTTTTTAAAAAAAAATCTACAGAAGATGTGCTTAAAATGGTATTTCCTAATGAATTGCCATTTTAAGCTAATTCCTACTGAGTTATCATATTTATAGAAAAATACCATGCTCGATATAGCTCTATCAACTACAATGCAAGCTAAGAAGCATATTAAGGAAAAGCAAAAGAAAATGAGCATTTAATTAGTTCTGCTGTTGCACAGATTATCATTAAAGTTGCATATGCAAGAAAAGCAAGGGGAAAGTGGTTAATTCTCTTTGACAGAGCATGCTCCTGTTCACATGCAGGCTACACAGACTCATCAATTAAAATTAAAATAGAACTATTCTTTCATTCCCATCTTAGCAGAAGAGAAATATTAAAGCTGCTTCAAAAATTAGGAAGCCAAAGGATTTCCACCTTGCTACAGAGTACAGCAAATCCAGCATAGCAGTTTTTCCCAATTCCTTCCTCCAGTTCCTTTGTAGTTTACTTGTCATTTGGCTTCTTTCTTTTTGCCATATCTCACAACCGGATTGATTCCCTTCAAATGGCAGCTTTCTATCATTACACCCTAAACCAAATGTTTTACTCTATTACGTTCATATTATTCTTAGGTGTTTTACAAATAAGGACATCAAAAATAGATACCAAGTCAGCACTATTTTTCAATCAATAAACACTGCTATCACTATCAAAAACCTGTAAAAGGTGTGCAAAAGCTAGAAAGTTAGAAAGACTTAGTTCTAGAGAATCGTTTACGTTTACACAAAATACTACTTCCTTTGATCATATATAGCAATCCAAGACAAAACCATAAAAACAAAAATACATGACCACATACATCACATCACACACAATTTCCTCTTGTTCCAGCTCAAATCCTCCTATCCACCTTCTGAAAAGTATTCTCCAGGTGAGTAATATTTTGGACTGACAAGATGTCTTTAAGGGTTGAACATACTTTGTATCTACTACTATTCCTTTTAATAGTAGGAACAACTATTTATTAATATGTAACTCTTTCTTCAATCATAATTGTCACTTAGAAATGAAGGCACTTTTAAAAAAGTAAGATTTCAAAAACAATATTGACAAAACCACTACCTGATAAAAAAGTGGCAAAGGAAGTCTTGAATATAAAAGTATACTTGTGATCTCTTATAGCATTAATACAGTGTTAAAACTATATACTTGTATACTTAATACTCATAGTGTTAATATCGTATTAATACTATATCTCAAAATTCATAAGCTGTAACATGGTTTTGTATCACCATTTGAAATTTTATATGTTGAATCTCAGATAGAAAAAAAAATAAGATAAAGACCCTCTTTTGAGCAAGAAAAAAAATAAGATCAGAAGAAAAATCTTGGGGTTTTTTAAACCCTAAAGTCAACATGGCCTACAGAGCACACCTGTTCAAGCCCCTATCCTAAGCCATTTATCAGTCTCAAAACATATTTTGAGAAAAGAGTTTGCTGCTGTAACAATAGGGTAGTTTTCACATGACTTAAAATGCTAAGAGTTTAGTTTTGGAAATATGACACTTCAGAAACTTGAAATCATTTGTGATTTTGGCTGTTTGGTTTACCAGATCCTACCAGAAGAATCTGAATAAAATAACAATCAATTCAGGCTAGAACGTGAAGACCATGCAACTAGAACATGTTTTTTCCTACTTACATCAAATCCTCTCTTACTACTACTGTTTTTTATCTTCATATACAAATACATGCAAGCGTGGGGAACGTGCTTCTCAAATGATTACAAGCAAATAGGGTGCTAAGGAGTCACAGACAGCTTGTCTTTACAAGTGGCAGTGATATCTTTTCGATGTTTTATCCAGCTGTGTTAGGAGTCTCAAGAGAAAAAATATTACAAAGATCACTCGTACGGACTAAAATATAGTGACCAGCCTTGGTTACACGTTCCAAAAAATTGTTTAAGTGAAGACTATTTCTTGTGGTAACTGGCAGAGGGCAGACTCTCAATGGATTAGTCTCAAGTAAGAGTTTAAGGCTTCAAACTAATGAACACGGTAAAGCATTTGGGATGTTTAGTGCAGACAAAGTAATTCCTACACTGAAAAGATGCAGAAGCATTTTTTGATTCAATAGAATTTAACAACTGAAATCAACAGATTCAGTCTTAGTTTGCAGAGCCAGGAACTGCAGATATACTTTGTTATTTCCTCTGGAGACTAACGACAGTTTACAATTTTTTTCCATCCTCTGGGCCACACAGGAGGAAAAGAAAGGTCTTACTAACTGCCTGTCTTCTCAAGTCACACACATATCACCTCCATTAATTAAGAAAATACTTACAGAATTCAGCTCTAGATGATTTCAATGCAATTAGAATTGAAATTCAGCAGCTGAATAAGGTAGAAATCACATGTCTAACAAGCTCAATGACTTTGTGAGCCTGATCTCAAACTCAGTTCCTAATTTTTGCATAAGACTATTGCTATTTATAATTTATGCTTCAATTCAAGATAAAAACTGGTACTGTAATTCCAGAGTCTCACACCCTGTATTTTTTTCCTTTAAAATAAAAGGGGAGATACAAAATACAGGCACCATTTTGACCATTTGACTTCAGGCCTCTCACTGCAAGAGGAACTCTGACAAGATGTACCATCAAGGCTGGAGCTTGTCCAAGTTCCTTCTATGTACAAACATCAAGATCTCTTAAGTTGATGTGCTTTTACCAACTCTATCAAGTACAAAGAATATTAAAACCAATCTTCTATAATAAAACCTCAGTTACTAGTTTGTATCTCAGAATTTATGCAAGAATTTTAATGTCATATTTTAAAGACTGTAAGATTAATATAGTTCTATTAATGCTTCCAATCAGCTATTTTTTATGCAAATCAAAGTGTATGTGATATCAATATCTCTGATTTTTCTGACAGCCAAACTAACTTCTTCTATTAAAATAGTAAACTTTTGTATAAGAAAAAAAATTAGTTACTTTTCATCCATTCTGCTGCGCATTTTTTTAAGTTTCTGCATAATGCTACTAGTCTCACTGCTGGAGATTGAGATTGGGGAAGGGCTGCGGGTTTCTGCATCAGTTGGAAGTGGGCTAGAACCACTGCTCTGCTTGATATCATCCTCACTGTGAAGTTCCTGTAAGGAGGGTTAAAAAAACAAAACACAACATTAAAAGTAAGATGTTATGCTACAATTTTTTAAAAAACTGTGTTAATTTAGTTTACTCCTTCCACAGATTACATCAAATACTACTTCAGATAAGTCTGTCCACCTGAAAATTTAAATTAAGGTGGAAAATGAAGTTAATTGACACAAAGTTTTTTAGTACACCCTTTTTCTCCATAATTTAAGTTCTCCCCTAACTGTATCCAGAACAAAAAACCCCATCAGAATTCAGTTACCCAACCAGGAAAACAACCTTCTGTACTACTATTGTTAAACTTGTGTCTCCAAAAAATTTTGTAAGGAGGCAGACAGTTATCAAAATCCCATCTCTCTATCTCATAAAGCAATGCAAGAAACTTAATGTAATGACACCAACACACACACAAAGCAGCAAGTTTTGGGTTTAGCATTTACATTTAGTACTCTGGGGTATGACAAATAATCAAACAAAATAAGAGCCCATGAGATCTAAGCATCAAACCCCTCATATTCCCAAAGTCATTAGTTAAGCCTGAGAATGAACAAACACCACCTACTGCCCAGTTAAACATCTTATCACTTCTACAAATGCATTTCCTTAAACAATGCTTTAAAGAAATTAAAGATAAAATTTCTGAGATAAAGAGGATGAGACTGTTTTCAGGCAGACAAAACTTACACGTGATAGGTCCAATCTAGTAGCTTTCCATTCTTATAAACACTGAAATCAAATACCAGCTGCACGGCCAAAGAGGGAAGACTCCAGCTTCTGTAGTGAACACTTACCAGCTTGTTTTCTCCTGCAGATTTCAGTTTTTCCTGCAGTTTCATTGTAGTCTGACGGATTCGTTCTATTTCTGCCTGCTGTTTAAGGATTAGCTGCCTCTCCTTCCGAGCAGCCTTGTTAGCCTCTTGAAGACGCTTAATTTCTGCCTTTTAGGTATAAAAGATTAAGCATAAGAACTGCAACAGATAGCTCTCAAGAACGCACACTAAAGCTGCCATCCTTGCTATGGGTTTAAAATGACTGCAACTACATGATGAAGTAACTAACCTGAACTTCAGTAGCAAAGAATAGATTAATTAATACTTTTAAGTCTTAACGAGTGAGATTACTGATACAGAAGGATCCTTTAAAACAATGTGTTAAAAACTACCAAAATGAAAATAAAACATTCGTAAGAAATACTGCTAGCTTCCTCTCCAAAATCCTGATATGGATTTCTCTCAATTCCTAGATTTTACAGTCTGAAACGTTTAATGCCCACACAGGGGTTCCAACAGGATTTCCCTAGAGGGCATCAGCTACCTTTTCCTGTTGTAATCTCAGCAACAGACCACGCTGCCTCTTTCGAATAGGAGGCATCTTATCATCCTCTCCCTTGTCTCGCAAATGCCTGTGAACAGATTGGAAGAAAAGACTAAATAAGAAAAAAAGTGTACAACAACAAGCTTTTTTTAAAAAAACTTTAAAGAGTAAAAAAAAGTTTACTTATCCTAACCTGCAGAAGAGTATATGCCTGCACTTAATCACTGGCATGCTCTACAGTGGAATATTTTGTACTGTTTAGTCAGACATGCACAATAAAGAGGCCAACACAGGTAATACAAGATCTCACATCACTGGGCAGAAGCTCTGCAGAGGCAGCAACTGGGCAGAAGCTCTGCAGAGGCACATGTGCTCACATTTGAGAAAGACATAAGGAAGGACACTTGTGTCACTACCTCACAGTCCTTTCTCAAACCCACAACAACAAGAAATTGGAAGAAAATGCGTGGTGAACAGTGGTACTCTCATGCAGAGAGTGATTATGGAAAAGTATTATTGATTAAATCCGGCCACCACTGTTTAGTAGTATCACTAGGTACTTCAAGTGCCATTCCAGGACAAAGCATATGTTAGGTTGGAAATAAATCATTAAGGAAAACATGTATCCTTAAAAAATTATCCTTAAAAAATTCAGCCTGAGGCATTTAAAACGGGCTCAGGTAGATACCAAGCAAATAAAGTTCTAACTCTTTTACAGTTTTACACATTCTTGAATTAAGACTTGTAGAGTCATTGTTGGGAACTACCTTCTCCGACTGACAACACACATCTGATGTTTTATTGTTTCAATGAAATTCTCTTTTATCAAAATATATTCAATGTAAACATCAAAGCACACTTACAAACTGGGTTCTGTTCTTTCCAAGTCACAATAACATTTGTATAGATTACTGATGTCAGAAGATTAGTTCAACCATTGAAACTTGATAAGGGAGGGGTGGAAGTAAATTCTTCCAAAAAAATTCAAGTAGAAGTACAAGAAAATGGTCAGTCAGCAACAGTGTATATTCAGAACTGCCTTACTTCTTCTGGTGTTCCAGCCAAGCTAATTCAGCCTTGGTCTTCTCTTTCAGTGCCTTCTCCCGGAGACGAAGCAGTGAGGACTGATGAGCTGCTCGCATTTCCTCCTCTTTCATGTACTGTCTTACCATCTCCATGGTAAATTTAGAGAAACTATCTTGCCCCCCTGAGAATGGCATGCTTAGCTCCTGGAAGGCAAGACAAATTTGACATTTGATAATACAGAAATTCCAAAGCTTTTTTCAATGTCAAAGTGTGTGTATATACAGATATACACACACAAACACAGAGGTAGGAAGGGAAGCTGTTTTTCCTCTCTGAGCTTTGTACAGATCAGCTGTGCAGCTGGGCTGCATGACAGTTTCGGGATGTCCCCTCTTGGGCCAGAGAGATGAAGCATCCTTTTGTACTTCCAAGCTGTGTGTAGGCACAGCAGGAAGACTTAATTCACTGGACTTTTATCATCTACCTCAAAAAGCCACTCCTCTTCTCCAAAGCCACAAGAGAACAGGTAAAGATCTGGATGGATTGTTCTGTAAGTCATGGCACTTGTACAACAGTGACATACAGCATGATTCATACAACTCTATGTTTTGAGATGCTCAAAGAACCACAAGGAGGAAAAGAACCCTAAAGTTTGCAAACACGGCTAAAAACAGCTCACTTGAAGCTCATTAGCTTAACCATTTCAGTTCAGTTAATTTATCTTAACTATGGTTGATTGACCTACCTTGATAGATGACAGAGCTGTTTTTTCTGGGGAGACTTCCTCATCAGAATCATCACGACTACCCCGTTTCTTCTCCAAGTTATTTCTGCGATGACTTTCAGAGGGCAGCAAAGACCGAAAAGACTTCTCTTCTATCTCGTCCTCTGTCATGGACTCATCAAATTTCAGAGAATACTCTGTTGCAACAGAAGCAGAATCTAAGGGAGAAATTGGAAGCGTTTTTATGCTCAGGTATGTACCATGAATGCAGCTTTACTCAGTCTCATCTCAGTAAAATTGAGGGGACATGAAACACAAGAGACATAACTATTAGAAAAGAGTAACCTTGAGTTAGAGGACATAATGAAATACTGTTATCTAGCTTCAAAAGAGCTAACAGACTTCTGTACACAGGTATAAACACATTTCTGGGTCTGCTGAAACATTTAATGTTCAGTCTGTGTATTCAGCAAGTGAACATCTGGCTACAGCTAGCACAGCAGAAAATAAAAGGGCCCACAGATTCCATCACTCTGTTGTGCAGAATTTCAAAGATTCCCATCTCACTGTGCTATCCTGTTACCTCTTAAGAGGCTAGCAATTCACCTAGGGCTCAGCTTTCTTCACACATATTTCCACATTTATTTCAGAAACTAACTCTGAAACAGACACACACACACACCCCTTACCACCTTCAGACTCATCACATACAAACAATAGAGCTAACCTTTTTCATCTGGCAGTGATAAAATACTATCGCTCCGCAAGGAATCATCCACACCAGTATGAGCCTGTTCTTCAACACTGCTAGTTATCTTTTCACGACAGAAAAGCTTCTTCTCGTTCTCCTTTGAAGACAGAACTGAAGGACTCTCTTGGCGGCTGCTGGTACTACTGTGTTATCAAGAGATAATTTTTTTTAAAATTACTGTGCACATTTCAAAGTATTTATTTTATATTACTACTGTATATACCATGATTAACATCCCAGTAATAGTCGACATGCAGAAGGTTTGGGTTGTTTTTGAAATGATACTGCATCTACATCCCTGTCCCCTCAGCCTTCTCTTTTCTAGGTTAAGCTAGCCCAGTTCCTTCAGCCTCTCTCTTACATCACGTACTCCAGCCTCCTAACCATCCTGGTGGTTCACCACTAGAATTTTGTCAATATGATAATATCTTCTCTTTACCGAGGAGTCCAAAACTGGACACTATTCCAGATACAGTCTCACAAGAGCTAAACAGAGTGGAATAACCATTTCCCTTCACCTGCTTGATAGACTCTTGCTAATTCAGCCGAATGAGAAAGTGGATGTGAAACTCAATTATTCTAAAGTTAGGAAAGAGAAAAGCAGCCAACTAGAACATACACAGCAAATTCAAAACTGAAGATACTAACACATAACGTACTATCACACTGTGGACCACATAGTAATTAGACAAAACAAATTCTGGTAGGCATGTAAATATTCAAGCTCTGGACTATAAGACCGGTTTATCTGTTGAAGGTTTAATACTGACTCTTTTAAACAAAAATATTGAAGGAAATATCTTGATATTCCTTTGTACTTTAGTTCTTATTTATAGCAAAAAATCCTCTGTATAATCTAAACTCTTCTTACCTCTGATCATGAACTTTTGATCTTGAGGACTCTGAGTAACTATCAAACATTGGTGAGTATGTCTGTTTTGAGTCACCTGTCTCCTCTCTACCTTGCGACATGGCAGCAGACTCACATTTCCTGAGAAAGAGAAGTGTTCTGGGTAAGTCTGTGTTGTCTTAAAACAAGGAGTAATACAGTTTTCACAAGCTTTCATCAGTTTACTAGAAGTAGTAACAGTTAAAATTTCTGAAAATACCACTTAAAGCTTAGACTGGTTAAATCATTGCAGAAAACAGAGCATCTTTTTCTACTCCTTTATACAGAGCTTCATATAACCAGTTAGTGTTATCTTTGAAGTACACTATTTAGGGTGTAAAGACGAAATAGAAATTCTTCTTCTTAAATGCTCACACATTATGACATCTTACAATTTTCTTGTACAAGTGAATAAGTGAAGCTAAATCTAACTATCTGACTTCCCCCTTCCGAAGATGTGAAACATTAGGGAAAACCTGTTTGTATCAGTTCGGGCTCTCAGCTGCTTCATGAACTCTGAATGATGCTGACGCTGGTGGTCAAACAAGGTGGTGACTGGAGCAGCTGGAGCACTGACAGTATCTGAGATCTGGGTTCGTGCCAACTCTGTCATCTGAGTACAATAAAAAATAAAAGGAATACAATGAGCTTATTAACATCAAAATGTTTTTGAAATAGAAAACAGTCACTCTCACAGACAATTTACTGATTTATTGAACAAATGCGTAAGACATGCTTTTGAGATGGTTTATAATTACATATTTACTAATTTTAGTTATAAAAAGTGCATACTGCTCTATAAATACATATTCTTTATGTAGAGTGGAATAATTGATGAAACTACAGACGTGCAAGACACTACTTATATCATTCTGATCAACTTAATCAAACTCTGATTACTAGAATGATCCCACATAATACAACATTCCAGACCTACCATTACAATTCATTTAAAAGGAAAAAAAAAAGCCTGAAACAATGTTTTCTTTTTCATTTTAAAGTCCATCTTGCCCAAAGAGCAAGAAATATTATTTTCACTCTAAAGGAAGCAACAGGTTTAAAATTCCAATGTTATGCAAACTACCAGGTCTAAAATTGGCAGCATTAAATCAATAGATAGCCATGAATTTCTCCTTTCTAATGCATGGTAGTCACTGTTTACGAAATAAGTACAACTTCAGGAATCACAGCAGATAACACTGGGTTTTAGCAGCTTTAGAATTTACTATTTCTCTCATTGTTCAAGGGTCTGCCTCTTGCAGAGCAAGGAACTCAAGATGGCTTTGAAGGTAGCAATATGCTGTATTTCAATAACTTCCAATACACATACTGAGCTTCTTCACTAATTCTTCAATTAATGTACACACTAATTGTAATGCATACAATTTTACAAAACCTAGTGAATATCAGGAGTCACTAGTGAACATGGATGGAAAAGCTACTCTGCCAGTCCATCATCACTGGCCAGGTCACCCCATCCACCTCTCCACTAGCACCTCTTAAGTGTCAGACTTCAAACTTAGAGCAAGACAAGATTACAACCCCAGACCAAATAAAAGCTGTCACTGTTTCTTCTACCCTGCTTAATTGGTTTCCACCTACTGGCTCGATAAACTTGTCAGGGTTTAAATCCAGCCTGCAGTCAAACACCATGCAGCCACTTCTTCACCCTCTCCCACGCCCAGAGAGTGAGCAAGGGAGAGTTGGAGTGGTAAGGAGACTTGTAGGTTGAGATAAAAACAATTTAATAATTGAAATAAAATGATAATGATAATAGTAATAATAGAAAATACAAACAGGTAACGCACAATGCTATTGCTCACCACCCACTGACCGATGCCCAGCCTGTTCCCAGCCAGCAATCCCAGAGAAGAGAGAATCCTGAAGTCACCACCGCAAAAACCCGAGTGGAGCTTCCCAATCAACTCCTATCAATATACTGAGCATGACACTAGATGATATGGAATATTCCATTGGCCAGTTTGGGTCCATTGTTTTGGCTATGCTCCCCCCAGCTTCTTATATACCTGTGCACTAGCAGGACATGAGAAGTTGAAAAGTCCTTGATTTCTTAGCAACAACAAAAACCATCAGTGTATTATCAACATTCTTCTAATATCAAAATCCATACTGAACCCAAAAACAGCACTATTCTAGCTACTAAGGAGGAAGGGGGGAAAAACCACCTAATTAGCTCTATCCCAGCTGAAACCAGGACAAAACTACAAATGTTTCTTTGTCTTCATCCAAGACTTCACTACCTGCTATCAGCAACCTCTGCATGTATCTCAGATATCTGAGCTTTTTTGCTCCTTTAACCTAACCCATTCTTCTCTATTCAAAAAGTATTTAAATTTCACTCATTTGGCAAAGTTCAGAACAAGAACCTCAGTATTATTCTACAGTCCCATTACCTATCATAAAAACAGCTTTGCTAAGCACCAGCATGTGCATAGACTGAATAAACAGTTATGTTCATATCCATCAGACTTCTACACTCCATCCCATAACCCTAATCCACAGTCACTGTGATTGCTAAACAATGAAGAAACAAAAGCATTTTTTGGTTACTGTGTTTCTTATTTATGCATCTGCTACATGCTGGGAATAGCAAGTATAAAACCTGATAAACTGATATGTAAAACTGAAAACTAATAAATATTCTTTAGGATGCAAGCAGAATGAAAAAATATTTAAAAAAAAACCCAAACTCCAGACTCTGTCCCAAGTTAAGAAGTCTGCTGAAGATCCTCCAATCCACCTCTTTTTTTTTTTGTTGTTGTTGGTCTCCTACCTCCAAAAGTAAGCAAAATTGCTATTTCCCTGTCTCTCTAATTTAATTTGCATATCAAACAGATACAGGATCAAACCCTGATGGAGTACAACTCTTACAAATTAAAGATGTGTTCACTATGACCAATCTCTCCTGGAAGAACAAACTTCTTAACAGTTTATTAACTGTGAGATCATAAGAATAGTCAACAAGGATTTAAGACTGCTGACTGACTTCTAAGTAACAACGCCAGAAAAGCTCCTTTAAAGTCCTATCATTTGTCATGTTATGAAGGTGAAGAAGTTGCAGTGAGAATGACATGGAACAGAAAACAACCTGGAGGCAAAAAGGTATTCAAAATAATACTGAAATTAGAACAGCTTTTTCCTTTACTGAGGACCTCACCTCACGGATCTGGTGAGCTGTATCTGTAGTGAGAAGCATGGTTTCTGCCTGCTTGGCTGCAGCCAAAGGGGCCTCTTGTACAGCCTCCTGCCGTGACTGGACCAGATGCTGTAGTGACTCTGCATGGACCTATGCAGAAGACAAAGCCAGTTCAGCTCTTCAAGATGTTCTTGTTATAATAACTGAAGTTTTATTTCTCAAAATCTGGGGGAAAGAAGTTTGAAATTGACTCCAAAGAGCTTTTTTCAGCTATATTAAAACCCTTCACCACTTCCATATGTTTACAGCTTCAAATTAAGAATACTTGTAGGCACAGAGTTACTTACAGAAATTTGCCTCTTATACACTCCACATTTTTTGAAGGGCAGCATTACCTGAGCTGCCTTCTGCCTTGCCTCATCCAGTTGCCTCTGACTTTCTAAAGCTTCTTGTTCGGCCTTGATTTTCAAAAGGGCTAAGTCCCGTTCATGGCGCTGTTGCTGTGCCTATAGATCAGGAAAACAAGTTTGAATCATTAAAGTTAAATGTAAAGACCTTTTTTGCCTTAGCCACTGGCTGCAGCTACCTCTGAAAGATCTAGATTTATTCTACTGGTAATGGCTCTTCTGCTAAAGTAAAATTTTCAGCCTACCTGCTGAACCTCTCATTTTTTAAGTAGACGTAGACAATGCACATTCCCCATACTCTTCTACCAGAGTGTAGAAAGAAAGAGTATTTAGAAGACCATTTAATTCAACAAACTAGAACAAGCAATCTTGTCAACATAAGGAAAATTTCAAAATGTCCTTTTCACAGAATAAGACAAATGATCCAGCCTGGACAACTACACTGCACAGCACTGGTACCCCATGTCAAACCCAGTAACTAATCAAGTTTTTATTTTACAAGTACACAATCAAAGCAGTGATTGCAGCTAAAATAACACATATTTTAAAGTCACCAGTTCCTTGGTGCCAACTTGGTGTAAGAAAGATAACAGACATCAATCCCAAAAATGGACATTAATAGAGATGCTCCATCATGCCGTTACATTTCTTTACATTGCTAACAAAAGTATAACTTGCCCTAATTTGATTAGTTTTATTGCAAAAATTAAAAAAAAAAAAAAAAAAAAAAGGAAGGTTAAGACAAGGAAATATTTTTCCATTACCTTTAGAATCTGAGCCAAAGAAACACTCTCCTGCTGGGCAAGTGATATGCCTCGTACTCGTTCTATATCTGAAAGCTGTCGCACAGACTCCTCAATAGCACTAAGGTAGTTCAATTCTGCTGATAAACGATGCTGAAGACCAGCAGGGGAGAAGCGCATACATCCTGCAGGGTAAGACTTACTAGTCAACCTTCATAGACTTTAGTGCCCCACATCAAATAAAGAGGAAAAAAAACGAAACAACAAACTGCTCTGGGATTAGTATGGTTTTAACAAAACAACTTACCGCTTGCTGAGGCTGCTCCTGCTACAGACCTACTAGTTCCCAGACTCAAGTCGGGGAAGGCTACATTAGGCTTCCTCCCTGACGCTGTACTTCCAGAAAAGCCAGCAGGTGACTTGACTCTTTCTGCTGTATTGCCTATAGAATCAAACTGCAACATTTTTTGGGAACCAGAAGATGGGGAAGAAGTTGGCGTCTTCTGCGATCTTCCCTTCTCCGAGAAACTGACAGTGAAATGAAAAAACAAAGTCAATATTCTCCTAAATCCAGCCATTTGGTAAGACAATAAAGCAATATCCTAGTTCTTCCATTTATATACACCAAACAGATCCACACAAAAGGCACAGTCTTTTTATGGTTTGCACAGGCTCAGTCTGCCTTTAAGAAATGGCCTCATAAGATAAATTTTGTACCTATATTCTGGTTTAGGGTTAAGTTTCTAGAGCACATTATTCTCCCCCAAAGTATTAAACCTAGTCAGCACACACCAAAAAAATTTAACATAGTATCTACATGTTCTACATGGCCAAACAAGCAGTTTTAATGCTTCCTGCTAGGAACCTGGCATGAGAAAGTCAAGATGAACATCTGCAGGTACATTTACAAATCTGTTTTGAGAGTCTGAGTGAAGATCTTTGTTTTACTCATAGGAAATTTGGGCAATATTTTGATATCAGAATACAATGAACAGTGTTTAAAAAGTAAACACCTTACTATCAGCACATGGATGCAACCGAACATGATAAGTCACTGCCCTGAGTCTCAATCTTTCATCAAAATGCAATTAAATGCTTGAAAGCCAAAACTTGGACTTAAACAGTAAAATGCTACTACAGTTACACTTAAGAGAAAATCAGACATCTCTTGTTAGACATACAGAAAATGATGCAGACACTTCTTAAATTTACTATTCCAAATTTATTAAGACAAAAAGGATTAACATGGCTACTTAAATCCCTTAGGAAGACATTCTGCTTTACTTAGCCTATCTTAGGAGATCACAGGACCTTTCAAACCCAATACCGAGTACCAGTAAAAGTCATCACCTCAGAGTCATTCTATAACCACAGAGAACCAGTGAAAGACCATTCATATTATTTGTTGCTTTTTAGAAAAAAAGTACAGTGAAAATTAAGCTGACCATATTTCATAACTTCATTGCAAAAAAATAAACTGCATTTTTAAGTAGTCATACAGAAAATGCAACAGGAAAATATTTCCTCTTCTCTTCCTCTATACTCTTTTCTGATGCGCAGTTCACCTCTCAAAAAGCATCAACTCACAGAGCTGGACAGGCTTATGAGTATTAGTTGTACACAAGTCTAAGCAAAAAAGTCGGTGTATCCTACTGAAAAGAACAACATGATTTGCACAGGTTGACTAGCTTTTTTTTTTTCCCTCCACTTGTTACAGACCATTTGTAGAATAGAAAACAAAAACTGTGTTTCAATGCTTAAGGTACTGAACCTGACAGGATACCTATAGTGGCCAGTTATCCTTAAAAAAGAAATAGAGGGGTCATTTGGGGCAGAATCACTGTTTTGTATTTTTTCTTACTACAGCCATCTACTTCAGGTTTTCGTATTTAAAATGTAGGGAAAAAAATCTTTTATGCATGTCCATCTTACTGACATTTGATCATTTCTGTTACTTTCCTTTTGCAAATCCAAAGACATAGCTATTTTTGATAACATGTCATAACACTACCAAGCTTAACTATATTTGCATATATTTGCATGTTACCTCATCAGGGATTGTCCAGACAAGTTTTCCAGTGTGCTGTCTGTATCTGGGTTCTGCTCATGATCTTTACTAGAAATTCTGTTACTTGATAAGGACTTCTTTGACTGTTGGGATCCCCACTCTAGTTCAGATAGCATTTTATCTTCTTCCACAGGAAAGTGGCGAGAACTTCCATTCAAAGAGTCCAACCCTAAGAAGAACAACATTGCCAAAAGTTTGTCTGGTATGAATATCTTATGATCCAGTGCCCCAAAACAAATAATTAGAACTTTTTTCCCCAGTTAAAGATGCCTTTGAGTTAGAAATCTGTAAATCCAACAAACACAAAATGTAAATTTTGCAGCTTCCTACAGGAGATTAAGTTCTCTTCTGCATATTGTGTCCACTGCCAACAAAACTGTTGACCCAGCTTTCATTTCAGCACTATCAGTTTACGTAAAGAAATCTGACTCTTTGATACTGATACTCAGAGTAAAGCCTGGCTTTCTTTAGGTAAGCTAGATAACTTTGAGAAAACAGGAAGATAATCTGCAATGCTCAATCCTATTTTTCTCATTCCCTTTACTGGCTTCAAACCTAGTTTTTTCTTATGTTACCCATTGCTTATATAGTAAAAGGGTACCAAATCTCAAGTTTCTTCATGTTTTTGTAATGTACAAGTTACTGTAGGAAAAAGCCTATTCATTAAATTTATGCACTTAGGAAAACGAACTGTGATCCAAAGATGAAGCATACAGGCAAACTTCTTGTCACCTTCATAAATGTGGCCATAACCCTCATTTCTCAGCAGCCTATTGGAACTTCCTCAGCACAGAATCTGAGGATAGTTCCTCATGATATTATAATTAACTCATTTGTTAGAAGGCTGGTTTAGGAAAGGATCAATTTTCAGTGCTGTTAGCAACATCTTGCTTATTTCATTTTAGATTACTGTATTTCAAGGTCAGAGAATCATCAGAGGCAAAAAAGAATTCAGGATGGAGTCACTGGAGGAATTAATAAATCACCCTATCAGTATTACACTGCATTTCCAGATATGTAGAAAGATTGCAATTTTCATAACCAAAAAACCCTAAAAACTCCTTCAAGAAAAAAAAATACCCTACACTTACGTTCTTTCTTCTCTCTCTTTTTAGAGGAAGCAGATGAGCGAGAAGATGCTGCAGACCATGGTCCAGATGAATGCTGAGACGCAAGCTCTACAGATCGAGGTTCACGGGAAGACTTCCTACTTGGAACTTCTTCCTGAATGCTTGAATTACTGCTGCCAGCAACACTAAAAAGGAGCACACTGACAGTGATTAACTAAGGACTTCCAACTCCCACATGACATTGTGCACAAGAAATCCACCACATTTTAAATTGGAGACAGACAGCTGAAACTGTACTAATTAGCCTATCTTGAAAAGCATTGCTTTTGAGAATAAAAACTACAACAGCTAAGACACTAGGAAGTTTGACATGATATTGAACATATTGAAACATACTTCTAATCATATGAAACAGTAAAAGATGGATAACCATCCTTTCCAGTGCTAACTCTTAAAAGCTATTTGACTATGGACTTGAACAACATAAGAATGACTCCAAACATGACTGCATTTTAGATTATCTCTGGACATACAGATTATCATCAACTGACAGAAATACGAGCAATTTTCAATAAAGGATTAAAACAGATTTGCAAGTAAGAGTGTAATGCACCATACACTAAATACCAACAGATGATCTGTCAAGAAGTTTAATCAGAAAGAAACCATTTTTTGCAGCCATTTTCAGCATGCAAAGTGCCTTTTACCTTCCTTTCTTCAGCGGTAAAGTATCACCAGTACAAACACAGTACTTGTGGCCTTCCCCAAGGTGCCCAAAAGATGAAAATATATCTCATTACAAAAAAAAAGGGGTCTTAGGAAATTCAGGAAGCCACATGAATTCAGCAGTAACATGGAGAGTCTAGGATTTAGGGACTTCAAATTTTAGTCTGAACAAGAGGTTTTAAAAGTTCTTGCAGGTAATTTATGTATCCACTAACTACTAAGCATTAATGAACCCTTACTGAAAGCAATTACAGGTTTTTTACAAAATTTTGAAGTACTGAAAGTATTTTAATGCTTTCAAATACCTTTTTTTAAATTACAAAGACTAATCAACTGAGTACTACAGCAGCCACATAAGCTGGAGAACTAATTTTCACTTGACTACAAAGGGTAAGAACTTTGCTTAAAGCTACCTGCCAGACTAAAGAAGAACAACAAGTGTTAGAGAACAGGAGTACTGGACTCTTATCCTTATGCCTTAACCATGCTGATTGATATGTAGAAATACCTCATCACTTTGACTAGTATTCCAATACAGCGTAACAGAAAAGTTACCCAGCACATTATGAAGCAAATTTTGCATTAACTATTTTCTGTCAAATTCTGCATTTTGTTTTTTACAAGATGTCTAACACACAGTTACCTGAGGTCACGTGCAATCTTTTTGTCTGTTAAAGTGTCACTTCCCTGTGATGAGGCAAAATCATCTTCATAAGAAACCACACTCTCTGGAGGGCTCATGGCAGGGAGTAAAGGGTGCAGGAGGGCAGACCCTCCGTTCAACCTTTCATCAAACACTGAAGTGTGGACAAAAGAAGGAAAAGACAAAAATTATACCAAATGCAAATGTGCATCAAACAGGTAATAAAGCTACAGGAATAAAATGCTCCCAACCACAAGTTGAAGACTTCCTTTCAAAACCAAAAACATCAAGAAAACAACAGTCTATCAATCCCATGGAAGTTTTAACACAACATAACAAGAAAAGTCTTCCTCTTTTTGAAAATGATTGAACACTCTACTTCATTAATACACCCCAGCTAAAACATTTTTGAAGAGCACAGTGCTTGAGAGTAGAACCATCTGCAGAAAACTTAAATGCAATCATCTTTAAGGGAAATAAAGTGAAGGAAAAAAAAATATCAAGAAAAACCACAAGACAAAAATCAACTTCTCAGAAAACGTTCCTCCTCCAAATAAGGAATTCTAGACAAAAGAAACTATTCAAGATGAAGAATAAATCTGTACAAAAAATGAAAATCAAATGAAGCATTCTGCATGAGACAGCTGTAAAGCATGCCCGAAGACATAACACTTGAAATGAGCTTGTTTAAGCAGGAGACTTTCCCTACTGATATACCAAAACCTTACCTTCTCAAAATCAAACATTGTTACTGGAGTTTTAATTGTTGCACTACTTTGAGACATTATCAAGTAACTCATATAAGCAAAGATGCAAAAGGAAAGTCCATATCATTCATCCACTGAAGTTACATGTTTCTAGTAATATAGCAAAGCTATATCATTCTTGCATAGCAAGAACTCAGGATATATACAAGCACTCATGTTTATACCATTAAGTGCTGCATAAAGCATGAACTTCACCTTTCTGCCTTAACTGAAACAGGAATGAGACGTTATTACAGATGATTCAGAACACATATATAGTAGGAGGATGCACGTGCCAATCCAGAGGTTCTGTTCTCCATGGTGGAGAAAACCATTTCCAAATACACTCTGGGCAATTTAGATTTAGTATGTAATTTTGCATACAATAAATGTAAACTCAAGCTCACAATTCTGTAGCTATGGCTGTCCTTAATGCATATAAACAGCATGTGAATTAGTTACCGATCTAGAAATACAGAGCAATATGATATAAAAATAATGTTCTTCCAGCCTGAAAGCATGAGGTTTTTTCTTCTTTCCTTAGACAAGGCGGCAAAAGAGGGGGGAAATAATTTATCATCCAA
Organism: Athene noctua; assembly: GCF_965140245.1. Classification (NCBI taxonomy): domain Eukaryota; kingdom Metazoa; phylum Chordata; class Aves; order Strigiformes; family Strigidae; genus Athene; species Athene noctua. Next base: position 31,380,431 of record NC_134041.1, read on the forward strand.
AAGTAGAGTGAGAAAGCCTTACAGATTCATGTCTGAGACATCCAAAAGCACATTCCTTGCTGGTGAAGTACAAAGCGTAAGGAGTAGCAAGATTGAGAAAATAAAGATTCACATGAGAGTTTTTTCCATTTTTACCTTTTCCATGAAGCTGATAACTTTTTGTAAAGATATTGATGACACTGTGGGGACTTCCCTTCGCCAGTTCCTCCCATGGTCCCTTGCTGTGTGTGCCACTTGTCTGAGTGAAAAGTGGCAAATACTTCTCAGCTTCCTTCTGAAACTCCTTTATGGGCTCAAAAGCATTTCTCTCCCGAATGCAGAAATCCTTCTCATTTAATGTCTCCAGCATGTTCATTTGCAGCTGTTTGTGCTGGGCTCCTTCCTCTTCAGAGAGGCTTCCGTCACTCAGGAGAGGCCCTTCGCTGATGGAGTCAATGCTGGACTCCTGAGGCATTGCAGCTTTGTTTGGAGCGTAAGCCTGGTTTTCATGCCCTGGGGAGTCAGTCTGTCTCTTAAATAAATGTCCTCGTATCCCCTCATGCCTGTTAGCAGCAGGGGACCTCCTTCCAAGGCTGACTGCAGCAGTATGAGGCCTGATCGTCTCAGGGAGCTTTTTGAATTCACTAAGGTTGCCTACCCCAGGAAGGCTATCATCAAAGGCTGTATGAGACACACACGTACCCAACATTTTTTGAATTTTGGCTGAAAAAGCATCTTCATTTTCCTCTCTCACAGGAGGACTCACAGCCTTTGCCCACCGCCCATCATCCTGATTTTCTTGCATAAATTCATGGTCCAAGTTCCACATGGTACCATAATTGATACCAGCCCCAGCCAACTTTTTGGCTTCGCTTTCAATCCTACTAGAAAGGGAAGCAGCTGTAGCTTTCAAAGCTTCAATGCGATCTAATTTGCTCTTATATTGGTTAGCAGTAGGTTTTACTAAGAGATTTTGCTGTGCAGCAGGTGAATTCAGGTATGGCTGAGGCATGAAGACCAGTGATCCCACAGGTGCAGCATGGCTCCTCCTGCCTGTCAACATCGCGTCACATTCCTTTGACAAAAGGTCCATCTTCTCAAAACTCCAGTGTTGGGAGCAAGGGCCTCCACTTGAGCCCATGAGAGTTTGTGGGTGAGAGAGCTGGACTCTTGGGCTCAACCTGTCTGGCTGTACCCACGGAGGCTCCATCAAATCACTCCTGAAATGAAAATTCAACATTTAAGTTGATGACTTAGACAAGTCCTGTTGTTTTAGATGAAAGTATTGACACAAATTTATTTTTCAGGAAGAAATACTTTTTGATGGAATCAGAGGGGCAGGGAATGTGACAGTAAACAGTTACAAAATATTATTTAAGAAAAGCTAACAACACAGCACCTTCCAAATTTGAAATGCCATTTATAGCGTACTGTGTGTTTTGAAGTTGTAACAAGCTGAGTGTTTTCATCATCATCAGTAAGTCTTTTTTCCAAAAGTTTTCTGACTTCAAAAAGGAGGAAATATCTATTCCCACCCCCCCACCCCTCGCCCCAAATTTTTAGCCCCAGCCTTCCCCACCTAGTTGAACCCAGCCCACGTTTCACTGAAGCTGCCACTTAGAGTAGGCATGAAGAACACTTAGAAAAAAGGAAGACTGGAAATACAAGGACATTTACAGTTCTGTAAGACATATTTTTATTTCCAGATAGCTCCCATTTGCATGACAGGAGCTCTGTAGAGAACCTCCTTCACTAATATCACTTGCACAGATTCTGAATACTAGGGAATCTAGAAAGTCCCTCATAAAAAAAGATGCTTCTCTGCTTACTATGAAGTTCTCCAAATAACTTATGCAGCCTTTTAAGTCTCATCTCTCCCCTACTATTAGTACTTACATATTTTTCCTTACGATGTTACTCTAACAATATTTACTACTATATGGTTTAGCGGCCTGTTCTATACACAATACTACATAGCATTCCTAGCACTTCCTTGAACTTTTCCAGAAAGGAAACCGGTCTCAATTTACAAAATCAGCATGGATTTGACCAAGTTAAGGTACAGATAATGAAACAAGTATACGTTTAAGAGGCAGACATTCATTATGTAATTAAAAATGAAGACACACTTGCACAAGAGGGATACTAAGAATATGCAATAAACTTTATGGGTTTTAGTTCCTTAAATATAAGTGTTTGGTTGGGCACCTTGACTTACAGTAAGAAAAACTTTGATAATACACTGAACAATTAAAAATGGGGAAAATGGCATGAAAGGAAACAGGAAAAGCCTAGTTCCAAGCAGAAGCAGAAGTTTTTGGTAGACACAGTAACTAAAGGCCTGAATCCAAGACAGTAGATTAAATAGAAACACTGAACAAATCAAGTAAGAAAAATCAAACATGTTCATATGATCAGCTTCTTTTACCCAATGGCAATCACAGAGGAAATACAGTCTCCCACTATGAAAATCATATCCTCTTGATGTCAGCAGAAGATTAACAGCAACCACCATTCACTTTATTTACAGACTCATAAATACCCACAGCCAAAATTTTTGATGTTTTCCGGCAACAGCTTCCTCTTAACCACGAGAAAATGTTATAATTGCCATAAAGACGAGAGTGTTCTCCTCTCTCTCTCAAAAGACCTACAATGGCTCACCTCAGTAGCGGCTGCTGCGGTTCGGAAAGTGACATGTCACTACTGGAAGATGCACTAGGAGGACGCTCCTGAGCCTTGTTTTCTTTGTCGGATTCCCCAGATGGTTGATAACCAGGTCTGGGCTAAAAAATGAAGACAACCAGAAAAATGCATTTTCAAAAGTCTGCAGGAGTTTAGAAGCTCTTGTCTCATTAAAATTGAAAAGGCTTGCATTTCTTGGTGTAGTATCACATCTTTCCTACCACAGTAAGACTTAAAAAACACAAGACATTTGTGGTTTTGTCTCAGCAGGATGTGCTGTGAAAAAAGCTTTGCTCATACACCAAACTGTTCAGCTCAACACATCAAATTGGTATTAGTCTTTTACCATATATTTTCATATTCAGTTTCTGATTAGCAAACTTAACTCACTGCTTAAGTTTGTCCACTGACTGAAAACAACTTCAGACAAAGCTCTTCAATTCACATTTTGACTAATGTTTACAGTTTTCTTAAGAAACAACATTTAGAGCTGCTGTTAGCTAATATCCAAAATTCTGCTTCTATTTATAAACAGAAAGATGATTTCCATTCACCTTTCTAGTAGATTTTGCTATGCCAAAAAGCAGCTACTCATAAGGATGCTCCAGGTAAAAACCACAATGTTTAAGCAAAAGCTACAGTTTTCTTTGTATGTTTTCTCTTAACCTATAACCTGATCAGGACAAGTCATGACTTTCCTAAACACATGACCTCCTATTCCTGCAAACACCTGCAACACATTAAGTTAGTGAATCAGCTATACCTGTGTTTCCTGCACTGTAGGCAGCTCTTCTAAAAACGTGTGTTCCAGCAATAGTTTAGAATAGGTTTCCTGTAACCGTTTGGCTGCTGAAGGCTCGGGAGGAGGCACATTCTTCACTTTAGTAAGAGCCTCCTTCTGCTTTCTGTAGAGCTCCTGGAGTCTTTTGTTCTTCTGTTCTGTTGCCTCCTTTTGTGCTTTCTTCTCTTCATTCTGCTTCTTCTTCCTCTCCTCTTGCTGCCTGATGATGTACTGACGAACCTCATCTGTATCATAGTGACGTTTTTTAGAGATCACCTGAGGCTCCTCACTGGCAGCTATCTTGTCCGGTTTCCTTTTGGTTGGACTGTGGCTCCTGGCATTTTGAGTAGGCAAAATAGATTTCTGATTTTGTTTTTCCACATCTTTCTCTTGCTTTGTACTCATGGAATCCAACTGCAAGTCATCGAGGATTCCACGTATCTCCACAGGCAGGAAGTCCTTATTTACAGAGCCATGATCTTCTTGGTTATCAGCTGGAAGAGCAACTTCCAGTTTCTTCAGATTATTCTCAGACCGTACTTTACTTCTTGACCTTTCAGAACTTCTTGAAGAGGTTTTACAGGTAACATCCAGTCTAGAATCTGAGCCTGTCCTTCCAATACAGCCTGCTAAAGAGTAAGACTTGTCAAATATTTCAGGTAAAAATCAGATTTGGGAAATTACATGCCATCACCGAAACGGCTGCAGAAGTGAAGATGAGGGAGGAGTGCAGAACTCACTGTAAATTTGCTTTTGCTTTGTTCAGTGTCTAGTCTGAATATAGTGGTCTTTGCTTAGACTGAGTTCACACCCTTTATACTCTAACCTGCCCCACGACCTCACAGGCATAAGCAGCACAGCAGCTATCACCATCCCTTACTTGCCCTGTCTGAGATTCTGGGTAAATTCTGAAAAGGGCTGGTGGAGGCATCAGTGACGATCTATGATGCACATGGATGATGTTATATAGCATCTGGAAGAACCATAATTCCTGTAAAACAGGGATGCCCAACCATAGCTTATGTATTAATGCAACACATCTGGAAAATGAATCTGACCTGTGGACCACTGCTATCCATTCCTTTCCCACTAGCTTCGAAAGGCAAAGACAGATTGCAGGTGATCTTTTTGTTGGGGTTGCAACCTATTTCCCACCTTTTCCAGAGCTCCTGAGCACCTCTGCAGCATGTACTGCCCCTCAAGTCACACGTGCAGGGGCAGGCTTCCCATGACACCAAGAAAAGTTCATCATCCACCCAGGAAGAGAGGTTATGCATCCCAACCATAGATGTGAGCAAAATTCTCCCCACTCGAATTGTAGGTAAAAATAGAGGAGTTATTTTAATAAGAAACTGAATACACTATCTCAGAGTCATTATATAACACTGCTATATATAAAGTAAAATATTAAACATCCAGTGATCAGAGTACAACTTACCAGACTTAGCAGCTCTCTCTCGTCCTGTTCGGTCACTAGATACAGCTCTTCTGTCCTGTTCTGTTCTGGGAGCTGGTCCCAGTATCTTTTTTACCAGCTTTTGTCCCTCCCGCCAGGAAGATGTACTTATTACATAGTTTCCACCTGCACAATAAATAATAAATAAAAGTCAGGCACCGGATGGATTTTCTAACTTACCAAAAAAGTATTTATTGCAACTGTTAATCATTTCTATACCATTTAGTTCTGCATAAGTGGTACAGCTGTAGCGATGTACCATGAAATCACTCAACAGCTGAATCACACAATTATCAGTGCTTCATGCCTACACATAACCCAATGTAAAAACCCAAAACATGATGTAGCACATTAAAGCCCTATAAAAAAATAATTTCAAAAAGAAAAAACGGTTATACAGGTCTAAAACGTATAAGCAAGTGTTACTGGGGGAGAGGGAAATACTTCTGCAGGTCTGAAAAGAAGCTGTTCATCTCTACTTAAATAAGCAAAATAAGAAAAAAGAATAGGATCTAAAATGTTATAAGAGCAAATGTAATAAGAACAAAAATTAAAGTGGGAGATCAATTATTTATTTTCATATTAAATGAGTATTAGCTGATATCTAGCAAAAAACTCTTTAAGAGATTTTTAAGGATAATTAATTGTTGAGATAGGTGTCTTCTGAGGAGGTTAAAAAGTACCGAGCAGCAGTTTTTCTATGCTAGTACTAACTCTAGTCCTCTAGTTAGAATTTCTGTACCATGACTGAAAATAATTAAGATAAACCCTATTAACTGATACTTAATTCAAGAACAGACTCCCTTGAAGCAGACAGAAACCCAATCACAATGTTATTAGTATTATTTTATCATCCTACTCATCATTAAGTGATAAAAACTGGGTACAGTGGCATCTTTATCTAATATTGGTTAGATTAAATGCTACATTTAGTCAACTCACCTTTCATCCCACTAATTATCTTTATTAATAATTTTATTGCAATTATTATTAATAATTTTAAAAATTAATGACCTTAAAGAGCTTTGACAAAAAATATAAAAAATAAGAGTATTAATAACCTAATTCAGACCAAATTCAGCAGTATTTTATTGCTAGAGAAGTACCTAACTTGAACACCCAATTTGCAGTTGATCCCTAACCATCCAGTTGCAGTTTCTACCTCTAAGAGCACTGCCTAAACAAACCCAGACACTGGTGCATGAACACACCACAGACAAAAAGAGATTGTACTCTGGGCCCTGCTACAGGGCTCTGAAGACCTGGTACCAAAGCAACTTCCAGTGAAAGTCAGGACAGCAGACCAATAGTGCGTTGACAACCCCAGTCCTCAGTTCCCACCCCCCTTTTTAAAATTTTTGTTATTTTAAACCAGAAGGAGGAAATCTGTTCAGTCAGAAGTCTGTAGCCCACTATTCATTCGTTTGCTAACAGTACTCCTTGATTGCACTGTAAATTATCCAAGTATTTTATAAATCTGTCACTTGAAACATGTCACTACAAGCCGCTTTGAAACAGACATATCAGGCAAAGGGGTTCTCTTGCCGAACTTGGTCTTCTCAATTACTTCTGCATGCATTTTAAAAAGCAGTGTAAAGTCTCATCTTCCATTTCAAGTCAGCTGTTTGAACTAAAACACGCTAGCAGAGCGGAACATAAGCTGTGGCTATTTATAGCTTTGGCTATGTCAAGCAGCTTCTCATTGCTATGACTGGAGGACGGACCATCAGGGATATGCCGCTTAGAACTGGTTCTCTTCTCATAGGGACTTCAGGCCATCATTCTCACATTTAATCCATTACAGAGAATAACCATTGCCATTAAAACCTGCAGCAATCTCTGTGCTCCTCCCTCACTTGGAACTGGCACAAATATGTTAAGTTAGCTTAGTATAGCTCCTGAAGTACAAATTGATCAGCATAGGAAGGAGCAAATCCCTACCTGTCACTTACTTATAAGTATCAGCATTCATTACCACAAAATACTCACATGCTGCTTCATGATTTACAGCATACAGAAGCACTAGTCACTCTCTAAAAAACCCTTTATAATAATTTTTTACAGCAGCTTTTTTTCTTCAACAAAGCATTTACCAATTTTGGGCTACTGTACGTAAGGAGAAATGTAAAACCTTAAGAGGTGCAAGAGATGCCTAACATCACATGTATTTAAAGGAAAAAAAAAAAAAAAAATCACTCTGTAATGTGATTGCAGCCATAACTGCTTACTTTGTATGAAAATTAAAACTAAACACAAAGCAGATGTGGAAGTCTTCCTAATTTTTTTGCTATGCACAATATTAAAGATTAACATTAATGGAAAACTAAGAAGCACTAACAGAATTCCACATGTAGTTAATCTCATTTTCTACTATCAGACACTGCTTTACAGTAACTTGCTCACATCATCCTCTCTGAATAGTAGAAATGTCAGACAACATATAAAAATTCTTAATTGGTAAAATAAACATTCCTTTATAAATATCAAGATTTGTGAGACTTGTTAGGGAATGTTTTTTTGCATTCTTTCACTAACTGAAAAAGTGAGGAATGCCAAGCTAGAACTGAAGGTGCAGGACAGCAACAACTTGGACATAGAACAGCCAGAGAAGAGCCAAAAAAACATCCTGTTCTCTGCTCCCCTGCTGAGAAATCCTACAGGGGAACAGCTTTCAGTACAACCCCTCAATTCAAGTTGAGGGCAACTCAGCAAGTCCTGCTGACTGATTTTGATATCATCTCCATTCCTCCTCTCAACATTATTCACTGAGCTCCAGGTCAGGCACTAATCAGCTTCAACACAAGTAAAACAGAGCAGGATTCAGAACTATTGCTGCTTTTTGTCTGTGTTGGCCTGACAGATACCTAAAGATACCGCCCCACCCCCAAGAAATACACACTCTTCAGCAGCTTCCATAAGGTGAACACAGCAAGTGTTCAAATAAACTAAAAAAGCCCATACAGCCAACCAACTAACAACAAAAACATACACATCCTCAATGCAGTATAATCTACAAACATACTACAACAGCATTGTTGCACATCTGAGAAGACTATGAATGCAATGTGCTTTAATTTTTCTTTACTTCTTGAGATAAAACTCCTCTCTGAAGGACATGTGAAAGTCTTCCCTCTACAGTAGAACTAGTCACCTTGTTTGGACTCTGGACTTGACAACCGTGTCAGTTTCTGCACTTTCCGCACTGGTCGGGGTGCTTTTTTCTCTTTGTTTCTCTCACTAGGTTTTCCTTTCACCGTTGAATCCTCTAAAAACAAACAAAAGCTGTTAAGTGATATCCTGCAGGAAAGAACATAGAATAACAAGCTTTCTTCAACATTTACCTTGAAAAACTGGAACTCAGAAAAACACAATAGAATTCACTGGCTCTCCCAGATTACATATTGAGATCAATTACTCCCAGTCCAGCATTTTAAAATGCTCATAGCATGAAAATGTTTAATCAAACACTGTTTACCTACTCAGTGGAGAGCAGCAAAGCCACAGCAACACCATAATACACGTTTACAAAGTTCATTTTCAACTTTAAAAGCAATGTTGACAGCTTGACAGGAACAATTGTTGGTTCTCTTCGACTACAGATATTTTACAGTATTTATGTTCCACAGGAACACGTAGTTCCTTCACTCCTGTAACACACAGGCTGCTGCTTCCACATTAACGCATGACAGCACTCATTGCCTCCATGCAGAAGCATGAAAGACAGGATACCAGTGTGCTTTGCTTTCTGCAAAACTTGTCACAGAATTCACCCAGTGATGCAGAACTATTCTATATCACTTCAGCCCTTATTTACATATGCTTTAGAGATGCCAAGAACACTTACCAAAGAGAAAGTCACATTTTATCATGTTTTCACAAAGAACAAAAAGGAGACCAGAGATGTGGCTCAATCACCAGCCCACTGAATGGGCTTCCCAGCTGCTCAAGGTACACAGCAGAGACAAGCTTTTCTCAAGGACAGGCAAGCTCTGTATTCAGCCTCAGCAGTCTACACAGACATTTCCAAAGATTTGTTCAAGCACTTTAGTTTACAAGCCTTGAAGATGTTATTTTCTTAATCCCAAAAGTGAACTGTAGATAAGGAACTCCATGGCCACTATTATCACTGTTTTCCTGTTCCTCTTCTATAAAGAATGTGATCAGACAACCTAAAACAGTCAGGATGCAACCTTCTGCAAAGATACATCTGAAGCTTTATTTAGATGCCAATACTAACTTTTACAGCCCCTCATTTCAGCTGAATCCATTCTCCAATGGATGCCTATAGCAAGTATCACAGACAGAACAACAAGTCATATTAAAGTATGTGGGAATGGAATGTTAAGAGTCTTTCTCCCCCTTAATATCCTTCCCTTACAGATTTTCCAGTCATCTTTGAGGCTGACAACAATTGCAGGGAAGACAGAATCAATGCATCAAGTACCAGAGGCCTCAGTGACTGCTTTTGCAGAAATCTAGCTTGCCTCCTCACCATTTTCAGTGACAAACAGTTGCTTCCTGATACCAGGAAAGTGCAGGCTGCTTCCCACTCACTTTATTCATATTACAGCAATTTTGTTCTAGTACAGCCAATCCTGAACACCTTTAAGACAGAATTATTGGAAGCTTGGGGTCCATACAACATCCTTTAGCCTAACTGCTAAATGAAGATAAAGACATCCTCTGCGGTCTACACTCACATGTAAAAATCTTGTTGCAGTAAAGAACAAGGCTTCTGTAGATACTGGAGATCTTATAGCTTGTTTAGCACTAGAGAGCATGGAACAGTTTTGATACAACTGACTGTACACACCCAAAACTCCACATGCTGTAACTTTAATACAGAATTAACACATGAATAGATAATCCAACAACCTAAAAATGCATTTACAGTATATATTATGTACAGCACCAGCATCTGATTACTCGAAACCAGCTATTCAATATAGTCTTTCCAGGTCAGAAAGGAGACACGTTCCACAACAGCTGTTCTACACATGGCATCAGGACAGTATGGATGAACACACACACAGCTCCTCCATTTTGTAGGCAGAAGTCCACTAAACACATGCATGATCCAAATGCCTTTTTAATAGAACCTCTTCAACAAAACTTTTCAAATCTGGATTTCTATAAAGAGTTCATGAATCATTTATATTATGCTTGTCAAAATTTAAAAAATAAATGCTAGTGTAGATTAAAAGTCTCTAGAAATTTAGCATTACTTTCATGGACTGATGCTGAATAGAGTATTTGCAAAACAATTTTACTGAAAAGAAGTGATTCTTCTTTCTGAACTTTTGAGTGATTCCAGAAGGATTCCTCAGTACCTTGTCAAGCTGTACAGGCAAAAGAAAACTGAAGTCTAATAATTTCCATACCAGCCACTATACTATCAGCATACAAAGACACATACAGGCTTACAATCTCATCGCATTTTCCTCTGGTCTTAAATGTTTTGACCAGCAATAAAAGTTATTCTTAATATGCAAGCTCTTACGCTGCAAAACTAGAGGTTTTCAGGGGATTTTTATCTTCCATTCCCTTCCTTTTTATTAATCTGATCTCCTCCCACAACTCACTCAGTCAAAAGCAATTCAACCTTACTCTACTGTAACCAGCCTAGCAAATCAAAAAGCACACTTGGGCATCCTACCCTAGATCACCCAGAAGAAAGAGCTGCCAATAGTACTAGAGTTTTCCAGAGTGAAAAATTAATGAAGACTGGGTCTTGGAGCAGAACACTGGAAAACATAAAGCATGTATTACTGTTTTGGTCTTCTGGCAGCATAACTGTCAATACAGGATTTTTCTTATCATCTTTGCTCGCAGTTTTAAGCATCAGAATACTGTGTTGCTAAATGAGCTCATTACCTAAAAAAGATCTTTTTTTCCTGTGTTGCCATTTTGCAACAATAATATTTAATGTTTTTGCAAGACCATTATGCAAAGAGGAATGAGTAGCAGTTTTCTAAGCTTTTAGCATTCAACATTCTCTCCTACACCTTCACGTGGAATAAACCCCAACGGTAATGTTCTGTTAATGTACCACTGCAAAGTTACACAGTCTCCCCTCTCGTATCTTATTTAAGCCTTACAATAATGAAGGCATAAGAGTTGTAGAGGAAATAAAATTTATATTATTTAAAAGGTTTCTTAAACCTTCTTCTGGTCTCCTTCTCCTCAGGGAATCCAGGGAAGACCTCTAAAAATGTCCATGTGTACAAATCTATGGGACATAAATTTCTCCAAGAACTTCAAGATGACTTGTATTATTCTGACATAAAGTACTAAAGTTCTCCAAGTTCAGAGATATTAAACCAACTTAATGCAATATAATCTCATTCCCACCACACATATCTGAAGGCACAGCCCTTTTCCTGCAGGCCACCTAATGCATTTTAAATAAGCATTCCCAGAGAGTTTCCACTGCAGATGCCCCCATCTCCCCTTTATACATTCTACCTAGCCCCCTAACAATTCCTAAAGCAACTTCCAACTGACAATTTCTTAACACTATACTGAAGGCAGTAGAATTCAGGCTTCAACATACAGCACAAAATGACTTTAATGGTGTTAAAGATCCAAAAAAATATCAGAATTGTTCCCATTAGATAATACAGGTTTTATCAAAACCAAAAAGTGGTTTGGTTTTGTCCCTTTAAACAGGACATTGTATTCATTCATGCAAACATGTATAAAGCTGTTATAAAAGTAAACAAAAATTGTCCTAAGGAAGACTTTTTTTTAAACTCCTATTTCAAAGAAAATTCATCATTTGATTCTTTTCAGGATTTATTTTCTATTAAAACTATTTTAATGAAAGAAAGGGAAGAAGGATTTTTTTCCTTTTTTTCATTTTAGTATTCAATGAGTTACTCCTGTGGAGAAAGGTCCAATATGTTTAACACTCATTGCTTCAATTTTTTGTTTCCATGACTTTGTAGACTTGCACAACATAAATCTCTCTGCCTCTTAAGAGAAGGTTGTGTGGCTTAATGTGTGCAGTTTGTCTCACCTGTTAACTGGAGGGCTATATCTCTATACAGCTCCCGACTAACGTGAAATTCTTCCTCACGCCAGATCTTTCCATCCAGAGTGCGAATCTTTGTTTCAGGAGGATTGAAACCTGAAAGTAAACAATTTAAGAGTTTAAAATAACTGTGCAAAATGTAAATAAAGCTTTTTTCAAAGTGGAAGGGGTGGGAAACTACCAAGCAAGAAACTACTTGAATTTCTAATGCTTAAATTAGAAGAAAGCTATATACCAGTCTGCCACTTGCTCACAGTGGAAAAACAGTGGACTGGGTGAAGAAAAGATTAATAAAAAAGTGAAAGGCTCTCTCAATCAATACAATGTCACTAAGCTCTGTGACCATAAAAAAAATGAAATGAACCCAAACGTTAATAGAGTGAACTTCTTTTTTACAGTAATTTGTAAGAAGACACAGGAAGAATTTCAAAAGAATCCACTTCTGTCAGCTGGCAATAATTTCTTCTCTCTCTTGTCCATATCTGTGATCAAACCATGCTACCCAGTCCCATATTGCTCAAACACAGTTATGAGTCCTGTCCATGCCTTGACATGTTACTCAGTGAATTGAACTCTGCTCCTTCACCACGTATAATCAACAGGGAGAGATTCTGCACCCCCCTACCTCTGTATGATGGAGCAGCAGGTGCAGGTGCCACTTTTCTGACTTTAGGAGTCACCGCATTCTCCACATGTGTGATCACGACAGGCTGCTCGGCATATCCTGAGTGCTGCCCTCTGCCACCTAGCTCTTCAGAATGCTCCCACTGCTTCCGAATCCGCTCCTTCAGCTTCTCCAACTTAGCATCATGCTGCTGCCGTTTCAAGATTTCCAGCCTATGAGCACTAGAGGTACTCATGACAGAAGGGGAAGACACTTTCAGTTCACTGTCCTGGGATGTGTTACTCTGAGGAGTTTTAGTGCTACTCTCGTCTCCTCTGGAGCCACTAGTTTTTTCCTCTTCCAGCCTTGAAGATATTGCAGCCTTAAGAAATGCCTCATTATTCTGCAAGGCATCAATTGCTGGTCGGTCATTCAAATATCTAACAACAGTCTCATCTGCAGCAGAAGAACATGGGCTTTCAAAATCTCTGCTGTGTAGATCCCGCTCCTCTTGGTCATGTATCGTATGGCCTGTTACTTCAGTCTTCCCTTCTGCTCCGCTGAAGTCCAAACTAGACAGCAGTTGCTTGGCCTCAAGTTGGCTAGAACTGTGATAAAACAGAGAACTATATGTATCCCTGATGTAATAGAGGGAAAAAACAAGTCACCATCAGAAATACAACTGTAGGATCTCCCAACCAGGCAATGAACATGTTCATCCATTAAAAGAATGACTTCCTATACCTTGTATCCACTTTAAAGGCAAGTTCTTTTAAAATTTGATCACCACACATTTAATAGTGCAAGTCTGACAAAACTGAAAGAGGTTTCTGTTCAAAATTTCATTTTCTGCACTCACTCTCTGAACAGGACTATATACAAAGTTGAAGAGCTGAAATTAGGGCATATAGAAAATCAGCAAGCAGTAATGTTGCTCTTCAATTTAAAAAAACTTCAAATAAAAAACAAGTGTAAGAATTGAAAAGCATAATTAATATATATTCTCTAAAACAAAGCAATGCACACATGCACAGCTCCTCAACAGCACATTCATAAGCTGAGAAAAAAATTCATTGCCCCAAAAAACCCTTCCCTGTATTTGAGCATAAAAAGGCAAGCCCCTGACAAGAACTTCAGAGTGAACTGGCTGTATTGCAACAAATGTAAAGCTTACTGAGAGCTTAGAAATTCAAACTAAGGATATCTCAGCATTTTTTCACAGAAAAACACTGTATATTTTAATAAAGTCATGGTATTTTGTTAGGAAAAAAATATATTTAATATTTTTACTGATGAGGTGCCGAAGATGTGAAAATCCAGCACCTAATCTACCTGGCTTGCTTCTTCAGCAAGTATGTTTAAATAACCCGTTTAAGCCAGCTCATAACATGGTACTTGTGAAATCGTCTATCTCTCTTTCTTTAGTAGTACACTCCTGCTATATGGTGTAGCAGTCATTATCAATCAACATAAAAACTGAGTGGCTTAATTGCACAGAATTTCACCAAAAGTACATATACATGCACACAGATTGTTCTACCCATTATTCTGGTTTTGTTTTTCTACAAAGTATTTTAAGTATTGACTTCAGGCTGTTCTCAGAAAAGCAGTAATGTGTTAACGTAACAACTCTGATGTTAATCCCCAAATTAATTCCCCCAATGCCACTTCTTACTGCAAGAACACTATTCTTTTCAATTGGATATAATGACATGAGTCTAGTTGCTGTCATTTTCTTTTCCCTTAAGTCTGTTAAGTTTACATGTTTTTAAAACAAATAACTGATACATGTAAATTATTCCAGACAGGGTAGACAACAGAGCTGTTCAATTACCAAAACTGACCCAAGATTACACAATTGATCCGAATTAGCCTCCCATGCAACAAAGAACAACAACCTCACAGCTGACACAAGAAGTGGAAAAGGAACACAAAACTTAAATGTTAGGATAACAATTATTAATAGAGATGTAGTGGGATTCAAAAAAACCCAAAACAAATACTGTCCCAACTCCACTCTAATCAGTCAACAGCAATTTGACTTCACTGGGAGAACATTTACAGCAGTGGTTCTCAACCTGTGGTCCACCAACACTGAACACTGGGACACACACACACAACAATGTAGTCAGAGGGGCTCTGCAAAGGCTTAAAGCAGGGGTGGGGAATGTCCAGCCCAGAAACATTTGGTCTGGTCCACAGGCACTGCGCCTCCTTTTCCTACATCCCCCTACGCTCAACACTCCCCTCATACTCAAGTCCCCATCCCTGCCTGCCCTGACACGCCAGTATATTCAGTGCTGGTATGGTTAGTGGGACCCACTTTAACTAGGTGTTTTTTTTCTTAAAGACATTTTTTTCACCCAACAGCCCTCTTTAGGGCCACAACAGACCTGGAGTCTGTTTCTCCAAGTGATGGCCCTGGACCCGTAAACAACAATATATGGTGACTGGACACAGAGAAACAAGGAGGGAGGTGAGAAGAATTGTAAAAACTTATTGTCAAATTTTAATGTAAAAAATGGCATCAAATTCTGAATTAGCACACTAAAATAGCATGAAATGGGCCATGTGAGCAAGAACAGTGTTGATGCTATTATTTTAAATTCCTATGCAATCACTGCAATAAAGATATTATAATAGGAACTTCTGCATCAACAGATTAATTTATTGCCCCTTCTCTCCAAATTTGAAGATGCTTCATGAAAAAAATGAAGTAAATATTTGATGCAGTCTAGTGCTTTAAATCTTGATGAAGTCTTGGTGGTCCGTGGACACAAAAGGTATTTAAAGGGGGTCTGTGGTGAAGGTAGATTGAGAACCCCTGATTTAGAAAAAAATGCAAAGTATGTGTAAGAATCCAATAAAAAACTATTACCAACCCAACCAAGCTATTCATCAGGGATGCCTGTGCAAAGAACACACACTGCTTATAAAACACAAGGAACTGAAAGAGTTATGGAAAAAGTTTTCTAGGCTCTGATACTACAACAATTTATAACTAGTTTATTTCTGCTGCAGGTTCTTTCTTTTTGAAAGTATTTAACATAGTCTAGGAAAACCAGGTTTTCTGTATTTTCCTTCATTCCTCACACCCCACCATGTGCCACAGTCTGCATTATTCTGTGCCACTTTCTCTCCTTGATACAGTTGTTCTCATTTGAGTTTCTCACACACACAATAACAGAATGCATCTTTACCAGTACATGTTCTTGCTCTACACTGTCATATGGTAATACATTTGGGAATATGTGCTGAAAAACTAATGAAACAGAGTTGGAAAAGCATGAGGAAATACTCTTTTTGGTCCTTATTACTGAAACCAAATACCTATCAAATCTATCAGCCAACTGAGGCCACAGCCACATCAACTTGATGATCTGGCCCCATTTCAACACGTTTGACTTTAAACTCATATTGACTGAACAAAACCTAAATTTGTAACATTTTTTTAAAAAGCACTGGATACTTTCGTCTAATGCCACATGCTGTTAATGTAGATGGGTGAAGGGAGGAAACAAATCATTTTTTGAGCAGTTGTCAAAAACATCACTATTAGCTTAATTCTCATCTTAGCATATTTTTCTTTAATCGTGTATTGTCCCAGCACTAACCTGTATGAAGCCAATGGTTCACGAAATTCCACACGATTGTTTTTTTTCACATTGCTTTCAAGAGTGGTCACTCGAAGAGGGCTGCGCGAGGACTTCTCCTTGCTTGATTTATTTTGGCTGGAGGACCGGGAAGCTGAAGCAGAAACCAAAGAATCCTCTATGTACCTATCTCTCCAGAAAAAGAAAGTTCTTGGGGCTGAACAATTAAGAATACAGTTTTTCTTGGGTTCAAGCAGCACTCCAAAATAGCATTTAAAGTACTTCCTTCTCTTTTTCAACAAGCTGATTTCAACAACTCGGAGCAAGGTGGTAAGTGCTTGAACCAATGATCATATTTAAAGAGAGATAATAATGCCTGAACTCTAATTATAAGCAATTAAATCTGTGAAAGTTGACTGTGTTGCCACTAGAGGTCGATCTGTCTTTCTCCAGTGGCACACTACCAGAATGCTCCAAATGGTATTTAAAACAAGGGCTTATTCCTTACAAGCAAATGAATGAATTCCTTAAATGAAATAAAGGAAGAATCACATTTAGCATTCTATCGGGGTGTAACAGTTGACAAACATTAAAAAACCATAAACAGCTAGTCCAGTATAAACACAGGTACATACAACTGTTGTCCAAAACCTCCTCAAAAACATGGTATCAGAATGGGATAAGCATTGCTCACTCACAGAGTGGGGGAAGTCCTATCACTCCCTCTAACCAAGTGACTATGATAGCACACTTTCCTTCTTAAGCCAAGGGAAGAAAACGTTAGTTTCTCCTTGGCAA
Organism: Athene noctua; assembly: GCF_965140245.1. NCBI lineage: Eukaryota > Metazoa > Chordata > Aves > Strigiformes > Strigidae > Athene > Athene noctua. Next base: position 31,397,360 of record NC_134041.1, read on the forward strand.
ATGAGTTTCATGAATAAAGATCACTAGCAGGAGGCAACTTGGGGGAAGGGAGGAGGAACCAAGTTTTCCCAGAATGCAGTGGCTTCACCCTGCCGCACACGCTATGTCCTCAATAATACAAACCTTTTCTGCTTAATTTCCTGCTAGTGCTAGTAGACGGCTTCTTGGCATCCATGACAGAATCGAATACAGCCGTGCTGGTGGGAGCTATTTCCAATTTATTTTCTATATGACGTAGCTAGAATGTGAAGATAATGCAAATTAAAAAACTGGTTTTGATTTTTAAGCTCCAGGTTTTTTCCTTCAATGCGACAGATTCTTCATTACTTTCGTAAAGAATAAAACTGAATAATACAAGATTCTACATGTAAAATCCCACACTAATGCTCAGCTATTAAAAAAAGAGAGGGACAAGGCTACAGGAAAGAGCTGAATTCCCCCCAGAAAAGCTGTCTGGCTTCACTGAAGTCAGATTTTAGAAACTAGTGTGATATCTTAAGTTAACTTCCCACAGAAAGACAGCAATTCCAATGCTCAAAGATGGAAAATTATGAAATACACTGTTTTTTACAAAATACACTGGTGTTGTCCCAGTTTGACTACTTTGAGTAAGCAGGGGAGCTATTTTTTTGATTTCAAAAAAATGAGAAGTCGCCACTTTCTTAAATAGAAAGGTAGTATTACACTCAAGACTTAGCAGGTATTACTACACTCAAGACTAAGTCTGCTGTAGCAAAAATTTCTTCTACTGTGTGTGGGAAACTTTGTCTAAGATGTTCAATGTGCATATACTGCTTGCCTTATTTTCAACTTGTTTAACAGACAATCACTGAACAAAATAATACTTTGGTTAAAGCCTTTGCAGCCATTAACAAATTTAAAAAGAGTAAGAAAGAAAAATAAATCAGTACTTACAGCAGCCTTAGTCTGAGAAAAAGTAGCCCATGCTGCAGTTAGATCTTACAGGGCAGAAACAAAGAAATAAATTTCTCATTAGTACATGGAAAACAATGAAATAAAATGTTGCTTCAAAACAATTTTCATGGGTTCACTAATCAAGTTCTTTTAATGACTCAGTCCTAGCCTGTAAATCTCTTCTATGAGGCTATTATCAGTCAAGACTCATCTTAACACAGCAATAAAATATGTAATGTAAAATTTAATAAGCTCACTAAGTTAGGTTGAATGCATTATTACACTTGAAATCAAATCTACCCATGTCACAGAAGATGTTTAGAAGATAAAACTGGTTATCTATCCCAACCCAAATATCTTACATTTTTCCATTATACTATAGTTCAACTACTTTTTTTCCTCTTCCATTTTCTTCTTCAACAATCTAAACATGAATGTGTTGATCACCGAAAGACTCTACTCAAAAAAAAAATCAAGCTTTGAACATGTGAATTTTGAATAGTAATCTTTTTGAACTGTACACCCTACAAATAAAATAGAAGCAATGTTTGCGAAGAACAAGCAGAAGGCACTAATCAACTTCATCTTTTTTCATCTAACAGATAGCATGTGCTCTATGCATGATCCAGTTCAGTAGGATGCAATAATATTTTCCTCTAAAAATATTTACTTCCTCAGTTCCCCTCTTCTTTTGGTTTCTAATGGTTTTCTTCTAATCTAATGTTTTACACAATGCAACATCCAAAACCTTAATGTGCATCAGAACCGTGGAGAGTAGTAGTATTAGAAAGTTGGTGTTGGGGTTTTTTTTTTTAAAAATTCCTTATTGTAAAAAAACTGCCAATTTCTTTTCTGGTAAGATGCAACAACACAAAGGAAGAGTTAAGGAAATAGCATAAATAACTTTACTTTGACTTCACAAGACTGTGCTTCATGTCTAAAGAACTCAGTTTTACAAGGTATATAATTTTAAAACAAACTGAACGTATCACAGGAAACAATCAACAATAATGTCCTCCTGCAGATAAAATGATAATCTGTCTCTGCTTCAGAATAACTTCTGGACTTCAGTTTTGTCATAGCGGAGATCATAAGACTGATCTTGAATCACAGACTTAGCATGCGACTCAGCTGCTCTACAGACCAGAGCTTTCTTCCTCTCAGAGGAACCGTAATTTCCACATCACCACCCCCTTTCCTAAATTAGAGTAATCATGACAACCAAAAGCTAACAGGATTTCTCCAGTTCAGGGAGACAAAAGTGCTGCAATTCACCTTAGGGTGATGTACTGCTGCTATTCAAGCGTCTTTAGCTCTTTACCACTTTGGAACTGAGCAAGAGTCAAGAGCAACCGTCTCCCCATCATTTCTTTCAAGAGCCTACAGTTCCCAGTTTCTGTTCCTGCACTACTCCTCCTCTATAGCACTCAAAAAAATCTGTCTCTGTGCCATCTTGGCAACCATATCATACGCTGGCAATTTCTAATGCAGATCAGTGAATACTCTGCAGATAAGAGTATGAAACTGCTACCTCTGCAAAAAGGAAGCCATATAACACAGGGTCTTAGCTTCCAAATTGAGAATGAAGAATGCTTTCTACAGAAACTCCCTGAAGTTTCAAACAACTCATGATAAAATACCATCTAAAACAAGGCAATAAAACAGAAAATCCATACCTCTGGTAGAATCCTTGTTTTGGTTATGCCTCGTATTTTGTAGAGGCACCTCATTTGACTTGTTGCTCCACATCATGTCAATTTATCTACAAAAAATAGTCACATAAAAATCAAAGAGGTATAAAGCAAGAACAAATGTATCTTACGCTAAAGAGAACATAACCTTGATCACTATGATGAATGTTCAGCTCATATGATGATTTCAAACTTGCATCATGAACAAGATCAGAAAAGCAGCACCAAATCACAAATGCATTTGCTTGCAGCTTTTCAGAAACCACATAATTCTGTCAATAAAGAGGGGTTTGTTGTTGTTCTTATTTGTTACAAAGAAGAGTGAACTCGATAAAAGCAAACCCAGAGGTCACGCAATTTAGGTCTTACTACTAAGTATCCCAGCAAGTCTGAAGATGACCACACTGAAATACTGCACATGAAAGGCTAACAGGGGCAGCACTGCATGGCTTGAACCTATAAATGTTTAGCAAAACTACCCAACTCTGCCTGAATGTGTCACTCATCCCTGTTAAAAGAAAAGGCAGAACAGAACTGTGCAGCAGGACACTACACCCAGGAAAAGACAGGACTGGAGCTGCCGTTGTCTTCCTATGAAGTTCAAAGGCACAACTCTGAGTGAATCTAAAAAGGTGAACTCTGAGTAACAAACCAAGCAGTCACTATCACCAAAGGAGTTTTTAATAAAGGAGAAAAAAAAGCTACTCAATGAGGAAAGATAATTTTTAAAAGAAAAGGCAGGTAATTTATGCAAATATTTATTTCTCGTTACTTTTGTTGCAAAAGATGGGTTGTCATACATAAAGTTGTAGCAGACTTTAAAGAAGTACTACATGAGGAAAAAAAGTAAGTTTGAGAGATCTAAGAGGAGCTCATACAGCCACCAAGAATGATTAGTCAGTACTGCTGCAACCCTCTCACCAAGGAGTACCTATCTGGCAGCATGTGCTCACTGAGCCATCTGCATGACAGACTGAGGACATTTCTGTTATGGAAAGAAAAAATTAGGTGATCACAGAATTCATACGGGAAGTTCTGGACCTCTGAAAGAATCATAAAGCCACACTTTCCTCTCTCTTCTCTCAGGCACGCCCAGATATAATTTTTCTTATTTTCTGAAAACTTATTTTGCTTTCACTTCCCTACATAGTGTGCCACATAAAAGGCCATTCAAATATAAAGCTCATTTAAATATAAAGGTCATTCTTCTGATAAAAGGTGACCAAACACCCGACAAAATTAACATTGTGTACTACTTACTGGAGGAGATCATTGCCTGTATATTTTGTGACAAGGATTTTTATCATGCAGGTTTTAAGGATACTCACAGTGACCAACAGAGAAGTTTGGTCCTCACATTCAGCCATATAGCTATTATTTATGGCAGTAAGTTATCCCACAAAACTGTTGTTATGCCCCAAGAAAGGCTATCAATAGTAAGAACACAGGTTTTCAAAAGATCTTTATTTCTGACTTTCTTTAAAGAATCCTAATAAGTGTTTGAAAGAGTGTGGAAAAGGTATGTGAGCTTATATACATAGGTACAGAAAAACACGCATACACACACATTAGTGAAGTCCACAATAACACAGAAATTCTAGAAAGAAGTGGGAGATGTTTTGTTTTTTAAGTATCTATTCATGGGTAGTGAGTCAAGCAAAGTTAGAAAATTCTGCTTCTAGGACAGGTGCTGCAGAGCTCATTCATGCAGAATCACAGCTTTGTGCCTCAAATCAGTCATGCTGTAAATCGTAACACTGCCCTGCCCTGGAAATCATCTTAATTGATCTTCTCCATCACTGAAGCAAAGAGTTGTGCTAGAAATGTAGAAACAAATATTAATAAAAATGGGGGAAATTTTCCATAAAGAGCCAATCTGAGAGCCACTGAAAACATCATCTCATACCATTATGAATTTCTTACCCAAACTCAAATATAACAAAACCTACTCAATAGGTAAATTTAGAATAAGAGAACTTTTGGACAAGCAACCACTTCTTAAGGGATTAAGTACCTCTCTTCATGTAATTGCTTGGGATTTATTCTTATCTTTAGAATTACTAGGATATGAGAGACTAGAATTGTTCTTGTTATTATACATAAAAAAATCTATACTGTTTATTTTATGATGTCCTGTGAATATAGTATTTGAATATACTCTATATTCCTTAAGTCCCTGTGAAAAGAACCAGATTAATTTAAAAAGTCTAAAATTGCTTGTTATATCTTTCATCCTGACACTCAAGTAAAAGCTGTCAATCCTTTAACTGACCTGAACAGAGCACAAGTCAAACACAGTGAACACACTTGTGAGAAAACCTTAGTTCTACTAATAACTGACAGTTATGTGCTGATGATAGCTAATGGTCAGTAATTCTGTCTTAATGCCTTGGTTCAAAAGTATATGACACCCCTCTATAAAAGGCCACTCGGCCTCTCCTCCTTCCTGCACAAGCTGGGAAGTAATCACAAAGCATCCTGCTGTATTGCTTTCTCCTAACAAATACCTCCAGTGCCAGCTCTAACCATACAATATGACTCTTACTGACTTCAGCGCAGTCAGCTGAGATCCCCCGAGCAGTTTTGCTTAACTCAGGTTGCTGCTCTCTGGAAAAAAGACATGTCAGAACTGAGCATTCTGGAGCTGTCTACAGTTTCAGGAAGGCAACACTGCAGTAGTTTTCAGTTGCAATGTAATCTTCATAACTATAAGGGTTTGGGGTTTAGATGTCCCTCCTTTGGTAGGGTGGGAGAAAGTTATCAGCTTTTCAAAACCTACCTACAAATGATGTTGATTCCCACCAGGCTTTGAATTCCTACAGATTACTAAAATAGCTTCTTTCTATTGAATAAACAGCACACTACAAAAAACAAGTACTTGCATAATTCAATACCCTGTCTGCAAGACGTTAAACCAGACAGAGAAGACACTTCAATGCTATCAAGAGTACAGCTAGGGCGGAAAAGAGAAATAAATCAAGACACAGTTGCCGTGTCTATTTATAGGACTTGCATGCAGGGTAGTGGACCGGTTAAACACTGAAATACACTGAAATTATTATTGATCAGAGAATAATACCAAACTAAAAAAATTACACAAAGGCAGTTTAAATGTTTTTAACATACATTTTACATCAATACAGAAGTTGTCACAATGTCCCATGAACAACTTTAAGAAACACATTTTAAAAATTACGTTCTGAAATGACTGCTTCCCATATGTTTTTTTTCTACACTAAATGATCCACCACTATTTAATATAGAGCTTCAATAAAGAGATTGAGCTCAACAGATGAAATGCCAAAGAACTTCGGAAAAGACAGTAGTGATGACAAGAGGTTATCTGCAGATTGGATAAGGCTATGAGGATCTTAAAAGTTTGTTGAAAAAAAGGTGGAAGAGTGCAGACTCAGCAGAACTGATCTCCTGTTTATTTGGTTGTTCACTAGAGGACACAGATATCCTACACAGGTTCATTCGAGGCTAGTTTGCCTCTTGTATCTTAGCTAAGGTACAAACACCATTGTGTTCTGACATTTCAATCCCACATCAAGTGCCCATGTTATTCTTTACTCATTTGTCCAAGTAAAAAGAAGTACACAAGAGAAGGCACCACAGAACTGCTGCAGATAAGGACTTAAGAGGAAACTAGCAAGGGAAGGATATATTCCAAACTCCTGGAATAAGCTGGGGATGGACAGACACGGGGCATGTCAACCACTCTCTCCTATGCGGTTCCTATGGGAAGACACTGAAGAGAACTGGCAGATTAGAAAGCACATGAGAAGACATCAGAAAAGAGAAATTGTAAATGAGAAAGCCACTGTCGAATAAAAAAAGATGAGAAACCAGCATTACATTTACTAGCAAACATACCAAGGATGGCAATGAAAGGTACAACAGATCACAAAATAACAAATCAACATAGTAAGAGGAAAGAATTTCAAAATGAATGGGAAATATGAAAGTAGAATATGCTTAGCAAAGGTACACAAAAATGTCAAGAGATGAAAAACAGGGCTGGGAAAAAAGAGAAAGAAAAGTGGTAAGAGAAGCAGGATATAAAAAGGGAGTGAAGGGAGAAAGACAGGAGGGAGAACTTTTTAAGAATCAGCACAGAGAACGGCAGAAAGGAAGAAACTGATACATTGGTCCAATTGTAAAGTTTTTCAAGCACCCTCAGTATGATTTTTTTCTTAGTAGCACAACCTTATTAAGAAAAGGAAAGAGGAAACACAGAAGTCATGGCACTAAAACAAGGAAACAGGAGAGGAAACTGAATCAGACAGATTCAGAGAAGGCAGAGAATGTGAGCGAGAGATGACCCACTGTTATGTTCACTAACGTTCAGTGGTTATGTGAAAAAAAAACAGTATGCAGAGGGAACAGTATTCCTCGAGACTTTCTTATAAAAACACAAGACATACCAGAAGAGAAAAGATAAAACTTCGCTAAGAGTAGGGAAAGAAGCAAATTATTAATATTAACTTCTATGGGATATTCGTAAATGTTTAATCCCCAAAGTGGCAGGTTTTGCTACAAACTGGGTATACAGCACATGAGGCCAGCAATTCACAGAATTTAAGCTACAAGAAGGTAGCAGTGCCAATAAAAGCAGCCATCTTTTCTTTAGGTTTTGGTCTCTCTTGCCCTATTCAGTCAGAAAGTCAAAGGGATTGTGTGGTAAAGTGAAGTAGACTAGGAATCTGGTAAGGTCTGAAAGTAGCTTTCTTGGTTTTTTACTTTATTAGTTTTAGCTACGTTGTACCATAAGCTATAAGCTTTGTGCAAGCAGAATGAAAAGGAATGAAAACACTGAGGAACAGCCAGATCAGTCCCAGTCCTGTACTAGCTGCTGTCATGTATCATCATCTACAGTTGTTCCCCAGGAACAAGTGCTTGAAGCTGCTACTGCCTTTACCTCGAGGAGAGTGAGTGGGACTGGAGAAAAGGGGAACCGTTCCCTTCACCACTTTCTTAACCTGTGGAGATACCACTGGAGTCTGTACGCCTTACTCCAGTGTGTCTCACCGCACCCACACCTCACACAGTGCAACTTGTCCGTGGGGGAAATGGGCACAGAGACAAATAAAAGGTTTAAGTGATGTTTTTTCACGTTTACAAAAATATTTCAAGTTTCCCTGTACAAATAATTGAAAATTGGTTTCTGAAGCCTGAAAAGACCCTCTGGAGCTCTGCCTGTGCAGCAACAGCTCTGCATTACTGGCAATAACAGACACACACAGGTGGGCAGACACAATCAGACCTAGCCAAGCAAACTTCTTCTGAGCCAGCCCACCGAAAATGATGGAATTTCTATTTAAAGATGCCAGAAACACTTTCCACATCTCCTCAAATACCACAGAATAGAATTTATGATGATATGCTTGAGTCTGGCATACAAATACCTTTACCTACTCATTTTTCTGGAAACTGAGCTTTTACCATATTGCATTATCCCATTTAAATGAGCTAAAAATATTCATAATTCATTGTTCTAAGACTTTTTTTGTTATGTTTATGGGCTTTTAAAATGTGTTTCAATACAAGAGTAACATACCTTTTTTTTTTTGGCCTCAAGATATTTTGAGGAAACTTTGTCTCTCGAAGCTATTAGATTCAGGTGATTTACTGACCTTCCTCAGGACTGAGGAACAATATTAACACAATAAACAAATGCATGACATATCTCTCAAAAAAGCACCGCATCTGCAGAATCAGATGAGTCCTCCTCCCCCTTCTTTCAATGCTCATTTATATAATAAGCCTTCAAATAAAATGTATTTCAGGGGCAAAGGTTCTGAAAGGAAGGTAATAGTCAAAATCCAAATACAACTCCACAATGCTTCACGGACACAAACTTCATCTTAACACTTCTCCACCATACTATCTCAAGTCTGTGATCTCTGCTTTGCTCTCCAAAATGATTTCTGGTACAAAATTGGAGATTTTTCTTCTCATAATTTTTACATGGTGCTGAGATGCAGAGTCAATGGGTTCAATCTGTTCAGAGTACCTTTACAGGTAGTTTTGCTGGTATTTATTCTGACTGGGTGCTAATACTATTTGACTTAGAAATATTTTACCAGTCCAGATTGCACTGCACCCCAAGAGTGAGGCTGTATGCAGTGACAATGGACACAATTATGTAAAGCTGATGCAAGAAAAAGCTGGAAGTAACAAACACCAACATCCAAGGAGCTTGTGAATGTCAGCTGCTCTGAATGAGTAAAATTTTAGGCAATATTCAGTATTTTATCTTGTAATCCAAACAGTATATATACCAAAAAACCTCGTATTTCAATCACTAGGACTTTGGAAAATACTAATTAAACCCCAAATGCTTCAAAACAAAAGAAATATACCAATAGAATTCAATTTGTCTTAAACTAGAAAAACATTGAAAAAGACTTTTAGGGATATTAAGGTACTACCAAAAAAATGAGCAATCAAGATACAGCACACACTTGCAGATAGAAAAGCAGTAAAGAATTTCAAAACACATGTCACTACCTCTAACTGTTAACCAGGAAGATAAATGACATCAACAGTCATATAGTCATCAAATGTGAGAAAATATAGTACAAAAATCCAAATATGTTTCATGAGCTCTAAGATTAAATCACTGGCATCAGTCAGCTACTAACTTTGCATCCAAACTACAGTTAAGATTTTTCTACCAATGAAACATTATTGAACGTGATTCTCTCTAACTGCATGCTGAGGACAAACAATTACAATGCCCTTCTGCTATGAGAAGACATGGCAACTTGCAAAAGTGTCTCTGCTTCATCACAAGTGATGGAAAAAACAACTGGCATTAAAAAATGGATAAGCTGTTTTACTGAAAGTAAAACACATTGAATGTCTTACTCTGCTCTATCGCATGCTAGGAGGTACTCTGAGGAAATCTATGGAAATGAATGTTGTGACAACTAGCATAACTTGATTCATTGTTCATGAAGAAATCAGAGCACAAAGGCACAGAGAATGCATCCATTTATTAAGGAGATGCACATGAAGGTTTGCTTATCCATTCAGAAGTTCTGTATTTTCTCTGACTTCAAAGATATTTGCATTTATGACAGAAAATAAGCAACATACCCTAGTTTCAAGAAAAAAAATACTCCTGCATTTGTTTCCTTGGCCTTCAAAACAAAAGTTCACTCGTTTCATCTCCAGTTACTAGAAAATGCACATTAGAAGATTTCAATTCTTGCAGCCCATAACAAATCCATTCAGCAGAATACGCTTAAACTCTTCAACAAGCCCTGTCCCATTTCACAAGGAACACTCCACTGTGAGGAAGTCTTCTTCAAACCTACAGGCAATCCTCCTGGCCAGATACAAGAGTGAGATCTGCCAATTTTGAGTCATAAGACAACAGCATTCAACTGTCCAACAATACCAAGCACATATGAGTAGAGCAGCAGCTTTGTCTGCAGCTGCATCAACTGCAGACTGATTTTCTTTTGAAGTAGAATAACATGCATGAAAACTTAAGGGAAAGTGTTCCAAATGTCACTTTCTCAAGTTTGATGCCTTTGCTCTGAAACTGCATCCAGAAGTAGTGTCTGAAAAATGTCTCAATAACAACATGAGAGGAAAAAAAAAGTCAAACAAATCCCCACGACAAGCAGAACAGTGACAACCAGCACTGCCCGGATCCGACCTGGCATTACAAAGACTCGTACCAGGACTCTGCTGAGAAGACTTTTCTTGAACTATCTAAAACCAGCAATAAATATTTTCTCATATTTAATCATTCCATCCCATTAAAAGCTTTAAGTGCCTAAACCCTAAATCCAGACTTTTCTGTTTCAGTATTACAATTCCACCTGATGCATGTTGCCATTAGCAAACATAACACGTCCTGTGAATATGACTTGAAAATATCAGAGAAAAGTGTTGACGGTGTTTTAAGTTTTTACACTTTTTACCATGGACTGGTCTTAGTGTGAAATTCTGCCCTCAGTAAGAAGTGTCCTTACAAAGCTAAAACACAGACAGAATTTCTGTCAGTGTTCAGTAAGTTTCAATTGACCTAGTATAATTGATTAGTTAATTTACCTGCTCTATTCTTTCCCTGGTATATTGGCATAGGTTTCAGACTTACGCATATAAGTAATTTTATTCTCCATCGACTAGTCCATTAAAGTCTATTATATCATTAGCATGATGATACACATATATCTTCCAAGCACTTGCATCTAGGGATAAATTTTACACTCAGACATTCTGATCCAGCCACATGCATAATATATTAACTGTATTGGGAAAGTTTTCTCTCTGCACTCAACTACCAAACCCCTTCTGTTATCATTATCATACCACTATAACTGTTCTCATATTTTCACAATTTATATTGGTTTGAATAGCATGAATTATATTAAAGTACATCAGTAGCACAGTTCAAACAGCACTGCTGTACTGATAAAAAGTTACACTCCTCATGTAAATTTCTAAGGTAGAGTTGAGCAGATTTAGCAACTTGACAGTGATAAAGGATTGTACATACTCCTCCCTACATTCCCTAGCAATCTTGCCACTCCTCTGTGATAGATGCAGTGCTCATCTGACTGCATCACAAGCCAGTTTAACTCACTAACCCAGCAGAAACTGACTCACTTTTTCTTTCGTTGGGTTAGCTTTCTACCAGTTTATCAAACTGAATCTGGTTGCTGCATGGTCAATGCCAGAACTGGTCAAAGTGGGGAAGAGAAGCAGAAGCAGAACCTGACGTTGTGCAGCTTCACTTAACTGCCATAGGTACAGCAATATAAAATAGAGCTAGCGCTACATCCTCCCCGTTTCAAACACATGCCTCACTATTAAAAGATGTTAAAGCACTGAAGCCTCATCCCGGCATACAATGAGACTAACCACGTTAATGACTTTATCTATAGGTGTTTGATACAATGTAATTTTCTTAGCAGAAACCAGCAGTGTGCCTGGTAGACGGGTGCAAGGAGATGCAGAAAGTTCATTCCACCCAAGTCAACAAAATCTTTAGAGTAGATGTAGCAATACCAAGATTAGATTCTAATCCGTTTAAGGGATGCTTTTACTATGCTGGCACAAGTTCACGATCAAAGTTATTTCAAGACATGAAAGCCACCATCCACATTGGGACTGTTATATCAGTAAAATCTTCCCAGTGTTACAATGGCAAACTTAAGCTATGCACCAAAGCTTAGTAAGCTTAGTAAAACAAATCCATGCTAACAAAATGTCTTATAGTTTCAAAATCCCATTTTTTCAGTTAACACCACACCTAGCCTAGGGAGTCTACCAGATCTACATCAATCACCAACATAATTTCCGCAGTACCCCGGCCCCTTGCATAAACATGTCATTACTACATAAATTAAGTTGCTGTGTTTAGTGGATGCAGCTTACCTTTGTTTAAGGTAGCGTCACTCACAGAAACCGAAGCCTTCAAGGGTTTACAGCATTCGTGTGGCCACACCCTCAGTTGCATTTAATTATCTAAAGCATTACCTAATGAAACTGTTGTAGCAACCAGAACTATACGCAGTTCACGTAACTTATCCTGTCCTCACAGACAGTCTGGCAGAACGTTTTGAGCTCACAGGCAAAACAAGTGCCCAACCGCCTACAGCTCCACACACGTTGTCCCACAACTATGTAGACCCTCGAATGAGTTTTCAAGTCTGTACACTCTGTGGCCCTGTGAAGTAGCTTAAGATGACAAAATACAGAACTGAGGCGTCAAGTTGTAAATTTTCAACTGCAAGACACTGGAGCGTTCATCTACACAATGAAGCTATTTGACGCGTAAACCTCTACATGCACACACGTACACAATGTGCCAAGAGACGCCTGGCTACTGAGATACAGCTTATACCCAAAGACAGAAAAAGAAACTATGCCAGAAAAACTACATCAACAGTAGGCATTATATCACAGAAAACTGCATTGAGAGAAAAAAAAGCCACAGTCATACCAGTACAAAAACCTTTATGCCAACACCAGCACAACTGAATGGCACTAACGAAGGCAGGAAGCGCTTGGGGCAACTCTTAGCCAGGGATGTAAGCAGCACTTTCCGCGGGCAGACACCGCGCGATCCCGGTCCTCTTCCCCCAGCCCCGCAAGCCCCAGCCCAAGCACAAACAGAGCGACCATTTAAACTTTAAAAAGCGCCGTCGCAAGCCCGTCCCGACACAACGGGGCGGTTTCCGAGGTGAGCGGGGCACAGTCGTGCACTGCCCGGCCCACCCCGGGTTCGGGAGGCGGACAGCGAGTCGGAGCCAGCACAGCTTCTCAGAAAAACCCGGGCTCAGCGGTTTTCCCATACAAGGCGAAAAGACAACAGTAAAACTAGTGCTCCCCTACCCTCTCCCTTCCCCCGCTACCCCCTAACACAATAAGCAGTAGGAAACAAATTAAAACTAGGAGAGACACTTCACGGTAAGATGGGTAAAGCAGAGGACGTCGGAGCCCGGCGGCGGCGCCAGCGGAGGCCGGGCCAAGTGACAGTCGGCAGCGCCGCCGGCACCCCGGGCCGCCGGCCGGGCCAGCCGAGCGGCCGAAGCCGGCTCCGCCGCCGGTCCCGCCGCGTCCGAGGGCCCAGCCCTCAGCGGGGCGGCAGTCGCCAGCTGTTCCGCGCCGGGCGCGGCCTGGGGCGGCGGCACGGGCCGCTCCCGGCGCCTCCTCCTCACCTGGTCGCGGCGGCGATCGACGCCCGCCGGCCCGGGGGCAGGTCCCGGCACATCCCGCAGAAGCAGAGAGAAAGGCGGCGGGAGCTGGCGGCGCCCCGAGCTCGGCCCCGCTGCCCGCCGGCGCGCAGCCCCTTCAACAGCGCCAGCCCGACGCCATTACCGGCCAACGACTGACACGGAGCGGCGGCGGCGAGAGCGGCGGCGCGGGGCAGGGCGGGAGAGACCCGCCGCGTCTCGCGAGAACCGGCCCGCCGCCGACCTCCCCAACATGGCGGCGCCCCTCCGCCCGCGCCTCGCCCCCGGCGGCGGCCATGTTGGGTGCGGCACGGCCTCCCCGCCCTGCCCCACCGCCTCCGCGGACAGCGGGGCGGCGCGGCTGCCCCCGGGGCACCTTCGCTGCCCGCCTACGTTGCTGAAGCCGAGGCTGGGCTGAGGCGAGGAGCGGGGCCCAGCGCGTCGCGGCCCCGGCGCCGCGCTGCAGCTGCACCCCGGGCGGCGGGAAGGGCTGAGGGCGGCGCCGGCCGAGCACACCTTTCATGGTGCCCGGGAAGTCCACGCAGCGTGCGGCCGGCCCCGGGCGAGGCGGCCGCCGGCGGCTCCCGGCTGCGGGGCGGGGCAGCCCGGCCAGGCCTCCCGCCACCCCCCGGGCTCGGGGAGGTTTCACTCCTCACAGTTCTCTGGGCGCTAGACCCAAGGCCTCGACCTCAGAAAAACGTTTTCCAGTATTTTCCTCAAAGCATCCCTCCCCTCCCACTCCTCCACGGTTGTGCAGGCTTGACTTGCCGGTTCAGTCCACATGCAAATCGTGGAAGAATAAAGAGCTGTGGCAGAGCTCTTGGTTTTGATGCAAGAACAGGGACTTCGCAATGTTTATTAAACCACTGCTGCAGAGCAGTGCCAACGCTGATGCTGGCATTCCTGAAGCAGCTCCAGTCGAAACTAGGGCACTTTTAGTCATTTGTATTCATAGCTAAGTCATCTTTATAAAAATAATTTAATTTTTTTGCAAAATGAAAGCAACTCTGATTAGAGTCTCCCAGTTGCCAAATTTAAGTTTAAATAAACAACATTTGCAATACTTCACAGGGATGACTGCATACCACTGGTTTAATTTCACTTTTAAGCCATTATAAACCCGGAAGAATGTTAGTATACCATCTTCTGTTGCATAGATTCCACCCCAAAGATGCATTAAAACCACCCACATTTCAAAAATAGGTCTAAGATGTTATCCAGCTGTAACGATTATTTCCACTGAAGAAGGAAAGTTCTTAGAACGGGGAAAAAATGCTTCCTGCAGTTATTTTGGGAATGTCTCCTTCGGGGCTTGTCTACAACTTCATCCGAGTCTGGTTTTCAGTCATTAGCATAATTGTTTGACTACAGATGCCAAATTTCTTGGGGGAGCATGGGGGTGGAGAGTTATCTACCCCAATCACTACAGAATCAAACTACTAGACCTTTCTTTTTCACCCTTTTTTCTTAACCCAAAAGGATTAAACTATTTTTACATAGCCCCTCCTCTTGCAAATGGTCAACATCTTGCATGTAAATTACTCCAGTATGGGAACGCCATACAAAAACACCCTAAACATTGAGAGACCATTACAGCTGCAAAGCTTAGGACACACAGAACTTAATCATGTCACAATTACAGGATACCCATTTAACCTTCATTTGGCTCTTTTATATGCACTAACTAATTACAGAGTATATTTTCCATCATAAGCATACCTCCTTTGAAACAAGAGGTAAGCTTGAGATGTTTAAACCTTCAAAAACGACTGTTCTGCCAGATGGGGGAAAAAATAGGTGAACAGCCGGAAGATGAACACAGCTCCAATGGAATATATTGGTAAGTAGTGCCTAATTCCCTCCCGAGTCCTCAAAGAGAAAACCTGCTCCTCCCAAATGCAGAAGACTAAGTAATAATGATAATAATGACAATTTCCATCAATGAAAACAGTATTACTACAGTGTATGGGAGCCCTGATCTCAGACTAGGGCAAATTAAATTATGACATTCCCTGTCATCACCTAATGTTTGCTTAAATTTACTGCTTAATATTGCTGGATTGGCAGTCTATTTAAATTATTCAGCGCTTTTGTAATGCACTACCTCTTTAATTATGCTTTTAAACATAGTTTCTCTTTTCTACTTGGAAGCAGTTAATCTAGTTTCATGCTCCTCCTTTTCATCTTCAGGCAAACAAGGCATCACATTAAGATTTTTCAAACATGAAAATCATTTACTTTCAGTCAGTCAAATGAAATTAAAAGGCAATGTTCGTCTACTGGTTTTGCTTCTATATGGCTTCTATTTATTCTCTGTATCTGTCAGTGGAACTTAATTGTAAAACTTAGGTTTACTTTTTCGAAGATTCCCTACCAATGAGCAGGAAGCTCTGACAGGGAAACATCACACAAAAAGAGAAGAGAAAGACATTATTACAGAAAATACAATCATCTTATGAAATTAGAAATAAAGAAACTGTTTACCTGCAAATAGCCACAGCTGCGAGAAAAGGAAGAACTGAACACACTCCAGTTTGATCAACTGCTCACTAAACTGCAAAGCAACGGAGGTAACCGCAGAAAACACTGCCCAAGCACTGGAAGTGGTGGATGGAGAGAGATAGTAAATTAAAAGTAAAGAGCCACAATCTCATCTGGGGCTAACTTGGGTATTACAGCTTTAAGAGAGGTTTGGAAAGTTTTCCACTCCATACTACTCTTGCACACACCTTCTAAAATTAGAAAGGGGCAGCTGGCTATTGCAGCCACAAGATCGGCTCAAGCCCCCAGACTCCCTCCCCCCTTTCCTTGACTGACATGGCTCCCAAAAGCCACAGAGGAATTTGGGGAAGGGTGCTTCCACCTGTTGGACATGGAATGAGGTTGTCCAGGCATTCAATTATAAATCCTACTGTCAGGAGCTGACAATAAAACAGGAGACAGGACAGCTGTGAGGACTACAGGAACACCCCCCACCTTCTCCATACTCTTACAGTTTTGTAGTTTGTCTTGCAGCAGAAACAATGCATGGAAAATTGTTCTCTACGTGATTTGGGCTTAGAAAATAAAGCAATCACTTCTGCTTTCCAGCTGTGCTACAGGGTCTTATCACAGAATCTGGCCAGTTGTTCATGTATCATTGTACACCTCCAAAACCAGATTCTTCTTATTAAATACAGCACGCTGGTGATTGCATTGCAGATGGTGCATTAGCTGCCCACCTTAACATGGAGCTCACCTTGTCTTCTGCACTCAGTTTGAGCTGAATCAGTTAGTTCAAAACAAGCATTTTTTTTTTTTTAAAAAAAGATACAGAAACCATGACCTTTTTAATTTGTGAAAAATGAGAAAATGTTGGTGTGAAAAAATGGGAGGAAATATTAGTCCTTTTAACAACCCCGCTTAGCGCACTCCAAACTCCAGTCTCAGTGCAACATGACTCAGAGCAGGGTGTGAAAGACAAGGTAACAACAGACGGGGCTGCACATTGTTCTAGGTCCCTTTTACAACATCCACTGCTTAAGGCAGAAAGGGTATTGCCCTCCTCCACAGCAGGAGTAGCAGAAGAGGGGCCAAGCTCCACCTTCCACCTGTGCTGGCCACCTACAACGGGGCTCTCACCAGCTGCGGGTGTCTGCTCACAACCTGCACTCAAGTTTGACTACATTTTCCAGTCCAGTTTGCAGAGTGCTGGAAATTTTGTCTGCAAATTGGTGTGTTCATCTCCCCAAAGTTTGTATGCTGTGAGCCCACAGAACAAGAAACATCCCCTTCGCAGTTCCAAGACCAGACCTGGTATTTTTGCTCTATATAAGCACATTTTTGCTGTCACACACTATTTAATTTGCTGCTCTGCTGACAGCTGGGGACAGTTCAACTTCAGAAGTGAGATTTCTCTAGAAGAAGCCAAAGTATTTTACAATTTGGAAAACATCAAATGGCTATGTTTGCTGCAGGCAATGAAATAATTATAGGATAGTAATCAGCTGTCTGTGAGCAAGACAGACAGACATTACTCTTCACCTCTAGTTGAGGAAGAGTGAGTTAATGAGATTTGCATTAAGTACCTGTAGATATTTAATGACAGCCTTTTAAGGACAAAGCCATAAACAGCTACAAAAAAGGACCTACTACTTCAAGAGCAGAAACAGCCTTCTAATCCTGAGCCTTTCACTGCCTCCAGAAGGGGCTACTGTGTATGCTATTTTGCTTTTCATTTATTTTTCCAGACTAAGCAACACACCATATAACTGGAAATACAACTTCACCTTCCCTACAATTACCAAAAAAAAGAGAAAGTGATTCTCTTTTGTCTAGCACAGCATTAAGACTTTACTTTCCAGGCGCCTTCCTATTTTGTCTTGAAACAAGGGAACATAGCTCCTTAATACCCCATAACTTGGGGGGAGCAGTCCTAGAAACAGAAAATAACCTGGAATACATATGTTTGAATTGTTTAAGAGTATGGAATCTCCTGCCTTCATGTCATAACTAAGTCCTTTTTTTGTGGTTGCCAATTCTGCTAATTATATCCTCTTTTTTTCTAAGCTAGTTTTTAGTAAGATTGTCCCTCCAGTCAGTTCACGGTGCACTAGTTTGCAACAGCAGAGGTACAGGAACATGCAGCTAGGAGTGGAACAAGAATTAAGTCATCCCTTTTGTCAGCTGCTGACTCTTGTATCGGACTAATGAAACAAGTGAACCATATCTTACCATTGGTTCCAGCTGAAATCAGAACTGAGGAATTAGTAAAAGAACACCAAGTAAAAGCCAATTCAGAGCTATTAAAATTTCCTCAAATATTCCCTGTTAGGGAAAAGCCCTGATATTATCTGCACCCCAGTATCTACCACCCCACACAAGTTTCTTAAAAGTTCTAAACTTTGTAGCCATCTGTATTTGGTCAAAGGTAAAATGAACAATCTTAAACATGTAAAAAAAGAAAAAAAAAAAAAGACTCTGACCACCTTAAATTCAGTAAGTAAATCTTAAAATAGCTTATAAAACAAACAAGTATATTTATTTTTAATTATCACTAAAATACTTGACATAATATACAAATATACTATCAGGACACACTTGGAAATAAGTCACAGTTGGTTTGGTTTTTTTTTTTAAAAAAATTTGTCCAGTGAAATGTCCAAAATGTAAATGCCGTCTTTTCCTTCCTGAGCTATTCTTAATCACTCAGAACAGCAGCACTTCCATGTCTTTTTACACTGTTTATATTTCTTCCCATTAAAATAAAAAGCACTATCCATTGCTGGGTCTCAGTGGTTAGAACAAATCCACCCCTAGGTTAAATGACCAGAGCTCTGCGTCTCAAACTGCAAATTGCAAATTGGTCCATTCCACTTAATACCCCAGACCTTTGCTTGCACAAAGAAGCCAGAAGCTTCAATAAGTTTTCCTGGCTAAGAAGGACATTTGACAGCTCAAGGGGCTTCTGCATAAAGGATGGGTCCAAGAGCCACTAATGTCTCAGCTGTTACAAGAAAACATCCTGTTAATTTGAGACCAGTATTCCCATGTTCCTTCATACTCAATAAAACCAAATGCACATGAACCAATAGTTCAAGAGCACACACTAACAGCAATGAAATGGAAGTGCTGCAATTCTCTTTATTTTTTAAATGTTGTTTCTATTTTGTGTAAAAAAAAAAAAGTACATGTTTTTAGTCTGGTGTGGGGGATTCTCAGCTTGAGGCACACTAAAAAAATATATTTTAAAAACATGCATTGCAAATCTGTTCTTCACTAGAAGCTTATAGAGCAAGCAGCAGGTTATACGCAGACACGTAAAGAAAGGTTATTTTTCTAGGATACCAAGTACCCCAAATAAATAAATTCTCTTGATGCAAAAATAATTACCTTATTAAAATGAGAAATAACCTAGGTCTTCCTAAGATTTTGTTTGGAAAGAAGATAGCGTACACCCAGCTGGCATTTTATCATTTCCTCCCCAGATTTTAAGACTTGCAGAACTTCGACAAAGAACAGAAAATTTCTGGAAGCAGCAAGGCAAAGAGGTGCTGAAGGATTATTTAACTGATGTCAGTACTACTAACATTAAGCAATCCTCTGTACCTCTGCTTTTCTCACTCTTCCAGAACTGTCTGGGGCAGGCTCATTTAAGGAAGAAATGTTTGTGGAAAGGTTCCCTACAAGTCACAAATCTTTCAAGCAATTTTGCCATTTCTAGAAGTCACCAGAGACAGCTTGACATCCATGCTGTAATCAGATGGAACAAGAAAAAGCTTGTGCTTAGACTCACATCACTATCATCATTTTCAGTTTATGTTTTTTCTCATGTTAGAAGTAAGCAATTCTGGCAGATGAAGGTGCTGTTTTTCCACCCTGTCACCTTGTCAAACGAGCTACCAGCTTTATGCACCACCAGAACAGGATCCTCATAGCAAAGCCAACAGTGCACCAAGACAGCTTCAGAAGCAAGAGGAGTGGTTCTGCACTAGCGGACACTTACTTTCAGCTCCAGGACACCAAGCCTGAATAAGTCACTGAACACACCTTACCAACAACCAGCAAGTTCCTTGCTTACACTCTGCAGCTGATTTAGAGAAGACCCAGTTACTTCAGCAGAAACAACCCTGCCAGTTGGTGGAATTCCTATGCACAGAAAGGACTGTACTCTGCCTGAGCTCAGCAGCTGCAATAAATTCTTCCCTGTTCAGCCACTGCAACATACATTTTCTGTCTTCCTCCCTTCCCAAGTCCTGTCCAAGTAACTTTATGTGCATCCCTCTGCAGGGAGGCCTTTTTCAGGCCAAACAGGCAACACAAGATGAGATATACGGCTCCACAGTCCACTCAGCTTATCTGTGTCCATGCTATTATAAGAACTAGGAACGTCTGAACTCGTAAACTTCGCCCAGAGGAAATCCCGGACTTTCTCCTCAACCTCTTGCAAAGTGAAGCTCTTTCTCAGCGACTGCTCATCCAGAAGAACTGTCAACAGAAGAGCCACATCCTTAAATGCTGCGTTTTCATGGTCACAGTATTTGTAAAAGATTAAGGTGGAGCCTGCAGGCAGTAACTCAAATCGATGCACCACTGCTACCTTCTTGCCTTCTCTGAATCCAGAGCTGAGCTCATTATCTACCTCCAGCTTGACGACGTCACTATCCAATATGGCTTTGTCTGCCCCATTAATTTTGATTGTAGTAGCATTTTGGGAGAAGGCAAAAGCATCAGCAATCTCATTACTTAAGCACCTCAGCGCTTTCTCAGCTTCTTGGCCAGCTGCGAACAGTAAGATGGCTGGCTCCAAATGCAAATGGGAAGCATTAAGATGTTTCTCAAGGAACACATGGGTTCTTTTCCACAGACTGGGGTCCTGACTTTGGTATGTATTTTTTAGTTTCTTCATCCGGGCCCGAAATGCTTGCAGAATTTGAGTATCTCTACTTGACAAAGTTGCATCTAGAAGACTTGGCATTCCACTCCACAGGACATAAAGCAATGGAACACTAATTAACAGAACCAGTAACAAAGTCCAGCTCTTGTGAAATCCACTCTGCGATTCATCATCATCTACAGAAAGGAGGAGCAAACAGGGACAAAACAATGTTTTAAAAGTAATCAGAAGTCAACAAGTGAGAGGAAAAAGTAGAAATCAATTAACTTGTCCCAATCTCAAGCTACTGGTACAGCAGTTGAAGAGCATAAAGATGTTCTCATTAAAGAAACACAACAGCTTTGAACTTCTTTAGCAACTTAAGTGAAGTGACAGCATTAAAAAAAGACATTTTTACACATTTCCAGATTGACTAAGAAATTGGACATTCTTCTGAAAAAGGAGCTGTTCTGAAAGTTTATCAATACTCCATTCTATTTAATCAAATCCAAACTAAATGGTTCTGAAGAAGGTCAAGCTTTTTCCTATATTTAGGCTCTGCAAAAACCTGGTATCACCAAAATGGTTTCTGTGTTATTATTTCTCCTCCCTATCTTCTTAAGGATAAAACAAGTATCTACAGTAGTATTTGCATCTCAAACGCTGGTGATCAACACTATCAGAAAACATCTGTGATCTTTGGATCAGTCAGCTTTACAAAGAGTACACACAGCAAACTGCACAGAGAATATCAGATATTTTGGTTTGGTTTAGTATTTGAACAGTTAAATTAACAGCTGTGTGACATGCTACAAGCATAAGGCTTGATTCTGTTCCCAGTAAAATCAGTGACAAAATATATCAACCTCCCTGGAAACAGGAAAGAACTGTATACCTTACACTACCTTTTTATAACCTAACTTTTACCAGGACAGCAACACAACAACTGGTAAATAAGAACACCAGTAGGCCTGCCCCAGTTTTAATCTTGCAGCAAATATTGTAAACACTACAGATGGAAGACCTTTAATTCAGGTGGCAACGTTACCTATTGTACAACACCCTTCCTTCCTTAGTGCTGAAAACACATGCCCTAGCAAGCAAACCATCTGTTCTGGCAAGGACCCTCAGTTTAACACCAGCTACCAGGAAATTTAATACTTGGACAGGCATGAAAATGGTTAAATGTAACACAAGCACAAAACAGAAGTGAAAGCAGAAGTCTTACTTTTGGGCAAAGGCTGTGACTCCTTCCCTATACTGGACTGATCTCGAAATTTACTTCTGCCTGTTAAGAGATTAAGAAAGGAACATGAGAAGAATACTAAGACAACAATTATAACCAATCTTCCAGCGGAGAATTTAGCAGTGAGTTGAAATCGCCAAACTGCATTATTTTCAATGAAAGGGTGTTCTTAATTGTGCTTTTACATACAAAATTCTATGAAGCTTACAGGAAGGTTAACAAAGCACCCTTGCATAACACCTTGTCGAAGCTGTGACCTCATCCCAGGTAGGGCTGTATCAGGTGTGGGGCCTTCTGTCCTTTTCTGCAACATTCACCCTCCTGCACTCAAGCAAAGCTGGTCTTGAACAAGGAAAATGGTACTTTCACCACTATTACTAGCCTGAGAAGTCCCATTCAACTGGCAGACCATCCCTCCATCTACGCTATCTGCCAAATGTCAGTTCTTAAGCCATCTTGACAATCTTGCATAAAAAGTACAAGCCCCCAACCTATCACAAATCACACCCAAAGATTTTTAACTCTTGAAAAGTTATTAAAATAAAATCAGAGGCATTTCAAGTACTAGATGACAAAATGGCAGAGATTTAACAACCTGTTATTTTCTGCACAAGAATCCCATGTCCCAATTAAGTTTCCTGATTTTACTCAAGAATCTGAGGCACAGAAAAATGGAAGCTCAATTAACACACCTATTAGAAAAATAACATCATGCAAGATAAAAGTAACAAGAGGAAAGCGATATGTTAAAGGCGTAGTCTCATATCGTCTCTCCGTCTAGCTTGGGTCAGAGGTCTGCTTCATCAGCAGTCAGTTTCTTGGGATGAATTGTGCTTTTAAAGCAAAATGCAAGCTTTCAACTTCAAAATATACTTTTGGTCTCTTTATTTAAATGGGCCCACACAACAAAGTACAAGAGACATTAACCGTAAAGGAGTGTTACGAACAACTTTCCCAAGAGACCAGTATGAATACATACAGTGCAATTACTGGTCAGCATGTTTTTAGCATTTAGTCAGTTAATTAAAAAGACATGAGAATTTCTGGCTTCTTGTGAACGACAGCAACCGGTTCAAAGCTGAAGGCTCTTTAATAATGTATAACCAAATAAGGATATTGTCAATGGCACTATTGAGAATAAACTGAACAAACACACCCTGCAGTAGTTATTTTGAGAACACTAAAATAAATTCTATAACCTTGTTTCTGTATCAGTGTAATCACACAAGGTGCTAAAAGCAGGTCTGGTTTAAGCTGGAGTTTAACTGGCTTATAATGAGCAACATTATTCTGTTATTTCAACCCCCCACCCCGACAGGACACAGACATGGAGCTTGTAACTGAATGCGCTCATATAAATCTTCTAATAGTTAAAAGATCAAAATCGTCTCAAATCTGCAATATTTTACAATGTAGCCCTGTTTGCCAAGACCAGGTTTCATATTTAGGAGACAGCTGTGATTCATACCCTAGGGGAAAAAATATTTCAATAAACAGACTAAAACCAGATCCTATCCTACCTAAGAATCTTGCCTTATTTACAACACAATTTGCATGAAGGCCAAGAAAATTGTTTGTCTTGCCTAACTCCAAAGGCGTAACTTCTGCAGACACCTTAGAGCTTTCAGAGTGATTTTCCAAAGTTCTTCACCCAACACACAACTGGTCACTCCTGCAGCACCTATTACCTCTGGCACAGGAAAGAAAAAGTACCAGACTAGCGAGAACTCCCAGCATCAGTTAATTTTTCAAAGGTGTCTTACAGATGGGCAGCTACCACAAGAGAAGCTTCTCTTCCGGAAGGCACTGTGGTTTTCAAAAAAAAAAAAAAAAACCAACCTGAACCACCCCCTCCAGGTTCTCCAGATTGAATTCTGATTTACAAGACTTTGTTTATCTATATCTGTTCAGGATAGAAACAAGCAGCACCAAGACATTAAGAACAGAAGGCTACTAAGAATTCAGAAGATTTTTATTTTCTCTTCTTTCAATATTCTTCCTAGAGGAGAAAAAACCCAAACCAATAAATCTACAAAGATGACCAAGGACAAAAATCTGAAACACAAGGTCATTAGATGAACAGACTGGAGAAAAATGCTGCTCCTCTCCAGTAGGAGTATAAGACAACTAATTAAATCGTAGCAAGCCACCTAGTCAGGGAAAGGCTAGAATGGGAGGTGACATGTACAAACTAACCTAACATTCACTGCTAACAAAAGGTGAAGTTTTTGTCCCCTTCCTCAGCTCACCCCCACAATGCCACTAGTACATGCTCTGCACTTACTGACTGTCCCATGAATCAACTCAATTTCCTAATCCATTCAAAAAGTGGAAAAAAACAAACCCCACCAGTGGGTCATTTTCAGTGGTCAGCAAGTTGAATAACCTCACAGAAGGGCTCTGCCTCTGGAATGTGCTGCCTTCTCCAGCTTCCATTTGGAGCTGCCTCCTGGGTCCCTTTCTACCTTCCCAGACAGTGTCCCAGGGCACAAGAAAATCCATAAGTAGAGGAAAGGAAAATAATTCTCTACTTTTCACTTAATTACAGAGAAAGACCAGGTATGTGGTTTTCTACTTACTCTGTGATGTAGATGAGTAGTGCTCCTGATTTTTCTCAAGGAAGTCAGCCTTTCTTTCTGAAACCAAAGCACAAATGAAAGAACTTTGTTATCACATCAGAGGCTGGAATGACAGACAAGCCATACATGCTTTTAGCTTTTTTCTATGAAATCCTCAGAGAATGGGGTAAGAGTATATGCTGTGCTGCCAAACCAAGCCTGTGCTGTTTGACAGCCTCTGGGACCCCTCTGTAGGTGGAGAAATCTACTATTATCTAATAGAAAGGGCTTAATTTGGCCCTTCACCCTCCTTTTCCCAATATGACACAAAATTAGCCTTCCTTTTTTTTAAAAAAAGTAATGATGAGATAATGATGAAAGAATGGAAAATTAACAGCGTTAATTGATTGCTAATAGAGGGTACCAGATTCTGAAACTAAAACTGTTTAGCAGGAGGGAAAAACCAAAAATAAACAGTGTAAAGCAACCACTATAACATAGCTATCAGCCCAGGGGGACTCCAGCAAACATGGTCGTGTTTGTCGCTGCCTGAGCAAAATGCCTGCATGTGCTCCTTGGGAAAGAGCAGGCTGACACAGGGGTGTTGTTGTGCCCATCTCAGCTACCTGGTTCATGTCTGTTTTGTCAGTCTGCGCTCACAACTGCTTCCAGTGCCCTCCCACAAACACCGTGCGATTAAGACTTACTCACCACCTTAGTCTCTGACCACTTAGCAGCTCTCCTAAAAACCTCCCTTATACAGTGTATCTATTTGGATGTATTGAAACCATCTCTAGTAAGGTAACTATCTTCTGCTGGGCTAAAAAGTATCCTATGTTTTCTTCCTCACTGTATTTCCCTATTGCTTCTGTAACAAATATAAGAGAAAAGTCTTGAGCAATGAACACAAAAAGCGCTCCCTCACTTTGAAATCACTTGGTACAGTCAGCTTCCTCCTGATAAAGTAACTCATACTTTTAGAAAAAGAACAGTTTTGCTTTGCCTGAGGCAAAGATCCACTCTTGTAACGGTTTTCAAAGCATGTAAGATATTATTCACTTTTTGGTTTGCTTTTCAAAAAAAGAGATCTATGTTTTTTATCAAAGCTTAATACTGTGCCTTCTTGAACTTTAAGGTTTTACACCCAAGCAGATGACTGTCATACGACAATCGGTTTTAATTTAACTCATATGCAGGAGTGCACCCTGAATTATTTCCTTTTTTAAAAAACTTCTTCCCCTGAATTATTTCTTTTTTTTAAACTTCTTCATCCATTCAGATTTCAACTCAACAACTCCCCCTTTTGTAACAGAACTGAAAGAATGTCATTTCAGGACATTTAAGCAATCATTTATTACATCGTGGAAATGGTACTGATAAAACTGGTGTTGTTACCTTTTAACAGTGTATAAACGTTTGGTTGATGCTCTGATGGTTTCTCGGGTTCGTTACTGTCATAAGCCTTTGCTTTTTCCTTTAATGGACTCTCTTGACGAAAATAAGCTGAAGAAATGCCTGTCAGAAAAAAAGAAAAAAAAAAAAAAGAGAATTGGTATAGGTGCAGTATCATTTGTGCCCAAGACATAGTTTCAGAACATACATGAGCTAAAATCAGTGATTTTCAAGTTGTGATCTCCCAGGAATTACTTTCTCAAAATGTAAGCAAAAGCAACTAAGACTTGAAAAGCCAATGGTAAATTTGAGTTCACTAAAAATATAGCTGTCTACACCACCACACACTTTTAAAAAATTATTTTTAGGAGTCCTTGGCTTAAAACCACTTAAAAAAACAGACATCAAGACACCAGATGTTATGAGCCAAGAAATGCCTTACACTAAAGGGATTCAGTGCAAACTACTAAATACATAAGCATGGGAGTAAAGAGAATTTTTCCCACAGCTTTGGGCACACAAAAACAATAATTGTGTTGTCTTCTATAGCATTAGGCAGGGGGGAAAAGAGAGAGAAGCAAATACAGAACTTAAGTCCCCTTTTCATGTAGTCCAAGCCATCCTTTAGTTGTGTCTCTTTCATTAACTCTAACAACAATCCAGGGAACCTATGCTCCTAACTTAATCCCCTCAGATAGCTAGGAAGAATCTAAACCAACACCTTTAGATTGTTTGCCAAAATTACACAGCCATTCAGATGCTGAAACCCAGCCTGGTTAATGTTACTAACTAGAAAGAAAAAAAGCCCTGTGAGATGACAGAGCAAAGGTCAGGGCTGGAAAGGCAGTCAAAAGCAGAACACCAAAAGAGGTTTGAAAGGATAAAGTGCAACCCCATGGTTGCCCTGATTCAAGGAGTGGCAGGGGGAAATTCAGGTGTGGAATAAAAGCTGTAGTACAGCAGTAGAACAGAGACCATGACACAGCAATCAAGCTGAAAGGCATACACAGAGGAAACAACAAAGGAAAGAATACAATTGGTAAAACTTTTTCTCTATAACATTCACACTGGACCCTTTTATTCTTTTAACAATACTGGGTTCTTCTGGGGTTTAATGTGTTTCTATAGCTCTTTTCCCATATGTGTGAGGGCAACACACAGCTTGCCACCTAGTGTTTATTAATTTTACTTCAAGAAAAGAAAACATAAACCTTTTTCTAAAATATTCTGGAAGCTTTAGTATGCCAGTGTACGCAAAGCATACAAAGGAAGAAAAAAAAAAAAAACACCACAACAAATCAAACCCAAAACACAAACAAGGGAGAAAACTCTAAGTTTTAAACTAAGATATTAAGTCACAGGTATAACAGTAAAGTATTTGCATGCAGAGAGTGGGATACGATGTTTTCAAAAGCATCTTAAAAAGCTGTTAAGTGACTGATTTCCCACCAAACTAAGAATGAAGATCCTCATCAAATTTCTTGATCTTCAGGAATGCCAAACAACATACCCGTAATATTTCACTATGTACTGAGGTTTTGCAAGGAAAATCTCACTAGTAGCAGTGGCTAGTAATCACAAGACCAGAAGACCTATGAATCTGAAGAGTGCTACTCATGCAGTCCCTACTTTTTAATTCCTTTACCCTTCTTTGCATCAATCAGTACTCTGTGTCCCTCAAAACATTCCCAAAAATTGTTGTAAAAAGGAAACATTTAAATATATACTATTTCATTTCTCATATGAAGACAGCTTGTGAATCAGCACCTTCTGTAATAGCAAGTATCACCAACAGGAAGCACATTAGTGCAAGCAGACAGCACGCAAGGCATCCCCTACAGAAAAATGTTTAACTTTCCTGGAAATGTGCATAAATAAAACTCCAGTCCAGACATACCTGTTCTTTCCTTATAAGGCCTTAAGCTTCCTACCCAAAGGATCATTCCTGCCTCCCAGGCAGCTAGTGAGGATTTTCCAATCCACCTCCAATCTGCTAGCCAGCTGCCTAATGCTCAGTCACCTACCAGGAGAGAGTGATGTTCTTACTATGCCCATTTCATACACCAGTTTAATCAAAAGGATTAGAAATCTCCAAATTCATAAACTACAAGTTTATAAACCAAAATATAAAGCCACTATTTTAACATAGTGGAACTTGTTCTTTGAAGTTTAGTATGTATCTATCCCTGTGGATTCAGTCTGTTTCAACACAGAGATAAGCCTGCAACATGCTTGTACAGTGTTACACAGCACCTACAGACAGCACAAACTCGAGTGCCAAAACCACCAAGTGTGCCTGCCTTTAACTGGTACACTCTACTTCTGTATTTTAAGACGACTTCAATGGAGATTGCTAGCATGTATCTTTAGATCGCTGATCTAGGAGATGCCTGATGCAAGTTTGTAGGTTCTTAAAGCTTTTTAGCTCTAGAAGCAAGTTCCCTAATCTATATTTAAAACCTCTAAGCAGAAGCCAGAAACCAGTTTCTCAAGTTGTGGTTTTGCTTTCATTCTGCTCTCAGAGAAGTACGACAATTACATCCTTATAAAAATCCACCCTGCTTGTCCTGTTGCCTCAGACCTTGCATTCCCCTAAACTCTGCATAGCTATGGGTGGGAGGGCTGCAAGAGGGGGAAAATTACTCCTTGGCTTCTATATAAATCATTAAGGTCTCTTAACATCATACTTCTACGCGTGTTGTAACTATAATCAAATACCGCTGTTAAAGAGTTTGGAGTGTTGGGGGAGGGCATCTCTCCCCCACCCTGCCCCGGCCTCATTTTGAGAGACATCTACACTAAAAAAAAAAACCACTCAGATGTACCTCCTAAAGCAACTCAGCTACGTTTATATTACTAAACACATTAGTGCCCTGTTAGCCATCGTGTGGGAGTAACAGCTTCCCACAGCTTTTTTCACAGATAAACTTTGTACTTTCCCAAAGAAATACTCACAATCTCTCTTCCTCCCTCAAGATAAGATTTTTCCACACCTCCTGAAGATTCTGCTTCTGAAACGTAACACTGGCAGCCCTTTCTAAGGGCAGTGCCATGTAATTAGGGCCACGCACCACAGTTATAACAAGAGCTCGGTGACAGCCCTGTTGCAAGAATACAGATGGGAATGGGGAACTGTCTCAGGCTGGCCCAACTCATCCATACGAGAATTGCCACATACTAGTGATGTATACAGACCAACTAAAAATAGAGCTGCAAACTAAAATGGAAGGAAATACAATATGCTTGAAGTTTTCTGACAGAATGACAGGCTAAAGCCATGTAACTGTATTATACAAAGTTAGCATCCCTCTAAAATTTCGGGGATACAGTTTTCATCAACTAAAGAAAAAAGAAGGTGCAACAAAGCTAACACAGCAGCTTGTTCAGCCCAGTGTCTCAGAGCAAGTCCCGATGCATGCTTGGTGCTTCAGAGAAAGGACAGGCAAGCCCCAATTATACACTTCTTCATAAGCAGTGTTGCTCACTGCATGGAGCAGTCTTACAGCAATCTATTAGCAACTCAAGACACTTTATTTAAATTCGGCCTTTAAAAAACGATTACTGTTAACAAAATCACTTATTCCCCATTTTAATGCTGTGACAAAGTACTATTCCAAGCAATACACAAGGTAAAACAGCCACCTAAGGGCTTCAGTGTGCTCTAAACACATCGATCCTTTTGGAAGGCAGAGAAGCGCTCCTCATCTTTCATACACTGCCTAAAAAGGGCAGCGGGATTTCCTCACCTGTACACTGGAACCACACTAAAACCTGCAAAGGAGTTAAATCCCCAAAACCACCGCTTCCTCCAGTGTTCTGCATTTCAGCACATTTGCAAGCAGTGCACACAGCAGCCTCTCCGAGTTAAAACCTACCTGCGGACCTACATGCTTTTATAGGGGGGCGAGTCAAGGAGTCTGCGTTCCCAAAGCGATGCTGCTCTCCTGAAACGAGAAACAGGTGAAGGGCGCGGCAAGGCCGGGCAGCTCCGTTCAAGCTCACCCGTCTCCAGCCTGACAGGCCTTCCAGGAGCACCGAACACCCCTTCCAGGCTCACTGGAACATCTCAGCCAGCAGGGCTGTCCAGGAGAGCACACACACACACACACACACCCCCGGGACTGCCGCTGCCTCCCAGTCCCGCAGGCAAGGCGGGCGGCCTCGGGGAAGGAGCTGGCCCGCCCGCCTCACTTCGCGCTGCCCCACCGCGCCCGCAACCGCGGGGCGCTGCGCGCGCCCGCCCGCGCCGCTCACCCTCCAGCGCCTCTCCGGGGCCGGGCTCAGCCGCGGCCTCCGCCTCGGCCTCCTCTGCCCGCGCCGCCGACAACCGGGGGCTCTTCCGCCTGCGCTTCAGCTCGGTGGCGTCCGGCGGAGCCTGACCGCCGTCGCCCCCCACCATCCTGCCTGCTGCCGTCCCGCGCCGCCGCCGTCCCCTGCCCTGTCCGCCCGCCGCGCCGCGCCGCGCGGGACCGAAGCTGCCGCCTTCCCGCGGCGGAGGCGGCTCCGCGAACCTCACTTCCCGCCGGCCGCACCGCGGGGCGGTCTCACCGCCCGACGCTACTTCCGCCGCCCGCGCGCGGAGGGGGCGCCGCGGCGTCACGTGGTACAGCGGCCGGCCCGCCATGGCCCACGCGCCGCCGCCGCCCCCCGCGTCTGCCCCCCGCTGAGGGAGCGGAGCCGCCGCCGCCGCCGCCGCCGGAGCCCAACGCCGCTGCCGCGCTGCCTCCCGGCGGGAGGAGGCCGGGAGAGCGCCGGGGAGCGGCTGTCCCGCGGCCCTGTCTAGCGCCGACGCTGCCCTCCAGTGAAAAAAATGAGGGAGCGCCCGACGCGCCGAGCCGCCCCCCTCGGCCGCGGCCTCCCCTCGGCTCGGCGGGGCCCCGCGGGGGCGGCCCCTGAGGGGAGGCCGGGCCCGGCGAGCTCCGGGCGGGCCTCGGCCCGCGGCCGCGCTCACGCAGGAGGGCCGCCCGGGGGACTGGGCGAGGCGCCTCGGCCGCGACAGGCGGTTTCTCTTCCCCTACCTGCGGGGCCGCGGCGGGCAGGGGCTCGAGCAGCCGGCGGGGGCCCCCCCGACCCTCTCGGGTGACCCTCCGCGAGGCCCCGGGCGCTGCCCCCTGCCTGCCAGGGCGGGCGGATGGGCTGAGCCCCAGGGCGGGGGGCGAAGAGGGGGGGCTGCCCGCCTCCCGCGGAGAGACGGCGCCGCGGCCCCGCCGCTGCAGGCCAGCTGCACGCCGGTGTCCCTCGCCGCCTTTGGACAAAGTGCCCGCACGGTCCGGTTGCTGTTTACCGAAACGAAACGTAGCATGCGCGAGGGCTGTGTTCAAAACGGCGACGCGCCTGTATGTGCCTGGTTTTCCCATCTTCGACAGTGGACGTTTCTATAACCGCCACACAGATACTTACAGAACAGTCGAGGACCAGTTTGGAAACAAGTTCCTAAGCAAATGCAGGGCCTCTTGTAAATTGTAAAGGATTTCAGCATACTGAAAGGAACATGATTGAGGAAGATGATACTGACGTCTGTAATGGCAGTATCTTAATCTACAATGCCCCAAAATACGTATGCTTGTGTCCATGTTTTGCAGGGTTAGAGGGGGGTAGGTGTGTACCTGCTAGGTGCATTCAAACAAGAAGGCTGGGTGAGGGAAGTGCCATTCAGTCTTTGCTCCTGCAACTGTGTTGTCTACGTATATTTCAAGATAAAACCAATTTTAATGCTGCACTAGCACACCATGAATATTCCACTTTCATCTAGAAGCAAGTGAATGAGACATACATGATGCATACCTCCTTCTGTACCAGCAATAGAGTGAGTACCGTCACTCTTTTAAGATGAAAAGCAGAACACAGGCATTTGAGCAGCGTTTTCTAAAGCAAAAATAAAAGAGGATGTAACAAATACAACATCAGGAGGTTTCAAAGTACAGCTGAACCATCCATTCAGCTCAAATCAAGCAGAAAAAGACCCGCCAGTCACTAGCTTATGATTTCTGACGGGGTGGAAAGCACCTACTAATATTATCACTTTATTCACAAGTTCCCAGAGAAAGTTGGTAAATGATCACATTGTGTAAATATTTACATAGTATGTCCTTTATAATTCAAGTAGCCATTGTTAATTCTTCTGCAACTGAGAGAAAATGTTATTCTTATCTAATAAAATCCTCCCTCAAACTCGAGTTAAAAAAAGACCAGATTTATTGAGTTATGATTCTACATCCCAGCTCATATCCCATGACTTTGTGAATGCTGAAGGAGAGAAAGCAACATTACACGACGTCAGTGTGCTTTTCTGTAACAGTTTTGTGATGGTGAATGACTTCATGCCCTAGGCTGACCAGTTAATTCTCCTGCCAAGCTGCTTTTGGGTAACCGGGTGCTCAACCCATGCAGGCTGAAGTTTTGTCAGCCTACTCCCCCCGTTTTGTCACACGTTTGCCTCTCTCGCTTGCTGAGCTGCAGTTCTGCCACCAGATTCATGACACTTTCAGTGCTGGGGGCAGGATGCTCCTGCTGCCCACTCCCAGCTGCCTCCTGTGAGGAAGGGACCGGCTGGTTGTGGGGACAGAAGGGTGTAAAATACTTTGGTTCTTACAAAGCCCATAGCACCTGACACCTGCAGCTCCTGTCTGTTTTGGCCACCTCTGCCGTTCTTTCTGGCCAGAAGCAGATCAAATCAAACGTGCCTTTGGCTGGAATGCAAGATGGACAGCAACCAAGAGCAGAGCCCCCAGGGAGAGCTTGGCCTCCATCAATCAGCCACTCAGGCTTTTTCTTTCCTGCTTTGCTGTTCTCTCCAGTTTTACAGCCTCTGTTGCACCCAGCGAGAGGTTGGCCATGATAAAAAAAAAGTGCTGAATCTGCCCGCAAGGGAGGTGGACTCTGTCTCCACCTGGCCACCACCAACAGGGGGGTTCTGGGGGCCACAGAGGAAGCCACTGCCTTCTTGTGCTGCTGGAGAGAAGGTCCAATCCTGCTCTTGCTCCATGTGCTGTGCCCACGCACACCTCGCGCCTTCTCTCCTTCCTGATGTGACCAGTGTCAGTGTCGATACTCATAGACATGCTCACCTCTCATGTAGCATGACACATGCATGTCTCATAACCAAGTGGTCACAGTACGGTCAAGGGACAGACGCAGAGTTGCCTGTAGGGCAGGGGGTGGCTCATGGAGGCCTGGGGAGAGACTGAGAGGAAGCAGGGCACCCTCTGTCTAGTCCTGCCCGGGGGGGAACATGCAGTCTCATCCTTTTTTGAACCTTCTGACACTCTGCCTCTGTGACCCTTGGGCCAGTAATGTTTCTTGCACACAGCATAAAGAGGTATTTTTTTTCTGCCCATTTGAACCCAACCTCCTACCTGTTTTACAAGTGTCTCGAGTCCTAGTGTTGGGGGATTTAGTGAACGGATTAGTCAAATGCCCCCGCTTCAGCCTTCTGCTCTCCCAGCTGAGGAGTCTCAGCAATTTAGTGCCTGCTCCTTAGCAGCTCCATTTCAGTTGTCTTTCCTCATGCTTCATCTCAGCTGTTTGCTGCTCAGCTCCTCTGGGGTTGTCAGTGAAAAGGCTGCAAAGCTGAATTTGAGATGGGTTTCAGTCTCTGCACTGCTGCTCCTTGCGCTGCTGCTTTTCCCCTGGCACACCCTGCTCCGTGCCGCTGCTTCCCATGAAATGTGTGGGCAGCAGGGAACAGGGAAGGGGTTTGACCATACCTATCCCTTGTGTGGGCACAGCAAGGCAGAGCATCATTCTTTTTGGAAAAGCATTGCCCAGATGACGCCAGGAGCTACTACGCACATTCTCTCTGACCTTCCACCTGTTGTGGTCTCTGGACCATGCTGGAAGCGGAGCACGGGCAGGTCTCACCATCCCTTGCCCTCCAGGCTGATGTAACACACTCCATTTCACAGCATGCTGCTTCCCAGCCTCCCTGTACTCGCACAGCGTGACATTTCCAGAGTCTGGGGTTTGCTGGCTACATGTTCGGGTTGTTTTTCTCACCGTAGTTTTCATAAATGAACTCTCAAAACAGTTCCCTCCTCACTGCCTTTAGTTGTTTAAATCTGCAACATTGTTACTTAATGCAGGAAGAAGCCAGGCATCGAGTTTGCCTGAAGGAAACTCTGCACGACCACAGTTTCAGAAATACATCCAAAAAAACAAAAGTTATTTCCTGAACGCCCCCAAGAATGACTGTGGTTCACGGAGAAAAAGCCGTCCGCCTTTGGCGAGGAGAGAAAGAAAACTACACCTCCCAGCAGCCCGAGGGGTGCCTGTGGCAGGGCAGAGTTCACTGTCACGTTGACAGGGGAGGATTAAGGGTGTGCGCTGGGGGCACCGGCTGACCAGCAGAGCCAAAGGGCCTCTGGGAAGGGCAAGCGGAGGGGCCAGCGCTGGCCTTCTCCTGCCGCCCCTCTGCTTCACTTCGCTACCCTGACCGGCTCCAAACCTGCTCGGGTAAGAGTCCGACTCCTCAGGCCACTTTATTCCTCTCACTTCCTTCTTCTGCCAGAGCGTCACCAGCGGGAACAGCACAGGGAGGGGAGGGACAAGAGCCGGGCAGCAGAGAGCAGCAATTATAACACCACCACCCCCCCTTCACCTCCAAATCTTGCATTTAGCAAGAAAACTCAGCTGTAAGGACAGTGCCGGTGGGGGGCTATGCTAGAAGAGCTGTTGGGAAGGCTGGGCTTGAGATTTTTGTACAGAAATACACACGAACCGCTCTCCAGCAGGGAGTTTCTTGGGAGTTTTTCATCCTGCCTAGTTTTGCGCAGGCAGGCGTTGCACTTGTTCCTGCGTGTCTGTCCAGTCCCAAAGCGCTTTAGCAGAGGGGTGAGTATCGCTGGGGGGATGTAAGTGAGGCTCCAGGTTCACCACACCTGGCCAGGGCACTGCTGAGCCCCCTCCGATGGGTGCAGGGTTGGGTGGGGGGAACGCTGCTGCACAGGGACCAGGTGGTGTTTTGGCCAGCGACTTTGCCTTCCAGCACCACCATCTCCCAGTCTGACACGGTGGAGGCAGGAGGATAAGGTGGAGCAGTCTCATTGCTCTGTGTTGACCTGGCTGTGAGATACCAGGTGCCCAAAAGCACGTGGGGCAGCTTGCTGAGCCCCTGCCTCCAGGCCTGCCACCTTGGAGCACCGCCAAGTCCATCTGGATAAGAAACTGGTGCCTCATCCCACTGGCTTGTCCCAGGAGAACTGGGGTCTGCGTTAGCCCTTGGACTGCTTGTAGTTTGCTAGGAAGCAAAACAGCTAATAGCCCTTGGGCTGAAAGTTTGCAGTTATCAGTGGCATCCATCCATTTTCACATCACCTTGGTAATCATGGAGGGAGGAGCCTCTTTCTCCACCATAAATCACTGCTCCTGTTTCTGCTTATCAATAGGTTTATGGGCATTCTGTTGCAACTCCCAAGACCAGGATGGGATGGTGTCTGTGAAGGGGGTAGAACCTGGTCAGCGACTGGAACAGCAGGGAGATACATTTCCTTATGAGCAAAGGAGAAAGTGAAACAAAACAGAGCTCCAGGGGAGAAAGAAAATGGAAGAGAATCCAAGCGTAGATATGTCTGGAGGTAAGTGAATCCTACACTTTAGCCACCTACTAGGAAAATACCTTTACAAGAATATTCAGTAGTGCCATGAGAAACTTAAGCAACATAAAAATAAAAAAAAATTTTTAAAAAAGATAATCCCCTCTTTTCCAGGCCCAGAAAAGCAAGTTTCTATCTTTTTTTTGAAGGGTGAAAGATTAACAAATTACTTTCAGTTTTGGTTGCCATCTGCAACAGGTTTAGACTGTGTTCAGGACAGCAGCATGAGTAAGGCTAACGATGGAGCTCCAGACTGGGACAGCTTTCTTCCCTGCATCTCAGTGCTTCCCATCTACAGATGCTTAAATAAGCCTGTTTTCCATCACCTATGGATGGGAAACCTCTGGAGGAGGCAGGGCAAGGAGTACTGTTTGTGCCCAGCTTGAATAGCAGGATACCTCCAGGTTCCTCTTATTTCAGTTTCTACCATGTACTTACATTCTCCAGGTGCCTTGTTAGGAGTACTACATATCTCAGTGATACTGTGACACTGTAACCAGCCCAGATCTGTCCTAGGTGGTCAGAAATGTTCCTGTAACACTCGGCAACAAGGAATGTAAAAATCATGCTCCGAAGGACGGCATGTCCTGACATGTAACAAGTGCAGCTTTTTCTCTGCTTTCAAAGTGATAGGGAGTTCCTTGCCACTTTTATCAGTCTTTATTTTAATTTTAGCATAATCATTTCTATGTTGTTGTAGTGCTTGATAATTCATAAGCAATTTTTCACAAATAGCACCTGAAATTTGAACTGCACTGTTTGTTTTGTAAGTTTCGGAATATGTTACAAAGGCTTAATGTTCAGCCCCAGAATTCTATTGAATTATGCTCCAGTGTTTGCTTTTAATTATACATTACCACAGCTATTTGGGAGAGCAGCTCCAGAACAGGAGCAGAGAAGCAGCACAAGCAGGGCTAACATCTACATTCAGATTGATACTTGAAGTGCCTTGGCATAACTGTTCTAGCCAGTACTCAACAACAACTGCCTTAGAAATGCTTCAAATCCACCACCTTAATTTACCAACCTAGGAAAACCCACTATCTGTGGAAGATGCAGTAACATATCCTACCATTTAATGAAAGAATTGCCTGCCCACCACACATAGGACAGCATGGGACAGAGGCTGAGACAGAGGTAACTTCCCTCATAGCAGCCTATACAGTGCTGTGCTTTAGATTTGTGGTTTAAAAAACCCTAAATGTTATTCACACGGCAGTGTTTTGGCTATTGCTGAACAGTGCTGGCACAGTGTCAAAGCTTCATCTTTTTCCCTACTTTCCCCCTGCAAGCAAATACTCTGGGGTAGGCAGAAGATTGGGCAGGGATCCAAGGTAGGCAAGGGGATATTCCATACGGTATAATATCACACTCAGCGATAAAAACTGGGGTAGAGGAAGAAGGATGGGGGGGGTTGACTTCCAAGGTGGTCACTGCTCAGAGAATGGCCTGGCATCAGTCTGCTTGTAAGGAGGTGGCAAGCAATTGCCTTTGCATCACTTGTGATTTCCTCCCCCTTTCCTTCACCTTTTCACCCATCTTGATCTCGACCTGTGAGTTTTCTCATTTTTGGTCACCCTATTCTCTCGCCAGTCTCACTACCTCACCACCACCATCACAGGGGGTAGATATTTCTAAAATACAAGAACTGGGAGTTTTATAGGGTGATGATAAAGCACAGGGTATTCTTGACTCCTGCATGGCTAGTTCAGCTTTTGAACTCTGATCCCAACAGCTGGGCCAGCTCCAGATGAGGTGGAGAGCACAGCAGAGCGCCCTGTGCACCAAGAGTCCACCCGAGAAACACTTGAGCACCAAGTGACAAGCAGGTGGCCTGAGACCTCGTGCAAACCAGAGGAGGACTCTTTGGCATGTAAGTCACCAACTGCTGATGGGGAAGAGACAGCACTGTCAGAGTCAGCTGGCCCCACAGAAGAGGAGAAGGTTCCCCAGGAAACTGAAATATCACTGGAACAATCTGGGAAGACAAGAGATGGTGTCTCAGAAAGACCCCAGGAAGACGACGATTTGGATGAAGGTGAGTCTCTCCCC
Source organism: Athene noctua (assembly GCF_965140245.1). Classification (NCBI taxonomy): domain Eukaryota; kingdom Metazoa; phylum Chordata; class Aves; order Strigiformes; family Strigidae; genus Athene; species Athene noctua. Next base: position 31,434,858 of record NC_134041.1, read on the forward strand.
TTCTGTGTGCACAGCATTTCTAAAATGCTGATAACCTGGGCCTTTGCTTAGAGAAGGCAGAGCAGGAGAAAGGGTTGTTGGTTCTTGTGCTGAAAGGGACTAAACACAGGTCTGCAAATTTTATTCCATGCAGCTAGGCTGGCCCAGGATAAAATGGACAGCAAAGGAGACAGCCCTGACCACCAGGAAACACAGGAGGACCAGGAGACAAACAAGCAGTGTGAAAGCTCCTACACAGCAGAGGAAGATGCTCCACCAAGAAGGAAATCACTGAGCTCTGACAGTAAAACGACATATTTGGATGTGGCTGCCACAGAAGACGTCACCAAGGGCCTCTTGACAGAGAAGAGCACTGGTGCCCCTCTCCTAGATTGGGAGCCAGAAGAGCACACAGAGCAAGAAACACAGGAGAGCGAATTCCAAGGCGTGTTAAGGAACAGACATGGGACCAAAGGTGAGCTGGTGGCTGCACACTGCTACTCTTTCACTGTGCACATGCCTATGCTTTCCATAGGCATTAGAAAAGTGGTATGGTGAGCTCTCTAGTGCCCACTGTCCATTTTCTGCATGGAAAAGAAGCTATAAGAAATTAACTGGTTTCTCTCTTTCTCTCTCCTTTGGCTACTGTCCTGCTTTGAAAGGCATGAAACCACACTGCACTTGGCATCATCTTTCTCCTTCCCCTGCCTAACAAGTAGAGAGCCAAGACTCAAAGCAGTGTTAACCCAAAGTAGTATTCACTTCTAACTCTTTCCCTCAGCTGGGAGCTCCTGGCAGTTCTATTGCTTGTCTTATTATGGCTCGATTTGCCTGTTCCCTCAACAATGAGTGGCATATTTCTTTCTCTTGCTGTAGGGCACACAGCCCCAGAGCCAGAATCTCAGTCCTGCTTGCAGAACGTTACCACCCAAAACACAGACCAGGAGAAGGCCAAAGAGTCCCACTGGCTGAAAGGTGAGGAAAAGAAGCTTCCCTTGCTTGTTATTCATCGACCAGAAGGCACTGATCCTCCAGGAACAAGTAATGAAGCACATTTAATAATTCTTCTCTCTCAGGACCTTTCATAGCCTTTTCTGAGGGTTTGAGGGGAAAATCATCCCCTTAAAAATAGCCTCAGTTTGACCCTATAGTACCAGCTTTCCCTGCAGCTCTCCAGCCTCAAAAGCAGGCACATTGTGTTGAGCATTCTGGGAACACCCTGCCATGTTGTGGGAGGTCTATGATGGTCTCCTGAGCTGATGATCCCCCTTCCCAGTCTCCTTCTGTGCTGTGGGGCCTCAAGGAGGAACCGTGGTACTGATCTGCACCACACATTTCTCCTGGTAGGAAGAGACCTTACGTAGCCATGGAGAAGGACACAAGCAGTTGTGTCTGGACCTCGCTGTCCTTTTTCTGGGCAGAAGCATGGTAGGTAACTTTTGTTCACCCAGCATAGCTAGGAGGAAGGCAGCAAACACAAGACTTTAGCTGGATCAGACACCTCCACATGTGGAGGTAGGTGCTCCAAATGGCCACAAACTTTAAAGAAAACAGAGGAGAGGGAAAGAGGTCAGTTGCAATTTCCTCAGGAAATTTTGCACCTCGACAACAAAGCTGTAGCCTTGCCTCCATCTCTGGAGCTGTGGCCACCCCATCTGGTGTGCAGGAGCACAGGTCTCACAACCTGGAGCAAGCAGCCTCTTCACCATTCCTGGGCCCCCAGAGAGCGTGCCAACCTGAACCACTTCTCTAGTGTAAGGGGAGGAAGGTCTGAGAGGGGATAAAGAGCCCTTGTAGCTACTTTCCAGCATGTCACTGCAGGTCACTTGGGACTGACTTCTGTTCCCCATCTCGGGTCTCTCCCCTGTTGAACAGGGCTTTTCTTCATGAGCCTCGTATTGGTTGGCTTCTTCATATTCTGCTTTGGCAACCCGGCCTCCAAGTCCCAGCAAGCCCCCAGGAACCCCACGGTGGAGGCGTTCCTGTCCCAGTTCAACCAGTTGCAGGACAGGTTTCCGGGGCAGAGTCCCCACCTGTGGGTTCGCGGGCGTAAGCTCCTTCAGAAGCACCTCAATGCATCCCACCACACGCAGCCAGCCATCATCATCCTCACAGCCTCCCACAAGGGTGAGCAGACCTTGCGATGCCTTAGCACCCGCATGGCTGACACCTACTCAGCTGCTCTGCATGCCAGCACGGTCCATATCGATGGCACAGATAAATCCAGGCTCCAGAGTGACCAGGCCAAGCTGGAGGTGGACTCAGAGCTGAGCTCTGCTTTCCAGGCTGGGGGCCGTGCTGCAGTGATACACCACTTCGAGCTGCTGCCAGCAGGGGCCACCCTTATCTTCTACAAGTACTGTGACCATGAAAGCGCTGCTTTCAAGGACGTGGCCCTGCTGCTGACCGTGCTGCTGGAGGAGGAAATACTGGAGACACACATCAGCCTCCAGCAGGTGGAAGAGAGGGTCCGTGACTTCCTCTGGGCCAAGTTCACCAAGACCAGGACCCCCGGCTCCTATGACCACATGGACTCTGACAAGCTGAGTGGGCTGTGGAGCCGCATCTCCCACTTGGTCCTACCGATCCACCCAGTGCAGACCATTGAGAAGGGGGGCTGCCATGTCCACACCAAACCCTAGGGGCAAAGGCTGCCAGAGCCCTGGGAAGGATTGGAAAGATGGTCCTGGCTGACTGGTGCAGGTGGAGACACAGCCAGTGCTATTTCTCTTCAGTTTGTTTCTTGTAGGTTTCTGGGAAGAGTCTGACAGGTACAAGTTGATCCAGGCCACTTAGCCAGCTGAGTCCTGGAGGGGACAGATCACATGCTTCCTTCTGGCAGATGGGAAGAATGGGTGCTTTAGACTGCTGATCACACAAGAGGACATAGCTGTGTGGGGAGGCAGGAGGGAAAACAGGACTTTGCAGGTAGCATTTCTATCAGGAAATACACAAATAACATACACAACTAGTATGCCAGAAAGACACTTCAGCTCAGTAGCTCTTTCATTTATGCCTGCCCCTCAGTTTGCTAATATGGTGTATACATCTGTCACACAATATGCTTTATTTAGAAGTTTTCTCTCTCTTTGCAGAGAGACGCTGGAACACAGGAAAGTCAAATTCCCCAAAGCCCAACATTTTGGAGGCATTCTTCAAAGAGAAAACCATTTTGTTACTCAAGGGTTTGATCAGTCAGTCCCGATAGAGTCACACTTACACAGACTGAATGACACCCATCAAAGACCAGATCCTAACTTTGTAGTTCAGAAACCCCCTAAACATCAATCATAAGAAGTTTCAGGTTGTCAGCACATGACTACTGCTCTAAAGGAGGAGGGAATCCCATATGTCAAAGAATAAGCTCCAGAGACAGAGAGCAATGAAACAGAAACCACCTCAAGGAATTGCACAGGTGAAAAAATGAGTAATACAGTTTAACTTAATACTACCTCTTCAAAAAAAAGTCCACTCTTGATCTTTTTGCCACTACAAAGCTATGACCATCTCTTTGGGCTGATGCACCTGCTTTGGTCCTACCCTGATCTCTCACCTCTGTGTAGGGCAGGAAGCTTCCTGCCTGCCTCTCCCCAGCCTGCTTTCATTGATGAATGTAGATGTTAACATTGATATTTATTTCAAACCATGTAGGGGAGCACAGCAGGTCATTGCCTTCCAAAGGTACATTTGCCTCCCTGCCTAGCAGCTGGTGGCTCTGGTGTATGCTAAAGCAACTAGGAGCAGAGCTGGGATTAGCTGGTAAAAACAAAAATATCTGGTGTTAACACTAAAAGCCCTCAACAAAGCAGGTTGCTTTCTTACCATGTCTCCTCTTCTGCATCCCAGAAAGAGAAATCTGAGTCCTAGGAACACTATGGTACCCCTGCCCACTGTGTTTCTGCAGATGTTTGGGGGTAGAGCAACCATCTCAAGAATCACCTAGGGGGTAGGTGCAGATTACAGCATTTATAATAACCCAGCAGTCAGCCCCAGGTGTCAGCCCCTGTGCTGATGGTGCTGCCCGCTGGAGAAGGAGCAGTTGTAGCAGAGCACAGCTCATTCCCATATAAGCAGCACAGACTGGGGCCTTCCAGAGCTAGGCTCTTGTGACTGGGTGAGGCACAATTTGAGAATATGATGGTGTTTTTACAAGCAGTGTTATCTGCCTGTTCCTTACAGCAACTGGACCCTGGTGTTGGCCAGGTCTCCTGCCAACAGTGCCTTGCTTATCTGCCCCACTGATGGCTCAGCTGAGATACAGTCCTGCACCCTAAAACCACAGCCTGTCTTTTCTTCCCTCCTGTTGCGTGCCTTGTCCTGTCTCAGGAGATTTGTGTAACTTGGAGGAGGGGACAAAGGAAGAGGAGGGGGTTATTTGTTCACATTCTAATCAAAAAGAGACTTTTTGGTTGGTTGGGGACATGAAGACAAGACCACAGGTTTTAACTGTGACAAACACTGGGCTAGATGTGAGAATTATCTGCTGCAGCCCAGCATCAGCAGGGCAGCCCAGGGCATGGTTTTGTAGAAGATAAGGGTTACTTCCTCCCCTCCCTCCTTTTTATTGCTATACACTACTTTGGTAATGGAAAACACTGTTTCTGCTCTGCAGAGTGCAGCATGGATGTTGGTGTAAGAACCAGCAGAGCATTAATCATTTTATGTCAGTATCTTGAGGGAAATCTGTATTTTAACATTATCTCACTCATTTTTATGTACTGTGTTTGTAATGCATAGCTAAGGTATGCAAGGGCAACTTCACACTGCTTGGGCACATTGCTGTAAGCATCATCCACCCCAGCTTTTCTAATACAGAGATATTTTAATGACCTTTTAAAGACAAAATATCTGCTTGCCTCTGAAACAAGACTTCTATTTAAAAATAAAGAATGTGATTGTGAAAGAAAACAGCAAAGTCTTTGAAGTGCTACTGGAGTCTTACCGTATTCTGTTTGTTGGGGTTTTTCTCTAGCTCTTTTCAGTTCATTAAGCATATCATCATATTGGACAAAGTTTTATTTAGGTCAGGGCTGTAGCTGTGCAAACAAAGTGAATATCTGCTTCTTCCAGAAAAAACTCCAAACAACTTTTTTCTCAGTTGTTTGGAGCAAACATTCACAGCTTTTTCAGATAAGGCAAAACTAAAAACAAAGCCCTGGACAGCTGCTGAATTCAATCCAGACTGAAACATACTGAGGTTTGCATAATATTTAATGATAATAATTAAATTGAAATCCACTGACAACTGAAATATTTTAGAAATACAGAAAGCAAATATTTGTCATTTCAACACCTTTGATCAGATCAGTTCCACCCAGTCACGCCACCTCAACACACACTAATTTTATGTTTTTGATTAATTATTTTGCCTAGCTCTGGCCTAAACAGAGAGAGGGCTAGGGAAAAAAAAAGGATTTACCCTCTAATTCTGGATTTTCTTCCATCCCTGGCAGCCTAAATACTCATAACATTGGCATATATTTTCACACTAACGTTCATGTGATTGGTTGCCAGAATTAAATATCACTCATCACCTATTGTCCAATATGAGAGGCCAAGAGGTCCTTAGCCCAAAGATTCAGATGAAAATCCAGCATCACTAGGTGCAGTGATTGCTTGATGCCAAAACCAGGCTGCTTTTTTAGTCTTGCACGTGTATTCAAAAGTGAGTCCAAAGGGAGCAGCTGAATGAGCTCCGAGAGCATCTCTAGGCAGAAGGGTGCACTGGTGTTTTTCCCTTAGACGCTGTGCTCACTGTGATCTATGCTGGTAAATAGCATCATCATCATCCTTGTACCTGCTCCAAGAACCAGGCTGATCCGAGTGTGGAAGTGGTGCCTGCTGTTGAAAAGAGGCTGGGAAATCAGGGCAGGCAATTCCAGAGGCTGCTCAGCAGTGATTGCACTTCTCCATAAACCTGAGGGCTAAATCTGCAGCCTGTTCAGAACAAGGATCTTTAATATGTGACAAGCAAGAGCCTCCTGCAAGTCCCTGAAACGGCCAAGCAGTGCTTGCCTGAGAGGGAGAGATGCCAGTGCAGAGGCACAAGGCCAAAATTCCCACCCACCGTGCTGAGCCACAACATTTCCACACAATCGCCTTCCTTCTGCACCCCCGTGAGGCTGGCCCTGGAGTCACTTCAGGGGGGACAGCAGGACCCCCAGCAAGGTTTCTCCCAGCCAGGGATTCGGGTTCCCTTCTTTTTCCCAGACTATCAGTTAATTCAGAAACGTTCCACTCCGGCATGTCCTTCCCCAGCGCATGGGTGCAGCAACTCATCAAGGGAGACCACTGCAGAGGATGGGGGGCACAGCCAAAGCTCCTCCTTCCCACCAACTCCAACGGCTGTGACAGGTCAGAGCAAGAGACTAGGATGGAGCAGAACATAGTTCAGCTCTGCACCGTCTGAGGCAAATGAATTTATTCCTCCTGGGCACCAGGTTCACATGCGCTAGGGACAGCTCTTTCCTTCTTCAGCTGTCCCCCATGCACCTGGTTCATAACCTCTCTGGCAGCATCTCTTCCTGCACATACACACATCGCCCAAGCACGGCAAGGCCATGGGTTTGGCTGGAGCTTATCTGTTGTCTGCTGTTAGGTCAATGCTATCACTAAATTATTTTTCAATTTCTAATCTACAAAAAAAAAAATCATTCTACTAGGCCTATTAATGCATCCTCCTCCTCAACCATCTTTCCCTTTTATTTTTTCAGTCCTGCTCCCTGCAGCAGTAGCTCTGCAGAGAAGGATATGATGCCACAAGGTGTTCAACAACCCTAAAAATTACCTTGAAAATTACATAGCAGCTTAACTGAGGGGCAAAACCAGTTCTTGATGGATAGTCTGGACTGCTCCGCCATAAAATTTGCACTGATTGTACATGTGAGTGTGCCGCTGCCTTGTGAGCTGATATAAACTCATCATCCTTAGAGTTTAAAGGTGAGTGGACCAGCCAGGGCTGCACAGGCTTGGCACGCCACCCTGCTCTGCCTGCAGCATCTCTGCCCGTGCGACAGGCACGTCATGCCACATCTCTTTCTACCCCTTTGCACCAGCATAGACTAAAGCTGGAAGAAGGCAAGATGCAAAGAGACAGGTATTGAACCCAGCTGAGCCACATCTCTTCTGCTGAGCTTCAACCTCTGGGAGCTCGTACTTAACCCTCCTGCAGCCCCATGCATGGGTAAGCTCTGCTGCCGCAGGGCTGATCCCTCGGGGGTCACTTTCAGCCTACAAAAGCTCCATTGTAGGAGAGATTTGCAGATATTGTGAGCTTAAGCCTTCTTCTATTTTCCCCCTTCGCCCCTCCAGGGGAAGCAGCCTTACAATAAATTGCACAAAGGATCTTGGCCTCAGCCTGCGGGATGAGGATCCAAGAGGCTGCAATAGAAAGGCTCGAAGAATACAGCCTGCAAGCATGTTCCCAGCACAGGGAGGGAGCAAAGCCATGAGCAGACCTCCCGCTGGCCTCTCCCGCTCTGGCGAGGGCACTCGAGAGCTGAGGATCCTCTCAGAGCCAGAGCAGAGGCAGCAGCGTGGTTCGACATGAGGAATGGAAACAGTCTCCCCTCACCATACCTCCTTTGAGGTCTGCTCCATCCTCTTCCCCAGCAGCCCAGGGACCACTTAGACGTCTCCGGGATGCAGTTTCTAGTCATGGTAATCTCCACAGAGGAGCAGACCTGGACTCTTCCACAATTACAGCTTGAGCTGAATGAAGCCACTGCTTATGTTAACAGAGCTGAACTCTTGATGCTGCTCAGAGCACTAGGAAGAAAGATCAGCCATTTCCCTGGTCAGAGCTTCTATCTGCAGAGGGGAGCCTTGGGCCACACAGGTTCCTGCTCACAGGGAGAGCAATGTCCAGTTGTTGTTTCTGCTCCCAGGGCCAGGAAGGGGCATCTGTGCTGGGGCAAGCATCAGATAAAGCCAGCTGAGTTACTGGGACTGTTCAGCCAGAGAGATGGACTAAAAACCCAGTGCAACATCCTGCAAGACTGCTATCAAAGACAGGCTCCCTCCAGCAGCTTGGTCAGTAGGAGGAAAACACACACACAGGGAACTAAAAAGGTGTCTGAAGACCTTTACACTTCAGGCCAGTCTCCCACATACATTTTTCTAAACTCTCGGCCTCTATAATTGTGGTCCCAGGACTTTGCCCACAGGAAGATGGCTGCTCTCTGTGACATCTGCAAGTGAGTTGTGAGCAGAATAAATCCCTTCACGTCCTGTTAGAGGATAGTCTACTCCAGTCTTGCAGGACCTGCTGCAACAGCAGCCACAAACACTGTCCTCCTTTCCACAGACTTTGATTCCCTTTGTGACTGCATTTGGAAGCTTTTTTGAGAAACAGTTGGCTGATGAAACCCAATTTAGTGAAACAAGAGGTTGAAATCCTAGACAACTTCCAGAGGGCAGGAGATACTCATAGCCAGTCCCCCTAAGCAGTCCACGTGTCCAAACGTGCCTGGAACCTACAAAGAAACACTGGCTGGCCCCAGCTCAATTCTTGTTATGGAGAGACTGTTAGGGTGACCATGACCTTTAAACGTTCCCTGGTGGTAATGCAGACCTATTTTCTGTTAACAGGGCACATGAAACTGGGAAGCAACTGGGGAAAAGCCCCTTGTAATGGTGAGGCTGAATGCAAAACCACAAAGGGCTGCTGCATTTTAGAGCTCAGCCTGCTCATGCACGTAATATAGCCTACAGCAGAACCGGTTGGCCCAGTTAGAAAGTGGCAGCTGTACTTTATGGTCTAAGTAAAGACAGTAGGAAAAAAAAAAAAACAAATTGGAAGAGGTGGATTACAAACAATTACAAAACTGGAAGCTGGTTGTGGTGTCTGGTGATGATTTTATTAGCAAGGTCTTAAATGTATTCATTGGTTCAATAGCACTATCAAACCTTTCAATACACTGGTTACTGGAGAGTAGGCTCTCAAGACTACAAGGGAACCTTTATCTGCCATACCCCCGCTCCCACATTGACAGTGATTATTCAAAATCTCCTCTGAATGGCAAGAAAACAACCACACTGCTTAAAATCAGGATGTAAAATGGCAAGTAGCATTGCCTTGCAGCCTTCCACACCACACTTGCATCACCTCCATGAGCAGAAGGGGCTCAGGAGTTGCGCTTGCTGGATGAGAGCAGGACTAGCAAGAAAGGTCAGGGGAGCAGGGGCAGAGAGGGGCCCTGGAGGGGAGAGCATCACAGACCACCTGGGTTTGCCCCGTCACGCTCCCTTAGTGCCTCACACGAAGACCCTCCTCCCCATATCATCTCTGCACCAAGCGGCGCTCGACAGCGTGCTTCTGTCTCCCAGGGCTGCTGCTCAGACACTGGGTTTGAGAGGGGCTGAAGAAAATCAGACACACTGAAACTCCAGTGAGACCTGCCTTGCTACCAACTCCCTCACTTGGCTGGAGCCAGCCCCTCTTTTCTTCTCAGGCACAGCCTCTCCCCCTCGCCACAGCTTTGCTTATCTGCAGGGCAGGAGCTGGCTCCAGGGGAACATTACACAGGGCTGCAGCAGGGCAGGAAAGCCAAGAATTGACTCTGAAGCTTTTTCCCCCCTTTGCCTTTGTAGAAGGCAGCTCATGGCGCAACCATGCTGTCAGCGCTCCTCACCCTCATTTTCTCTGGATGGGTCAGCAGCAGATCGCTGCTCTCCTCCCCTTGCCCCTTGCTTGCTAGCAAACAGCTTTGATCCGGAGTGTTGTGTGTCGTGCCCGTCCCCCCCCCCCCCTCACACGTGGCTCCCCCCTGCTGACACACCTCATGTCTTTCCTCTCCCCTCCCTCCACCTCGGGGCTGAAACGCTCGGCAGAGGACTCAGATCACCTTCCCACACTAATTACAGCACATCTGGCAGGCAGAAACCGCTGGTCCCCAGACACCCGCTCCAGGCTGGGGACACCTGATGCCATTTTTGCACAGGCTCTGTCCACAGCAGCCTGGCTCCTGGGGGGCCGAGGTGTGCTCGCCTGGAGACTCACAGCATCATGCCAAGAGGTACCTTCAGATCATAAGCACAGCAAGGAGGGATCCAAAAGGGAACAGGGATGGTACCAGCAAACAAATTAATTCCTCCTAAGTTGCACAGCTGATTATCTCAGTGTGCCAGCCTGAAAGCAGCACCTGGAGACTGGGATCGGCAGATTTACTTTAGCCTGGAAGGTCTCAGAGAGCTTATGGGGGATTCTGAGGTGCTGTTGCATCTTCTGAGAAGGCGTCAAGCAGAGAGCAGATTGCTGTGAGTCGGTCCATGCGGTCCAGTCTTGCAGTGTGCTTCTTGCAGTTGCTGCAAGAGAGGATGCGTGGACTGAGGTGGTGGGAAGCAACTCTTGTGTGAGACAAACTGGATTTGGGTATGTGACTTCATGAAAACCGCGGCTGAGATCTGAGGCCTATGGGCAACGACACCCTCTCTCAGTAAGGCCCAGGTCATCAGGCTGGCTCACCATGTGGGTGCGATTCCTCCATCGCCAGCCCAGCGAGAGCAGCTCTCCGTGGCCCGGGTGATGGTTCCCTCCCACCCTTCGCAGGATGGAGTGCTGCCCTCCAGGGCCACCAAAAGGCGTGCGATGAACACCACAGTTTGCCCAGAAAGGGCAAGAAAGATGACTCGGGTGGCAAATGGGGTTTTGTGCAAGAGGAAACGAACGGGGGGCTTCGCTTGGGAGCGAGGGGCTTGCGTGGGGCAGCGGGCAGCCCGGGTGGGACCGCTCGCTGCGTCGCGCCGCTGCCCAGGGAGGCTGCGGGAGGAGCTGCAAAGAACCGCCGAGAGCAGCTCCCGGAAAGCCGGGCGCTGGGACCGGCCGCGGGCAGGGCGGTGCGAGGGGGCAGGCTCAGGCTGCCCGCCCCCCGCCCGCCTGCCCCCCCAGCTCGCAGGCGGGGCGCGGGGGCCGAGCCCCGGGGCGGCGGGGCCTGAGGAACGCCCGGCCCCCCCCGGCCCAGCCCCATCCCCCGCCGAGCGGCCGCGCCGCGGGTCGTCGCCCGTCACCCGGCAGGTTGTAAAGTCATTAAGTCCCTCAGCCATGCCGGCCCGCGCTCCGGCGGCGGCTGCTCCTGCTACCGCCGCTGGTGGGCCGCCTCGCCGCCTCCTCCGCGGCGGCTGCAGCAGCAGCAGCGCGGCATGGCTGCCGCTCCCCACCGCCTCCGCCTCCTCCTCCTCCTCCTCCTCCTCCTCCTCAGCGCCGCCGCCCCCCTCGGCGCTAAGGTAAGCGGCGGCGGGTGGGCTCGCGGCGGCGGAGCCTCCCCTCTCTCTCCCTCTTTCCCTCCCTCCCTCCCTTCAGGGAGCCGCGGCGGGGCCGGGGCCAGGAGGGGCGCGCCGAGCTGGCGGGGCCGGTGCCGGCCGCCCCGGGCCTGCGCGGGGCAGAGGCAGGGGCAGGGGCAGGCGGCCCAGCCTGCGCTGGGGAGCGGGCGGTCGCCTCAGGGGAGCGCGTCGGCCCCTCGCCCTTACCCGCAGGTTTCTGGTTCCTGAAGGGGATAGCCTAGACATGGGGAGTGGTGGTGGTGTGTGCCCCCCCGCTGCCCTCCCTCAGTCTTGAGGTGCTTGAGAAAGGGGTTTTGCCGTGTCTCCCCCAAGTTTACCCCGGCACCAGACGCTTTGCCCGCTCCCCAGAGGCCTGGCACTCATAAAAGGCCGGCGGGGGCGAGAGAACGCCTGAGGAGGCTTCCCAGCATCATCAGAGGGACCATGGGGGAGCAGGGCCTTTCCCTGGCTGAGGATTCGCCCGAGGTTACTCCCACCGTCCATCCCTAGCAGAGGGTTGACTTACGTTTAGGGCTGAAAACAGATTTCCCTCTCCCCCCTGCCCCTTCAGGCAGGGGTTTAGGCAGCTGCTTTACCCACTGTGGGGTGCACGTCTGGGTGTCAAAGCCCCGCACTCCCCTCATCTCTGCTCTCCTCCACAAAGGACCTCAGCCTGGCCCTCCTCGTGGCACTCGTTTCACAGCTGCACTGAAACCCCTCAGCCAGTCCCTGTCCCCTTCCCGAGGCCCAGCCGGGGAGAATCACCCCGTGATTGTGGCAGAGGAGACAGAAATCTCAGCTTTGCAGGGCGCCGGCTGTGCCCCTGCCTTCACGGGTCAGTGCGTGCATTGTGGCTCAGCGTTCCTCGAGGGGAACCCAGACAGATTTCTTTGCTGCTAAAGAGATTCTGTTCTGCTGAAGGAAGAGGGGTTTGGGTTGTGTTTGCCACCCCCACCCCCCAGACTCCATGGAACACATGGAATCCTCGCAGAACACTCTGATCGAGGATTGTGTGGTGCGAGTTGGCCTGGCAGACGTGGTTGCTAGTAGTGATTGATACCTCTGGTGCAAGACCGTGCACAAAATGGTCGTTCGGGGATTAACCTGCAGTTCCTGTTGCTGTCCCATTTTCTATATACAACATGATTACACAGTGTCACAGAAAGTCTCAATCCAGAGATAGGGTAAGCAAATTCCTTCCTACGTGGGGCTGAGTACATTCAATGCCTCTGAAAAACGTGATGGTAGAGATGCCTCTTGTGCACACCACCTGTTTGTTATTCCCTTCTTCCCCTTCACAGATTACCATAATTTCTACCGGTTTGCCCCAGAGACTTAACTGACTTGGATCAAGTATTTTGTAATGATGTGCAGCACTTGCTTGTGAACTTTCTGTCATGACAGGATTATGAACAGTACTAGATAGATCTCCACTTTACTCTCACATCTTTAGCAAGCTACCATTTTTCCCCAGATTAGCATTCTTCCTGATTCCATAAAAGTTATTCTGCATTGCTAATTTTACCTCAGGATAGCTTTTCTCCCTTCATGGAAAACTCTTTTCTCAAATACCTTGTTTCAGCTCATCTAAGGAAAAGTTGGGTTTGTGTCTGCTTCCAACACTGAGTCATACAAACTATCTAGTCTACCCAAATAGGATAAAACAATGGCAGGATCAGAAATGGCTTTACGCAAACACCAATTCTTTTGTAAAACATCAGGGCATAATTGCAAATGTTGGGTTTTTTTTCAGGGCTGTGGTAGAGTCTATCACCACAGCTTTAGTCAGAGGATGACACAGGGAACCCAGACCAGGGGAGGTGAAATGGGCATTCATTTTCAGATAATAATGCGATATCCATTCCAGGCATTAAGACATGAAGCTACTTAGTATTTCAGTAAGTGGTGTGGTGTGCTATAGAGAGAAGCCCTTAAGTAAAGGGATTGTGGAAATTTTTGGTAGACGACATGCAGTTAATGGCCTCAGAAAAGATCTGTGAAGAATTTGTTTCATTTTCAGCTGCTGTTTCTGGTAGTTTTATAAGCTGAGACAGGGTTGAGCAGAAAAGTTTACGACAGCTACTGTGCCCTTCAGTGGTGCACCAGCCCTTAAGGCATGCCAGGCTGACACAGAGAGCTTTCCCCCCCCCCAATGCTCCTCCATCAAGGGAACTAGACAGGCATGCTTGTGGTCTCTCTTCCCAGACAGCTTTTTTTCCAGGACCCAGGCTCTAATGAATCTCAAGATTAGGCACAACAATAAGCAACACAGGAGACTGGGCCACCGAGACAGTAATTGTGGTTATTCCCATGTTTCTGGGAAACCCAGCATAGCTCAGAGCTGATCCAGAGCATGACAGAGAGTCAACAGAGAATTTATCCCTTTCAGCTCTTTAGAAAGACCGCCTGGAAATCCAGTAGGATGTCAGAGCAGGCCCACCCTTTTTTTTGCAGGGCTGAAGCACTTTGTCTGGCAGCCTTTGTTTGGCAGGGGGGAGAGGAGAAGCAGCTGCTGGGTCTTCGGTTAGACAGAAAAGCATTCAGCTAGGCTGGTTTAGAGACATGTTTCTGTCATTGATATCTGCGCATCTGGAGACATTTCATCCTGGAAGAGTTCCCTGCAGGCTGGGGTTCAAAGCTCTGTACCCCCCAACAAGGGGACAGGAGGGCAACCTTCACCTACTCAGTTGGCCTCCAGCCTCGGTGCAGAGGCACAGAAATAACTCAGCCTCGGAGAGGAACTGCAGCTGTATAGTTGCCCTGTGCCGAGCCACAAATGCCTTGGGGGAAATTCTTGCAGAGAGCACCTGGCTGAACTGGCATATGGTCTGTCTCTTCTATGGATGTGAATTCTAGGCCTTATATTCCTCATCATCTAAGGAATCGTACCTGACCCTCTTACCTCCTTTAGGCAGAGCCCTCACCCAAGCCCAGGCAGAGCCAGCCTTATAAAGACTAGACCTATGTGCATCTCCTGCTCTGGTGTTTCTAGCCTGCTCTGTTTCTCTGATTCTGCAGCAGAGTACAAATTAGAGCAGCTCCAGCATCTCCTATATCGAGGAGAGTTCAAAAGAGTTATTGTAAAACCCCTTTGACTTCTGCGAGGAGGAGGCACAGGGTGGAGCGGTGGGATTCACTTGGCCAGAATGTGACTCTTGGGATTTGTTGGGGGGCTTGGGGAACTAAATCTAGGAGCTAATCTAATCTGGACTCTGTCCCACAGTCCTTAATTTATTATCTGGAAATTTGAAAGTGCAATATCTCTAATTAAAATCAAGAACCATTTGTGTGTCATGGTTAATGCAGATTTATTTCTGACAATACAATAAATTCAGCACATATTGGAATCAGCTGCCCCAGCTCTAAGTACCTGAAGTTCCCCTTCCAGATGACCAGGCCTAGGACTAGGATGCAGTCATGCTGTAAGTCTCACTGGCCAAGGGGACAGCTCAGCATTGTCCTTGCTTGCACAAAGATAAATACTCCTAGGCAAGGACTGGCTTGGTCATGGAAAACCTGACAGCCAAATCAATCTACTTAAAAAGTGATTGATTCCTCCAGTGCAGAGAGGAAGCAGGAATGGGGCTTATGGATATAGGGGAACACATTACATTAAAAAAAAAAAATCTCTGACTAGCCTCCTTCAGTGAATCTTCATTTGGGCTCCTGTTATTCCTGAAAGTCACAGTGCAGCAAGAAACATTTCCTATTCTAACTGTAAGAAAGAGATACGCAAAGGCAGAGATGCTGATCTTCCCCAGACCTCAGCTCTACCATCATGTGCCAAGTCTCTCTGCATCCAGGCAAAACACCCAGGAGCAGTAACCCTGAAAAGGAGTCTGCAACTTTCCACCACTCCAAATACAGAGTCTTTTTCATGTCTAGGGTTAGGTCAGTAGAACCAGGCTATTTCACTTCCCTTTGCCTGTTTCCCTTCAGCCCTGTCTCACCTAAGATCTCTGGAGCAGGACAATCTGGCAGATTACAGCTACACAAATTTTTATTGTCACCTGGGGAAAAAAAACATAAATATTGCAACTTTTGGTCCATATGCCTTTCCTCCAGGCAATCTATCTGCCTCATGGAACTACTCAGGGAAGTGGTGAGACATCAACTTTGATGATTACCCCAGCTATGGGAGAATCTGTATTGCGCTGAGCTCTCAGTACAGGTAGCAGATAAAGCATTGGCATTCTCCTTCCCAACAGTTGTGAAGAGCTTTTCCTCCACAGGCCTTGACATGTGTATTATAGAGAGGCACAGAAGGGGTCAGGGAAAGATTTTAGCTGAAAATACCTTACAATATGAGACTTTCGGTTTATTTCCTTTGTGAATGTGGAAGCTACATAGTCAGCATTTCCATTGACAGTCCTGTAATACACACTCAGACAAAAATTCTCAGAGGAAATAGATTAAGGTGATCATTTGGAAGAAGAGAATAAAGTATTTTAAAAAATATGTCAGTTTCTTTTAAATTTTGTTTTTCTCTTGAGCAACTCAGCTGCTGGCTGTGGCATTTGGTCCCTGTTGGGCAAGTCAGCTCTAGCCAGAACATTTAAGATCAGCAAAGAGTTTTGTTTTATTGTTTTTTAATTCAACTATTGTAATCCCTAGGGAGTCAGGCCAGGTAACATGGTGCTTTTTTGCAGCAGAGTATGTTATTTTCAACATGCTCTCTCTTGTGGGATCATCCCCAGGAAGACGCACTGTGCACATTTCAGCCACACTAAGTTACAACTTTAAAAGATTTGCATAAAACCAGCTGCATCTCCTCTGCCCAGAGAATGTTCTGTTGGCAGATGCTGTAGAAATGGTAAGTTCTCAGGCAGGAATTAGACTACAAGATGCAGAACACTGGCTATGTTGCACCATCAAAGAGCATAAAGCCAAGAGACGGTCAACCAAAAGAGTAAACAGAGCACATTTAGTAATGAGCAAACCCTGCTGAGTTTTCTTTCACATCCATCAGTTACGCTTTGCAGACTGGTTCTTTGCAACAGGACTGTCAGCTGCTGCGTCAAACCAGCATGTTTTGCTAATAGTAGCACCGATACAACTTTCCTGAGTCCTTACTTTAGCATAGCAGACTTCACACACACACAAATTATTCATTTTCTCCTACTAACACTCTCAGCATTTTCAGCTGGATAAATCCCTTCCAGTCACTGTCTTTTGTTAAACTCATTGCTGCATTTAACACTACTCACAGCTGTATTTCAATAAACAGCAAATTAGTTCCTGCACAGGCTAGTTTGCCAAAGTTTCTGGGAGATTTTAGGCCATCAAACACTTAACAGGAAGTTACTGCAAGGAAAAAAAAAAACCAGCTAAAACCCAGAATCCCTTACCTGCTGGGAATTGTGGAGGCAGAGCCAACAGCAGCCTGCTGCAGTGACCACCCTGGGACCAAAAGACCTCAGGTTTGCCAAATTTAAAGGCTCAGCCCCAGCAAGGCATGTTGGGAGAGGGAGCAATCCTCCTCCAAGCACAGTGGGGTGCCTGGGGAGAGGGGACAACAGCAATTGCAGGAGGCTCTGGTTCTGAAGCACTCTACAGAATTACTTCTGTGAGGGTTGAAGAGTGAGGAGCTTGAATCTGAGCTGATTTAGTCACAAAGAGAAGTTGTATTTGTTGAAATGCAGCTCCAGCGAGTGACAGATGCGTACCCCCAGCTTCCCTGCAGTCAGGTCTCGCACAGCCAAGGGCTGCAGCTCTTCCTCTTCTCTTGACTGTGCATCAGGCCTAGGCGAGCAGCATGAGCTGTGATCTGCTGTTTGTCTGACCCGGGCTGGGAGCGACACTGGGGGTCAGGCTGCCACTGGCATTACTGACACACATGTCCAGCCTGACAGCCCTTCTCCACATTGTGTCATGAGAACCCAGAGGCATCCTCCTTCCCATACATAGCTCAGTCTTGGAGGGAAATTTGAATTTTGAGAGGTGTAAGCCTGGTGTGGCCCCATATGAGCTTGAGCCAGCCACAGTTGTCCCAGTGCTGTCCATTTAGAAGGCATCCAGGTGACATGGTCCCTGGGGGAGCTGCCTTTGGAAGGCCCTTCTCTATCCAGGGTGGTGAGGAGCCAGATTCTCCAGCTAACCATCCTCTGTTTCTGTCAGGACAGTAGTGAGGCAGCAGATGGAGCTGGCCCCTGGGATGAAGAAGTCACCAAGTGGTGGGGAGAGTGGAGCTCCTGGTCCACATGCTCCCGGTCCTGCGGGAGAGGCGTGATGTCCCGGGAGAGGCACTGCTTGCAACAGAGGTCAGTCGTGTCCCAGCCTGAGCCCTTGGTCAGGTCTCAAGTGGCAGAGGGAAAACGGGGTGTCCCTGACCTGTGTTTTGGGACTGAACCTCCTGGGTTTGCAGGGTTGGCCATTTCCTCTTCTGTGGCCTCTCAGAGAGGAAGGTGACTGTTGTCCATGGGGTAGGTGGTGGGCAGGCAAGGCGGGGGGGGGGGGGGGGGGCTGGTGAGGGAGAAGCACACCACAGTGGGACAGGTGACAATCCCCCTGAACACATCACCTGCTCAGCCTGCCTCATCTGATGGGGAGCAGGGGGCTGGTCCCCTCTTGGGGTCTGTGGAGACTTGAAGATAACAGGTTTGTGGGCTGGAGAAAGCCATCTCTATTCCTCTTCCTCTTTCCTTGGCAAACCCTTGCTTACCGAGGCTGCTCTGACCAACCTAACCCTAATTTGTAGCTGGTTCCTGTGTTAAGGATGTGGGTACATATTCCCAGACACTTTATGGGAACTTGATTTACTCCTGGCAGCAGCCAGGTCAGCCACTTCTCAGCAATTTCCCCTCTTTATTCCCTGCAGAGCTTGCAAGTTTTTTTTCCCCTCTGCCATTTATCTGACTGTCACCTGACAGCATCTCCATTTGTCCCCTACAGTTGCTACAGTTCTGGTATCAGTGGGACTGGGTAGAGCTGGGGAACTTCAGCTGCCTGAATTCCCACTGCCCCTTCTGGGTCACCTTGCCACCAAGCCCTCCTCCTCCTGCAGCACCTCTAACCTGCTACTCCAGACTCCTGAGATGTTAATGAGCACTGGCATCCTGCAGCACAGCAAGCCCACAGGGGCTGCCTGTCCCACACTCAGCCCCTTTCCCTTCTGCGTGAATACACTCCTGAGTGGAGGAAGCTCAAGCTAGGGCCCCCAACCTGCTCTCCTTCCTGCAGCAGAAAACTTTTGTGTGGGCTGGCTGGCAGCACAGTGAGGGTCCAGATATGCTGCAGTACCTTCTGTCTGGATGTGGCCTCCCTGCTAACCATGATTTTCAGCATCTCTGCTGCTGCTCCTCCTCCCCAGCACACTGTGGCCATTGTGGGACAGCAGTGGGAAACAGAGGGTGGTGTTTTGCTTATTAAGGATACTAATTAAACACCAGAGTGAAAAAAGTAGGTGTATTTTACTGGGGATAACTAAATAATGTAACAGAGTAATACAGAAAACATGCTGTAAGAAAAGACAGAATAATGCACTTAAAGCAAACAAATAGGAAAATACAGGGTAATGCATCAAATCATTACTACATGAGAAGGAGAATAGTGATTAAGAAAGATCCCTCACCACTTGCATACATTACCATCATCCAGATCCGCAGTCGCTGGGGAGCCCCGGTTACAGCGAGGATTTGGAGAGCCTGTCCCGGCAAGTGGGAAGTCCTGCACAGCACCTCCACCCGTAGGTGAGGCTTCCAAAGTCACTGTAAGAGGGTCCAGGTTTATATAGTATTGAATAAACAAGTCCACCTGACTATGGTGCGGTAAAACATCTGGCTTCACTCTCCAGTTGAATTCCCCCAGAGCCTGGCCAGGGCTCAAGGAGGAAGTCAAGGGAGTTTCTCTGCTTATTTAATTTACTTATGTTCTTTTCAGAACAGGGCCACACATCTGGTCCCAAGGCTGGACAGCTGGCTCCATGGCCTTGTTATCTTGCCCCTGCACAAAGAAGGATAAAAAATATATTCAGGATAGACGTGTTTTCATTACATTCATTATCAGTAATGAGTATATGATATCTAAGCTACATCTTTCATTAATGTGGATACATATTTTGCTAATGACTACATAGTAAGTTAGCACCTTCGGCTCAGGGCCTGTTGTTTAGGCTTCAGTACTTTAACACTTTAGCACTTTTTACCTCAGCATATAAGTGGTTCATTATAACCTAGTACAATACCTACTAGCACAATGGTTATCAGTTATAAAATGTACAGGATTCATCTATAGGTCAACTCTGGCTGGGCCCTGTTGTCCAAGCCTTAGCACTTCAGGCAGGAGGGAGCCTGGGGCTGTCCCACACTCCCCACAGCCAGAGCAGCCCTTCTGCCCTTTGCCTGCTGCCAGAAGAGAGATTTTTCTCTCCATTTGGCATCTACTCTAGCCTTGATTCCAGAGCTGGAGATGGGAGGGCTTTTACTGCAGTGATCAAGTCTGAATTTAAAAAAAAAATGAGGATATAAAATGCAGCCAGAAGGTTTCTGCAGTTTTAAGGAGAATTTAAGTGTTTCACAGGTGGAACTGGCTCACAATTTCTGCCTGAGTCTGCAGGCAGTTTTCAAGCCTCTTGGTGTAAATTTAGGCTTTGCCTACATCATGTAAAGCATAGCTCTGGAGGGACAGCTGCAATACCTCTAGCTTGTCCAGCTTGAATATGCCTACGAGGTTCTTCATTACACAGTGCATCCTAAGTTCCCAGTGCTGTTAACGCATCTGCTGCTTATCTTTACACAGACCTCATTGCCTTAATCTGTCATTTCAGCCATTCTCCACACATCTTTCCAGCTTTCAAGAATTTTTTTTCCTTTGTATCAGTTAAGGACTCCAGTATCCCCTGGGTAACTCCTGCTGGCCAGAGCTTGTTTTGCCAATTATTAGGCCTAGCATAAATATGAACCAATAACCAAATTGTATTTGATACAAAAGGATCAGTACATGGGTGAGCACTGGGGGTACAAACAAGTCAGATTATACATAATTGACATCAATCCCACTGACCCCAACAACGACACCACACAACCAACAATGGGTGGAATAAATGGTGAAATGCAGTTTCCCATAGAAGGGACAGGAGACAACCAAGTCAACAAGCCAAGTACATAAGACCAAGGAAGCCACATACTGAATCTCTACACAGCCCGTGTTTACCAAAGCCAGACCTGACTGGAGCCCAGTTCCAGGGAGGCAGGAGGCCCTTCCCCAACAGGAAACTCTGCAAAGTGCATCCACCTCACAGACAGACACTGCCCTTCCTGCAGGTGGTCCCAGCTTTTATCCCCAAGTGGGACACCTGACCTTTGGTTACTTAATGCAGACACCTGGGGCTCATTTACCCAACGGCTCTCCCTGCAGGGCCGGCTGCACCCTGGAGGGAAGCCTAAAGGTAAACTCACCCGCCCTTTGTGAAGGGCTGTGGGAATCACCCGTATGTCAACCTTAATTTGGGGCTTGGGGTTGAAGCACCAGCATTTCAGAGCTAAAGCATCAAGGGCTGAGAAAGTGTTTTGGGCCATCATCTGCATCAAGCCTTTCCTGCTAAGTCTTTTAAGGTGGCCAGTCCCCACAAGAGGTGCCACCTCTCTGCCTACTACACAGTGAATCCTGAAATCAACTCCCCCAGTCACTGCAAATCCTGGGTGCTTCTGTGGGAGTGATGGATCATCAGGGTCTATTGTCCTTTTGTCACATCAGCCTTTTCAGAGCTCAGAGATGAAGGAGCACAGGGATGATACTGCAGTTGTTCCTCGTCTGCTCAACCTGCCCCAAAATAAGAGTAGCCTAAAATCAAAGTCCACCTAAAAGCACTGAAAAGTGTTTCAGAGGAGATGCTAGCTAATCTAGATCCAGAAAGTTTTGCTCTGATAAAATGCCTGCCTTGCTTCTCCCCCTTAAGTCTGGCCTGACTTCTCTATCACCCTCAACACCTTAGTATTTCACAGACCTCCAGCTCATTTTCTTTCTGCTTTTTAGGCTCCAGATGCCCCAGGGAAAAAACAGCACCATGTGTATTGGTCAAGCCAAGCACTACCAACTGTGCCAGCAGCAGGTGAGAACCACTTCCAGTACTGACTGGTCCTCACTGGGGAATGCGGGACTTGGGGTCACACTTGGAGCTGCAAGAGCACCAGCACTGAGGGTGCGACTAGTCTGTCAGAGTTGTGCAGACAAGGAGTACAATCCACTCCTGGAGTGGTTGATGGTGTGCCTTTGAAGACGTGGGAGATGGGCTCTGCTCGCAGGGAAAAGGATATACAAACATAACTTCTTGTGGGGTGAGGGGAGGGACAAAGTTTCTCCAGCATGCTTATCCCTTTGCTGGAAGTAATTTTTGCAGGACTGTTAAATACAGCTGTCTGAGGAGCCTTTGGCAATGGAGGCCTGGCCTTTCTGTCTGTATTGTGGCACCTTGGAGTCCATCACTGATTTCTTCCAGGGTGGACAGGGCATTTTCATCCTCCAAGGATGTAGCAGGGACAAGCAGCTATCACAACTGAGGCTGTGACATAGGGAGCTTTTGATCACATTTATTCCCTCCATAGCCCTGCCCAGCCAACACAGCAAGCTTCAAACAGCAGCAGTGCTCCAGTTTCAATGCCAAAGCCTTTGGGAAGCGCTACTACCACTGGATGCCCCTCTATCCAGGTGGGTTTTCACAGCTTCACACAAGGGATCAGGGTGAGACAACACCCACAGGATCTTCTCAGATGGAGAAGGGAAATGTCCTGCAGTACAAGGGATGGATGCTCCTGGCTGGTCTGCTTGCCTGTGCTCCCTGCTTTGGAGAAATCGTTCCCTGTCTCTTCACAGAAACCGCTCCACCCAGCCAGGCCTCCTCTCTCACCACATCGCTCCTGTTTTGGATCCTGCATCAGCAAGCACTGGTGGGCAGACAGGACACAGGCTTCTCTGAGTTGTTTTGGCTAACCAGCAGTCATCTTGGGTGTTCATGCTCTTTGTGCCTTCTCCCATTTTGGCTGCCTCAGTCACCCAGCATTCTTCCCGCTGGGCTGGTGTTGGGTTGTTCTGAACAGGACACCTATCCGTTTCCTGAGCAGGCAAGACACATTGCTTCACATGGGTTGCCAGTTGTCCCTTGAGGCCCAGATTGAGCTCACCTAAATTATTATCCTCTTTCTGGACACACCTGTTTTTCTCTTTAAATGAGCAGCCAAGGGAACATAGAACATCTGCACCTCTAGCTTCAGTTGCTCAGCTGAATGGGGTGTTGCTGGCCACAGCCCTACACAGTCAGTACTCCTCTTACAGGTCTTGCTTGCTCTTGTGTATTCATGTGTGACCTGGGATCTGTTGATGCAGATTCCATGTCTGGCACCAGGGATGTCACTGTGAAGGGGATAGGGTATGGCAAGGAGAAGGATTTTCCAGCAAGAAGTATTTCTGCTAGGCATGGTCCCCAGCTGCAGCTGCATACCATGACCCCTTTACTACTCCAGAATCTGTAGCCTTTGGTTCTCATCTCAAGCAGCAGGAACATCCAAGGTGACATCAATCCATCATTATGGATAAGAGGAAAGTCCCTCCCTGCCCATCTCTGAGCACCTTGATCTGCCTGGTGACTTTCTGCCCCTGTCCCTCCAGATGACTACACCAGTATCTCCAACAAGCCCTGTGACCTCCAGTGCACCACCCGGAGTGGAGAGAGGCAGCTGATGGTTAGAGCACAGGATGGTACCTCCTGCAAGGACAGGACCTTTCAAGGGGTCTGCATCAATGGGAAGTGTGAGGTGAGGCTCTGGGAGGAAGTAGTACAGAAATTGGGAGGGTAAGTGCATGACTGGACCTCCTGGTCATTGCAAGGCCAGGGCTCCCAGCAGGGAACTGAAACCAAGGCCTGACACAGACTAATTACATTCACTCTTGGATGCCTGTGGGCTAGAGGAGAGCAGAGAGGGTCACGCAAAGGGAATTATATACATCCATATATTCCCACCGAGTGACAGCACTTTCCTCCCAGCACAGAGAAGACTAGAATTGCAGGTTTGTACATAGTCATCCAATTAAAAAAAAATTTAAAGATCTTATATTTGATTTTCACCTCATACAGCAAGGATGAAGGTGTATATAGTGTTACAGAGAGGTGCCTTACAACCTCAGAAAGGCCTGCCTTAGATGCAGCATCTCTTGGAGAGCAATGTTGTGTGTCATTATTTCGGTGGGAAGGATTGGCTTAAATACAGAGACAGAAGGAACCGAAACAGCTTACCCGAGTCTTACTCCATTCACTTATGCACACAAGCCTCTGCCCCAGGTTCAAGGGGCCCAGTGTAGCTGGTCACAAGTTACACAGGTGAATTTCTGCTGCTGTTGAACTTATTCATTACTCCACTCCAACCTAACGTACATCCCCACCCAGAACCTCACCAAAAGAGCGTGGTAGCATTTCCTTGAAAGACCCTGACCTGTGGAGATAAGATGGCCCCAGAAAACCCTTTCTTGTTTTATTCTTTGCAGCCAGTTGGGTGCGATGGGAGCCTGTACTCATCCTGGACAATGGACAGATGCAGGGTGTGTGGAGGGGACGGCAGCACTTGCCACCGTGTCTCGGGCAGCTTCCGAAAGGCAGTCTCACAGATAGGTACTCCCTGCTACCACAGTCCGGAGACTTCACCTGCTGCTTCTTACCACCAGCTGGCATGAAGAGTGACTGGCTTGAATGCGAGTAGGAGTTTCCCAGCTGCTTAGTGGAAAGAGCTGAAGACTGTCACCCCTGCTTAAATGCCTGTATTTTGTCCTTTTCACATAATCATCAGAGGAGATTGGTTTGATGTGCTGTATATTAGGCTGGTAATGTTTCCCTTCACCTCTTTACAATAGGAAGCAGCTGGGGATCTATTTGTTCCTATTGATTCTGGCATCCTGCCTTCCTCAGATAATGTGAAGAGATCAATGAATCTTCTTTTATTTGTGCTATGTGTTCATTTGGAACTTAAGCTCCTGTAATGAGGGTCACAGCATTTGTTCCAGCCTGCACTTGGTCTGCTGCTTTCCCAGTCCTAAGGCTGGCATGAATGAGGGACAGTCCCTCTGAAACTGGGCTGAGATTCATCCCTTGAAACCTCATGGCCCATTCCCTTACCCACAGAAGGAATAGACTGTGGTATCCTCATTAGTAATTAATTAACTGTGGTTTGAGGATCTTTTGGAACATCATTTCACACCGTTGTTGTTTTATTACTCTGCCTCACTCTCTACAGACCCCCAGACTAGAAAAGCACTCAGGCTCCTTTCCAGAGCAGGGGTTTTGGCCTCCCATTCCAGTCCTCATAAAATCTTACAGAATGGACAAGAGCTGCATTTCTAGCAGGAAAGACAAGCTGCCAAACCACGGAACTTTAAGAGCCTTCTTATTTCCTCTCCCTTTAAAGGTCAATTTTTATGCTACTCCTGAAACAAATTCTGTTGAGTCAGGAGCTGAGGGGACCTATGATCTTTTGCATCCTCTGTTCAGCTTCCGCCCTGATCACTAGTAAGCTTTTTCTGTGCTCTTGCCAGAAAGAGCATGAGAGCCCATTCATCCTCACACCTAAAGCCAGACTGTTCTGCTTGTGCAGTTCCTTCCTGACTCCAAACCCAGCAGTGCTCAGACTAAGCCTTAGAGACCTGTAATGGTGATCTGTAATGGGACTTCAGAGGGGGGCTGGGATTAGAGCTCACAGATGGGCACAACATGTGTTTATGTCTTTAGTGCCCTGCCCCTGATGGGCAGCGCTGTCCTCCTACATACACACTTGTCCCATGAACTGCTTTTCCTACCCAGACCTTTTTATTCTGTCCTCAGGGTTTCCTCATCCTCTGTTCTGTTCCCCAGGTTATGTGTTCATCACCAACATCCCTGCTGGTGCCATGGACATCCTCATCATTGAGCGCAGGAAAACAGAAAACATCCTAGGTAAGCAGAGGAACCGTCTGGATGTGGAGATCCCAGTTGAGCTGCCTGGGAGGTGGGAGGAGGGCTCTGTGCACTCTGTGTGTGCTGTGAATGAGCTGTCTGGGAGCATTTTCTCCATGGTAGCACTGGGGCACTTAATCTCTCCATAAACCAAGGCTACCACATCTCCAGCAGCCAGCAGCAGGAGGGACGTTTGGAAACCAAGCTCATGGGCAGTCGCTGTTGTGAAGACATTGGTGCTCTTGTTGGAGGGAAATGAAAGCAGCAGGCATTGAACACCGCTGATCTCACCTGATGTGGAAGATGAATGCTGGATGGCCTGTGGTTCTTTTTCTGTCCAGCTTTTCTTGGTCATGAGCTGTTTGGTCTCCTCAATGCCAGTGTTCTGTATGGAGTATCACATTTGTCCCTTTTTTTTCTCTTTGAAGCGCTCGCAGATGAATCTGGGCATTTCTTCTTCAACGGCAACTCTGCCATTGACAACCCCCAGAATTTCAGGGTAGCTGGCACGATCTTCAAGTACCGGCGACCCTCGAGCCTGAACTCAGATGGGTTGGAGTATATCATAGCTCATGGGCCCACTAACCAGTCTCTGAATGCCATGGTATGTGAGGAGCTAGTTTTAGGCTTTCCTGTCTTGCCTGTCCCAAAATTGTAAGCCTCCCTCAGACAAAGGGAATATTAACCTGGTTCCCAAGCCAAACCTGAGTGTGTAGGTGGCTGAGGAGTCCAGTCTTGGGGGGTTTCCTCAGGTTTATGGGTGTGATATCTTCTCTTAACATCCGTCACAAAATGGATGCGGCTAGAATAGTGCTCTAGGAAATAAATGTTCTTAAATTAAAAGGGATTTTGTTTTCTTTTCCTGTTGCCTCCAGTACTATAACTTTAATGGGAAAATGCCACACATAACTTATGACTACACTGTACCACGGACGCCACCTCTCCGAACTGTAGCCCCTGCTGTAGACAGACCTCTCTATCATCACCTACCAGAGACCAGCCAGAACCATCCCATTCCAGCCGTCTCCAGAGCTGCCCAGGACTTCAACACCACGTGGCTCACTCTGTCACCAGATGACACCAGTGAACAGCTTCCTCTACGAGAAGGGCATGAAGATTTAGGCTTTGGCCACCCGCAGTTCTTCCAGACCAACTCCACTGGTCAGACTCGGGACTGGGGCTGGGAACAAGGTGAAGAGAAGAAGTATGACTTCCAGATAAGACGGGTCTACCATGCAAACACAGGAGAGGAAGAGGAGGAGGAAGCAGCAGCAGCTGGTGGAGAAACAGAGTTGGGTTGGTTGCTTTGTTTTCCCTTCCCTCCCATTTTGTTCATTGAAAGCAAACATCCCATGTTGGTCTTCTTGAAATCTAAGGTGGCTTTACCATCAGGGCAGACAAGAGGGAATGATGATTAATAGCGGGGTGGAGACTGTCAGGGAGCAGCAAGGCCAGTAGCTCAGTGAGGGAAGGGGAGCTGGGAGAGCATGGCCATGGTACAGGTCTGGCAGTGCCCTCTTGGGCAGGGCAGTCCCACGGCACCTGAGCTTGGCAAGCAGAGCAGTGACAGCAACACAGCCTAGCAACAGTCCAGTGATTATCGAGTGGAAGCAAAGTCACAAGTTGAACCTGAGGTCAGTCTGGGAAAGCCAAATGGCAGTTCAGGAACAAAGTACACCTGAGGGCCCAGGCCTGAGCTTAAATGGAGATCCTGAGCTGATGGGCAGAGTATTTATGAGGTTCATCAAGGCAGTTAAGGCCTGTTGGTGCACCCTGGTGGCAATTTATGATTTTGAGGCTGAATTCAGAATATTTTTTGCCTTGTTAAATACCACATGCATCCAGTATAGTTCAAGCATCCCTGTGTTCCTTCCAGGTCTCAAGTTCAATCAGATTTCCATCAGCACAGCTGTACCCTACAGCATGAGGAGACCCGAGCTCTCAGAGAACAGCCGCATAGCATCCTCTAGACTTCGCCTCTTCAGGCGACTGTGTCACCGGGACCCACACAACACTGCCTTCTGCAGGGAGCTGCAGCACCTGGCAGCCCGGCTGGCCCCCAGGAACTCCACAGCAGGACTATGGACCCTCACAGCTTCCTGGTGGCCACAGGGCCTCTACAAAGTGCCGGCCCATAAGAACTCACCGGAGGACTTGAAGGTGGAGGCATTTGCTGGGAAACAGGGGGAAGCAGCCAACTACAGCATGATGGCATCTGTGGAGAGCCCTCTGCTAGGTGCCAGCCCAACCGTGGACATCAGCCAGGCAGAGCCTCTGCAAGCCCCTGGCACTGAAAGGTGGCACTTGATTTCCTGGGCAAAACAGGAGTGTGGTTAGCTGGGGAGGGAAGTTCAAGCCAATCTCCTGGTAGTCTCACTGCTGTCCTTGATGTCCCTGTTCACCAGTGTCTATCCATGGCAGCTGCTGTAGATGCTTGACCAACGGTTGTGTCCTCCAAAGACTGATTGTCACAATTGGCCTGACACGGATACCAGAATGTATTTCAGGTCCCCCTGCCTCTAAGGGGTCCATTGAAATGGTGCTGCAGGACCTGCGAGGCCAACACTGATGTGGTTATAAAGGCCAGGAGTCTATAGCATGTCAAATACACACGTTTACCACCACAGCATGCCCCTTTTGTTGCATTCCTCTGGGCACATAAACTTCTGTAACTTAAGTAAACATTTGGCAGGAGACTGAGGGCCAACTTTTAAACATTGCTGGCAAGCCATGTGTGAACACTCCCACCACATTATATGACAAGAGAGCCCTTGCTTGAGCTCTCCTTTCCAACCTAATGTCATACCTCTCAAGTATGAACTGAGGCTGAGGACACCCACATGGTCAAAACACCATAATATACACAAGACCTACTAGAAACTGCCTCCTCACAGAGGGATGTTGATCCATGACTATCTACAACCTTGCTAGTTGAATTCAGGAGATGGATCAAGGCTTTACAGTCTCTGTTCATCAGTGGCCCACCTTGCCCAAGGTGAGGCAGATAGCAGAAATACTGGGTTTCTTCCCATCTTCAAAGACAGCGAGGAAGAATTTCAATATAATTTATGTTTGCAGCAATTTTTCATGTTTAGCTCACACTACCTCCTTTTTCCACAGCAACGAGTTTGATGTGAGCCCCATGGGCCATGATGACATCAGCTTGGCTGACATGTATCGGTGGAAGGTCTCAGCTTATGCCCCCTGCAGCTCCACTTGCACTTCAGGTAGGTTTGGCTTCAAGCAACTGTTCATATGAAGTCCTTTTTGGCTGTTGATGGAGAGAATACTGGTATATTTTAAAATGGCAGGTAGAGTTTCAGATGTAGTGAGCACTCCAGTAATTTAATCATGGTGAGAGGAGACTTTTGGATCTGAAGGAGCCTGACCAAGAGAGGGTCTTGATTGCCCAGCAGGTATCAGCACCTCCTATGCGATGTGTGTCCGGTACGATGGAGTGGAGGTGGATGAAACATACTGCGATGCCCTAACCCGACCAGAACCTACTCATGAATTTTGCACAGGGAGAGATTGCCAGCCAAGGTGAGTGGAAATGACATGAGCTGTCCACGGGGACAGTGTGTCTTTGTAAGGATCATTTTCTGCTCAAAGTGTACAGCCATTTATGGGCTGGAAGATACACTTAAACAGCTAAGCCCTTGTATTCTCTTGTAAGCAAAAAGAGGGAGGGAGTTTGCTGTCTAAATTGCCTGCTAATTGCAAAGTTGGCTTTCAAGACCAGCATTGCTTTAACACAGACATATATGTGATGAATAGATTCACAGCAGCAGCTACTGGGTGAGAGAGTCCCAGGCATGCAGGCACTCTTCAGCCACCCCGTGTCCCTTGTCCCCCTTACCTGGGTTTTCCTTTGTGCTTTCTCTCCTGGGGACTGCTCATGGAGGTGGGAGACCAGCTGGTGGAGCGAATGCTCCAGGACCTGTGGTGAGGGCTACCAGTACCGCACTGTGCGCTGCTGGAAGATGCTGGCTCCAGGCTTTGACAGCTCCGTTTATGACGACCTCTGCGAGTCAGCTGGGCTGGCCAGGCCCATGGAGAGGAAAGCCTGCAAGAACAAGGCCTGCGGGCCCCAGTGGGAGCTCTCTGAGTGGTCTGAGGTAGGCAGCAGGGAAGCTTTGCTCCCCAGAGGTATGCAGCCGGGGCTGGGCTGGGGCCTGGAGGAAGGTGGCTGGCAGAAGCAGGGTGTTGAGGAAGCCCCTGGCCAACTGCATCCTGGGGAAGCAGGAAGTCCATTACCCACCACTCCCCTGTTCTGGCACTGCCTGGCAAACAAAGGCCATTGCAAAAAATTTTTTCTAAGGTCACTTTCCAAGCAGGTCATTGACAAAATGAAAGCCCTGCCAGCAGGAGGCTTTGTCTCCCTTTTCCAGAGGATCTAAATGATTCTATGATTCTATCCAACAAAGGGTGAACCAGTAGCATGGAGATACAGAGAAGCTAAAATGCCATCAGAATCTCTTTGACTTTACAGAGCCTGCTGGGACTGGGCCAGTGGCCCAGTGACTTTGAACAGCAGTCCAGGCATCCACATCTTGGAGCATTGGAGCTCTAGGACCTAAAGTAAATAAGCAGCAGAGATAGAGACAGACCCACCTTTTTCTGTCCCTGCTGGGGCCCTGCCCCTCCCACCTAGTGCTACAGGGGGACAACAGGAGGAGGCGTAGCTGCCTCCCTCACCTTTGCTTGTCCTCCTTGTTCTCTGCTTCTGAGACCTGGGGGTGACTCTCTATGGCCATTGCAGTGTTCGGCCCGGTGTGGCACGCAGGGGACGATGAAGCGGGAGGTGCGCTGCTCAGTGGAAGCACCCTTCTGCGATGAGTCCCGGAAGCCCAGCAGCGAGAAGGTGTGCACAGGCCCGCCCTGCGACCGCCGCTGGACTGCTTCGGACTGGGGCCCGGTGAGTCCGGAGGGGCTGCTGCTCCTTGCACCCAGTGCCGGTGGTGCAGGGCTGGCGGGAGGGAGCAGGTGGGCAGTCATGCTGCTGCTCTCTTTCAGCTTTCTCTGGCAGAGGCTCAGCTAAAGAAACAGAATAATCTGTATTTTTGCCTCTCCATGCTGTAAATTATGATTAGCTGTGAGGTAAGCTCCATTCCATCTGGGAAGCTCACGGCACCTGGAGAATGGAAGCCCCTGACCAGGTGTACCTCTAAAGACCCTTGGCATCCAGTGCCCCAGATCCAGTGGCAGGGCTAGGCTCAGGACTCGGGTGTCCTGCACCACCAGTCCTGACCCCTTCACTTTTCTGCTTTCTGATGTGTCTAAATGCCCTTTATTCCTCCAAGTGCTCAGGTTCATGTGGTGAGGGACGCATGAGCCGCTTCATCGCATGTCGCAACCTGGAGGGCAAGGTGATCTCCAACTCACAGTGTGACCCAGCCACCAAGCCCCTGACCGTCCATCCCTGCGGAGACAAGAACTGCCCCGCACACTGGGTGGAGCAGGAGTGGGAGCAGGTAAAGTCAAGCCCAGCCCTGTGTTCTCAGCCCACCTTCCCACCCCTTATCCCACAGGAGATGGTGGGAGCCTGGCTGCCTTGGTAGAGCAAGGTTGTATGGTGTGACCTCCAGCCATGGAGCTGCACCCTTTTCCTAGCTCCTTTTATAAAGAAGGAAGGAGTAATGCATAACCCAGCTTGTCCCCCCTATACCATATAGACCACCCCAAAGTTTGTGGCATTTGCTGTCTTCCCAGGGACCTCCATTGGAGGGCAGCAACATCCTAAGGAAATCCTCCTCCTCTCCCACCTCTGACTCCCAGCTGGCAGTTAGAGACACCTCAGCACAGCACTTTGTCCAGAAGACGCACTTGCCCCCCCAAGATTTGAGTCCCGCCACTAAAGAAAAAGCCTCAACAAACCCAGCTTCATCTATGATAAATAATAGGTGGAGGTAAACCTGAACCACAGCCCAGATCCCTGCCCTGGAGGTCACATCCAGACCACAACTGTGTACTTGCCTTAGGACTTAAGAGTGCAGTGAACATGGTCCAGGTGCCCTGTTCTACCAAACAATTGGTCTCTGCCGATCCACTTCCCTTCTGTTGCTCAAGGCCTAGAGGCTTCAGGCTTCCCAATACAAGCTGATCCAAATACCAGAAGGACACATGGAATCAGCTGCAGGGTTTGGGCTTTGCCTTTTAAGTCTTGAGCAAAACAGGGATTCACAAAGCACTAAGGAAGAGGGTTTCTAGGGAACCAGAGAAGCAGCCAAGCCCTCTCCTCTCTAACCACAGCTAAACTTCTCTTTTCCTTTTGCTACCTTTTATAGCTGTTGACTACATTCAGCTGAGTCTCCTTCCAGCACTGGTAATGAGCACAATCTGGTTAAACCTGGGGACCTAGAGCAGTCCCATAACCTTCTCCTGCTCTGGCCTGTGGTGTGGGTCACATGCAGTATGCCAGTACAGTTTTTAAACTGCATCCAGGATATTAAACTCACCTGAACTCTGAAAGACCAGCTGAGTTCCCCACCTTTGGGTGGGCCAGCTTCTTTGCCTTTGCTGAGTTCTCTCTGCTGATCAGCTCTGAGCTTACATGATGACCAAGGGCGGATGCAAGCCCGCTGAGCTGGCCCTGCCATGAAGAAGGGGACAAAGCAGTGAAATCTCACACTGGCAACTGTCTCCGTGGGCATCAGGAGGCAGAGCTGAGCTAGAATCAGATCCTGCCTCCTGCTGCTTCTCTTGGTGGTGTCCTCAGGTCTCAAGTCCTCCCAGCTAAGCCTGCATAGTTCTGGGCTCAGCAGTACTCGGCCAGGCAAATCACCTGCAGTGCACCGCTTTGGTCCCCTTGGTCCCACGCAAAGCTTGTCAGTACTCAAAAGATTTAGGTTGCTACATGGTTTTTGAGACCATAGCTACACATAAGACAGAATCTTGTAGTCCTACTTTGGCTGCTCTGGGTCCCTTGTGGTAGCTGCTCTCAAGGCCAGCCAAGGTGAATTCGGCATCCTCAGTGCTGGCTAAACACAAATTACCAGCTTCTGTCCCCACTCCCTAAGAAATTCAACTCCTCTGCAGACACCCGTTGCTCCTGTGACCTGGGCAGCACTACCCCTATTAGACTGGTGTTAGCACAGACATTAAGCACCTTGCCTCTGAGCAGGATGCCATCTTGAAGCTCTATGGCTGACTAGCATCATTTGTTACCTGGCTGTCACATTCTCTTTCCCAGTGCGATGCCAGCTGTGGGCGAGGGACGAAGACCCGGGTCGTGTTGTGTGCGGGCCTGGAGAATGGTTTGTACAGGGAGTACCCCGAGAAGCGCTGTCAAGCCTCTCAGAAACCTGAGGAACAAGCTGCCTGTTTCAGGAGGCCATGTTCAACATGGTTCACTACTTCCTGGTCTCAGGTAGGGCTTGGGGTGGTAGGGAAGGGGGAGAGGCGGCTTGATAACCCTGGTTGGTGGAGCATGACCTGCACTGAGGCTTTCTAGCAGCCTGCTGCTGAGGGCTTTTCGGTCTGGCCTGGACCACGAGCTCTGCTCTTCTGCAGACCAAGCAGCAGGTGGAGGGACTGGCCCACACAAGCTGGAAAAAGCCTTACAGCACATGGATTACTGCCTCAAGCAAGAGCATGCACCACAATGCAGGCATACAGGATACAGCTGTGTCACCTCCTCTGCCATGAGTCAGTGTTTTGTCTTTCCCTGCTTTCCCTTGATTTTAACTTCACAGAATCATGGAATCACAGAACTTGAGTGTTTAGGGAATGAGTGGACAGGAGAAGCTGGGTCTGGCTTACAGCGGCCATGTTCTCCATCTTTTGTCACAGCATCAATACTCAAAACCAATTCCAAGTTGCTTTAAAGAGGTGAAAGCAAACTCCTCCCCTGCTCGCCCCAGCCCTGGCTCAGGGAGGCTCTCCTCCAGCAACAAAAAGGGAGCATAAGTGTAGGATTTGACCCAAACCTTCTCAAGAATAGTCTCTAAAGTAGGGATGGGGAGGCTTCACTGGAAGAAAGAACTTGGGAACTACAGAAGAATTTAAAAAATGCCTCTCACATCCCTTTTCTCTTTTCTTGATCCCAACAGTGCAGCAAGACGTGCGGTGCTGGTGTGCGACTGCGGGAGGTGAAGTGTTACCAGGGGGAAGCGCTGGCTCAGGGCTGTGACCCCACTTCCAAACCAGAAGCCAGGCAGACGTGCCAACTCCAGCTGTGCCCCACAGAGGCACCAGGTAAGACTGGGAGGGCAGGGAGGGAGAGGAGCCCTTGGGAGCCCTTTGCTCCGTCCAGGGAAGCACGTCTCCTTTTTAACTCCTTCTGCGGATGCTTCTGTTCCCCAGAAGATGACTGTGAAGACAAAGCGACAGCCAACTGTGTGCTGGTGCTGAAGGTGAAGCTGTGCTCTCACTGGTACTACAGGAAGGCTTGCTGCTGGTCGTGTCGGCTTAAGTCACCCTGACCGCTGCCAGGCCGTACTCTCCTTCCAAGTTCAGGGGCAAGAGTCCCCATGAGCCAGACTTTACCACTTGAAGCTACCCCACTTGGCTTGGCTGTGGTGCCAGTCCCAGTAGACCAGGCTGCTCAGCGAGGAAGGATTCCTAGGACTTAGTCATCCCTCTCCACCAAGAGGATTTTACACAAGACAAACCATCAGTTCCTAGAAAGCTACTGAGAAGTGAGTTGGGAAAGCCTGTCCCTGCTGTCATCCTCCTGAAGAGCTCTCGTTGGAGGCGGTAGGGCACAGAGGCCAGACCGCAGCAGGGCACAGGCAACAGCAGGCATCTTTCTGGTCTGCCCTGCAGATTCTTCTTCTGCTACAAGGGCAGTTTTCCAAAACACACCAAAAAATTCTGTGTCACAATAAAGAGCTGAACTATAAAACTCTGGGTTTGGGATGCATGTACATAGGCCAGAAGCAAGCGGGGAAGAGGGACACAAGAGGAGCAAAAGCAGGAGCAGGAAGGGTGGGGAGGAAAAATTCTTGCACCAGTACAGCTTCCAGGCAGCACTGGATGAACCCCATTTTGTGTTGCCTGCCAAAGGACAGAAACCACTCCTGTTTTGTATTTCAAAGTCCTCATTTATTTCTGACATTGAATTTGGACCCATAGGTGAGCAATGAAGACAGAGAATAATAGGAGGAATCTGAAGTGGAAAAAAATCTGGGATCCCTGCCCCTACCCTGTCCTGTTCCTCCACCATCCTCAAAACCTAACCCACAGTTGCATCTCCTGTGTTTCCAGCCCTTTCAGACTTGCCCATTTCTCTGTAGCCATGCCAGAGACAGGTGTTGTGTTGTCCATGAGGAAAACCCTCGTCCTGGCCTTCCAGCTACTCTGGAACTGCCTCCCAGCCTTGGCACCTTGTTAGGAGGTGACAGGTCACGCTTAATTTGTGTGTGACAAAGATGACTATGTGGTTGCTTTCCTTCAGCATAAGGGTGACCCGCCAAAGCCCAAGCCCCCAGCATTATTTCCACCCTTTGGAAGTCACGGCCCAGCCTGTGCTGCCGATGGGGTGGGAAGCCTTGCTGTGTGCCAAGAGGTAGAATTGGGTGCCGGGAGCCACTGGGTTGGCAGGCTGGCTCTGCGCGCTTCGTGGGGCGGCACTGCAGGGCCTTCTGGCAGACCTGGGCCGCAACCGCCCGCACGTCGCACTGCTGGGACGTACTACCTTCTCCTGGCTCCCAGCAGGATGGAGATGTAGCTGAGCATAGTGGGAAAAGATGGGATTTACTGACATAGCCAAGACTTTTTTCCAGTTACAGACTATATTTTCAGGGAGGAGTACTGGCTGGATGGGATGAAGTAGGAGCTACAGACTATCATCCAGCAGAATCCAGAGAGCTCTGCTGCTAACTTCTGTCTTCCCTCCTGCCTGCCCTTAATGTGAGAGGACATTTAAAACCCGCTATCACTATTTGGAGAATGGAAGGAGACTCTCTAAAAGATGCAGCTTGGCTGAGTCTCAGGATAATGGAAATACAATGTTTTCCTGGGCTGGAGGTGGGGGAGATGGTGCGTAATGTTTGCTCAAAAGGCTGTGTAAAACGCAGGCTGGGGCAAGGTGTTTGGTTACAAGGACTGTCACCCCATTGGGGGTTCATCTGGCTCCTCTCCTTTGGGTGGTTTGAGCAGAGGTGCCAAGGCATGAGCAGGTCCAAGGTGTAAATTAGCCATTTGCCAGATAACGTAGACATTTGAGGCTCATGTAGCATTTTGCCTCTGTGCTGAGACCTACTTTTTCTGAGCATGAACAGGGAGGTTCAGTCCAAATCCTGTGAGCAGCCGGATGATTTCTAAACTGTGGTGGTGAAAAAAACCCCCACCACTCACATTTCTGAGCAGTCGTACCCTATATTGCAAAGGCACAGCAAATTTCCTGCCATCGCCTCCAGCAGCATCCGCATGGCCGCGGGGATCCTTGCTGTCTGGGTCCCTCCTCCCTGCCATGAATGGGAACCACTCTGCCGAGCGGCCCTGCACCGGTTGCTATGGAAGTGCCTGTGAGTGATGGAGATGTCCTTTTAGTAATTTTTCACCTAATTTGATTTATTGAGGAAGAAGGAACTTTCCCACATTCATTTTTGCAGAAAGGCAGAGTCACTGGCTGGCATTCTCAGCTGCAGAGCCGGTGAACCCAGGTTTGGGTCTTGCACCCTCCTCTTCCAAAAGCAAAAGAGGGGGGACTCTGATCACCTGAACATCACTCATGGGAGGTCGTGGGCAAAGGAGGAGACATGACCTGGTTGCTGTCCTGCTGTTGCTGTCAAAAGCAAAAGCTGTCCTAAAGCCAACCTTCCTCTGGCTCTCCCGAGTGTCAGGGTGGGCTGGGCAGGGCTTTGAATGCTGAAGGTGGACAAAACTGTAGTTATTTAGGGATGCGGCTCTTCCTGTAAGTAAAATCTTGACATTTTTATGGGTCCAAGTTAAAATCCTCTTAAGAAAGCTCGTGAAGAGTTTAGAAGAGGTGGGGGCTTTGCCCACAGAAGGCTCAGCCTGTGCCCATTCGGCGTAGGTAAGCGGTTTTGTGAGCAACTTTGCCTCCCCCCGCGGTGATCTAAATTCATGTCTTGAACTTCAGCACGTACAGAGACCGAAGCGGGTGGGAGACGGTGTCCTATCTTACACTCGAACATAAAAGCTAACTGCTAGTGGCAACTAACACAGTACGAGGGGAGCAGGACGGTCCAGATCTTCCCTCCTTCGCTTTCCCATCGCTGAGCAGCACTGCCGTTCCCAGCCCAGCGGCAGGTTGTGCCGGGGGCAGCAGCGGGTGGGTGGTCACGTGTCACTCCGTGTGCCAGAGGTAGCGGGAATCCCCTTGGGTGGCTGCATGGGGACACCGAAGGCCTCGCTCAGGGAGTCGGGGGAGCCTGGGGTAATTAAATTGGGTTGTACTGTACATAGCCCTCGTTAGAGAAGTCCCTTCAGGAGACAGAGTAGAACAGTAATGACACTTATGATGGGTTCGGAGGTGGCCGGTTTAACGTCACCCTTCGAGGTCTCTCTCCTCTTCTCGCCCGTGAAGCTTAGTCGTGCCGGGTGGTTCAGCAGGAGGATGGTGCTGGTCTCGGGCTGGGCTTATGGGGTCCTCTCTGCGGGACCCCCCCAAGACAAACAAAAAGCCTCTTCCCTCGAGCGGGCGCCGGCTGGGGGCACCCTGTGCTAGCGGCAATGGTGACTACACCTCCGTGCTGATAGCCCGCGGGTTCGGGAAGCTCTCGCGTAGGAGGCCGTGGCGGCTCACCGGGTAGCTTTGCAGGGCGGCCATGTTGATGGGCGGCCCCATCTCCTTGTAGCATGCGGGGGTGTAGGTGACCCTCTCGCCCCCATTGCGCACCATGTCAGCAGTCCGGATGTAAAAGGGGGAGCCGTAGGGGGAGCAGGTCGGGCAGTAGTTGTGAGCCCCGTGCTGGTTGAGCTCGCTGCGGGGGGACGGGGGGCTGCCCTGGCCATCCACCATGCGGGAGTTACAGGCATTGCACGTGCCAAGGTGCGAGTGTGTGGGCAGGTTGGGCTCTTCCTCTTCCTCCTCCTCCTCCTCTTCCTCATCAGAGTCATCTTTCTTGCAGCAATAGTACTGCAAAGAAGGGAAGGGGTTGTATTAGGGGGAGTGGAGCAGCCAGCCCTGCAACCTCCCCACTCCCCTCATCCCCCCGCCACAGAAACCCTCCACCAGCCTCTCGCTGCTCTGCTCCATTGGTACCCGGGTCATGCAAAGCAGCCGAAGCCCAGCAAAACCCGAACCTGAGCGTGGTGCAGGAGGCAGCTGCCAGGGAACTCATCCTCTCCCCTCCCAGAGAGGTTTGCAAGGGGAATGTATTTTACCATGCCAGGTGGAAACTCCTCCAAGTAACCGCTGTGCTTTTCATCACAGGGGCACTGCTGCGTGGCACAGGCTTCACATTAACTTTTAAAGAGCAGGAGGCTGTAGTTAGCTGTTGTTGAAAGCCTCCTTGTTTAATTTACAGGGGGAAAAAAACAAATATAAAAACCTCCATCTGGTATTGCAAACCCAGCCAAGCCTACACCTAAATTAGCAAGTGCTGCAGATCCTCAAAAGCCTTAGGGGAATCCCCCCGCACCGGGAGGAGGAAAAGACATAACTCTGAGGCACCTGGGAAAAAAGAGTGTTTCCACTCCCTGCCCATCCCATGAAAAAAAACCCCTTTGAGGCCCTTCCTGCAGTTCAGCCCCAGGAGCAGCAACGCTGCTGGGGTTCATGGCAAGATAGGAGGTGGCCACGGTGCTCACCTGTAGCCTACAGTAGCAGAGCACGGCGATGATGCACAGTAGGATCACTGTCGCTAGGATTCCCCCAGTGATAACAACAGTTCCTGCTGTCATCCGACCGATTCTCCATCAAACTCTGAAAGGCAGGGCCACAGGGACACATGTCACCCCAGGACACGAAGGTCACCTACCGTGGTTTCATCATCACATCACAGATGTGGCGCCCATGAGGCATCCCAAAATACCACATCCCTGTTCCTCCCTCCCCAGCCAGAAAACTACCACCCAATATCATACTTCTCCTCTTAGTGAGAGGACACCTGAGGTGTGGCATCATGTCCCATTGCTGCCATCACTGCCTCTGGCTTGGGTTTTCTGGGAAACACCCCGCAGTCCACCCACAGAGCCTCCCCCCTTGCTGAGCTAAAACGGCTGATTTCCACCCTCCCAGCAGAAAACAGAGCTTCTGCTTCAAAACACAGAGCAAACTTGGGGTTCCACTGGGAAAAGCCAAAGGGGAGCCTTTAAACTCCACATCTCTGGCAGTCTGAGACCCCAAACCACACCCCAGCTGCCTGCCAGGCACTGGTGGGTCTAACACGAGCCACGCAGCCCCCACTGCCATCCCCATGCTGTGGGACCCAGTGGCTACTTACGTTCAGTGGCGGAGGCGTTGGACCTGGAAGAAGTAGGGGGAGAGGTGAGCTGTGGGCTGGTGGCACCCCTTGCATCCGCTTGCGTTTCCCTGCTTCCCAAGAACTTGCCTCAGTTTGGGAGCTGTGGGAGGCCCTGCTTCGCCTCCTGCATCCCACAGGGATGGGGATCAGCGTGTGCCTGCACCCCTGGGAGCCTCCGTGGTGCAAAAAGCATTCTGGGTCCTGCAGATGATGATGATCATGATGATGGTAATTATTAATTATTATTATTGTAATTATGATTATTTTCTTTAATTTGAAGCAGGGAAAGGAGGCATTTCCCAAGCTTGGAGAAACACTCTGCAGGAAAAGGCTGTGCTATCAGCAGCTCATGAATCACGCAGCTTCGCAGGGCGAAGGCCTGGCTTAGTCAGCGCTTGCCCTTTTCCTCTTTAATTATGGAAGAGGCAGATGCATCATCTCACAAGTGGACAATGTATTAACTGTGGCTGGGAAGGGGGCTCTCCCCTCCATCGCCTCTAGGGCACGCAAGTCCCAGCATCCTCCTGTTACCCCCCAGGCACCTACCCGGAAAAGGACAGGCAGGGTGTCACAATCATGCCGGCCCTGGGGCGACCGGCCGGGACAGGCAGCACTGCATGGCCACAGAAAGAAGCCGGCGGCCCTGGGAGGGAGGACAAGGAGAAAAACCCACCACTGTCAGCTCATCCCCCTGACCAAGGGGGCTGCCCAGTGTCCCTATCCCCACTGATGCCACCTCTGTCCCCACGGCAGGGCTAAATAAGTTGCTTTTTTAGGGAGACTGGCAGGAAAGGTGAGTGCTGCAAAGGTGGGTAAACCAAATCGCCATCAAGGGTCAATCCTGTGCCTAAAACCTGCAATTTCAGCAAAAGTGAGAGACTTGTACCCAAGAAGTGGGTGCACCCATCGCCCCCATCACCCCCCACCCTCCGTGGACGCTTGATACAACCACATTTCATTACTGGTCCCCGCATCCCTCTGTGCCTTGCCCAGAGCAGGGCTAATTGATAGGGCCCAAGTGCCAGGCGGTTGCAGCCGAGATCTAATTACCCACTTGCCACGTGGCCTGAATTGACAGAAGGAGGTGGCAGCTTCCAGACAAGACCTGCCCAACTCTGCCCCAGCCCCTTGCTGCTACATGTGCTGGTAGGCACCACAGGGAACACCCACCCACCCCCACCGCCCCAAATCACCCCCCCTCCTCGCTCCGCTGCTGCAATTTGCAGGATCCAGCCTGCTGCAAATTGATTTTCAGCTCTTGGAAAGTTCCCGTACGGAGCCAAAAGGTGGGCGTGCATTAGATTTCCTCCTCAAGCCACTCTCGCACACAAAACAAAGGAAAAAACCCCAAACCCTGAGAAATCAATAGGTCTATAAGCCAGCTAATATCCCCATCCATCAGGGTACCTGAGAGAGAGCTAATAATAGACCCTGACACACTTGGCTCCTGGGTGCTGTTACCAAACTGCACCCCAAAATGCAAGCAGGGATAGTGGGGGGGGGCATGGGCTAGCCTTCGATGGAGTTACTGCTTCCCCAAGTGGCATCTTTAACAGGAAAAAGCTGATGGCAGTGGCTGGAAAAGGCAAATGTTAACCTTCGATGACCCCCGAGAGGGACACACCCTGAGCCAGGCAGTGATGGATGATGCAGGCAGCCATCCATATCTAGAAAACTTCATGGGAGATTTGATTTGCATGCAATTAGCCCAAGGTTTGGAGCAAGCAGGCGGCCTCTGAGAATGACCCCGGGTGGGAGGGACCAGCCCTGGGGACCCTTTGGTCACCTCCAAGTCCGACTGACGCTGCCACAAGAGCGGCTGGGCTTCCACCTGCCCCATCTCAGGCATTCCTGTTTATGGGGCTGCCGGGATCAGCATTTCACCATCCCCGCTCAGGAGCCAGGTTCTTCCCTGTTAAAGTAGTGAACGTTAAAAAGAAAAAAAAGCAAAAATTAATTAAATTAAAATGAACCAGAAGAGAAGCGCTGCCTTTCCTCATCTCTTTGGAGGTGATGCTTTCAGAGAGGAGGAAGTTTCCTCCCCTCCTGCCCCCCAACCCCTACTCACCGGCAGCCTAGCAGTTCTTTTTCTAACGACTTTGTGCCTATAAAGTATTTCGTGCCTATAAAACAGCCTTCTCTAACCCACAGCTCTCTTCTACAGGGATGCAGAAGTAGATGTAACACCTCGCAGGGAGGAAGCAAGAGTCTCAGGAGTAATTGAGGTCTTGGGAATTATAAGGTAAATATGCCCAGAAAGGGGCAGGACAACTACAGAAGCCTTTTCCAGCCCTTGCACAGGCCCCACAACAGCCCCAGCAGCCACATCCCTGCCGCTGGGGATTAGCCCATCTCCATTTTCCATCCACTCCCTGCAAGCGCATTCCAACCTGCCGGGCATTTTGGGCTCCACTGGCTCAGCTCCCCCTGGGCTTGGGCACCGCATGGCCCCACCACCTCATTTTTAGGGGTCTCCTAAAAGCCTTGGGTTGCACTGTGAGCCGAGCTGAGCCCGCGGCTCCTGCTCCTGCAGCAGGACAGGATGCAGAGGCATGGCGAGAGGATGTACATTTTGCAAAGCCAGACTCCCAGGGGCGTAGTCCCATTTCTCTTTCTGGCTTAAAAAGCCAGTTGAGAGTTGTTTAAATATTTAAATATCCCACGCTGAGCAGATGCCTTGGTGCTCGCCACTCACCTGCCCCTGGGTGGCTCAGGAGAGGGGGCTACAACCCAAGGGCAAGCATGGGGACCCTCCAGCCCAAAACATTGCTGAATAAAATCAAGATTTATACAAGCAGGGCTGCATTACCCTTCCCTGGCTCTTGGGAAGCGATTCGAGATGTTAGGCAGCGGTGTCACTCTGTCCCTGGCGGAGGGAGGGTCCCCGGCCATATCGAACTCCTCCAGGCAGGCGTGCAAAACTGCTTGCAGCAGAGATACATTTTCTTTAATTGATGTTGCCTTGCAGCACAAAGTTACAGTCTGAAAAGTGACTCTGGGAACGAGCGGCATCTCAGGCTTCTATATTTATTCTCCTTCAATGACGTTCATCACAGATTTGCACAGTTTGCAAGTCGATGGGAGGTTTTTGCCAGCTGCCAGCACTCTCAGCCAGCTGAGAATCTCCCGTCCTTCCTCGCCTGGCGTGTCCCACCAGCCCCAAGCTCAACCCCACATCCAGCAAAGGTCAAACATTAACACGGGAGCAAGTTTTAAGGCTCAGGCAGAGCATGGCTGTTTGCCATGAGCATCATGCTGAACCTCACCGGCCAGTCCTGCCCCAGCCTGGGCTCTGCCTCCCGATTTTGCTCTGCAGCTCACGGGCTAATTCAATGAAATGTCTGCCTGGTAAATTAGCCCGGCTGCTGCCTTACCAGAATCATCTCCCAGGGCCTAATTGGAAAAAAACAGCATCAGGGGCTGCCTTTTCAAAACAGATTACAGCAGCAAACAACAGGGCAGCTTTCAGGCGGCTGTGGCCTGCCCCACAAGGGCTCAGCTCAGTAGGATTCAGGCGGATTCATCCATGGTTGCAAACCTTGGCGAGGTGGGGAGGATACGAGCAGCACAGCTCCCCCAGCTGCAGGTCAGGCCGGGCGCCTGGGGAAGCTGAGACCCTGCAAACTCATTGCACGTCAGGTGCTGTGAGCTGCAAGGTGTAAGGGGACAAGCCAAGTCATGAGGAAGCAGAAATGACCCCCTCCAAATGAGCTGAGCCCAAATGAAAGTCCAAAGAGTGATGGCAACGTGGGATGCAGGAGGATGCGGGGGGCTGCACCCAGCCGACAGCTCCCAGCAGCCCCTCTCCAGCCCCAGCACTCGCCCCCCAGCTTCTTGCCCAGGTCCCAAACCACTGGGTCACTTTGAAGCTTTTAATCTCTCAAGGGATCCACAGGGGTCACCAGGGAGCTGAACCTACTGCCCACACTAGGCTCTCCGAACACTGATTTTTGGAGGGATTACAAATTGCTGCTTTGATTTACCCTTGCACATAAGCTTGTTTAAGCCCCATCACTTTTGGGAGGGGCAAGATAGGACCAGTCCCTTCTGACTTTTGATACGCTGTTACTAAATATATTGAGGAAAAAGCATCTTTAAGGCATAAGAATTTCCTGTGGTAATGGGCAGCCAGAGCAACCCTGCTTCCTCCTGCAGCAATAACATCTCTGGGAGTGGCGCTGGGCTCCATGGCTGGTTCCACCTGAGTTACATTTGAGTTCAGACCCGACTGCAGACAGAAATCACAGCAGCGGTTGGGAAAACTTTGATTTTAGCCTGCAACAGAGAACACCAAGAAGGCTTTTCCCAGCAGAAAGGGTGTTTTGTACGACCCGAGCCTTTTTTGTGCTGCGACTCCTTCAGTGCCTTGAGTCACGTGGGGTTTGGCCCAGCAGTTTTGTAAAGAAAACTGCAGCCAACCCCCAGCTCCTTGCTCCCGGCCACCGCAAGGACAGCCAGGTCACAGAGGTGACACTGTCCACCAGCTGAGGCTCCAGCAATTTGCAGTTAGTCATCAAAACTGAAAATCCCATGCCCTGCCTCAAGCCTGCCCTTGCTTTCCCTCCACCACTCGCACTAGCTTGCCAGGGCTCCCCACCGCCTCCTCCAAGCCCTGCTTCTCCCCAGCCAAGGGATGGGAAAGAAGAAACACCGACAAGGTTTTGAAACCAGTTCTTGCAAAAGCTTTGTGGAAAAGGCAAGATATTAATCACAATTAACAAAAATCAAACCATCTCAAGGGTGGAAGCCACCAGCCAGACCGCATCTCCTGGCTGGGCACAGAGCTCGTTCCCACTGCTAACGCCATGCTGCCGACCCACCAAGCCCAAGAGATCCCCTCTCCTGGCTGTCAAACTCTGCCCAAAACCACCTTCTCGTCAACCCAGGTTCGCTCCCTCCCACGCTGGGCCTCATCTGCCCTGTGGGAGCCCAGCAAACCTTCCCCGCCGGCAGCAATCGCCTTTACAGCCATGTAGGACCGAGCATCCCCCTCTGATGGTAGTGGCAGTGTGTAAAGCCCCAGCACATCCTGGGATCCCTGTCCCAGGGACACCTCCCAGCACTTCACAGGCTTTTGGAGGAAGAGTGGCTTTGCAGCCTGGGATGTCTTGGGCATGGATTACACCGGTATCTTGTTACTTGAGCATCTCATCTGCCCATTTCCCTAAGCGACTATTCAGATCCTGTCCTGCCTGCCTGCATGGATCCCCATGGTAGGGACCATCCCTTCAACCCGTTCTCCCTCCATCAATGTGATACTGCAAAGCCCACAGCACGGCCAGGGTTACACCTGGATTTAGGCAAGATCTATATAATTACACTCTCTTTACAGCTCCTCCTCATCGCAGGACAGCTTAAAACCCAGAGCAGGAAAATGACACCTCCCTCCTCATCCCTCCACGCATCTCCACACTGCATTTGCTCAGCCAGCTCCCCACCAGCCCAGCCCAGGAGCCATGGTGGATGGGGGCAGCCCCAGAA
The DNA here is from genome assembly GCF_965140245.1 of Athene noctua. Classification (NCBI taxonomy): domain Eukaryota; kingdom Metazoa; phylum Chordata; class Aves; order Strigiformes; family Strigidae; genus Athene; species Athene noctua. The sequence goes on from NC_134041.1 coordinate 31,478,865, forward strand.
AGGGACGATGTGCAGCCCCAGACATGGGGAACGCATCAGACACAGGCAGTCCACCGGGGGATGAGGGATGGAAGTGTCCCTGGCCTGACCCACACGACTCATCTCCTGCTGCTGCACCTGGGGTCCCTCCTGGGGCTGCTCACAGCAAAAGCCGTGGCCAAGCCCAGGCACACATGCTGGAGAGCTGCTCAGACATGGTCCCAAAATAAGCAGGGACAAAACTGGCGGCATCCAGCCAAGTTGCACAGAGAAGGGCTTTTGAGATTATCCCACACGTCGGATCCCTGCGGGCTCTCAGGAGTCAGCCAGGACCTGGCCAGCATCCCTGCATAGGCACCATCCCTCCCAGCACCCAAATATTCCCCGTAAAGGGCAGCCGCAGCAGCAGCATCTGTGCCGGAAGGGGAACGAGGGAGGGCAGAGCTGGGATGCTGGGCATGCTGCAGGTGAGACTGATCCTTGCCTAAAAGCCAGAGCATTTTGCCCCACAGGAGCACTGAAGGCTTGGGACCATGGCCATGGCCAGCAGAGAGCCAGAGCCCAGCCTGGATCCTGGTGTACCGTGGATCCCTGGAGGACACGGCCCAGGGGAGCAAGGACTTCGGTCTGATTTACACCCCATGTTGTGCCTAAATTCCCCTGCCACAGCAGCACCTGTGTATTTAGAGCATAGAGCACAAGAGATGAATCCTTGTGAGCACGCAAAGGAGTGGGAAGGGTTATCTACGTCCACCAGACGTCACCCTTGGTGTTCCCACAAGCTCACTGCACTGGTGTAGGTATCCTATGACTCATTTAACCCCATGGTAAAGCACTAACAGAGCACACTGTTGGTGCTTTACCCAAGCATTTCCCCTGCATCAGCCAGAGTTCCCAGCACTTGCCCAGGAAAAGGCAAGAAGGCACCAGCAAAGCAAATGGGGCAGCAGGAACCCCTTTAAAAGCTCTCAGCCTCCAGCCATGCCACACTGAGGCCTCAGGGTGGAAGAAAGTCCAGGGGATGGATCAGGGTCCTGCTGGTCCTGCAGCCTGGAGACCCTTCCCAGCAATGTGACAGAGCCAGCTTCCCTTTGAGGATGCTCTGTTGTTCATTTCCAGCCCCGGGAGGGTATTTCTCCAGCATCCTCATTGCTCCAAGATAAAACCTTCACCTCCTCGGCACCTATTTATTTTCACACCTGAGGGCTCTTCCCATCAGGGCAAGGAGACAAAGACCTCAGCTGTATCTCTCCATTCCCTGGGAGCTGCAAACACCCTGTGGAGACAACAATCTTCTCCCCAGTTTGATTTTCTTGCTCTCTACCACTGGAAGGTGCGTGCTGTCCTGTCCTCTCCAGTGGGGCTAATCCCACCAGGGGACTCAGCAACACCAAATCTTCATCCCAGGCACACATTGGAAGAGGAGGATCAGTCCCAGCAGAAGCATTGTGCAACACAGTCTGGAGCATTCCCAACCAGATCCAACCAAGCACAGCAGCGAGTTTCCCATTAAAGATGTTTTTCATTAAGTCAGTTTCTCACGGGCTTTCTTTGACATGACTCCCAGGACTGCTTCTCCTCCAAGGCACCACTTTGTTATCTCCCTGCTTGCCCTGGACATCGGTGCCATCCTGCCCTTTCCACCTTATTTCCATCATTCCCATGAAAATCCTCTGCCCAGTTTCCCAATTCCCACTCAGATCTGCCCTTGCTGCCCTGTCTCTGTTCCTCCCAGCCTGATGTATAAAACACAAGTTGTGCAAAACCTTTCCATGTAGCAGCAAGCTCTGCTCCCGAAAGAAAAGCCCTGGGGAAAAGCTCTGGCTGAGGCTGGAGCCTCTGTAATCCCATCAGCTTCAGCCCCCCCAGCACAGCATGCTCAGGCAACGCTGTCCAAGTTGCACCGGGGTGGATCCGTTGGGCCTCAATGTCACCCAAATTATTTGTGTTGCTAAAATAAAATATAAAATAAATTCTTCTGTTCAATCCTTGGTTTTAACTCTTGCCCTCCTGCAGCCTGGATAACGTTATGGGGCCAATGGCTGAAACAGTGACTGTGTGTCTGAGGGATGCTGCTGCCCAGGGACATGCAGGGGACATCCCCCCATGTCATGACAGTATCTGCCCTCCTGCCTGCCTGCGAGAGTGCCAGTGAGACAGCCACTTTGGAGGGATTAAATTAGCAAAGACATCATTAGGCGTAACTGGACAGTTTACTGGTTGGGTGGCATGAAGGAAGATGAGCCTTCTATCTGTCCAGGAGGAGAGGGGTCACCAGCATCCCTCTCAGCTTGCAAGCTCTCTTTAAACCACATTTACAGCTGGGAAAGCTATATGGATGTGTCAGTGATGCACTATACTTTCCCATTTGTATTTCACTGCTTGCCTGATATTTGTCTCCCTCCAGCCCCAGATATGGATTAAAAAGGACACAATCATAAGCCATCAATGTCTTTAAAAAAACAGGAGCCGAAAACCAGGGCTGGTTACATCTCTGCCCACTTCTAGCTAGGCAAGTGCCCTTCAGCATCAGGGAGCAGATAACCCTCAGACCACTGCTTCTCAAAAAAAAAAAAACCCAACCCCAAGGCTGGTTACAATTTAATCCCATTCCTGCAGTAGCTGCAAATCTGCATGGTGCTTGGGAAATGTCCTTTTTTTCCATGGAAAAGGGAGATGGAGGGCACTGTGGCCCAGCCCTGGGGAGGAAGGTGCAGGGAAGCGCAACCTCTTCCTCCGCATGATGCAAGACCTGCTGCTCCAACTGTCAGCACTCCCCCCCAGCATGTTCGCTTGGAGTAGAAACAGAGATTTATTTTAATGACTCATTAAAGCCTAATTGCATTCAGGCAGCAATACAGAGAGAGGAGCCTCCCACGTGAGGCAGTACTACAGTCAGGAGGGCTCTCAAAGCCTCCCCGAAAGCGCAAGGCAGACAGATTGTCTCTTTTTGGTGGGGCCAGACAGCAGGGCAGGTGCTGGCTCTGGAGCGGCGTTGCTTTGCAATTGAGATCCAAAAAACAACCCAGAAAAGTCTCTGTTCTTCTCTGCATTTGCCTCTATCTGCCCAATGTGACAGCTGCCACCAGCTGCTCACCCCTGAGCTCGAGGAGACGCAGCCTGCCCTGCAGGTTGGATGCCCATCTCCAGAGCCTCAGGCTGGTGGCTATTTCAGGGGCTGTCCATCTCAAAGCCTTAAGGACACATGTGGTTTTAACTCCCCTGTGTTTCTAAGGACCTCATAGTGGGAGCGGGGAGCTCAGCAGGGAGCGATTTCTGTGGGAGCCACCACAGGTCACCCCGGCAGAGAGCCGGAAGTGGCACAGGGAAGGGACGAGCTGCTCCTCCCAACTCAGGGGCTCCCTGGGTGGGGGAGAACAAAGCAGTCATACTAAAAACCAGCCAGCTTGTAGGGGAACCAGCCAAAATCCCGCTGCCTGCAGTCCAGGTACCCCCTTGCCACTGACACCACCCATGAGGAGCTCTGGGGTCTGCTTTCTCTGTTTTTTTGGGTGCCCCAGCTAGCTCTGCCCACGTACCTCGTCCTTCCCGGGGGGATACCGACCCAGTGGCAGCCACATCACCCATGGAGATGGGAGCTTACAGCCGCCCTGACACCCAGGGATCCCCATTCCCAGGACCCACACTGGGAAGCCCATCCTACCCTTCTCACCCACACAGCCACGGGGGGTCAATTGGTATCGACCTGCAGCTTTCTCCCCCTGGAAAGCTGCCCCATGCAAGGCATGGGAAAGCCATGGGTCCCCTTTCCTGCTCCACAATTCGGATGCCCGTGGTACCCGCAACAATCCCGACCTTGTGCCATGGGAGGACAGCCCACCTGGGGACAACCACCCCACAGGGCAGGCACGGGTTCCCAGCCACAGCTCTGCTTTCCAAGCCAAACGGCAATTCTCCCTCCAGGACAGCCCATCCGGCAGGGTCCTGGACTGTGGTCCATAGGCTGTGCAGACCGAGGGAAAGCTGGACCCATGTGCTGCTCTGGGCCGATGCAGGCTCACGGTCCCTGTCCCTAACTGCACTGTTGGGGTAAATCCAAGCAGAATCACTCCAGGATCAGGTCCAGGAGTGATTTTTCCATAAAGCCATGGGAAAATCTCACCCACAGTTGCTTCACAGGACCACTCACACTCCTTTTACCCACACAATACAACCAGGCACAGATGGATTGGCTCTGCAGAGCTGAACTCTTTGCTGGATTTCAGATCAGATTTTTTTTTTCTAGTTGACTTATCACACAGTGGGGATGCAGACTCATCCATCGCTCAAGGTGCTCCACCTTGCCCAGCCCACGCTGCCCAGACAGGCAGGAGTGGGGCTGGCTGGGATGGTCACGCACGCACCATCACACACATCCAGCAAGCAGGAAAACCTGCCTGGAAGTCTCTTAATGTCTCCTGCAAATGAAGTGTGAAACGCACTTTCAAGAAAACAAGAGTAATGGAGCCTCAATAAATATTTCATCGTGGTGGGAAAGCAGTGATGGGGAAGGTCGGGTGGGCAGAGATGCCAGAACGGATCGGGGGCAGCAGGGATGGAGGTTGGAGGGGGAGAAGGGGGAGGCAGCCAGGGCAGGGAACAACGAAGAACACCACGGCCTGATCTTAATTCTGTTTGCTGCTTGCCCTGAGGGCTACCAGGTTTGAGGCATGCCCACAAAATGGACCCCAGAAAGGGGAGCAGGTCTTGAGTTCCTGTTCATGCCTGTGGCTAAGGTGGGTGATTCTGCTCCAGCTGGAAGCCAAGCTCCCCTGAACACCCTGTCCTAACACTTCCCAGCAGGCCGGCAGACAGTGGCCTGGGTCTCCTGTTGGTCCGTGCACCCCAAATGCTCCCATGCAAAATGGCTGGAGAAGACGCAGCGTTTCTCTAGAGCAGAGGGTTTGCCGAGTGGATAATCCTCTGCACCTGATTTCCACCCTGTAAGGATCTTTCGAGTCAGAGCAGAGCTGGGCCAGGCTGCCTAGCCTAAGCGGGGCTTCGGAGCTGTCCTCAGGCCTGCGGCCGGGCTGAAATCCAGCGCTTTGGAAAGAGAGGGGAGAGCATCTCACATCCCAGTGGAGATATTGCTGGAATGGGATTGGACTCACTGATCACAACAGTATTGGGAACAGCAGCCCACAGCCACTGTTTCCTCTTGGCTTTTCAACAGGTGAAAAAGCCCTTCCTAGGAAAAGCTGTTCTCCCCCTCCCTGGCAAAGCCCAGGTTAGAGCCCATCGCATCCCACGGGGCGACACCAAACGCCAACCAGCAGCCCCAGTACACCCAGTGCCCCGAAACAGCGACTCGGACTTGGACAAGCGAGGGGCCAGGCTGGAGGAGGGGAAAAAAAAATCCCCCAGTAATACAAGTCTCTGTCGGGGTGGAATATTTCACCGCACCTTTGAAAATCTCTCTGCTGGAGAAACAATCAATAGCACGCAAACGAAATCCAGCTGAAAACACTAAATGTTTCCACATGCTCTTTTGGAGGGAATAAAATCCTCCAGGATAACCTTAGCAGAAAACAAAAGCCAGGCGAATAATTGGAGCGCAGGTCTCCTTTAATTACTGCAGCACGGTGAGAGATAAAACAGAGATCCTTCAGAATGAACAAAAGGGTTTGATTTCCTCCACTTCAGCAAAGGCAGCCACCATTTCCGCGGAGAGGTTTGCTAGCGAGGTTGGGAGATTTGTCGGGCCGTCATGTCCTTGCTGAACGGCAAAGCTTTGGGCTCCCACCAAACGAGCAAGAGGCTGAACCCCAGGCTTGGGACTTTCAAAACTTTGCCTGGCTGCGAAGAAGTAGGGTTTAGGGACGGGCAAACTCAGTCCTACCCATCCCAGCAGCCGCAAGAGTCAACAGTGACGAAAAGAACCAGCTCAACGCAAAGTTCGACCACGTAACCCTGAGAAAATAAGTCAGGACCTTCCGGGGAACCACAACCCCGGAGCTGCGCCAGGATGAGGCGGCAGTGCAGGGGCTCAGCGCGGCCCTGGGGTGCTGGGCGCGGGGGGCCGGCGCACCCCACCCTGCCCTGCCCTCCCCGCAGCGCCCCACTGCCCGGGCTCCCCTTCCCACCGCAGCGCCAAATTCAAGCGTGAGCCTTTCCCTTGCCCCGACCCCCTGCGAAGCTCGAGGCGGGGGAGGGAGGAGGGCAGCGGGGTGTCCCAGCCGTCCCGGGGCGCCCCACCGTCCCGGGGTGTCCCAGCGGTCCCGGGGTGTCCCAGCCGTACCTGGGCGAGCGGGCGGGAGCGGGCAGCGGCGCAGGCAGCAGAGGAGCCGGGTCCGGCAGCACCGGGGCGGCTGGCGGGGCAGGGGGCGGGGGGAGGAAGGGGCGGGCCGAAGGAGGAGGATAATGATAAGAATAATTGCGATAATAATAAATAAGAGGAAGAATAATCACCGGAACGGAGGAGCGGGAGAGCCGAGGCGGGTCCGGCCGGTGGGGGGCGGGGAGGAGTTTGCCCGGTGGCCGGAGCGACCGCCCCCGAGCACCGCCCCCTAAATGGGCTGCAGGGGGGGTGCAGATACGGCCTTGATCCCCCCCCTCCCCCCCCGAAACTCCTCCGCGGGGGAGCCGGGCTGGGGGAGTCGGGCCACGGCCCCCCTCAGCATCCGGGTGCCTGGCCCATGGTGGGGAAACAGGGGTGCACCCACTCAGCCTCCCCCCAGCCCACATACCAGTGCCTGCAGCTCTCCCGGGGGGAGCACACACTGGCAGCATCCCCTGAGCACCCCCATACTCCCAGGTACCCTTCAGGGCACCCCCAAAGCCAAGCCCTGCAGCACCCCGGCCACTATCAGACCTGCAACATCTCCCAGTCCAGGTCCTGCAACACCCCAGGGCGCGCCAAACCGCCTTCCCGAGCCCCTCAGTGTCCCCAGTGCTGCTGCAACCTCTGCCTCAGCCCCCTGCCAGGGGTCTGGAGGCTCCAGCTTCTGCTTGATCCATCCCACCACATCCCAGGTCATGACACCCCTCTGGCCACCAGCACAGGCAGGATCTGGTGCTTGCCAACAGACAGAAGAAAAATCCATCACGCTGCTGTGAGAGGGACGAGCCGGGGCTGGGGGATGCCAAGCCTACCCACTACTTTTCATACACGGTGACCCCCCTCCCCATGACTCTTCGTCAGACAGAGCTGTCCTTTAGCACACATCAGCTTCCCAGTGCGAGGCCGGCTGTGCCATGGCTGTGCTCAGCCCATCGCTGCGTGGCCCCAAACAAACACACGCACATGGAAAGGTGTTGCCCCCAATAAGTGTTTTCAGCTGCAGGGAAGCTTTGAAGCTCCAAACCAAGAGTTTAAGCTGGGGAAGGTGCAGCTTGCAGCTGGCATTGCCTTCGGAAATGGAGAGCCGCTCGCCTCTGCGAGCTACGATAAAGATAATCAAATCTCATGCCTTGCACCGTGAGCTGGCTGTTGCGAGGATTACTGTGCGGGAACATGTGTTCGCCTGTTTCGCTCTGCTTTTGGTCTCTATGGGGCAAGAGAGACGCTGCAAGGCAGCGCAGCTTGGTTGGATTAATGCAAGACCTATGCTACAGTGAATCGGTTGAACCCTCCTGTGCCTCAGTTTCTTAATTTTTCTGTAAGGGACACCACCAATACTTTTCCTCCCTGTCAAGCAAGCTGTAAAGCTGGGGAGAAAACACCACTCACCTTCTCCTCCATCACCCTCGCCATCAGTCAGGGCATCCTGCTGGCCACAGATCACTCTCCCAGTTATCTCAGCCCAGCCCTCATGGCAGCTTGCTGCCGGTGCCAGGAACCTGACCGGCTGGTTTCTCCCCGGGATCCAGCGGCAGAGCTGAGATGGGAGGAAATAAACACTCGTTTGAATGCAAACGGTTTTGCGCCTTTAGCAAAAGGGCAGGATGAATTATGAAACGCAAAGGCGAGATAAGTGGTTCCTGTCACAGCACTTACCCTCCGTGCCGCAGGATCGAAGCGGCTGCTGGCTGCGATGGGCTGCATGGCACACACAGCCCGGGCTGGGAGGGAAGCCTCCCTATTCCCCTACCGACAAAGAATTCCACATTACTGACTCCGGCACATCAGAGGGCTGGTAAATACAGAGAAGCATCGTGCCGAGAAAAGTGAGCACGTGAAGTATTTCTGTGTAGGGTAGTAGGGATGTATTTTCCCTTAGCTGGGCTTCAGAGCTGCTGAAGGTATGGGAATTAAAGACATCCAGGCGAGCACAGACGAGGAGGAAGAGGAAGAAGAGGCCAGGAAAAATGAGGAAGTAATTTCCTGGGCTGCTCTGGGCAGGATGCAAGGAGGTGGTGACAGCCCAGGACACAGGAAAAGCTGCTTCTCCCCTTGGAAAGTAATGCCTCGTCAGGCATTATTACAGCTAATTCAGGATCTGACATGTTGCTGTTTCCATGGATGGACATGGAAAAGAGTTTCTTTTGGATTAAGGAGTCACTTGGCTAACGCCGGGCTGAAACTGCCCAGATCCAGATCGTGCTCCTCCATCACCCCCATGGCTCTGGCCAAAAGCAGGCAGGTGCTGCAGAAGATCACAACAAAGTGAACATGAAACAGCAGCGCTCCGGTGAGCAGGGTTATTGGCTTGCGTGATTTCGCTGCCAGTCTCATTTTTCCCCCCCAAGCTATGTTTCCTGTTGTTGTTTCATTATTTTTTAAAGTAGTGCATGGGTGACCAAACAGAACTCCAAAGGTGGGATTTCTGCCTTTGTGGTGGCTGAGAAAATCTCGGAGATGGGAGTGCCAGATGTTCTGCAGTGGGGAAGAAAATTAAACCCAAAGTTGTTCTTTTCAGTTGATGTGGTTTTAAATAAAACACATGGTTTGGGAAGCCCAGCTGGCATGTTTGGAATACTTGGGGCTAGCACTGCTGGTGAATCAAGCAGCAGTTTGATCCAAAATACTTTTCAAGTTCTTATTTCAGTTTCTTCTGGGGCAAGGGAAACAAAGCACCTGCAAAGCATCCTTGCCTCAATGGCATCTCGGTGTCACCACCTCTGGGGCACAGCGTGCAACTCGGTGCCACTCAGCCTGCTCAGGCCCTGGGTGCACAGGTACCCCAGCAATAAAGGCATTGTAAACCTGCCGGGATCTCCCCCTCTGCAGCCCTCCGAGATTGCAGTACCCACGTGCACAACTGACTTTAAAGCTTGTAAGTATTGCAGCTAAACTCGTATCAGCATGGGAAGCTCATGTGAGTTTTATGAGATTTCTTCTTCGCAGCACTGAAAAGGATTTTACTGAGTAGTTTTAAAACAAAACCATAAAGTACTTTTATTCCCTTCTGGTTTTGATCTCTTGTAAAAAAAATCTAAGCTCACAGACTTCACTGCTGCACACTGATACTTCACTCCCTTATTTGTTCAGCTAAATAATGCAGTGAATCCTTGTTTAGGTCCTTCTCCAGTGATACCTGCAAAACTGTGCACACACAGCCACAGCCACACTGCAAAGATGTAGAGGGTGCCTGAAGCCCAGCGCTTGTGGGTGCCCTTGCACTATTCCACCTTACACCCCTGCACTTCAGCACATCAATAATTTCCTTCCTGTTCAAGCAAGCGTTTCCACTGGCCCAAATTGCTGATGCCAGAGGATGCTCAGGAGCTGAACCCGCGGCTGCTGGCATGGGGATTTATTTTGTTCTATGCTGGATTTTGCTTTTATTTTCATTTTTAGCAGAGTCCAGGGTGGCTGTATCAATCAGAAAAAGCCTGACAGTGCAAAATGCCGTCCCTGCCAGCATCCAGCCTGCTCCTCACAGGTTTAAAGCTATATAGTTGCTTTGTGCACACAAGAACAGGGCTGCTGGGCTGTAAATGGGGGCATTAGCCCATGGAAAGGACCTTGGGAGTCACCCAGAGCAACCTTCAACCCTCCTGTGTTTCTCGTTGGGGGGTAGGAGCATGCACAGAGCTGATTACAGCGTCTCAGGGCAGTGCTGCAATGCCCTCACAGCACCTTCTTCCCTCCCAGCGTGGCCCTGGGAGCGCATCGCCACCCCTAAGCCTGCCTGCTCCTTGGGGAAGGCTCTGGGGAGCGCAGAGTTAATGCACAGCTTTCCCCTCCTCAGCGCATTCCGACAGATGTGGATTAGTCATTATACACCTCGGTGGGTTCGCTTTTGCCTGCACAAGCACTGGAAAACGAGCTAAACGGTACAAGAAACACGCAGCAGGAGCTGCCCAGCAGCCCCCCAACCTCTCTCCGTTATCCGAGCAAGGCGGCCAGGAACGCACCCATCGTGCAACCCAGGAATTGCCCGTGCTCATGTGTCTGTGGCACAGGAGGTCTCTGCGCAGCTGCACACCCCCAAATCTCATATGTTTAGGGCACTGCAAAGACCCCCCTATTCCAGTGGGCTGGAGGAGAGACCTGCTGTGGAGCCGGTGCATCCATTTAATGGGGCAGATGGTCGTTTTCCCCCTGGGAGCTGGTCAAGGGAGGTTGCATTCCCCAAAAAAAGGATTTCTCCATCACATGCGATGCCAAGGAGCTCCAAGCCGGGTGGTGAGGGCCAGGGCTGCCCACGAGACACAAGGGGACACACAGGGGGACACACAGGGCTGCCTGTCGCAGTGGCATCCGTCTCCGCAGAACGAGCCTGGGGTAATGTCGTTAGGCAAGAGTTATGCTGTCTCCTTCCCAAACAAAGATATATGTCATTAAAGCTCAGCTCTTGTGTGTATCCAGAGATACAATGACTATTCCCCCTCCCCTCCCGGGGGTTTACAGTGTCAGACTGCAGTTAGGCAGCAGTGTAGGATTAACCCATCGCGTTCCCAGAGCATTAGCCTGGGAGCAAGAACTTTGCCCAAGAGCCTCTTTGACTTCCCTCCTTGAGCTGCCTCAGAACCTCCATCCCAGGGGCCTGGGAAGTGGTGGGAGAGCTGGAGAGGACCCAGACACAGCACCTGAAGCTATCAAAGGGAAATCTGTGGCAGCCCTTGGGGTGCACAAGCCTTTGCACGTCTCCGGTGCCAAGAGGCCCTCTCAGCCACCGGCAGCACAAGCAGCAGCACGAGCAAAGCCAGGCACCCAGAAGCACCCTGGCTGCCTGCTATTCACACAGTAGGCTCTCCCAGCCCCAGGCCAGGGCTGCTTTTTCTGATTTATGGGCCACTTAAAGTCACATATGGAGCTATCAGGGGAGATTATTTTTTTTTTCACCCTTTGCTGCAATTTTTAAGTTGGCTGCTCACCATCTGTCTTAGTTATTTTCCTTGTTTAGCAGCAAGTGTGCAACATTGAGCTTTAGCTGTGTGCTCCTAAGCCCTGCCAGGGGGTGGGAACGCACTTCACCTTACCCTCAGATAGTCAAGATGTGGGAAAAACATCCCATGTCACATTTTGGACTGTTCAGCCTAAAACTGAGACTATTACCCTTGAGCTGGGTAAACACATCCCTCCAGGTCCATCCTCCCTGGGAGACACAGTGTGAGCCATTAAAAGAAGGCAGGCTTCCTCGCAAAGGTTCTGGGCAAATTTGGGGTAACAAAGGGGGGAAAAGGGTCAATATTTGGGGCAAAAGCATCAGCTGTATCCACTGGGATGGCTCTGAAAATGACAGCGCCCAATTAAAAACCACCCCTTTTCATCCCCCCTCGCCCAGTGCCTGTAAGGAGGCAGGATTTTCCCCAGCCAACATGGGGGTCCCACGGGAAAGCACCGCTGCTCTCGCCAGTGCTGCCATGAGCCGTATCTTTCCTTCCGTCCTCCTGCAAACACGAAGCCTAAATATTTGATGGAGCCAAGCAGCTTTTCCCAGTGCTAGGAAAGAAACGCTGCACTGTGTGAGCAACCCAGGGCTCTCCAGCTAGGAAAAGCCGACCTTAGGGGTTTTGCCCTGCCCCCATGCCCACGGAAAAGCCGCTGGTTAGGGGAGAGGGGCACCAGGGAGGTGATGCCAGCCAGCTCTTGCGAGAGCCAGGGACCTGCTCAGGCAACACGGTGCATTGATCAGCTGAGGGGTCTCTCTGCCTGCCAAGCTGCAGCCCTGCTTGGCTTGGCAGAAGCTCATCGATCTCTCTGGGCACAACCGCGGCGTTGGGTTTGTAGGGAAAACATGCCCTGTGGGACTTGCGGTTCACACGGCTCCAAGTGGGGCCAGTGCCAGTTGTGGGGACAAGTCCAGCACAGCTGCCCCAGGGGTAGTTTGGGTGATGCTCAGGGGAGTGGGAAGGAAATACAGAGAGTAGAAAATTAACTCCTTCCAGCCAAGTGTAACCTTACCATGTGTTCACCGACCAGGCTCATGGCAGTGCAAGCTCTGTGGTTTGGTCGGAGCATCTTCCCAGGGGTCAGCCACAGGCCCCCTGTGTGACACAGCAGCATAGGGCAAACCCACGGGAATGAAGCCAGGCTCATGAGCTGGCCAGAGAAAAGCTCAGGAGCCACCAGCGAAGGGCAGGGAGCACAAAGGTGCTAACCCAGTCTCTACCAGCAATCCTAAGCCCCAGCACAGGGCAGCTCTGAAGACCTCCACTGTGGTGGCAGCCCCCAGAAGGTTTTCTTCCCTCTTTTTTTTTTTTTCAGGAGAGCCCCCTCCAGCCACTCTGGCTGCACAGCCTTTCAAAGCCACACTCTGGCCATAATCAACACAGCAGAGTGTGCCAAACCCTGGCGCTGGTTGCTCCTGGCCATGGGTAGACGAGCCCAGCTCTGCTCTCCTCAGCCACAGCTGGCAGAGACATTGAGGAAAATTAAGACATTACCCCAGTGATCACTCTGATGACCATCCTGCTCTTGTCATGTGTCAGCTCCTTCCCAGGTACCTGCAAGCAGACAGAGCTGCAAAACTGCTGTGAACAAGCTCAGGAGAGGAATGATGAACCAGGCTGGGCATAAGGCAGCCCCCAGCCTCCCTGCAGCATGTGGAGCGCTGGCACCCTGGAAATCCTGGGAGCTGCTCGTGGGGCATTGGTGGCTGGCGTGGGGATGAGCAATAGCACCTTCTCCTCCCACCACTGAGCTGTGCGGCCCGTTTTGCACGTGTCTGAAGGATGCTCAGCCCCAGTTGCTGGCCCATTAGCTCCCCTTCCTGCAATCACCTTCTCCAGCTGCTTCATCTCCTGCTGAGCCCCTGTGAGCCGCATGCGGCAGCGCGGGGAGGGATGCCCGGCCGCAGGCAGTGTGAACACAGTCGCATGTGCTGTGGCGGGAGGTCGTGAGCGGTTTACCCAAACGCAGCTGCGCTCCTGGTGTGGAGAAGAGCGCGGGCCGAGGCTGCAATGCCAAAAGATTGTCAAATCCCTCAAGCCCTCAATGCCTGGGGAACGGTGCTTGCTGCCACCCCAGCTCCTCTCCATCCAGCTCCCAAAGTCACCAGGTCACCAGAATGAGCTGGTTTCACACTTCCTTGCAGCCCCTCTCTGACAGCCGGAAGCACTGGGGGCAGCGATGGCCCCTAAAACATCCCTGCCTGCCCAGCCCCTGCCTGCTCCAGCATAGCCCAGGCTTGTCCTCATTTCAGGCTGGGCGAGCAGCAGCCCAGCCTCAGAGGTAGCGAGATGATGCCAAACCTCCTAATGGAGCTTGACAGCAGTGGGATTAAAAGCACAAGTGAGATCACAACCCCTCTGCAATCAGCTTCTGCCTTGGAAGAGGTGAACCAGAAAACAAACCTCCTGGCAGCAGGAAGGGATGAGCCCACACACACGTGGGGTAAGGGCAGCAGGGGCTGTGGGGAACCCCACCTGTCCTAAGCCCTCCTCACTTGCCCTACCAGCCTACTGACAACAGGAGCAGCACCAGTGAAGTTTCACCAGCAACAGCCCCAATTCCAACTGGTCCCATGGGCTGGTACTTCTATTGCCCTAAACTTTGGATGCAGGGCAGCCCACACCACGCACTGCTCAGCCCTTCCTCTCACCACCTGCAAGCTCAAGGCATTGCACAGCACCTGTAAGGAGCCATCCTTCTCCCTCTCCTCTGGGTGCTGCACTTGGAGCAGTGCCACTGATACTGGACACAACAACCAAGCAGCCATATCTGAGGTGGAGACAGGAGAGATGGGAGGACTCACTCCGATGCGAGTGCGTGCTCAGCAGGACACTCGCAGCCCCTATTTCTGCAGGATGGGGTGCACAGACCCTCGCAGCCGGCACCAAGCTCCGCCCACCCCAGAGCACAGCCCCAGTTCAACAAAAAGGCAGCGCTGACCACGTTTCCCACTCAAGGGATGCTCCAGCAACACTACTGCTGCCCCAGGTCTCCATCCTCCTTCCCACAGGAACATCTCGGCATCTCCCCCAAACCCCCTCAAATGGGCTTTTGAAGAGATGAAGTGGAAGTTAGCTGGCATGAACCATCCCAGGGGTGGCCACCAAGTCACCCTCCAAGAAGCCAGCAAGGCACAACCATTGTCCCCGTCTCTGCTCACCTGAAGCCTAGCGGCCAGAGGCTGCTCTCCTGCCAGCAGACGTTTGCTCCCACCAAAATGCAGGGCAAAGTGGGGCTTTTTACTGCAAGAAAAAGGAAGTCACTCCAGGGACTGGTGCATGTGCTCAAGAGCAGCAGAAGAGCTGATGGGTTTTGGCACAGTGCTGAGGCTGAAAACCTAACTGCAGCTCCAGACCTTGTTTTGCAGCGACCTGTACCAAGAACTGGCTTTTTCCTTTTTCTTGTCAAAAGGAAAGAAAAAAGAAATCCTTCCAGGTCAGAGGAAAGAAAAGCATTTACTCATGGGTCAAGTGAAACTATCTGATGCAGGGTTGAGTGCCCTTTTATACTTCCCAGACCAGGAAAAGATTCCATTTCCATCTGAAAAAACATCTTAAAATAAAAAGACAAAAGGTTTTTGGGGTCACCACCACTCAATTTTGGTTTTTAAGCTGAAATGACTTGCTGAATTGAACCCCACTTTGCAAAGCATGGATCAACCGAAAAGTACAGAGGGGTGGGGAGGGGATGGACCAATGCATCGATCTGGAAAATTTCAGCCATGCTGATACAGCACCAGTCCCAGAGGCCACCACAGGGGCCAGGCCAGGACCGCTCATGTCCCCAGCCTGCAGCTCAGGTACCCCAACCTCTGCTCCTGCCAAGCCTGGCTGTATGCCGGCAGGGGGGGTGTTTGGCTGCCTCCGCAGCACTTTGTTCATCTGAAGTGAGCTGTCATTTTCCAGCCTCCTCCCCACCAGCCAAATGCTTCCTGACAGCCCGTTTAAAATTTACAGCACCCGATTACCACCACGGCCAGGCAGCTGCTCACAGACACCAGGAGAAACTCTTCTCTAACCCTCACCCTCAAAAACAAAATCCCTACCCAGAGCATCACTCCTTGCCCTTACCAGGCCCACCCATGCCCAGGGGCTGCCAGGGGGCACTGGGGCCCTTTTTGAGCTAGCCCTGGTTCAGCTCTGCTCTCACACACACGGCCCCAGCCAAGGGAACCCCATCACCGAAATGACAGCACCCCAGGGGGGAGGAGAGCTGCCCACCCTTGCTCCCCACACCTTGGGGGGCTTGACCCCATACATGGCCTGAGTCCATTAGTGAGTCCCCAGAGCGCACACCTTGCCGGTGTTTTGCTTAACCCCAGCTTTTAGGAAGAGCTGCAGAGCTGTGCTGCCTTTCAATTTTTAATTTGCTCTAAACATTTTGGTCCTCTCCCCTGAGGACTCCCAGTCAAACTCTGCTAGCAGCACAGCTGCCCCATAGCTATAGGGAAGGTGGAAACTGGGGACAAAGGCAGCTGCACCCCAAGCTGCTCTCCTTTGGAGGAGCAGGACCCCTTTGCACAGTCACCCCAAGATGAGGGGCACCCACACAGTGAAAGGGCCCCCAGTGCCCCATGGAGATGCTCCTCAAGAAGGATGGGGGTACCCCCAGGCCTTCCTAGAAGGATGTGACACCTGTAGAGACAGGGTTGGCACAGCATGGAGGAACATCCCCCTCCTTTTCATTGGACAACCCTGTGGGATTGGGTCCCTCCAAATGTCACAGCTTGCTCAGGTTCACCCCAATTATCTGGAACAGCCATGCCCTGGAGCAGGAACAAGAATACAGCATCACTTTCCAGTCCCAGAGGCGTCTTTCTCTTTTTCCACTGCCTTAAGCAACAAATGTACAAATAGGGACCCGCTGGGCATGAGAAACATGACTGGAGAAACATGACCTGAGCTGCTCTGGGAAGGGAGGTGCCACGGCAGGGCTGGGAAGATCAGCCCAGGTCATCCTGGAGCAGGCGAGCAGCTCCGGGTGGGTTTTCTGTCCCACAGGTGCTGGGGGCAAGGGGGTCCAGGCTCAGCTCTTCACACACCTTTTCTCTTGATTGGAAGGGTGTGGAGAACTGATCAAGTATTTGCAGACATCACGTGAATGGCAACAACTCCCTGACCAGTTAAGCATCAGAAAA
The DNA here is from genome assembly GCF_965140245.1 of Athene noctua. Taxonomy (NCBI): domain Eukaryota; kingdom Metazoa; phylum Chordata; class Aves; order Strigiformes; family Strigidae; genus Athene; species Athene noctua. The sequence continues at coordinate 31,495,202 of NC_134041.1, forward strand.
GGTACATGGGATCACAGCAAAGCCCAGTACCCTGCCTCCAACAGATACCCAGGGACACCATGCAAAAAGGGCGATAGGCAGCAGGTCATAGCTCCTCCCTCCAAAAACTGGCAGATTAGGGAGCTCTCAAGTCACAGGGGATGCCATGATGCTGCTCAACCCTTGCTGGCTCCCTCTCACGAATTTGCCTGCTCCTTTTCTGCACACACACGGGCTCCCAGCATCCACACCCGTGCTTTCCAGACCCCACCAGCATCTCCCCATCCCCAATTTCCCAGGACAGCCCATGCTGAGCAGCAGTGAGACCCACCCCCATAAGCTCCCAGTGACACCTCCAGGAAGCCAAGGTACCCACTGTGCCCCAGGCAGGGACCAGGGACAGAGGCAGCCCCAGCCGCGCAGGGGGATGCTGCCCACTCACCCAGCAGAGGCTTCCTCTGCTCCTCACCTCTCTCACCCTCCCAGAACCCTCCCTCCCAAGAGAGGGGTTTTAGGCTGAAGGGAGCTGAGCCACCAGAGCTGGCCTCAGCCACCGCCCAGCAGCGATGGGGACAGGGTGTGCTCCTCTAGACCGCTAGCTCCTGCTGCAGCCGAGGACAGGAAGGTGAGAGGATGTGGGGGTCTCCTCTGGACACCCCACCCTAGCCCCACTTCTCACCTCCCTGAAACCAAGGGACTTCTGCAGCAGAGAGGGTGGTGCTGGGGACAAGCCCTCCGTCGTCCAGACAGCTCCGAGCAACCTCAGCTCCGTTTCAGTAGCTCCCTGCGCCAGATGACAAATACCTGCAGCACAAGGCCCCAACCCTAACACGGGACCAGAGAACTCAGGCAACATCTGAACTTCCCACAGGGCTGCACAGCCTCTGCTCAAGCCACAGCTCCACACCTCTCTACTTCCAGCTCCTTCATTAGCCTTCCACATGGTCATTTCCTAAGAAGACCCACGTTTTCTTTCTCTCTCTGCATTTTTTGGCCCTTTCAGATCCATAACCACCCCTAAATGCTGAAATTAAACCAAAACAGTCATAGAATGGTTTGGGTTGAAAGAAAGCTTTAAAGATCATGTAGTACAATCAATAAGCTTCTTAGGCTGGGCTTTTATCCATTCCAATATTAACATTAAGCCTTACCTCACACTTTTCTTGGTGGTTTGCAGTGAAGCATACCTCGGGTACGTTTGCAGGGGGGCACAGAGCGGCCTTTGAAGCCCCTGAAGACCCAAGGAACAGTCGGAATGACAGAATGCTGGCACTCATCATCAAAGAAGCTGAACGTCAGCATCCATACCCAGAGCGCTTCTATTTTCACAGCTTTTCTCTGCATTAGCAAACTCAAGCCCAGGAGGATTTCTTGCCCCAGGCAAGTAGCTGCATAGACACAGCCAATGTCACGCTTCGAGCTTTCTCTCACTGGATTCTTTACAGATCTCATTCGCTGTAACATGGGATTCCTGATGCTTTGTGCATGTGCCATCCAATTCTCCAACAAATCAGAGTGTCGTCGTCTTAGGGAAGGAGGCTTCTTTTTGCAAGTTACCAGAATCTCCATGGACTGAGGCCTGAGCTGGGATACAACCACCAATTCTAACAGCAAAGCATGTGTAGAGCATCCACTGTGTTCAAAACCACATCCCCACACAGTATCAAAACTGCACGTGCACTGAAGGAGGAAGGACAGATAGCCAGTTTCCCTCTCCTAAACTTAATGGGTATATATAATTTATCTATATATATCTCTCACAGTGTGACACATAGCTGTTCTCCTGAACCATTACATTAAAGAGCAATAAATTAGGACAACGCCAGTACAACACAACCAAACTATTCCTGAAAATAAAACTGGGGACATCTGAGAATATGTCAGATTCCAAGTTTTTCAAGGGATTAAATGTTTCCGAACAAAGAAAATGACAGCACGATCGTGCAGAGGGCCTTTGCTGCTCTAGACAGCCTTCCTTCGCAGCTGCTCCAGCTTCTCCCCTCTTCTCACACCTTCCTCCTCAGGCTGGGGACCCAGTGGAAGTAGTCACTGGAAGTGGCTAAGCGTGCAGCTGCCAACACCGCAGACAGTGTGGTAGGAGGGACGTAGAGTTTCTGAGATGGCCTTTGGTCAGACAGCCCGCTGGCACCACGTGGGCAAACTGTCAGACTCCCAAGAAGGTCTTTGTTCTTCATTTTCTCTTCATCTGCATAAGGAGGGGCACAGAAAAGAAAGATGGTATCTACACTGGCAACTTTAAGAGCTCCAGTTTAGATTAAAACCCCTTTTTCCTGGACCTTACCAGGTCACGGCAAGAGGACTGGACTGCACACCTATCTGATGAGACCAACACGGTACAATCCAAAGGCCTCTCTCCCTCTCCTCCCAGTGCTGACCCCTGTTTCCTCAGAGGTGGGAAATCAGATGTGAATTAAGTAGCTCCTGTCTGGAGAACTGGGCCTCCACTCCAGAGGGCAGACAGCCCTGCCCCAAGGAACAAACAGGCACTGCCTTCAGCAAATCACTTAATCTACCTCAAACTGGGCAACTCTCACATGGGTGTTGTAAATTCTTTCATCATTTGGAAGACGAACACCCCCAGAGGGACCTTAAAAGGTTTAAAAATGCTTTTGTCCCTTACAGCTAGGAGATTACTGAGAGACTCTCAGTACGAAATGAACACTGCCTAAAGTATGGAGTGGAGAAACAGACTTCTGCATGAAAGTAGCAGAAAGTCTAGAAAAGACAACAAATATCAGAGATAAATAAGCCTCAATTCATTTTTTCGCATTAAGCACTTAGAAAATTCATTTTGCTGCACAAAGGTCAAACCGATGCATTGCATCCAGCCATCTGTTATTGTCACATCTCCATCCCACAGAAACATCACCATTTTCATCTATTCTAGCAAAGAAGCAGCAGCAGTCCAATAGTGACTGCAAGGCTCATAACACAGCAGCAGACTGCTCAGCTTTCCACTGATTCAACTTTTACTGACGAATCTATTCATACTGTTAGGGTTGTCCAGCGTAAACGGTACTGCCATAAGTAGAAGAGAGGGAGGTACAGCTTCAGGAAGTTGGGCCTTGTTGGAAAATCTTTCTATCTGATCAGGGTCATCTTGGCTCATTTCTGCTGGTTCCTTGGAGTACATAAAGGAGGTGTAAGTGTCTTCCACTGACTTGGATAAGACAGCAGGCACTGAGGACTCTCCAAGAGAACGAGGTGTCTGAAAATGTATATAAAAAACTCAGGACAGGGTGTGATTAGTGCACACTCAGTTCATTAGCTGCCCTGATCTTTATTATCTCTCAAAGTCCACAAAGAACTGAAATGTCAGCAACTGGATGACTAAAAAAAACAAACCAAAAGAAAAACTAGTTACTCACAACCTTGGCCAAAGGGCAGCTTTTCCTGCACAGCAAGCTGAAAAGAGTGACAGATAATTACAAGATACAAATCACCATGTCTTAGCAAAGAATTAACAGCTGGGTCATCTCTCAGCAGTCCCACACAGAACAAATGATGATAACGACAGTGGGAGTTTCTGCAAGGGAGTAGGAACAGAGTCAGAGGAAGTTCCTCTGCATTTTTGCTTAAGAATACAAATGAAATTTAAGTTTCAAGGATGATTACCCATGTCTCTGCCACGGACAGGGACTAGAGACAATGTTTGTATTTGTTAACTCCTGTACTGAAGAGAAAAATAGTGAAAACACCAGACAAACAGCAATTCACCTTGCCCAAGCAAGCTGTTCATTATTCAAAAATTAGGTGTTTGCTCTCTAGGCTTCTTCTGTTGTCAAGGCAGCAGAAGAAAGGCACCCATCTTCAGAAGGGGCATATCACCATCCAGAGGTGCCTCACTGTTTGATGAGAGCGTGTTCAGAGGATTAGCCCAGAACAGAACTATTGTTTTTACACAAGGAGATTGAGGCAATTTAAATTGCCCCCCACAAGGGGATCATGAGGTGCTTCTGAAGCAGCAAGGAGAGGTACATAGCTGGGCAGGAGAAATTCAGTGCCAACAGGATGCCAAGACAGAGTAGTTTGAGTGACAGGCATCACTGGAGTCCAATTAACCAACTATGCAGCTTGATACCACCAGCCCACTGAAAACCTCTGCCTAACATGCAGTAAAAACCAGAGCGTTATGACAATAATAATCTTTTAACCTTGTTCTTGATCTCCTCTTGGCACCCACACTATCCTTGTTGGGGGACAGGCAGTGTCACTGCCACGCCAGGTCAAAGCAGAAACAGGCAGGGTGCAAGGGCAGACATTAAAAATGTCTGTTAGTGTTGGAAAAAGCTGGGATGGAAATGATCTTAAAAAGAAGGCTGTTCAGTTTACAAAAGAGGCAAACAAGACACCCTAGAGAGTGCTGTGAGGGCAGGAAGTAAGGCAGTATCTACTCTTCCTCCTGATTCACACAATTAACACCACCACCACTGAAAACAAGCAGTGAAAACTAAAAAGGAGGGAATACCACTTGGTGATGCTGCAAGTGCCACAAAACCCTGAGGCCAAGAGATCAGCAGGAATCAATTAAATGAAATCCTCCTATCTGTCCTCCTAACTGACTGGTGAATTTTTCCCCCCTAACGTCTATAGACAAGATTTTTTCATCCCACACTTTCGCTCAACAGAAATTCTTGTCAGTTCTAAAATCATTAACAGAATCACAGCCAGGGAAATGCCCAGGACTTCTCTGATCCTGTCAGGCAATTCCTAGGCTTGAAAACTCAAGTTTAATACCTGCAGGGGAGCATTTAAGTCTGTTCACAAGGACCCTATTCCTACCTACCCACCTGCCTCCATCTTGTCTCATCTCATCTTATCCCTGCGCTTGCTACTAGAAGCTTTCCTTTTGTCTCACTCTCTCAAGGTCCCTTTTCCCAGTTTATTTTCTCTCCATCCCTTTCAGGCAACATTCCCCAGAGACACCCACTCTTCCAGCTCTGCTCCAGACTGAGAATCAACCTTCCCCCTCATCCTTCCAGAAGGTGTTTTTTCTCAGCCACTATCAACCTCCAGATGTAAAAGGAGCTGTCATTATCCAAAACCTTGTACGCACGTGCCCCTTTCCAGCTCGTCAAGGCCTTCTGTGGCTCCACAAACCCTGAGAGATATTGGCTCCCCGCTGAATCCGGAGCGGAGCATTTGCAGAAGGTCATGCCGTGTGCCCTGTCAGACTCATCACCACCCGTTATTTAAGGAAGCAAGGTGGTGACACTAGCACCACACAATGTCTCAAAGCACAGCCCAAAAGGCAGCCCTCCCAGACCTACCCTCCTAACTCAGGAAGAGGCCCACGTGATCCAGAGTAGCCCCACAATAACTCCCAGTAACCCTGAGGACTGTGAATGGATGGGAAAGAAGAGTAGTGAAGGGCCAGGTTTCATCTCGTTTCCCCAATACCTTGACGTGCCAGGGGAGCACTAGTGGATCATCAGCAACACTAGAAACAATAGCAATGAGGAAAACATACAGCTCTGAGCCCATGCTAACAGCCAGTCACTTTTTAAAAAATAATCTAGGCCAAAGCGATCAAAGGGTTATTCAAATAATCTCAATACAAGAATAATCTCTCAGCAGCAATATCTGAGAAAAAAGCCCCTACCTTAACCACTGCCATAACCTCTGTAGGAGTTTCACTTGTATCCTCCTGCACAAGTTCAGGGTCTTGATCTGTTGCTCTTCGGACACTCACTTCATCCAAAAGTGGCTGCGTATCATCCCACGTCTCCTCCTTAGCAGACAGCTGCCATCATTAAGGAGATGGACAAAGCAAGAAAAGGTACAGCTAGCGTGGGCAGAGGAAAGCAGGGTGCACTGAGGTAAATTACAGAGCAATCAGATGATTTCACTCAGAGTTTAACTGAGAGAAACACAAAGGAGCTTTTCTGTTCTGCTTAGAAGTTTTAACATTTCTATCTGCAGAAGTCTGGGCTACTTGCAAAGGACAGAAAGAATGTGGAAGGACAGGAAATAATGTGAACAAGAAACTGTCATTTAAAATTCTCCACAGTAAAACTTACCACTTGGAAAGTACAGTTTTATCCGAGCAATGTTTGGGTTAAACATTTGGTGTTTAACATCTGGTTATTGCTTGCTGCCTTCTGAGAAATGTTACTATGGAGAAATGTCCTAACATAGCAGAGCTGATACCAGAGTGTCCAGCCACTCTGCACTTAAGAAGGATGGGGGGGCGGGGGGGAAGTTGTTAATTCTGACAAGTCTAAGATTGGACAATGCAAAGGGAGTTCCCCACTGCTTAAGAGAAGTTACTAGAGAATGCCAGCTAAGCAGTAAGACGTGTCCTGTTAGACACATTTCATTCCAGTTCTAAACACTTTGAGCCATTTTATAACTGTGCTTGATGATTGTGCTAGTGATGCACCAAGGAAGAGAAGTAAACACTTTGGACAGCTAACCAGAACAGCAGAGAAGAAAATGTTTAGTTTTACACAAGAGAGATCTAGATGACTGCAGTTTCTGAAAAAGGATTTTTATAAGACCCTTGAAATGAGACATGACAAAATCTGGATGCATTTACATTCCTCTAGTCTCCAAATCACCAGCTATGTCTGACATTTACATAAATGGATCTTGCTTCAGTTAAACAGTTAGGGTACTGTCCTGATTTTTCCATTAAAAAAAAATAATCACAATACACAGAGATCTGCAGTCACTGATTTCTTTCAAATACATAAAGATGGTGGTTTGTGCCCTTCAGTTCAGATGATATATTGATGTGCAAAGCCATTAAGAGCCAAAATATACATAGATAGAGTTTCTCTAGCACAGAAGCACAGTTGGGTAAAACAAAACCAAGGTAACATGACTGCTTTACAAGTTACAAAAATTACACTAGCTGTTACTCTTCAGAGATGTCAGAGAAACAGCTGCAGAGCAGGCCCACTGTTGAAGTGTTTAGCAGCTGACATTTACTTAAAACATGCTTTGGCCCCTATAGTAAAATATGTCATGAAAATACTATAATTTAGATAACAGAGAAAAGCAGGGACAGTCACTTGCAGACAAGTGTTCCTGGTGTTTCTAATGGTACCACATTAGACTGCACTCTAGACCTGGGTTTTACTCCCTGCTTAACCCCTCTGTTCATCAGTTTCTCCATCTGTTAAATAGCAAAGGGCTCCTCTGTTGAACATACTCTGAAACCAAAGGTGTAAAGCAGTATTCAGATCTGGCTATCATTCGCCTTTAGAGTTATCTTTTTAATAAAGTGGAGTTGTATACAACTTACCCCCTGCAACAAACCAAGACTGAAAATCGCTTCCTTTCAGGTAAGTTTAGAATGAGCAAGACTCTTAAAGCAAATAATATACCACTAGTTCTGGTCTTCTCCCACATTTAACTGGTACCCCAAGTTATTACACATCTTTGCCAAACCCCAGAGATGCAAGAGAAAAACACATGAAAGTGCTAAGTCAAAATGATCTCAAGAATCTGTTACTGGCCTGAGTTCTCAGAGTCCATTGTCTCTGTAACTGAAGAATTACGGTGCATATGGGAGGTTAGAGAAATCACTAGACTCCCTGAAGTCTGCAAAAGGATCAGAGGACAAGCAGCTAGAGATGTATTTATGGTCCACATGTAATTGCTTTTATATTATGGTTCTGCTTGCTTTTTATAATAGCTAAAAACAACTCCACAAAAACCTGCATGATACTAAACCAACACAAGTCTACTGATCACTGAGACCAATTTCATTCAACGACAGCTACGCCCCAGCCAAAAATCCCACCTGGTCACACAGTTCATCCCCATCCTGCTTTGAGGTTGCTGTTTCACTATCTGCACCTGGAGATTCCCGCTGTAAGCGAAGGCCTGGCTCCACCAGTTCAACATTCTCCTGCTTTCCACTGGGCTGAACATACAAGGCTGAAGGATTCAGTTCCTCAAATCCCTAGGAACAACAAAAAAAAACCCCAGTATAATAAAAAAACCCATGCTACAAAGAATAAAAAGGATTCAATAAATTTCTAACTGGTTTTATGAAGAAGCACACTACCCACAAGTTAGTTCCAATCCTTGCAGAAATTGCCTTACTACCAAAAAATCAACTCCCCTCCCCCCAGCAACAAAACTACTGAGCAATGCCCTCCTCCCCCCAAAACGGGACACACACACATGCAAAAAATACAATCATAGGACCTCATCCTGTCAAAACAAACATTTTGCATCTACTGAATAAAACAACAGATACAAGCACTCTGGGCTGGAAAGCCTGAATTTCTGCTGAGATACAAAATTGAGGCAGTACCTTTTAAAGTGCTTTCATTTCAGTAAGAGTTCTTACTGAAACTGAGCTGAGACATTTAGATAATGACACAGATGGACCTAAATCATAAATGCTCTCTGCACTGCCTTACAACCTGAACATCTGTCCAAGGCATCACGTGCAATCCGCCATGGTTATGCTGTCCAGCACTGTACATTTCACCAGCAAAGTATAAGGCTTTTTAAACCACAGACAATTCAGTTTGTTAATGGCATAACCAATCTTCAATGTCTAGAGCAGAGAAAGCTAAAACTATTTAACTATCCTGTCCTAACTCAACTGCCCCTGCCACTATGTAACATTATTTTAAGTGAGATACTAGAAATCTGATCAGCTTGCTCTCATCGTTTGGATGATTCAGGGGCCTCCTAAATTCTGACTAGGAAAACTTGCTGGAATTAACAACACATAGACAAGTAACTAACACATCTCTTAACAACCTTCCAATTCCATCTCAATTTGCCCTTAGGCTGAGAACGTCTGTAGCTATTTTACTTTTCCAAATTATTTATACAAGATGTACACCAGCTTCAGATGAATCTGCAATTCTAACAAGCTCAACAACTTAAAAAAAGGGTAAGACAAACCCCTTCCAATCCACTGTCAGAAAACAGGATGAAAATACTAAGTTCTACAAAACCAAAATGTCTTCGTTGCACCATCAGACTCCACCTTAATCAAAAAGCAAGCTTTTGGTAAGTTAGAGGATAGCAGGGAGTACCAGTTTTGCTCTTCACAAAACTACTTTCTTCAAGCTAGAGATCTTCCCATTACAGGCACCCAATCGATCCTTTCTTTCCCTGCCCTTCCTTTCAGCAGCACGTGCCTCCCTCCTGACCTGGGAAGGAGTGTTCTCTGCACAGATGTCAGCGCATCCCCCATCCCTCAAGACATAGTGGAAGTAGACATCCTCCTCAGTGGATGTGTCGCACAGGAAGAGATGCAAAATGCCATTCACATATTCATCCACAATGCCTACAAGTATCTTGGAGCCACACAGCTTCCTGAAGAGGAGAGTTGCTGCACTGGACCAGGTACCCTGAAGAAGAAACAAGAATGTAAAGGCACAATAAACAGACCCACATCCACCACCTGAGACTTTCCTTTGGGGGCACTTGTCAAAAGGCGATAAGATAGGTCAGGCTAGGGACAAATACAGGAAAGTCAGGTGGACAAGCTTCCTAGCACTGACCTAAAACTACCCAGCGCTTGCAATGCTAGTTACACTGGGAATGCCCTTTCATCCTAAATACCTATTTCCAAACATGGTTTGATGGCATTCACCAGTGGCTTTATAACAATTGCCTAAAATACAGTTTTGTTTTTTTTTATTCCTGGAATCATGTGATTATAAATGCTAAAATTATCAAAAGTTTTTAAGAAGCTGCTAAGCCTCACGGAAATGAAAACTGTGATTCTTTAACCCTCAAAAAACAGAGGAAATAATTTTTAAAAAATAAATGTCTTTAAAATACATAAGAAACAACTCTGCTGACAGGCTTTCCTTCAGAGATTATATTTCTCAGGCTTCTTGACCAAGAGGTTTCTCAGCACAGAGGAACTATATGTCTTCTATAATTCTTTGGCTATGCTGACTGCATCAAACGAACTCACTTAAAGCTCTGTCATGGAAGAAATTTTTAAAACAGGGATGGAGCTACTAAGGCTTCAGAAGGATCCTGAAGAACTACTGGCAGGGGAAAAACCAAGCTTGCTCATTTGCTTAGCAGTAGCTACCTGTTTCTGCAACAATATAAGCAAGAATACCCTGATCAAAAGAAAAGATAGACAGCAGAAGGGTCATCACTTGCAGAGACAGATAGACTGACACAGTCATACTCTACTCAACAATGAAAGAGCAGCAATTAACCTGTAAACATCAATGGGACCTGAATTAATCCGAATGTTTGCCCTTATCAGGAGAAAAAGCCGACATCTACTTGATAGCTCTCATACATATGTCAATAAACAAAAGTGCATGTGAACACATACCTCCACAGGTTTTACCCAGGCCAAGGAACATGGGATGGCCTGAGCAGGGAGCTTCAAGTAGCACCACCTACAACACAAGACAAAGCCATCACCATTACAGCAAAACCAGACAGAAGAGCAGAATTTCCTCCTCTTCTGGGTTTTAAAATCAATTTAGGACTAGAGGCACGTACTGGATTTTGCACTTAGCTTGGAATAAAACCCAACAGCAGCTTGGAAAGCACTCCATATCCAGAGAACAGGGACAGCAGAAATGGCAATAACAACTGGTCCCTTATACCTTCCCTTACTCAAGCATCTTCCCATCAAAACCCCTCATGATTACAAAGGTGTGGACAGAGAGCAATGACTTGTGAACTAAAGAATGCCAATAGCCAGGCACAAAGAGGCCAACGAGAGGGAAGAAGCAAAATGGAAAAGGTACTGAATTGCAGAGAACAAGTACCTCTGACACTGCAAATGCATCCCACTTGGAGTGCTGTCTGTGCAGGAGGATGTTTACATCCACTCATGGAACCCAGGAAGGAGGATTAGGGAGCTCGCCCCAAAGTGACAGAAAGTGGCAAGAGGAAAGTCTGAAGAATGAAGGCAGGAACAGGGAAAGATTTAGCCCAAAGGAGTGAAGGACAGGGTTGATGCGCAAAGGGCCCAGAGCAATCAGCAAACAGGTCTTAAACAACATCACCTCGAGCATTAGCATGTAAGCAAGGAAACACCTGCAAGCACCATTAATGTAATAAACTCTCAGATCCTTTCTAGGGCATCTGCACACTGGGATGTCTTTCCAAAGAAAGATGGGCCAGTCACCTTCATCTTGATCCCTGAGAAGGTGATGGAACAAGTAATCCAGGCAACCATTTCCAGGCAAATGAAGGACAAAAAGGTGACTGGAAGTAGTTGGCATGGATTCACCAAGTCACACTTGATCAATCCGACAACCTTCTACAATGAAATGACTGGCCTGGTAGGTTAGGGGATAGCAGGGGGGATTGTTTACCTTGACTTCTGCCAGGCTTTGGATACTGTGTCCTGCAAGATCCTTGTAGAGAAGCTAATGAAGTACAGGATGGATGAGCAGACACTGAGGCAGACTGAGAACTGGCTGAAGGGCCCCTTCGGCAAGTCTGCTGACAATATGAAACTGCGAGGGGCAGCTGATACACCAGAGGGTCATGCTGCCATTCAGAGAGATCTCGACAGGACAGAGGAATGGGCAGACAGGAACCTTATGAAGTTCAACCAAGTCCTGCACTTGGGGAGGCACACCACCAGTACATGCTGGGGGCCAACTGGCTGTAAAGCAGCATTTTTACCATGAGGGTGACCAAGCACTGGAACAGGTTGCCCTGACCGGTCATGGATTCTACATCCTGAAAACATTCAAAAGCCCTCTGGACATGGTCCTGGGCAGCCTGCTCTAGATGGCCCTGTCTGATCAAGGAGGTTGGACAGGATGACCTCCAGAGGTCTCTTCCAAACTCAAGTATTCTGTGAATCTGTCACCTGTGTGTAATTTACTTACTTGAGGAATCTCAGCCAAGACTTCCGGACAATTTTGAGGTTTCCATAATCTGGGTAGAACACCTCTACTTCTTGGTCATTGATCACACGGTGGATGATAACGCGGTACCACCATTTTGAGACCATTACACAGCAAAGCTGTCCAGGCTGTACTGAAGACTCAGGCATGATGTAACGATCAGAAACAAGTTTATTTGAGTAACAGTGCCTGCAAAGATCATAACAAAAAACTGTGTTTGGCAGGATGGAGGAGATGAACAAGAGACATATACAGGGCTTCAGAAGAATCCTGATTTCTCAAAGTCCCCATGACAAGAATTTTCAGGAGTTGTTTTTAAATAGATGCTTTACACCTCTGTTCTGCTACACTTAAACTGAAATGACAATAAAACATGCAAATGCAAACTTCTAACATTTGAATGATATTCTTGGGGTCCAACAAAAAAGTTAACGGGGATTAATCAGAGGCTAAATACATTCATTGTAGTCATTAATTTTTAACAATACCTTGACACGTCAGTACTTTTTATGATCTGGGTTCTGGAGTACTGGCTCACAGTATCTGTCTGCAGAGTCTGTAATCACACTTATACATACCCCAGGGATATCAAGCATTTAATCTGGCACGCACTTAACAGCAACTGTAGCACTGTCATGGTGGAACAGAATCCCAAATGTATAACGCAATGGACACAAAGCCATTGATGAGGCTTTGCTTTCAAATATAGATATGACAAAGGCCTATGACCTGTTGCTTTTGGTACATGTTTGAGATGGAAGTTAAAGCCTTAACTGAGCACATTAACAACACTAGCACAGCCAACAGAGAGGTGCAAAGGAACACTAAAGTTCCTTTCCATAACTTTACCAGGCTTTTAAAGAGTTGAGGACTGTCTCAGACACAGCTAAACCACCATGAACTGCTATTAAACCACACTTATTGCCTGCTAGTTAAAAGGAATGGGTAAGCATTATGAGTACGTGCTTCAGTACGGCACCGGCATCTCTGCATCAAGTGATCAAGCCAGCAGCGACCATAACTAACAGCTGGGAGTCCTGCTCCCTTAGTGCAAACACACACACACAAAGAGTAGTAGTACTAAATCTGCACAGCATGTTCTCACCTCATCTCAATCATCATATTCTGCAGTTTATCAGATGTTTCTCTGCTGCAGATGTGGATGTAGAACTGATTAGGAGAGATGATGAATTCCACAAAGACGCCCACCATGCACCTTCTCTCCAGTGGTGGTAAACTGCAAAGGCTTCTGTCCTGAACAGCATCTGGGGGGATTTCTGGAGTCATTATCAACTTGTATAACAGTGACTGCTCCAAATCTTGAGGCTACGAAGGGATAAGAGGAAGATGGCACTCAGATGTGTCGTCGTGCACCGAACACACACAACTGGCCTTTCCATTAAGGTAAAAAAATAGTTTTGGTTTCCTGGGAAACTGCAAATTACTGAATATCAGAGAATCCCAACAAGTTGTACAAACTTGGATTAAAATTTTCCCTGTGACAGAAGCATTCATTTTCACATTCCCTTTCTCCTTTCCTTCTTTCTTCCCTCCAGTGTAAAGAGAGGTGCAACAAAAATACCTTGCCCATATTCCTGCAAGGAATAAAGGAGAGGAACTGAAGTCACATCACATATTTAGACAAAAGTATTGAATGGCTATTGCTCAAAAAGCAAACAAAACAAAAACTCTCACCAAAAAAACCCAAACCAAACACAACCCATGTTTGTTGGATTTTACCCAGAAAATGCTATTTCTATGTTTGATGACCATGAAAGAATATGTGACTGAACCAGAAAAACTCTCTGAAAGTGATTCAAAAGTGACAGAAGGCACAAATGCATCTCACATTCACACTAGAGTTATTTCCCAAGGATAAAACCAAACAAAACCTACAAATTTGGTTCTTTTCTCACTCAAGACAATTTTGTCCATGAGTGAGCTGTTAGCACAGCTTACAATTTTGTGTTGTTCTTCAAGTGAAATAATGTTTTCAGCAGTTAAACTAGTGTGGATGGGAACCTTAATCAGACATCAGCTACTTTCACTGCCTCGGGAGCTTTCTTTTGTGCCAACAACAAACAGCACTCCTCCAGTGATCAGAAGTCAATTTTTTTTCCATTTTACACACTGTGAATATGCTACAAGTTACCACTGCATTATACATCAGGCAATGTATAGGAAATTTGTCTTCCAGCACACACCCCATTGCTTATATGGCTAAATTCAACTCCATGTTTTTTTGCAATACTGGCTCTTTTATCTGCTTTTTAAAGAAGCAGGTAAGAGTCTCTCCTTCTGCAGACTGAGCAAGGGCTAATGTCCTTGAATTTTTAGGAGTTAAAAATTTTGTCTAAAACATTAAGTTAAAGAGTGAATTAACATTTCTGAGTTAAAGGGCAACTGAGGGAATTCTTGCCTGAGCCACAGCATCACCTCTAAAAAAATCCTTACATTTCATGGATTTCCTCCAAGAAGTTCCCATGAGTAGTGGCATTTCTAAGGAACAGTTTTGCTCTGAGAATGCTCTTTACATCAGACTGTTAAGGGCACACAGAACCTTTATAATCTAGCTCACACATGGGTAGCGACAACAGACATTTCTTTGAAAGACCTAGAAGGTGTGTACTTAAAAACATGTTCACAAAAGTGCAACAAAATTATAAGAAGATAAACCAATAGACAAACTGTAAAACTAGGCTTACAAGAGGTATGGCTTGCAAGCCTGGTTAACTCCTTGTCCTAAACCTGACTGGCAGCTGCCAAGAGTGGTGTGCATGACACCTTTTCTCCTGCTCTGGGCAGCAAGAAAAAGCTGAGAGCAGCACCTCTATATACTTTTCCCTCCTCTGGGCTGAGCAGACTGACTCAGCCCTTGTCCCTCATCTGTCCCTTACAACACTTCTGCTACCAGCCTCTCACGACTGGATACGTGGACACCTTGCAACAGGGTGGGCATCAGGTCACATCTTTCCCCTCTATCTTGCAGCATCCCAATGAAATGTTCACTGCATACCCAAACAAACACATTCCAACCTGCTTCCTCCTCTTTAGGGCATTTTTGAAACAAAACAACAAAGTGTTTCAAGACAAATGCTAGTTGTACAAACATCTTCTAAGAGCTATCCTCCTAGGATCTTTAAACAGGTTCCCTCTGCAACACAGAAGAACAAAAATCTGGGGCTACCCGGACCACATCCCTCCTTTTTTACCCTTCCCACAAGGGTAAGTTGTTCGATCTAGGTGAATTCCCTGTGAAGTTCATCACACCAAACTACAATTTCCTTAAAGAATCAGAACAGCCTGTCAAAAATCTCTGAAGTGTATTTATGAAGTGCCTCACAAAGTCCAACTCGTAGTCCCAGGTTTCCAAGTTCATCAGTAACAAAACACCAAAGTCAGGAAGAAATCCTGGGACCCCTTCCCTACCTATGTGCTCCAACTGCACAGATACAAGACAAGCTTAGCAGAGGAATAACTCAGGAGGAGGCTTTTCCTTAGAAAAAGAAGGCCTAAAGATGCTCAAAATTAAAAAACAGAGGGGACACAACCAAATTCTTCCAATCAGCTTTGGCAGTTCAGAGCCTCTGTACTGTTCTTCTCCATCCTTTTCTACAGCTAAACAACAACAAAATAATCAACATTTTCGAAGTCCAACCAAATAGCAGAGTTGAGATTGCAGGGATCAAGGTCTCTGAGGACCATTCCCCAGCTCTGTCACATAACTGATTGATGCTTAAGCCCTGCCTACTGCGGCAGGGGCAATTCCACATAGCTAGTCTCAGAACAAAGTTATTGAAGTCCAATTACAAGTAAGTACACCAAAATCACCACTATTATTGGGGAGCAAGACCACACTTAATTGACCTCGGATGATTTGCAACACAGATCTCAAGATCAGAAAGAGACAAGAAAAAGACCTAGCGTGGAGGGCAGATAAAGCTATGTAGTGGGTCACGATGAGTCTGGTCACCTCCATACTCAAATAAAACAGGTACAAAAATTTTTGGAAGCAGCAGTGCTTCAACAAGGCAAACTCAACAGAAACAAAAGCGGTAAAAAGAGTATCACCCCCTGGATTAAGACATGAAAAAGCTACAGATTGCTTGTCCAACCACTTACTTGTTTGAGGCCATCACCCAAATTTACTGTTTGTGTTTCCACTGGCTCTGACTTCTCTTCCGCTGCCAGGTGGAAGCTCTCTGTCTCACAGCTGGGTTCCAAAGGAGGCATCTCAACTGCAGGTGGTGCTGCTAAGATGGTAATTTAGCTGTTATTCTTTGTTGGACTGATGGGGTGTTACATATTAAACAGAAAGAGAAGACATCTGAAAATGACAGTCTGAAAGCACTGGTGATGTTTTCCTCATCCCTTGTAGCATTCACAGCCACCACAGTCATGAGGATTCACTCAAAAGGCATCCTTCATTGTACTAATAAATTAAAACAAAAGAAAAAAACACTTGCTCTTGCAAGCATGCTAAGGGTTAAATCAATTGCTAGAATGATGCTAAAATGAATTTTCCCCAGGTAAGTCAGGAATATGGCAGAAACCGTATGTGATTTTCTGCCTTCTCTCATAGCTGTTATGGGAACGCTGAGGACATATGCAGTCTCTTCTGCTGTCTTTTGTGGAACACTGTAGTGTTACTTTCAGACTAGTGCTAAAACTTCAGTCTCAAAAAATGCATCAGAAAGGCTTTACCAGCCTGTTGAGCAGACATTCAGGAAATCTTTCTGGATTTCTCTATTGCTTAGAATGACTAGAAATTCCAGTCCTACACACACATTCTTAAAGTCCATACTCTGAATGGGCTAAACAACCCTTCTTCCACCTCACACCAAAAAACGATGGCAACCTGCAGAAAACTTCTGGTTAAGCCCTCTGCTACCAAGACAACTGCCTTGCGACAGCTGCTTCTGCAGCACCCCACAGCCCTTCTGTGCTAAAACCCAGGGGAACCGGGACTACTCCAGCAACTGGAAGTGCAGCGACATCCACATGAAACACAGCTGCCTGGCCATAGTGGCTGCGAGAGCTACATGCTTCCAGCTAGATAACACATCACCTCACCTTGGGGAAACTCTTCCTTCTCTATCTCACTTGCCATGTATTTCTTCAGTATCAGCAAGGAACCTGCTCTTGTCTGCTCAACCACAATAACGTCAGACACGCTTCCAAGGACTTCAAACATGGAAGAAAACCCATATTGCGTATACTGGAACGCCCGGCCAAAGCGTCTGAAGAAGGCCTTATCGAAGTCCAGAAGCAGAAGTGGTGAGGAACTCAGTAGATCCTGCAGCTCAGCCTTCACCATCGCTGGCAGAACGGGAGCCCTGTTCCTCTGAGGCAAGCTCTGTGGATTCTTAGAGCGAGAAGCAGCATCTGCCTTTGCAGCAGCACTCTTCCGTGCCCTAGCACACCTCCTCTGTCTGGCAACCAGTTTGGCAATCACTTTAGTGGCCTCATCTGCAATGGCTACAACAGAAGGAAGTCAACTATTAGACTACCAAAACAGCAAACCATTAAAAGCGCTACACAGGCAAAGCTCCTCTTCTTTCCTTTCTTTCCTCTTCCCCTTACCCTTTTCAGAAGCAGGTGCCTCCTTCAAAAGCAATCACGCTGAATCGTGGCTGATTTCTAGCAGGCCAACCACTTTTCCTCTCCCTTTGCAAACTGAACTGAACCATTTTTAACAGCCCATGACCAATCTGCACTCTCATCCTGATAAATCCAGATCGAGGTAGGAAGGTAGGTCAAATTCTTGGATACAGGATCACAACAGAAAACCCAGCTGTTTCGTTTTGTTGGGAAAACAGGAAATGGCTCATTGCTCCCCTCAGCCAGAATCACTGTAAACCCCCACTGTAGAGCACCCACCTGTCCAGGCAAGGTCTCCCTGGAGAGCAACCTAGGTCTTTTCCATGCTTTTAAATTACTTTTCCTTGTCTTACTGTAGCATTCTAAATAAAAATATCATTTCACCCTTCCCAATCTTTGCACCAACCATTTGCTTCCACGCCTGTTCCCCAAAGAAAAAGAAAACTAAAAAAGTTATTTGATACATACTAAACTTCCCATGGGGTCAGACAGGGCAACATTCATAGCTTCTCCCCAGAGGCCCCATCCCTGGTTCCGGCTCCTGCTATAATTTGCATTTACAGGAAAAGTGATGCTTACCAGTTCTAGTGTACATATAAGAAATGTTACTGCAGTTTCTAAGCTAAGTGCAAAATGCAAAATGTACAAAAATAACTAGAAGCCTGTGTGATTCTTCAGGAGGAGAGTGGAAAAGCATTAAAAGGCAGATCAAAATACAGGAAGAAACACCAAAGACAAGAAATTAAACAAAGCTTTATGAGAAAAAGAAAGTACGTGACCTGAAGCCCTGGGAATTCATCCTGCACATCTCCATTTTGGAGCACCACTTCATACCAGTATGTGGTTCCAAACTTCTCCACCCATAAGGAAACAAAACCTTACCTTTGAGGATAAAAGTATCTTCCTCATGAGGACAGATTCTGACAACTTCAGGCATATCTGCCACCAGTTCCAAGGTGGATTGGAAGCCCAGGTCACACAGAGGGAGAGGTTTGCCGATCATGGCCATGTACTCCTGCTCCAGTTGTGCTGGGGTTAAGCCATCTTTGGCAGCTATTAGCAGCGATCTCACCTCCTTCTTCAGCACCTCCATAAGCTGTGTCTGCTTCGACATGTCTGCACTAAAGGGGAAACAGAAGCAAGCAGAAAACCAATTCATACCACAGCTGTACAAATACTGACAAAAGACTTTTTTACCATTTAACAGCTGAAAGCTGGTGGGGGTAGCAAGCAGCAAGCCAGGTTCACCAACAGCCATTACCTACTGACCCCTCTGTTGCCTTGCCTGCACCCCTGGAACCTTTGGCACCTGCTGTCCCAGCTGAGGTCATGGCTCCACCTGCGTTTGGTGCCTGTCCCCATGGGATCACGGCCCCCACGACCACTGCATCCCCTGCGTGTTGTGCACCCCTGAACCCCCGCCCCAGGCACTGTCACTCCACAGACCCCTGCGCCCCTAAACCCAGCCCTGAGGATTCCCCGCTGTGCCCCACAGGGTCACTGCCGCCTACAGAGGCTCCTTTGCCCCTAAACCTGGGCCTGGGGGACCCCCGAGGAGCCCCCCGGGGGCCGCCACGGCGCCCCACGCACCGCGCCATGGCGCCGCCTCGCCCAGCAGCCGCCGCTCCGCGCCTGCGCCGCTCCTTTCCCGCCCTTCCGCGGCGCGAGGACGGCGCGGCCCCGCCCCCGGCCCTGGGGCGCGGCCCTGGGGGCGCAGCCGGGAGGGCCGAGGGGGCGGCGGCGGCCGGGGGGGCGGCCTGTCCCCACCCCCGGGGCCTGCACAGAGCTCCTGCCCCTGCCCCTGCCTGCCCGGTAAAAACGTTAGGCACGTTTCCCCTCCGAGAGGAAAAGTGAGCGCGTTGCAAAAGAGTCACAGACAAAGAGGGACCACGGCCAAAGACTGTGGTAAACTGGGTTGCAATGGCCATTTCCTAAAGCTTTGCAGTCCTTTTGATATACTATACTTCAAATTCGCTAGTAGCTATGGTTAATGATTAGTTTTATATAGGAACAACTGCTAGATCAAGAAGAACAAGCAAACCTTAGAAAATAGGTAAAACATTCTGGACCATAAAGACAATGTCTGGAATCGTTCTGAGGATGAATTATTTGACAACTTGGCAAAGTGACTATTTGCTTACTTAACTTGGCAACGAAACTAACTTTTGCGTGTCCTTAAAGTGAACTGCTTTCATTATAATACTAAAAACCACACCCACAGGTCAAAAAGACCCCTCCCCTGGTTAAGACCCTTCCCCTGAGCATGTGCAGTATTAGAAGCAGTATGTAAACTGTATTATACTTGTGTGATAATCATTAACAAATTAGTATCTAATAGGCGTGTTATGGAAAAGTACTAACTTCTGATTTTTGTGTATAAAAGTAGCATGAAAACTTGCGGTTGGTGTGCTTGATTTGTGGAAAAGTTCACCAAGCACCCAGGCCTGAATAAATACAATATCTCACCTGAGTGTGTTAAGACTGGGTTATTGCACGCCAGGCACAAACCCTCTTTTCAGGTAACAATTTGAGAAACCCACTCAACAGTGGGGTTGATTTCCATAGACAGACAAGTTTCCATATGACAAGGGGAGCTGAGGTTGCGCATTTTGGGATGGCAAAGTTTGCAAAACCATCAGCACATGCTCTCAAAACATCTCCCCATCCCAAGGTAAAAGCCAAAAACATCCCAGGGGGACAGAGAAGTCGGGACCCATTGGTTGAATTAAACATCAGACAAAACCAGAAAGCTGCAGGTTTGCAGGTGTTAATTATGCCATGGTGCTTCTGAAAATAAATCAACTAGAGGCTGTGCTGCCTGGCCAAAACCAGACCTGAGCTGCCATTTACTGCTGCTGCTTAAAACATCACCTGCCCTTTCAACAGCTGGAGACTATCTCCTCCTGCCCCACGCTGGCCAACTGATTAACACAAAGTGAAAAAGGTTTCTGGAGCACTTCCAAAGCAAATATAGACACTGTATGAATTTGTTAATTACACCCCATTTACACCCAACTTTTCTCCTTTGCCATTTGCTCTCTCCATCCATCGCTTCCCTGGTGACCTGCTGACGAGGCACCCAGCACGACAGAGCAGAGAAAGCAGGGAGTTTGTGCTCCTGCCCTCCCTGCCTGCAAATATCCTGACTCTGGTTGGGCCACAAGTCTCCAATAAAACAGGAATCCATGAAAAAACAAGAGCAGCACCTGCCTGGCTGACTTCCCAGCTCCCACCAGCCACTCCTCCACACCAGAGACTGGGCATCCCCCAGCTCAGCACTGCCCTGTTGACAGGGGAGTCACCATCTCATGTTCTAGCCTCATCTTGCTGTAATGTGATTTCTAGCCAGGTGCTGGTTTCTTTAATACAGTCAGTGACTTTAAAACACTTTAAAAGTGTTTCTTGCAGAGGTTTCTGCAGATGTCACCACAGGCTGTGCAGCACGGAAAGAAAAAGCTCCTGTTTGCTTTGCCACACTCCTGCTGCGGAAAACTATGGACGTATTTAGGCACAAGCTCTTTTGCAATTTAGAAGACAGATTCTCCAATAGGTCCAACCCTGCAATGGCCTCCATGCTTTGCATCCATTCAGGAAAGTTCGTAGCTGAACTGAGACCAGCTAATTTCCCTCCCTGATAAAATGTGAGGTGACCATAGAGAGAGGGAGTTTGCTGCCAACATCCCACCACTGTGTCAGCTGAAGAGTTTCTAGAGAGAAGACCAATGTGAGGTGCAACACCCCCTACAAACATTCCCAAGTTAAGCCACTTCTCACCAGCAAAGGTTTTTCACCCTGGTGCTTGTTGTTCCAGGCCTCTTTCACCATGTGAGGTCTTCAGAGCCCCATGTCTGAAGTGACTTTTATATTGCTTTTCAACAGCTTTGCAGAAACCATCTACTAAAAATCATCTGAGTGCTTTTGATTGTAGTTTATTTCCAAGGGCAGGAAGATACAAACAGAAAGTCTCCCTGTCTAGGTCTAACATTCCTTCCCATCTCCACAGCAGTGTAGGATGAGGGCAGAGCAGCTGGGAAACAGCTTGCTCACTTCACTGTCCATTACATCTGACAAGCCTGTGATAAACTTGCAACAAGCCTCCTTGATCTGACACCTCCCCTTCTCTCCTCCCTTGCCTGGTTTTCCTGCCTGCAGTAATAAATTCAAACACGAACTCATCCTACTCCCACAGGCAGCTGCGTGCTCCTTGGCACAGATGAAGATGGATAAGAGGTCTCGGAGCTCTTCCAGAGAGACTCATAGGAGACGCAGAGAATCCCCAGCTACACAGAGCAAACGAGAAAAGAGGGAGAGCAGCAGAGAAGCTGGCAAAGGAAGGGGAGACATAAAGCAGGAGAAAGCAAAGGAGATCAAGAGCACCGCAGGGACTGACGGTAGGGTGCACACGTCCACGGTGGTGGACGTGGATGAGGTGATATCTGATGAAGAAATGGAGGCAATGGCGTTGCTGGACAGCGAGCGGCAGGAGGAAGGTATGGCTTACAGAAGGAAGGGACCGGAAAGCTATGGGCTTTTTGAGGCTGTGTGGGGTCACAGTATGACTCTGCTCTCTGCATGGTGAGTGTCATCACACCCACCTGGCACAGACATGTAGTTATCCTCAGGATGGGAAATGGGAGACTCCAGCCAGCCTCCCAGCCAGCTTCTGCAGTCAGTCCAGGCTGATCAGCGCAGTCTAGCAAAGCATGAACTTTGCAACAAGCAGTTACATCCACAGCATCCTTCACACTTCAGCTCACTGCTCCCCAGTTCTGTTCACGTTCTATTCTCTTCCTTTTCTTGCTTGTCCTTCTTTAGGCAGATGGAGTTAGCTTTAATGCCAGTTCACAACCCAGAGAACTGCACTGCAGGGAAGCACTGTTCTTGAGGTGCACACTTGTAGCTCCCCTTCTGGATAACTTTTAAGAACAGCTCGTCTCCAGGCTGTATGTTTGTTAGGCAGATTCCCAGCCTGCAATGACAGGAGGGAGCATCGTGAATCTTTTGGCAAGATGGTTGAGCCTCTTTGGACCCAGCATTACCACAGATGCTGTATTACAGGATGTGTATTACAGGAGCCAGCATCACTTGTCTACTTCCATGCCAGCAGCTCTGCTGCCCTAGAGTGACACAAAGGTTCAGACTTGCTCCTGTCTCTCTGAGAACCAGTTTTTCACAACTGCCTCTTTCTGTCTCTATTATAGGAATCCCAGCTAGTGAGTGGTGCTGTGGAGTTGTAGTGATCACACAGGTTCTTGGGATCTGAACCTCTCGGGACCTGGTGGCTCTGCAGAGAGCTCCAAAGGCAAAGAAGCAGGGATGAAAGGGCTAAAAGGGATCCAGAACGAAGCAGGGATGAAAGGGCTAAAAGGGATCCAGAATGGGAGGGATGCAGGGATGCTAACTTCACTGCTGGAAAACATGGTCTACTTTCTGGGTCTGGGTACACCCAGAATTAATCTATCTATTTTCATGCCATACCTGCAGATTTTCCCTCAGGCAGGAGCACAACAAAGGGCAGCCAGATTGAGAGGACCCACGCTCACTGTGGGGAGATGTAGGAAGTAACATTCATCTGGGGCTGAGCACCCCAGACAGCCTCCAGCACCTTGCTGTGACTGCTGTGAAGCACATCAGAGATCTCATTGCTTGGTCCCACTGCACTGGGGAGCTGGGATGTGACTAAAATCCTATTCCAAAAGGACCTGAGATACTGACAGAGAAGGGCACTTCAGGATGTGCATGTTGAAAGCTGTCTCTTATTTACAGTCTTTCTCTTTGCCATTAGCTTATCTTTGCAGATAAGCTTCTGAGATTGCAGCTCAGCCAACAAGTTGCCCATTCCAAGCCTTTCAATGCTGCTTGGTAGCCACAGGTCTTCAAGCTAAAGGCTGCTCTCTCATCAAGGCACTATGGAGAAGCATGGCTCAATTTCTGCCAGTAAAGCAGAGACAAAATCTGTCAGTCCATCCTGGCAGCTCCTGGCCACCTGAGGCAGAGACTATTGTTTAACACAGCTCTAGAGAGAGACAAATTGTTCACATACACTGGGTTTAGGCAAAGGACAACACTGAAGCTGATCTGTGCAGGCACTTGTCAGGCCATCAATATTTTGGAAGCAGTCGTCTCCTAACACGGTCATGTCGGATTTCTCCCTAGGTGTAAAGTCTCCGGGTCTGGGCATCTGTGAGTGGCTTCTGACCATCTTGTCTTTCCTGTTCGTCCTAGTGACCTTCCCCATTTCTATCTGGTTCTGCATGAAGGTGAGAATAGTCATGGGGCCTCTCTAGGTTTAGTATTTGGTGTGTGATGTAGATGTAACCCACTGGTTCAGCATGTGTCAGACATGAGCATAAAGTTGTTCTGGTGTAAGGCCCTATTTACAGTTCTTTAAATCATCATTAATTTTGACTTATGCTTTATCACATGTTGCTGCCGTAGAGCAGCACAGGGGTCCAGCCACTGCCTAGCAACTACTCTTGCTGCAGAATCATCAGGCAGGGGCTTAGGCTTCTCTTTTTAAAAACAAACTGCAAGTCAGTTTACTTTCAAATATAATCTTCAGCCCACCCAGCCCAGAGATGGCTGCATTGCAGGACCAGCGGGGTAAACAGGTTTTGTATTACAAATTTTGAGAGATTGATCTGTTAATAGCAGATTTTCCTCTCTTCCTTCTCCTTTCTCAGGTTTATAGCGTGGCTACAAATAGGCATATTTTGATTCCCACTTCTCATGGAATTTCATGTGCATCTTGTTCTCAGCAAGTGTCAGTATTATGGGACAGATCTTACACATGTGGACACATACACACATGGTTCCCTTGGAGGGAAACAACCAGCATGGCAAGTTTTAGCTCAGGGTGTTGAGGTTTGGCCAAGCAGTAAGGAAGGAGAATGCTGGCCTCATCCTGGGAAACCCTGGGCAGCTCTAACATTGGCTGCTCTCATCAAATCTCGGTCTGTCACAGGGCTGCTCATATGCTGCTCACACACAAGGTCAGCCAACAGTTCTGGGCCAGGTTCTCTGCGTGGGTAAGGGGACTCAGAGAGGGGTGACTCCAGTAGCTCACACCTGCTGAAATACTCCCTTTGCAGGGCTTTCCGAGAACAGACTTACTCTGGTAGCAGTGAGGCCCCTTTCCCCAGTCCTACGCCTTCCTCTCCAGCCAAGCTTTTATTTCCCTTTGCAGGTAGTGCGGGAGTATGAGAGAGCCATCGTTTTCCGACTTGGGCATCTCCTTCCTGGCAGAGCCAGAGGGCCTGGTAAGGTGTTTACTGAGCCCCTCCCAGCCATGTCACGCCTCTTCATGCTCTGCCAAAGCTCACATGCTGGTGCCCTCCAAGTAGGCATGGCCAGACAGCAAATGGGGTGTCTTTGCTCCCTTCCTCTTAGGGCCAGTAGATTCTAATGGCTTTTCCCATCACAGAAGTAGCCTCAAAAATTGGGCCTATGTATTGCTGTTCCTTTGTAGTTCTGTATGCCAAACCCTCCCCTGTTCCCCAGCCAGAGAAGGAGAGGCAATTTCTGTGGTTCTGTTGATCACCAGCTGCCTTTCTCTTCCTCCCACAGGCCTTTTCTTTTTCCTTCCCTGTCTGGACACGTATCACAAGGTAGATCTTCGCCTCAAAACCCTAGAGATCCCCTTCCATCAGGTATGGCTGACACCTCCTCTCTATATTAATTTTTGAGTCTCTTTATCATTACATCTCCCTGTGATGGATCACGTGCTTGACAACAGCCCTGATTTTGCCTTGATGATAAGAAAGCAGCTTATGCTTAGGATAGTGATTCTGGTCCCAGGTCACACAGCACCAATTCATTAGCCATAAGATACTGTTCAGCATTGCCACTTCTCAGGATCTCACTGCAGATTTACATTGGGCTTTCTTTGCAAAGCCCCAGCTCCTGGATTCCTGTGAATGTATGAGAAGTCCCCCTTGTGTCCCTGCTGTTACACTTTCAGCCTTCATCCCCCCATAGAAAAGTTCGAAAAAACATCTTAAAGTAACCCTAACAGCTCAGAAAATGGAAGGCTAAAAATTCAGCCCTTCTTCTGCATTGGAACCTGTTGTCTGTGCTGCTGCACTGCCAGCAGGACTGTCCTTGTCTGGTAGCATCTCCAGGCTCCCCTCCACAGTGTACAGCAAATCCTCCTGGAAATAAAATAACTGAGCACACACCTCAGGACACAGCCTGTGCACTCAGAACAGGAACGGACCAGGCAGCGATGGGTGGGGAAACACAATGTAGGACAGTGACCTGCTCACTGTCCCTAGCTCAGCAGCTGGTCTGAAGAGATGGACACTGAAGGCCAGCCAGTAGCAGAGGTGGAAACTACAAAGACTACCATCCGGCTAGTCTTCATTCTCTTAATTGTGTGCTTTTTCTGTGCTACCTTAGAGTTGTCAGAACCAGCTCCATCTCCCCTAATGTCTTCTGCTTAGGTGGTGACCAAAGACATGGTTACCTTGGAGATAGATGCCGTCTGCTACTACCGGTTGGAAAATGCTTCTCTTCTCCTCACCACCCTGACCAGCATCTCCAGTGCTATCCAGCTGCTGGTGCAGACCACCACAAAGCGCCTCCTGGCACATCGAGCCTTCTCTGAACTTCTCTTGGAGAGGAAGAGCATCAGCCAGGAGATAAAGGTGCTTCCACCATGGGAAGACAGCAGAGCAAGGCTTGAACTGAGGCTCTAAAGAGAAGCTCGGTTGACCAGTCCCTTGAAATCACAGACATTGGTTTGTGGAAGGGTACAATAATATCACATGTCTCCTTCACTGAAAAATGGTAGATTCTTCTTATGTTTGTTTTTTGACTCAGATCAGTTTAGGGGAAGGATACACAGTGTGGGCCCATGCTGAGCAGCAGACAGTATGGTGCAAGGGGCATGAAGGAACCACTTAGACCAGCTTCCTCAGTGCTTTGTGATACCCCTGCTTCAGTATGTACCCCGGAGAGGACATTCTCATGAGAAATGTATTCTGCAGCCTGAGTGAGTTGCCATAAAGCTAGTATACCAGTATACATGGGATCTCCAGCAGCAGGTCTTTGTGGCCACAACACATGTACATGATGATACCAGTCAGGAACTGAGTGTCCCGTGGAACTGAAGTGGTTCCACGCTTGAACCAATATGGACTAGTTAAATCATTCTAAACCCCTGGGGCAAAGACAGATTTGAAGTAAAGTGAGGGAAGTAAATTTATTTCTGAGAGACTTCATACAATAGCACACAAAAACTAATAAAACTGCCTTGCAGTCCTGCAGTTAACTGCCTTGAATTATTGTCTTATTCCCTGTAAGGGGCCTAGGGCAGGGCTGGTGTTCTCCCCCTATTCTAAAAATATTCCTCTTCACAGGTGGCTTTGGATGCAGTCACAGGCTGCTGGGGGATCAAAGTGGAGAGAACAGAAATGTAGGTATAAAATACTGGTAGAGGGAACTTCCCTGGCACTTTGCAAGCACCTGTCCTGCCCTGCTCACTGCTGCCTGATGTGCCTCCTGGCTGTGCCTCTGGCTCTCTCCTTGCTGCTATTCTGCAGAAGGCAGAGCCTCACCTCTCCCTATCTTCATTTCCCTGCCCCTTTCAGCCTCTGCCTCATGCAAAACTTTCATGTGCAAAGATCGTGCTTGCTCCTGCACTGACAGCCAGGACAGGATCCTTAGCTGAGAATCTCCTCACCATGTTACTGCTGCTGCAGGCAGAGTTTGCACTCAATTCCAGTAGCCCAAGAGGTGCAGCAGGTACCCAATACTCTGCATCCCACCCTAGATTGAAGGCCCCAAGTTCTTAGTACTGGTAGGGAAGGGGTCATCACTCAGAAGCCCATGCAGAAAGCTGGGACTCATTCATCATGTAGAGGGCCATGGAAGAGAGGGAATGAGTAAGTCTATGAACAGAAGGAAATTCATGTGCCTATCTTGAGAGCAGTCTTGCAGTGGATTCTCTGCTGTCTCACAAAGAGTTAGTTTAGCCTTAATCCTCAGAGGCACAGAGAGAAGAGGTCTCTCTGCTCCCTCCCTAGTGATCACACAAGCCTGGTCATTAGAAAACCAGGCTGAAAAAGAAGGATGGGAATGGAGGTAGAAGGCTAGAGTGAAACACTAGACGTGTTTTCACTAGAGTGATAAAAGGGATGCCCAGGGAGCAAAGAACATGGGTGAACTGCTCTGCAGAGACTGACTGATGAGCCCACTCCAAGCCTCAGATTGACCAACCAATGCTGCCAGGAGAGCCTAGAGCCCAGCTGATGTCTGTCCTTTATCACCATAGCAACAACGTGCAGCTGCCTGCTGAAGTCCGGCAGTCCCTGGCTGTGGAAGCGGAGGCCCAGAGACAGGCAAAAGTGCGGGTATGCCAACTCTGAATACTTTTCATCTCCTTCCAAAGCACCACTCCTTCCTTGCCCACCCGTGGTTTGAGGTCCCTGGTACATTCCACACTAGGATACAGCTCTGGGAAGATAAGTTTCCTTTAATTCCTTTTCAAGAGCTGTGTCTGGCAGGGGGAGTGGCAGCAAGAGTCTGGGCCAGCCCAGTGGGGTGCCAGATCTGGTACCTGGCCTACAGGCAGGACAGACAGACAAAGAGGTCTGGCATTATCCTTGGGCCTACAGTGATCTTCATGGGAAGCTCTCATTTCACTCTCCTCTAGGCGCCCAGTTCAGGGCTGTCACCACCATCAGGTACCCTGCACCTTGCTCAGCCGAGGCTGGCTCTGTCCCTCGCACTGAGCTGCTCAAGAGCCTGGGTAAGACTGGTGTCCAGCAGCCCTCCCCAAGCCTAGCTTGGGGGCTGCCCTCTCCTATGCTTTTGCAGCAAGACTATGCCCAGCTGTGAGCCATGATGGGCCTAGTAAAAACAAGTTAGACTTGAGCTCCCAAACTTTTGTGAGGATCGAGGTCTAGCACATGTTGTGATCTTCAGAGAGCAGGAATGTTAAAATCACACTGCCCCTGGGAATTTCATGGTGGCAACCTCCCTCTGTAATAAACAGTCCATGCCTCCTCAGTCCTAGCCTCACAGAAACCTTTTTTTATTCCTCTGCTTGTTAGGTGATTGCTGCCGAGGGGGAAAAGGCTGCTTCTGAGTCACTGCGGATGGCAGCTGAGATCCTGTCCAGTGCCCCTGCTGCTGCTCAGCTCCGTTACCTCCATGCACTGCACTCCCTTACGGCAGAGAAACCTGCTGCTTTCATCTTGCCCTTGCCTTTGGATGCCATGAACTTGGTTTCTCCAGCTACCCACAGTCCTCCGGCAGTGAGCAGCCTCCTCACAGACACCACAAAGGTCTCAGAAAGCCTGAAAGACAAGAAGGACTCACCCATGCTCTAAGAGCTGCCCCAGAAATGGTTGCCACACTGGCTCTGCTCAGTCCTGCTCAGAGAGGAGCAAGGAAGCTGGCCTGTTGGCAGCCTACCTGCAGGTCCTGGTCTGGCAGCAGGAGGGAAGGCAGCCCAGGCCTGTAATATAAAGTGGACTGTACATGGAAGAAGCCTCTTGCTTGTTTTGGAAAGGGAAAAATACGGAGCACAAGGAGCAGGGCTGGGACATGTGTGAGCAGGGGGTTGAGGGAAGAGGGATGTCGTCCCTTCACCTTCACAGGCCCAGAGGCACCTTGACACCCTAGGGCCTGGCCCCTGGGCTCTGACCTCTCTTGCCACATCACCTTGGCAGGAAGGACAGACTTGCCCTTAACTACTTAAATGCCCTTTGCCCCCCAAACTGAAGAGCAGGGCAGGTGGGGTGGGAGCCCGACAGTCGGTGGGGGAATGGGATGGGGCTGAGCATGCAGGCAGGTTGGTGGGTGGTTCTGCAAGGAGGGAACTAGCTGGGTCCCATGGTGTAGTCCCAGATGAGGGATTTCAGTCACCACCCATGCGTGCACACACACACACACAGAGACACACACACGCAACCGAGGTGTTTAGTCCTAGTTCTAAAACAGGAGGAAAAGGAAGAGGAGGAAATGGCAGCCTTTAAGGCTCGGCACTTCCCTGCAAGGCATATCAGCTCTGCAGAGGAAAGGCAGGCTGTGCTGCTGCTCGCTTCCGCTGGGGGGTGAGGCAGGACCAGGTCTGAGCTTGTGGCCATCTTAAAATCTTAGAGGTGATCCGTTTAACCAACACCCCCTGAGCAGACAAGGGGGAATCCAGCACTGCTGGGGAGGAGTCAGCTGAGAGCCTTGAGAACAGTCATACTTTTGCCTGATGCAGCTGCCTCTGCACACGGGGAAGGAACAGATAAAGCCCTCAAAACTCCTATAATCCTCAGAACTCCTACATATCTTTCCTGCCAAAAGCTATGTGAAATGCCCAAGGACCTACAGACACTGCAATCCTTTCCCTTGGGAAAGATACAGAGCACTCTCAGAGGAAATAACACTGCACCCAGTTTCTCTAATCCTGGTGCCTGCTTCTGCCCTTTTAGTTGATACGCAGCATCTCCCCCTGCTTCGAAGCAGACCTCCCCTGCACAGCCCTCCCCAGGCCCAGTGATCTGCTGCTGGTGGCCCGTAGAGGCCAAGGTAGAGGGCATTTTGTGGCCCTTCTCTTACTTGCCCACACAGTAGCTGGCCATCATGGGTGCGCCTAGCAGGGGTCGCTCACTCTTCCATTTTCACTCATTTTATTCAGTCCTTCTTTGCCTTCTGGTAATGCTCCCACACACTGGCACATAATCATCGGTAATACTTCTGTTAAATGCAGCAGTGTCACGAGGATGGCCTGCACGTACTGGCTTGATAGTGCTATGCAGCATGAGGACCCCACTTCTACTAAGTACCACATATTCTGTATTTAACCAGCCCCTTCAGCTCCCTGGAGGCCCCTTCTCAGCACTCAGTCCTCCCCTAGTACTCGCTCTACAAGTATTTGCCGGCATTTTTACAGCAGACACTCAGCGAACCAGCCCCCTTACAAGTGGCTGGGAAGTGGGAAAAACCCACTTGGGAACTTCTCAGTGATCACATAAGCATCAGATCTCCAGGTGTAAACTCACATCTAAATCATTCTGCCACTGCAGCCCTCTCAGGAAAGGGCATCGGGACAGCTGTGGCTTCTGCTTCTGTGGCTGCAATAGATCTCAGAAGTGATCCACTCATGGAAAACTAGCTCTGGGAAGTGGAACAGCTCAGTAATCTTCCACTGGTGAACATGAGCTGTGTAGTTACTTCTCTAAGGCTGGTTCTGGTTATTTCTCATGCTGCTGGAGTATGCCCCTGTTACCCAGCCTAGGGCAAAAGGGCGTAATACTACACAGAGTGAGCTGCAGATGACCTTTCTCTGAACACTTCTCTGGATGCATTTCTGAATCTCTGTAAAATGATCCATGAAGACCAAGATTCCTTGGCAGATCAAAGACCAACACCTCTACAGATAATGTCTCAAGGAACAACACTTAGCCTGAGAAATGACTGTCAAAAGACACACGGCATGAAGTCAGTGCACGCACGTTACCCTAATTGCACTCATATCTGCAGAAGTCAGGCACAGCTTTTTCAAACGTGTAACTTTTCTGCAGTTAGAGAAAAGGCAAATTATAGCTAAGAGCCTTCTCAGTTCCAAAGAACACACCTTTTGCTCCAGCAGGATCTTCTCTCTTTTACATATAAAGAGCTAGCAGAAACTTGTAAATTTACCTTAAGGAGATACTACATTCAAAAACCTTGCAGAAGGAAAACATAATTTTAAAATGTACTTCAGGATTAGTAATATATGATGTTTCCAAAATATAATTTACTCTGAGGGAGTTGGCAGGGGTTTTCTGAACTGATGTGATTCCTGACAGTTTCATTGCCTGCTCTTCCAAGTTGAACCCAGTCAGCTCTGCAGAGCCTGGGCCTTGCAGAGCTCTATAACTATACAGACTACCCCGGGTCAGGGACCCAACAGAGGCAGGAGTCCCAAGTGGCCACCTCACTGGGCAGTTTGGCTTGTTGAGGCTGTAGGGGTGCTGCAGATGGGGAGACAGGGGGCTCAGATGCCAAACACAGAAATCACAGGGAGATGGAGCATTTAAATGCCATCCCAGTGAACTGGCATCGTCTGAAGTCTGATTTTGCGACCTTGGCTGCAGGCAGTTCTCCTGTGGCAGCAATTTGAGAAAGGTCTTCAGGATCACGCACAGCTCCAGGCTGCTTCATGCTTTCTGAAAGAGGGACAAAACCTTCAAAAGAAGAAGATTCAAAGACACACAAAAATATGTCCCAATTCTGTACAATATCGTCCTGATCAGTAACTGGTAACTGGATCATCTGAAGTCCAGAGTATGAAGGAAGTACCCATTATCAGATACATAACCAGGCCACTCTGGCATGAAAAAATATCCTTCACAGGAGAGGAAAGAGTTACAAACAACTTAATTGCATGATCCAACAGGGATGAGGCAGAATGAGACAGAGCAGCAAGAGACTGATGCACACAAACAGGAGGCAAGCATGAGGGGAGGGGAGGAGGGTGCACAGGCAGGAGAGATGTGGGTAGGCAAAATTCGAGGTATTACACAGGGAAGACAAACTGTAAAGATATTAGAGCTGTGGGAGGAGACAGAGGACAAGCAAGACAGATGTGGAAGTGGTAGAGCCAGCTAGAACAGCATAAATGCTGAGATAGCAAAGAAATGTTGGGGTAGTAGGTAAGGAGTAACGGCAGTGGATCAGGGGTGAAATGCAACTATGAATAGGCACTAAGAAACTACTTGGGCGTTGCTGTCCTTTAATGTTTGGTTTTTCTGGATCCCTTGGACTGGCCAGAGCTAGAAGTTTTGGGACTTGAGCAGGCTTTGACTTCTGAGACACTTTCTTGGAAAGAGTTTTCTGAAAGAAAAAACAACAAACCAAAGCCATTAAAAATACTACAGAGTTAAAATGTGCTCAAGGTATCACATCCTTAACAAAAAATTAGCATCTCCTCCTGCTTTGATGTCAGAGAGACTGGATACACTGAAGGACTAAGGGAAGAAGTTTTAATTCCCATTCTTCCTCCTTCGCCATATATTATATCTGTGTGGAATCGGCTGAAAAAGGACGCACAGAAATCCTTCCACGCACAACAAACATGTGACCTAAGAAACTCCCTGCCACACCATATGGGCAAGATCAGTAAGTCAGCAGTGTTCAAATAACTCCTGGAGACAGAAGTGTCCTGTGTTATAAACACAAAAGGTCTGTGGCCTCTGAGAGTGAAGGGACCTGGAACGTTATTTCTCTTCTACCCCAAAATAATTGATCCTAAACAGATCTTGACGGTAACAGAGAACACTCACTTACAAGGAAGATGAAGCCAGTTACAGTGATCACCTAGATAGAGGCCCTGTGTCATATGTCCAAATCAAACAAAATTACTTTCTTTCAAAACATTCAGCGGTTCTTTCTGTCCTGATCCAAAGTCATAGTAAAAGCCTCCTTGCTTGGCAT
The DNA here is from genome assembly GCF_965140245.1 of Athene noctua. Classification (NCBI taxonomy): domain Eukaryota; kingdom Metazoa; phylum Chordata; class Aves; order Strigiformes; family Strigidae; genus Athene; species Athene noctua. The sequence goes on from NC_134041.1 coordinate 31,528,036, forward strand.
CTGACAAAGAGTCTAGACAAAACCCTGGGATGTGCCCAAGAGGAGAAGGTCCTGCACTAAATGGGAGATGAATGAGGTGTCCTCAAAGACCGCTTCCTTCTCTGAGTCTAGGAGGGGGTTCAGAATATTGATTCTCCTGACCTTGACCTTCTTTGTGAGTTGCTTCTGGGGTGACTTTCCCCTCTTTTTCCAGCTCACTCTCTAGCTCTTTGATTCTTTGCAGAGCTTCTTCCAGCTTCTCTTCAAGACCTTCAGATCTCTTCTCTGCATTCTGAGCATGGATCTCCATTTCTCTGAAACAGAAGCAAAGATAAGGCTGAAACTTGAAATCTAAGCAGCTGCTGGCAGGATACCTGAAAGAAAGATTTAGAAAACTGAAGGGTTCAGTGGGACTTACTGACTCTGTAAAACACATTTATGGTTTCAGAGAAGGGCACTGTTAAAAGATCTGTAAGAGATGTCATGGCACATCTATGTAAACCCTGCAAATAGAATTAATTTTAAAACTCAAGAGTTTTCTAGCAAATAGTCTTTGCTGATCTTCACTCTGCAAGGACAGATACTGAGCACAGTCAATTCTATTAGCAATGCTGAGATGGGCTTACCCTGGATAATGCAAGCTCACAGACAAAGCAAGAAGTATGAGGGAATGTAATTCAGAGTGCCCAAGGATGTTTAAGCATGGAAGAAGTTGTTACCAAACACAAACCTTAATGTGGTTCTGCACAGAGACACTTGGGTGTCCCTTTATTGCGTTCCCCCCACATAGGTACAACAATTCATGGCTGTACTTCCCAAGCTCCCAGGCACTAGCAGGCACTGGAAGTGCTCAGCTGTGATCACATAACACCTGTGAGTGCTAACAGGACCTGGAGTATTAAGAAGTCTTGCAGAAAACCATCATGAGTACACCTCTGCAATGTATCTCGTGAGTACACAAAATGGAAAGTCTGCACACAGATGAAGGAAAGCTGACATGGGCCATGTCTTCTGCTAACATAAATCACTGTCAGTGGCCTGAGACAGTCACAGTGGAAGGAAGGCAAAATTAAGCCAATGGATATTGGATGAAGCAAAACCTTATCAGAGAGCAGAACAGGCACTTCCATGGGATGAAATGCTGCCCCGCTCATGCCTCCAGTACAGGACCAGTACTCACAAGAGCTGCACTTGCAGATGTTCCAACACTGCCAGGGCTTCAAACTCTTTCTGAGAAAAGGGAGTCGACGACTTGGTGGCAGTCATCTCCCTCTGTTTGGGAAGAGCAAAACTTTCTATAAGTGAACGTGAAACCAATAATGCTTCATTTCATCTGCAGCATGTGCCTAGTTTGGTGTCAGTGTCTCAGTGCACAGTCACAGCAGACAAGAGCTCTGTATCAGCAAAACATGGAAAACCAGAGGCTCCTTCAGGCACTGAACTGATCTTGGCAGTAAAAACAGATTAAAATGCTTCTCTGACTCAGACAGGGAAGTCTCACTGGCTCATAGTCTTGGGTTGACGGTGTATTCACTGGGTTACAGAGTTTGGAAATGGCTGTAGCCTGACCAGGAGTGAAACAAACAACAAAACAATATTCAGAGAACAGAAAGAGGCAGCTCCTCCAGGGTCCAACAGGCATAAACCAGCTTTTAATCATCTGAAGAAGACCACCAGGGTTTTTCTGTAACTGTTGAAAGGCTCCTACTCTAACCTTTAGAAGGTAACTGTGATTTCCAGGGATTTGTTTCTGCAGAATAAATCAAAGCCCATAAAGAAATGCTCCAGCATCTTCCACTGTCACCGTGCACCAGCTGCCCACCTCTAAAGCATGGAGGGCAAGGCATACTCAGCAATGCAGCACACGTAAGGAGTGGGACCATCCAGTGACCATTTGCTAAAGATCCACAATTCCTGTACTTCTAGGCTCCACTCTGGATGGCTGACTGGCCAGGGAACGGCTGTAAAAGGCAGACCCTGTGACTTCTGAGGAGCAACTTTACCAGAGTATGATCTCAAAGGCAAATGGAGAAAACAAGGACCTAGGAGGCCGAAACAATCTGAACTTCTTGATTCCCTGCTGTTGTGGAATCACCCTTAATCTCTGAACCCACTTCAACTCCTCCCACTTGCTCTGCACCAAACCATTTTCACCATCGTGGTTTCTGTAGATAGTCCTGGTTCAGACTCCACATATCACCCGTTACTGGTCCCACGGAAGTCCTGGGGCCATGGCACTAATGCACGGGTCAGGAGGACAAATCACAGCTGTGGTAACTGTGTTAATGTTTATTTAAAATTGCAAGAACAGAGGAACTGGAGAGAACACCAGCACCTTGCACTGCCCCAGCAGGTCTGATACAAGTGTTAAAGGGGGTATCATAACAGAGTCTGACTAGACAGCTAAAACTCAGCTCCAAATCTCTGCCAACAGGCTAAAACCATTGGTGTGGCGAGACTCCTACCCCTGTAACTAATGCAATGTCTGACTTCAGAGATTTTAGGTGGATGTTGGAGTCATGTCCTATGTATCTGATAATGTCTGCAGTGGCTTCGTTGTCCTCAGTCAGATAATTCATACCAGCACCTGGCTGCTGCTGAGAGAGAAAATAACAAGAAATAGGAGATACCTCTAGCCTAGTGGCATTCAAGACAGCTGTAAGGCCATGTTTCACATTGCATACACCAAGCAATAATTAAAAAGGCCCTGCTGCAAAGTAGCATATTGCAGCTACTATATAATATATATTTCTATAATAGAAAATTCCTCCTTTACTTCTAATGTTTCTTCCACTGTTATGGGTTTTCTACTGCTGTTAGCATCTTCAGCTTCAAGTTCTTCCTGAGTTGAAGAAATGGTAGTGTCCTTAAGCTTCAATGCAATTCCTGTAAGGCACCGTAAGGATCAGGTGAGTAGCACGGTCCCTTTGTCCATCCAAATAACCTAGGCAAAACTAACTGGTCTCTGACTTTTTCTTGCACATATTTAGCCTTGGACTTCAGCCAGCAAGGAGAGTCCTGAATATGAATACATTTCAAATCACAAATGAATATGCTAATTACTGAACTTTACATAAGCAGGACTCACTGTGGCATACCGGCTTTGTATAGGCCATGGCAGGGAGAAAAAGCAAGGCAGCACACCAGCTACAGCACTAGTCATGAATAACGTCACTTTGCTTGGGGGTTGAGTTCAGAACTGATGTAAATAAATTGTTCAAGACAATATATCTAAATCCATTTCCTCATCATCTAAATTTAACCTTTTTTGTATGAAAGTAGACCAATGACAGGCCAACCGTCTATAAAACACATCTAATTATCACAGGCAGTCTCAGACATCCATTTAACCACATAAGGAATTAAACTAGTAGTTCAGCCTGGTCTCCTGTGCAAGGCAACCACCAGGATTCCAGCCAAAGTCCACCCCAATAGGTGAAACAAAAGCTATCATGCACCATGGGGAACTGATCTACCAGTGGGGTAAAATCTCCTAGCTCCACTGATGCTCTGGTTTTGCCTTAGAACTGCCCTCACAAGAAGCACTGTGATTTTTTAACCAGTTCATCATAACACCTCATATTTCTTAGCTGCTGCTTTGAATGCGTGTAGGTCTCCATGTGAAACCCCCCCTTAAACTGAACTTCATTAAGGAAAAGTTTTGAAGCAGACCTTCATTCAAACTGGTTCAACCTAGAACAGCAAATGCAGTCTATATATACCTCTGATCCAAATAGGTTTCTCAGTTCTTCAAAATCCAGAAAGGAGACTGGAGTGCCTTTGATCTCTGAAAGGAGAAGGCTACATGCCTGATTCCAATTACAGCACTTGGTCTGGAAAGACATAACAGAAAATGATCATTTAGGGATTACTGAGCAGAAAAAAATAGCTGTTATTATATTAATTCAGTCAGTTAAGTAATTCCACCCTTCTGTCTTTATCTGTTCCAGGGACCTACCTGGACCCTTCCATCCTCACCCTACAAAGGAAAAGGAAGATACATTTCTCCAAGCTCTCAGACGTGGCACCTGTCACCAGCTAATCACTCCCACCACCTAATTCCTTCAACAAGCTTCTCCTCAGGCCAGTGCAGAACAGCTGTCACAGCTGCTGCCCCAGCCCATGTGGGGAGAAATGAGTGTAAATCCCAGGGGTTAAGTTTTCACTCACTAAGGTAACACAGAACAAAAGCACAAGTATTTTTAATCCCTGCAGAGAAGCTTCTTACATTTCCTGAGGTAACGCCATTTGCCCTGTGCTCAGGAAAGCTTTAGGCTTCAGAAGTGTCTACCTCTCACATTCCTAAAGCACAGGCAAAGCTCACCTAAACTGGCAATTACACCGGTAGCAGTTAAGAGCTTTACCTCCAAGTGTAGAATAAAAAGGTGGTAGGTAGGTCATTTGACTACAAAAACTTTCAACTGCATCTGTATAGAGGTACATCGCGTCAAGTACCTCCAGGAAGTCCTAAGCACTGCTCAAGTCTGGATGTACATGGCTCTGGCAAGCTTGAACCAGAGGTGAATCTACTGCCATTCATATGGAATAAATCTCACAAGAGAGACCTTATATATGTACCCAGAAACGGGGTAAGGAAAATATTAAAACATAGCCTGACCCAGGTTTATTTGCTTTCCAGGACTGCAGAGTCAGTAGGAAACTTGGGGGACCAGGGTAATCCATTAGAGTAGTGGGAGTCTTCCTCCTTCTTGAAACCTTCACATATATTTTTCTCCACCTTTTGCAAAGCAAATGCAGTCTCATCTACCCCAGACCTAGCAGCTGGAAACACACGCACCTTTTACCTTGATCTTATTCAGCTCCTCCAGCTCAAAATCAGCTTCTGAATCCATCTCAGACCATTTCTTTTGAACAACGGCATTGACAATCTCATGGCAACAGCTGCAAAGATGCAGAATGTCATCAGCCCTGCAGGAGTGCCCTCAAATATTTCATTCCCTTCAGCCAGGATCCTGCTGCTGTCAGCAAGGCACAGGAGCTATCTGCAGACCTCTGCAGAAGAGAAGTCTCCAGAAGAGCAATCCTTGCCTGCCCCACTCCCACAGTGACCTCCCGGACAGTGTGTCCATGCCAGCACTGCACTAGCCCACAGCGGACGTGTGAGCACAGATCCCAAATCAGGTGCAGACTTTGCTCCAGGTGTCCTGGACTGCAGACTCACTGCCTGTACTTCTCTTATATCCTCTGGTGGTCATCCGCAAAGGTGTGGGCAGAGCCCATGCAATCAGATGCAAGCATTTTATAGCAGTACTAGGTATAAAGCAAGCACTGCCATTCTCTTTAGGTGTTCCTATCTTATTAGGCTCCCTACATATTCCAGTAAGGTTCATTTAGGACCTGGAAAAAGATCCAGGGACAACCAAATTGATGGGATCTGTTGCCATGATCAATCTCTCAGCACACTACACATTTTTTTCTTGAGAAAACCTCCTTAGATGAAATTGAAAACCTGTGCTGATACTTGACTATAGAACCCGAGAGTCTGCCCATCCCTGCAACCAGCTCTTCAGCTTCATGGTGCAGCTTATGAGCCCTGAGAAGTCTGAGCTCCTCATTCATCTTGGTGTCTGACTCTTGCCACTGGGGACACTCCCGGGACAAGTGGTCTGCAGTCATGTGTCTCAGCAAATTCACCAGCCACAGGGTCAGGTTTCTGTGCAGTTCAGTCACCTGCACAAAACATTGGAGCAAATCTAAACCAGTAATAAATGACTGGTCTTGCCAAGTAGCCTGAAGCCAGTCTATTTCACATACGTCAATGTCCTACCTAATTCAATTTGCAAACTGACCATTTATTTTTATCATTTTTCTCCCATATTCATTCCCATTACAAACACTTCTTTTACCATCATGGATCTATCCTTTCCCCAGTTATTGTTTAGGATCATATGCTGCTTATCAGCCATGTGGCACTTTCTCTTTTCCAGAAACAGCAACAAAGCAAAAATCACACACCACACTTAGAGAACATTAAAAAAAAAAAAAAAAAAAAATCTAGTGAGAGCCTCTAGTCTACAGTCCTTGGAGAAAGAAGTCAAACCACAGCGAGCGAGGAGAGCAAACAGCTCTCTGAACAGGAAATATCAATGTTATTCCAGAGGAAACACTTCCTAAAGATGCAACAATAAAATTGTGTTCATGTGCTGTATAGGAGACCTTACAGCTATTTTTAGAGGAGTTCTTGGCTCCTTTGGCTGGAAGACAAAAACCACAACTCAACTCAAACAGGAAAGAAGGTGTCAAAACAGAAACAAGCATTCCTCACAGCTGTGCTCTGGCCAGATAGAAATGAAAGGAGAAGGGTGAATACTAGATACAGTGCTCTTATCCCTAGCAGTTTCAGTCTTGCACTTACTTTTTCGTTAAGATGTGTGATGTTCTTCTCAATCTCATTGTTCATGGACAGAACCCACCACTGAATCATCTTAAAAAATTCTCCAGGTTCCACCCTGAAAAAAAAAACCAAATCCAGAAACAAAGTGACCTCTAGTGCACCAGACCTGAGGATCTCCTGTCTGAAAGACACCTTTTGCTTCCCAGCTCAAGAAAAATAACATATTTTAGTACACCATATGCTGGAAACATGACAGGCATTTTTGTTAATGATATAGTTGTGGGCAAACTTGGCATTTGCAGGTAATCTCTTACATATATGTTATGCACGTGCTCTGCAAATAATTTATTTCCTGATGACATTTACCAAAGACAGTAGAGCACCACAAGGAGAAATATGCCCCCACAGAGCTGACTGTAAATGAATCACATATTTTGGTTTTTCTTCAAATGTCAAGATTTCCCAAGCAGGTGGCAGTTCTGAGGGAGACAGTGATGTTCCAGGAGTGATACTGAAGCCAACAACTGTTTCCACAGATATTGCCAAATCAAATCAAATGAAAGGCAGTCACCAATCATTTTAACACTTCATGCTGATCACATTTATCCCACTGCCAGTTTCTTGCACCAGGGTCAGCATAAAAGAACATTTCTCTTTCCTTACAAGTGTAGTTTAACGTACAAGGTCAGCTTAGACACAATTAACACATCTGTCCTTATGGGAAATGTGGTTTCTTATCACTCGCAGCTTCATGCAACTGTCTGGAGCCTATACAGCTCATCACTGCATCCACCTGGGCCAGCCACCCAGGAATCTTGTGATAAAATGCCTACAGCTCAGCTTTGTTCATGCCAGAACCTCGCTTTGGCTTTTGCACCTTGAATAACCAATCTTTCATACTTCTCACCAAGGCTGTCAAAAACCTAGCTGTGCCTGCAGGGGAAGAAAACATGAATCTTTAATTACAATTCTTTCAGCCGACAAAAACAATTCAAAGAGGGATGCCAAGAGGGATAAACAGCCAATGTGGTAACTGGCTACATTTAGGACTAGGAATGAGCTGTTTAGTGAGCACTAAATTGAAAGCAACCTGAAAGAAAATGGGCTTGATTTGAAGCCCTGACTTTCCTTCTTGTCTTGGCAGATTTGGCTGCCTTGTGCAAAAAGGCTTAATGTAACCCTTAAAAACAGCTTTGCGGTTACAACTCGATTCTCCACAGATGCAGGTGATACAGTATGCACAGATGTGCAAAAACACCTGGACAAGATAGTAAATGACTTGTTCATTCACTCATCTGGCACATGCTGATGGATTTTATCTTTATGTTGGGGAATATGTTTGAAATGTAACAATGCTTGCTCTTGATAGCCAATGTTTAAGCTTTTAAATCCTGGTGATGTCCTGGCCTCCATGATATCTTATAACAAAGATGGCATGTTAAGCACGTGGAGGTGGTGACAATTTTTTGAAATATTTGAATGATGTTGATGCATGGCTCCATTTTCCCACTGTACAGCTGTGCGGTAGAACTGGTTAGCTTCTCCTCTGGACTAGAAGTGCAGTGAAGCAGTGTTGGGATGTCCAGACTGGTAAGAAAGTGAAGGAAGAGGTTACCCTCTGCAGAGTGGAGCCTTTCAGAGCCCCACTGTGGAAGCCCACTAGCAGGCATGAATTTTTCATGACCAGGAGTCCAAAAACAAGTAGTAGGAATGATATTATTAAAGTTTTCCTGCCATGCAGCATCATCTTAAGAGCAAAGAAGAAAAGAGGTAGATTGCAGAGGGGCATGGGATGAGGGAGAATCTGAGTTATGATCACTTACATGTCATTTGGCTATACTAGACCTTACACAGTATTCTGGATCCTTATTAAATAGAGGCTTGCTTTGGGAAGGTGGGCTGTGTCATTGCATTTATCTTACAAACTTAATCAAGTTTATATCTTCAGCAAAAGAGAAGACCTAACTGGAAAAGTCACTCTAGTCCCAAGTGCCAATTTCAGAGTCAAAACCTTCTTATCCTCACAAAGAAAGTATGCTGTGAAGGCTTTAAGAAGTGATCAAGGGAGACTGAATTAAAGCAAAGACCTTAAGCCAAACCTTATAAATTTCATATAAGTCCTTTCTTGTATCTCCTGTCTAAAACTATCTCATATCTCATTGTTCTCTCTCCATCTTTATTCCTTGTCATCAAATATCAAACCCTTTGTATTTCTGGCACATGCTCCTTGAGACCAGGTAATCAGATCTTAGAAGATAATAAATACTTCAGGTAACTGAGTGCCATTGCCTTACAGGACACAATTACCACGTTCTCACTATTGTCCCTTACCTATTCTTGATAATGTCTTTTGTTTTCATTGTTTCTTACCGAAGGTCTAATGTAAAGAGAAGGGATACCTTTTCTTTTCCACTAAAAGGTCATTACATTATAATGCAAAAATGAATCCAAGCCATTCAAAATACCTTTTGAATGCCTTTTATAGATCAAGAGAATACTTTTTTCTGTAGTCCAGTTCCCACAGCCTTTGTTAAAATAAGCTAGAATCCCTTTTTCTGGAGTTTACGGGCTGAAGCAATTTTGGATCATATGTCTGCGCTGTTCTGCCTAGCCCTTTGTTCAGATCACAACTAACTATCAAAGCTTCTGATAATCTGCTGTTAACTTTTTGTCATGCTGGTGTCTAGCCAATTATGGCCCCGTTCCTCCTTTTTTTATCTCTCTTTTTAATGAGAACTACTGGGAATATTTATTTCCTTTAGCTGTGTCTTCAGATGGACAGACCTATCATTCTATCCCAGCTCCTTTAGTAGGAAATATATATGAAACATGTGGGGTAAGGTAATGTAGGGAAAAGCACAGGATAACCCTGAGTGAAAGAATAAGAAGACAGTATGAGAAGCAGCTTAGCTAACATGACAGCACATGTTCAGTTTAGTTTTACTCCGCTAAAAAGAAATAATATGATTAAAAAAGCATCAGAGATTAAACAATTCTGAAATCAGAAACGAGTCAAGGTCTTGCAGAGGCAAAGGTTGAGAAGGTTAGTTGCAAATTACCCAACAATTGTTTGTTATCTTACACAGTACATGATAACTTTATATCAACAAAGAAAACATGTATTTACATACTTTTTTATCGGGATAATTCAACATCTAGATTAAGATAACTTTGTGTTAGAGATAGGGTAATAAAAAAAGTATTACCCTCTGAGACAGTGTTATCTGGTTAATGATCTTCAAAGTGATGTTTTACTTCACATTTTAAACATCCATTCTTTCATTTTACATTTATTTTCTTTTCCGTAAGTTATCCACATAATCATAAACCGCCCACACTCTCTCCGAACATAACACATGACTTCCCCGTGTCATATCCGCATTGCATGTTCTTTGCACTGTATCACATTTAAAATTTTGGATATTCTTTTTAGATGTGACTGCGAGTCAAGTTTCTTGGGAGTTTATCCCTTGAATGCTCTTGATTCCCAGCACATATCTGGGGGTCAGATTTTAACTTTGGAAAAGGCCGGAACAGATGGGACCAACTGGTCCCTTATTACCTGCTACTTTCCTGACATCCCCAAGGAAAGACTGAACTACAGAACTGGTCATTCCTTACCGCTATTCCCACTTATTCTTGTATTGTATTGCTGGTAGAGTTCATGTGCCCTTTGGTTGATTTCTGCCAGGGCAGTGTGCTGTGGAGGCAACGCTCCAGCAGAGTCCCGGTGTTGACTGAGCACTGTTTATCCCAACTCCATCCAGTGCTCCTGCAGGCTGGCACTGCTTCTCAGACTTTCCATCCATCTTAGGTGCACTTCCCCGCTGTACTGCTGTAGGTCTTCTTTTAGCATCTGAAAGGAAAGTAGCAAGCTTGCCGTGCCCCCAAAAGTTGGATCACCCCTTGGCTGCAACAGAAAGGTGATGGGAATCAGGTAAAAGAAGTGTGAGGAATCCATGAGCATAAAGATGTTGCAGTGAGTGGATAGCACAATGAACTGGAACCTTATTGGTGACAATTCTGAGTGCTTCTATGGGTTAATATCATTTATCAGTCACCAGAGCTGTCAGGTAGACAGTGCTCAGATGCACCACTAAGTCTGATGCACTGACCAAACCATGATATTTGTCAGTTATAATTTCTCACGTATAGACTCTCAGCTTAAGCTTCAGCACGGAAGATTTGAGCTGATATGCTTTCTTTCACATTTGTGATGGGCAGAGATGCTAGCTCAGTTAACTCATGGGAATTTGCTGAGCAGATACCACTCCATAATATGACCAATGCCCCCAAATCTTACATTTATCACGTTCTTGGTATCTTGAAGGATTTCATCCGGTAGCTTTTCATTCATTGGAGAGGAGCCAGAGCAGAGGAAAAGAAGGGATGAGAGCTGAGAGAAAAAACTCCTTTAGTATCCATGGTAAAACCAAGAGTCGAGATATATACTCTACGCGTACCAAGTTTGTGATACAAATTGTAAGTTGAAAGAGAAGTAAAACCCACCAGGCCCTACTCAGCCAGGGATTTTTATTCTCTCACTCAACATAACACAAACATTGGGTGTCAGTTAAGAAAATATGTTACTTCCAGCAAAGATGAAAATCAAATTCAAGCATATATTGAAAATGCAGATATTATTAACTCTGTGATTGAAATCTATAAAGTGATGTCTTTTGTTAATGCACATGCTGTGTATATTTCTGCATTTTGTACTTGCATTTATGCTTTGTTTTATTTAAAATATCACAATGAACTAACAAAAAGCCTGCAAAATATGACCTTAACGCAGAAGACAACTGGGTTTGAAGCCTCATGTGTCTCAGAGTCTCACATCTGTGCATGAGAGAACTGAATGCTCTATTGAAGCACTAATGCCTGTGCATTCTAGTTAAAATGAACCAAACTAAATAGAAGAATTCTGTTACAGCAATGACAGCTGCACAAAGGACACTCTGGTTTGCAGCAGGAGGGTACAATCCTTGCTCCACTGAATTCAACCACAAACCCACTGGAGTTACCGTTAGGGACCTTATGATCAAAATAAATGTGTCAAGCAGAAAAGTAGAGCAGTGAGGGACGTGCAAATATCAGACCATACCAAATCTCACTACACCTGGGAGTCAGTGCACACTTTGCACTGGGCCAGTGAGATCTACTGTCACAAGGCAAAGGTTGAGGGAGCTGACTGCTACCCCTGGTCCCTCTGGGCCACTCACAAGCCACTGCTGTGGAAGTATTGAAGCTGCTTGTTGAGGCTGCTGCAGACAATTTGCAGTTTTCCCTGGATGGACTCCTTAGAACACTCTATTTCAGCTCCAATGCGACTCAATCTCTCCCTGAACTGCTCAGTCTCTTCCTGCAGATCAGCCAGGTCTCCTGTGTCTTGCAAGCACTGGGCAAGACAGTGGGAAAAGAGACTGTTGTCATGATTATTTTAATGTGAGTTGGAGGAATTGTCCCTTTGCCCTAGCTATTTTGAGATATGTACATATCAGAGATCTGGGAAATGTCTGTAATTCCACAGCACAGTCCTCACAAACCCTCTGAGAAAGAAATAGGGTGGCTCACCCTCCCCAGGCATGCTAGAACTGAGAGCTTGACTCCTCGTTTGCTTGTATGCTACCAAGAGACTGTACAGCCCCATATCTATGAGGCCAAAATTACACTAATTACGACTAGTTTTGGTTTTGTAGAGAAGGAATGGGGTGAGGGAAGAAAGCCACAAAAAAAAGGGCAAACAGAGGAAAAAAGAAAAGTTTGAAGTAGAGAAAAGGGGACATGGAATAAAGAGAGAAAAGCAGACAGAGACTGAACTCATTCAAATTTTAATGCTCGTTTGAAACTAGACCATGATTTGGACCAAGAAAGCCAAAGTAACTAATGCTTTACTGAGACCTGTAGAGCTACATAAATCACACATACACACAATTTCTACAGGTACCTATCACAGGCAGGTCCCTACCTTTGAGGCCAAGAGGACTATGAAATGCTTGAGAACGTTGTTCAGTGTCTTTTCACTGACATGGAGCCTACAAACCAATGTCAGCTGGTCTCTGTCTATTATCTGAAAGAAACGTTATTATCTGCCTTGTTTTCTTCTGAGAGGAGAGGCATCTGACAGTAACATGGGAGCTCTACCATAAATGAAATGAAGATCAAGTGATTGGGTCTACTTTCCTTACAGTTAAATCTCTAGCCTCCAAGACAGCCCCAGACTTGAACGGCATGAAGTAGGAGATCATAAAAGAGGACAACACAAAAACAAGAAAGCACAGAATTAACCAAGAATGATATTTTGTGAGGAAGTGTAAGAAATCTGGCTATGATATTCTAAGTTGTGAGGAATAGGAAACTTATTAGTCAAACTGATCTCTGAATGGAAATATTAATTTCACAGAAGTTCTTCCCTGCACGGAACCTGGAGATCCGTACCAAAAATGCTGTGTGAATTAAGCAGTTTCTGTTTAAAAACCACACATGTGAAATACAACAGACCTCAGAAAATGAGGTTAGGGCAGGTAGGAGATGTGTTACTACCCAATCGTATTGAAAAAAATTGTTCTTTGGGATGAAATCTGCCCTTGGAACAAGACTGCTAGCTCTAATGGCTTATACCTTGCAATGTATGAGAGATCTCCTGCACCTACCTTCAGATCCAGGTCATACACAGCTGAGCTGCAAGCATCTCTCTCTTGGGCTAGCAGCAGAACTTGCTCTTCCAGTCGTCTTCCTGCAACTCGTAAAACTGCTGATCCTTCTAGCTTTTTGGAAGAGTGAAAGACAATGAAATATGTTCATCTGTGTTTCTCATTCACATTTACCATCTTTTTCCGAATTCCTAAAGCTTTTCTTAGACATTTTCTCTTCCTCCTTCCTTCTTCAGTCACCTCCCACACAGCCTGCAAATTCACAGGTCCTTTTCCGCGATCCCCTACATCTTTCTGTTGATGCTCCCATTGTGAGTTTCCAATCAGGATGAATACAGATCTCTGCTGGGACTAGACTATCCGTTTCCCTCATGACACAAGGTTCCTGTAAGTGAATCTGCGTGCCTACTTGCTCACCACAACTCTGATACCAACCACCTAAATCCCTGATTTCTTAAGTATCTTGAAGACATCCACAGGCCCCTCGGAAGTTCAGAGCTGTGGGCTCTGCTAGACTATGAGGAACTCACTGGCTGTGAATGTGGGGTGAAGGAAAGGGAATACCAGCACCTGAGCAACAAATGCAACTTTCATGACTTAAAACTAGAATGCTTTGAACAGCTTTCTATCTCTTTGAGGAGTTTAAGATTTATAGCAAATTAACAGCATTTGTCATAAACAGCCAAGCTCTTTCCCCAGAATGAAACCAGTCCTCACCTCTCCTTCCCAACAACCCTGAGACAACAATACCAGCATGCTGCAGAAATCTCCCAAGCTCAGCTTTGAAAATAACTTTGCATTTGCCTTAGCCTCCTGCATGTCTGCAGCTAGCTCCTCTTGAACTTTTTCTGCTTCTTTGGTCACCTTGTGGTCATGTTCTCGTACCTTGTACAGCTCGCTGAAACAGCAGAGAACAGTCTTAATGCAACTTAACCCAACCCAAAAGTCTCTACTCTGGCAAATACAGACTGGTAGGCCCTACGCTATCACACGGGGCTCTCTTCCTCCAACACAATCATCTCACTGTAGGTGTGAAAGGCATCCTGAAGACCTCCTCTTCCTATGAATGCACGTTGCACCAACAACCCTTTTCTGCAGTCTCCCACCAATGAACCTCCACCGTGCTAAGGAAAGGAGGTGACTTTGACATTATTTGGCACCAAGAGGGTGCAGTGAAAGTGTGAGGAGTCTCAGGTGTCATCCCTGTAGCTCTGCTTCAAATCATAACACTGTCTCCCTGCTCCTACGGGAGGAAGATTAGAAAATCGAAAAAAATCAATGGACTAAACCTAGGGCATAGAGATAATTTCTTAGGATCAGGGAGGATTCAGACCTGGCCAGCTGTCCAACAGTTTCTTTAAAATAGAGGAGTTGCAACTGCTATGCCATCATTTGTTTGCAGACGGTCTTCATCTGTTCAGGAATCTGCTCCAAGAGACTCATGTACCTCTGCGTGCAGTAAAATGAGTAAAAAAGGGTGTTTACCTGAAAGCACAGATCTCTTACACCATCTGAAGACCCCTTCCTTTCACTGCACAGGAAGGTACTTAGAAGGCAATCTTCTGAGTGTTTGGACTGAGGATTTTAATAACCCTGGAACAATTTAATTGCTACAAATAGTGGTAATCTGAACATGGGAACCCTGGCCATATTCTACGTGTGAAAACTGCCACTGAAATGTCACACCAATAAGGTGCCCACACTGTCAAGTGTGGTGACAGTGCCACAGACTTCTAGCTCCAGGTTTCCTAACAAAGACTGGTTAGCCCCAGCTGTAAACTAGGCAAGGAAATCCTATTTCACTCCTGGCATCAGACCCCACACAAGTTACGGGCTGCCTTGGCTGGGCCAGGACATTAGGAACGATCTGCAATAGCTGATGCCACTCCCGAGAGGGCGCTGTCATGAATCAAGAGGGGAATAAGGGTTGGCTAATGATGACCTGAGCTTCGAAAGCAGCTGTCCTCCCTCCATGCAGTCCACGCTGACCTGCCGAATCAGCTCATGGTAAACGATGTTGCACATGTTCTGCTCTGCCTTCATCAGCTTTAGTGCGTTGTGCAGCTGGCAAACCAGGTGAGAAAAATCACAGCCTTGCAGAGCCTGGTCAGCCTACTCCTTTAACAACAGATCAGCACAGGTCTCATTTCTTCTGTTGTAGGTTTCCTTCTGAGGCCAAAACACTAGTAAAGGTAGAAAGGGGAAGGGAAAGAGCCATCCTGCATGCATTCACAGGTTTGTTTTCAAACATGTTATGCACTATCCTGACTATTCATCCATGGGAGTTTCTCTGCCAGTTCCAGCTGGAGTTCCTTCTGAGGCAATGCTCTGTATTTTTCAAAAATCCTTCCCCACCACCAAGGAAGAATAACAGAAAATAGGGCAAAGAAAGGTACAGATGTTCTCTGACATCTGCTTTTTAGGGGTATGAAGGCTTCCAATGGCCCATTTTGTAACACAGCAGCCTATCTCCCAACGAAGAGTTGAGACAGCTACTGCCTTCATTCTTCCATAGTAATAATACCGAATGCATTCCTTTCTGGCATTTTTGCCAGAAATCTAACTTTCTACACCAGCAAGTTAAATGTTTATTCTTCGTGGATCAGACAAAGATGAAAAGAAGCTCAGGAGAAGAAAATCCTGGTTATTACAAGACCTACAGGCAGCCAACTTGGGCAGAAACTAGCTTCCAGCAGGCACCTTAAGCACAGTAGGGAAAACAAGATGTTATTTTTCTGGGTGCAAGAAGTTATTTACTCACTTATACTAGTGAGTTATCCACCTGTGAAGGTCCTGTTACTCTGATTAGCTTGTCTACTCCAGCTTTTTCCAACATGCTCTCCATCACTGGATGACCTCTAGCCTCCCAGAAGGATTTCTGACAGACCAGAAAGTGACACATCATTACTCTGTAAGCAGGAAATGGCTGTTTTTTCCAACAACTCCATGCAGGGTAGTAATTACATGGATTGAAACATGTTTCTTTTTCACAGTCTTCAAGCATGTTGTGTATTTTCTGAAATGAATACCAATGTTAGAACATGATTACAAAGCAATCCTTACAGTGCTAGCTAGGGGATCCCATACTCTCCTGCAGTCTCTCTGTGCCATGTACAAGCTGATTAAAGTTGGAGAGGCAGACAGGTCTACAGGGCTGCTCTTCGGTGAGAGCATCCAGAACCTAATGACAGAATTGGACCTTCTGCAGCTGTTCCCCCAGCTGGAGCTCCTTCTTCTTGCCACTAACAACAGAAATCTTGTAGGAACCTTCTCCCATTAAGACCTCTCATGGTACTTGGCAAAGAAGTGACCAATGGATTTAAAAGTTACTAGTGGGGCCAGAAAACCACCACATACCCACATCACACCCACCCAGAGGCTGATCACAGGAGACCATTGAAATGATAAAATCATGTTCTGTTACATCATGATGGCAAAGAAGCTGTGAGGATTTCACCCCTAATCTTAGAATTTTAGTCCTTGAACAATAAGATAGAACCTACTTTTCAATTTATTAAGTTTTCTGGAGAGATCAAGTGGAATCTCAGTAGCCTTTATTGGGTGAGGCTTAGTAAACTCAATTAAAAATTCACAGCCTGAAAAACTGGACGGGTGGCGGGGAGAAGAAAAAAAAAAAATCACAAACAAAAAAAACCCCACAACCCCCAAGTGGTCAGATTCAAGATGCTAGCAGGTCTATTCAAGCATAAAGCAAGAGTAAGCTTGGCAGGCTCTGGGTAGCTCTTTGTGGCAGAAAGCAATTCTAAAAGAAAAACAAAAAAAATAAAATAAAGAAGCAAAAAGCTTCCAGAAGTTGCCTCAAGGGATCAAACCAGACTTCAACTTCTACGGTCATGTCCAACTACCAAAACACCCCTGAGAAGCAGTACTCGTATACAGGAAATTCTATTAGCCACCCCAACACAGCAGGGACAAAGAAAAGGAAGGTCACCTTGCTCTGCAGGGTTAACGATAGCCTGGTCATTAGCATGGGACTTGTGCAACCTCCCTTTTATACTCTTCCCCACAGCAAGGTATTTGTGCAGCGTCCCCAGACTCTCATCACTTTATCCTCCTGCTCTGAACAGTTGAGGACAAACCCTTGTGAACCAGAAATCACTCACTGATCAAAGTACTTCAAGGGCAAAACTCCCTGGTTCTTCAAGATGTGAAACTCCTTGGGAACCAGACTATCTGCTAGGGCTGCTCGTTAGGGATGGAAAGAGAGAGATCATGAAACATCAGCCTAAAAGATGTGCACAAACTCCCAATTCCTTCCCACAGAGGACACAGGTTTGGCAGCTAGGAGAGGGAAGCTCATGTAGAGGCTTTTCATGGTGCTTTTCCCTTTTCTACTCCATGCATCCAGAGCCTGACAGAAACAACCTACATCTGAAAGCAAATTGAAACAACTAACACTGAACTGCAGTGGGGGAGCCAGAGGGCTGGAGTCGCAAGGACTGCTGCTGAGTTTTATGATCAGGGTAACACCAGGACATGTGTATGAGGATGTCCCTTCTCCCAGCTAGTGATACACACAGGAAAACGCCTGAGCAGCAGCACTCAGGGGAGCATGTAGGGCTATACAACGGCTCCCTCTGGTCCTGATGACCCTCAGAAAACAGCTTCTGCCAGTCATTGCTTTCTTAGCTTCTTGGCCAGTTGCAACATCGCACAGGTAAGAGACATCCCTGAAGGAGAGGAAAAGAGCTTGATTACTAACCCACCCCGCAGGTAGTCCACTGTTCCCTTACTGCCGGTCTAAACCACACGGGCTTGTTCTGCTCAGCCTGAGGCCAGGCTTATGGCCAGGACTCCCTCCCCTGGGCCAAAAAAGAGAGATGAGTTTATCTTTTTCATGCAGATTAATCTCGCATTGACTGTTGCTAGCCAAAGACCATTTTTCATGTCTGCTGCCAACACCCTATCGCATACATATCCAATGTTTGATAAAGAGCAAAATATTTTTCACTTTCTAGCACCATTAAGCATCGCTTATTTACAAAGAAGTTTAAAGCTATTCCCTAAGTCAGAAGAGTTTCTTTTCTTAATCATGGATCACAGAGCATCCCTGCGAGCATCCTGTGGAAGGACAGTTCCAAGAATTGCTCATTTTAGCAACTCTTATATTTATTATTCCTGGAATATCTTTCCCTCAAATCTCGCCAGCCCAAACTCAGACAGGACAGCTGGTCCATTCATCCAGCCGCATTAGATGGCACAGCTACCTATCATAGCAAAAGATCTGCATTTCCAGCTCTAACGTCTTTCCATCACCCTGGTTCCTTCTCCCTTTTCTGCTTACCTTCTAGTGCCTATCAGACTGACAGGGTGGTCTGTCAGGTGTCTGAACTTGTTCCAACAATTAGGATAATGCCAAAGCCGAGCAGGGGTTTGCAGGCAGCCCTGCAGACAAGGCACATATGGCTGTCACTTCTTAGCGAGAAATGTGCCCAGGAGCAGGAGACGTCAGGATGGCTGTCTAAACAAGCTCTGCGTCGTTACTTCTGTCTTGGGGCTAAAGAAAGCAGCATGGACAAAACAGCCTCTGCAAGGACTTCGCAGCAGCACCAGGATGCAAGCAGGTTTTGCAGGGACTGGAAGGCAGCACTTTGGATCTGCATCAAATGGCATGGTCAGAAAAGCAATGCAATGTAAGATAAATTTATCTTAGGAGGCCAGCAAACTTTCCTTCTGCCACACAGGGAATGAACACATGCCCCCAGTGAAGAGATGATTCTGGACAGGAAAAGACAGGAGATAGGAAAACACTCACCCTGAATCCCATTGCGGTTTTGGTGGTTTTCAGGGACCATAAGTGCTCTAAGCTGTAAAGAGTACTACTGGCACAGGTCAGGCTTCAGAAAACCTCTTCTGGAACAAAACTGTGCTCCAGGGAGGAAGAAACAGGCCTGATGGGGTCAAGCATGCTTGAGTTACTCCTCAGCTTGGGGATCTCTGGAAAATAGCATGTCAGGACAACTTAAACAGCATTTATTCTGCTGGTGAAAGAGGAAGCAAAACCAATGATAGAATACAGGGCTGAGAAAAACCGTGACAAGATGTTTACCACCTTACCCCAAAGCATGGTCTAAAACACAGGGAGCTAATCCCATTTTAGTGGTGGTTAGTTCTTCAGTGAATCCTAAAACAACAGTTACCTTCCACCTATGGGAGATAAAGCACTGGTCACAGGGCTGTGCCAAGCTGTCAGGTACACAGGTTGCCAAGAGATGCTGTGAACAACTAAACTTTCCTTGTTTACATAAAGCCATTTCCTTTCTTGTGGCTTGCTAGCCGTTGGCTTTCTGCAAACATAGGAGTGCCCTAAAATACCAGCAATTGCCTAAATAAAAGTAAAACTTCATGCAGAGAAGCATCCTGCTGTTAAAGGGAAGCTGGAAGGACGCCGAGTCAGCTGTACAACTTCTCTAGTCCCCAGTCCTACCTCAGCCGTCCTTGCTGATTGAGCCTCCCTGCCAGGCACCCCTCAGTTTCTTTCCATCTGCTTTCGGGCCAGAAACTGACATTCCAGCTGTGGGCATGGTGAAGGCTTATTTTATTTTAATGCTTAGCCAAGGAAATCTGCAGTAATGAAGGATCTAGAAACAGAATTAAACCCACATTTGTGCTTCACAGGGTTAACTGCTTAGTTATTATTGCAGAAAAAAACCCTTAGGCCTGATACAAGGTACATCAGTCAGGAAGAAGCCCCCAATGCTTTGCTACATTCTCCATAGGGATGCTTGTTTTTCCATCTACAAACTGCAAGAAAGAACAAGTCTTTCTTTTATATGTTTAACTGTATGTCTCCAATTATTAATCTTACCACGTTTTCTCCTTAAAAATATCTTACTAATGGGCAAAAATCATATTTCCATTAGTTACCTAATCTCCATGAATTCTTATCTAAAGCTTCCCCCCCTCCCAGCCTTGTCAATATATGTTCGTTATGAAGTGCTCTTGGTATGAAAATGTTTTGGCCTTGCTGTCAGTTGTATCCTTGTGTACTGTGGTTTCTAATGAGGTTAACAACATTTCTATGCCTTCACATCTATGTCTGAGGGTGTAGGTATAATCATCCTGCCAGGTAGTTTCTTGTCTTGCTGCATACGTAAATGGTTTCTTGGAAAGAAACTATGCAAGTTTGCTAAAAAACTTCTGATAGAAGAAAACTCCCCCCCTTTAACAGATCTGTTTGGCAGTACATGATATTCCTGCCAGAAAGGGTGGGAAGATTAATGGCACCGTTCTATAGCAGCTACAGTTTAAGGACACAGACAAGACTTGACTTTAAAGCATGTGGTGCACAGCTGGAAAATATCACATTAAGTTCTTGGCACACAAACCCTTTTCAGTCCCAAAATAAAGGCAGAAACCACCAAGATTATATACATTTGGCAGTAGCTCCGATTTAATATGCATTAAATTGGGAGAGGTTAGAAACTCTGGTCTGTTCCAAGAGTTATCAACTCCTTCCCCATGCTCCTCTCCAGCACTTCCAAGGACATCCTCTCTTCTTGGAGACGTGATGGCCAGTACGCAGCTTCTCAAACCCCAGCTGCCCTTCCCAGCTGGCATTTCCTGCTTCTTTTTAAGACCTGAAGAAAGGCTTGTGTAAAAGTTCCTTCTTCCACACCCAGCCGAGGGAGATGTCCTCCCTGCCCTCCAGCTGTCGGGCCTGGCATCTCCAGGTTTGGGTCTGCCACAGCCTGGCTGCCTCCATCCCTCTATCCTCCTTGCCCTCGGAAAAGGGGAAGACTTGCAGCCCCAGTGAGGAGGGCTGGGGGACCTCCTAGCCTCAGGCCACCCTACCTCCACCAGCCTGCAGCCCCCAGCCCCCCAAGATGGCCCAGCTCCACCCTCCCCACACAGGGATCAGTAAAGGGGCTCCCCAGTACCTGCCAAGCAGCTCCACTCTGGTTCCATCACCATGGAAAGACAGGGCTCTCCCCACCTCCTGGAAGATTCCCTCCCTCCCTCCCTGCCCCCAGCCCCACAAGGCTCTGACCCACATCCTCTCCCCCCAGCAACCACCTTCCCATACCTCACCCTGCCCACAAGCCCCACTCCCCTATGCCCTTTGCACAGTGACCTCCCTCCCCCCCACCCTCCCGAAATCAGGAAGCCTCAGAGAAAAAAACAGGCCAAGTCATTTTTTTTTTTTCTCCCTTAATAGCAAAATATATTTCAACTGCTGTAATACAGGAGATTATAAACAGCTCTTCTGCGTGACAGGACAGGGTACAGGTCGCATACAGGGAAGGGCTGGTGCTGGGGCCTGGGCATGCAGCAGCATGTGGGGGCTGCTGGGCTGTCCCCAGCCTGTGACCCACTGCTCTGCTGCCGCAGGGAGGGGCAAAGGTGGCTTCTCACCCCAGCTGCGAGCGCAGGAGTAGAGACCAGGAGGAAGGCTCAGAGGCCCGGTCGAGAGACCAGGAGCCGGCTCGTAACCCTGCTGCTGCAGAGCATGGGGGCTTGCTCATGCCGGGAAACATTCAGAAGGTGGGAGCTCACACAGTTGGGCTTTCCGTTAGCGGGTGCGCCGATTCATGTAACCCATGCCATTTCTGATTAGAAAAATACATCAGGATTTCCCCCTCCCACCACAGCACGTAGCACATGTCTTGCTCAGACAGCTGTCACAGGGCAGCACACAGCAGCTCAGACGCAGGGCCGCTTCACCCCAGGAGCCTGGAACCGAAATACCCCAACAGAAAGGACGTACTAGGCATGAAGACTGCGCAGTCTTCCTGAGAACAAACTGTTATCCGTGTGAAAACCTGGACACATTTCACCATATTAATACTGATTTCTGTGATGTTGCTGAGTAAGGAGCTGCAGCTGTACTGGCTGCCATTCCAAAGCTGGAGGCTTCCCACTTTAAAACTGAGGGAGTTACCATGGAAGCAAGCTGCACAGTTCTTGTGTTGGAAAGAGCCACAGACCACAGTATGTATTATTATTAAGAACTTGCGAAGGGCAGGTTATGAACCTTAGCATCCTCATTATTGACCAGAACACCATACTGCTAGCTCTGGCACTCACAGCCTATGAAAACTCAAACAAACATGGTGTAATTGCCTAATTAGACATACAGTGTGCAAAAGACTTAGTATTTCCCCTCCAGCACTCTCGAGAAAAATGAAAATAAGACCACATTCAAAATTAATTTTAAAAACCCATGAAATTGAAAGTAATCCCAACTGTTAATGCCCTGACAGCATGGTTGCCAGATGCCTTGATCTACAAGGCTAAAAACCTCAACTTGTCAAAAACTAAGGCTAGTTCCAATAGCTGAGCATCCCTTTCTGGTTGCCTTTTGCTTGCCAGATGCTCAAGCCCTCAGACTTCAAACAGCAAGAATGCCAACACAGTAAATGATGATATTCTTTGTTAGGAATATGACAATTCCAGCTGCAAGGGAAAACACCAGAACTCGACACAAAGTGCCATAATTTGATCTCCATTTTAGAATGCTGAGACAGTAGCAAGACCTGACACAGGCATCAAGACGACAAGTCCCTAATCCATCACACCTTATTTGACTGCAGTTACATCTGTACAAAAGTGTTTTGAGCACCACAAAGCACTGGACTGAATTTCATCCTATACTAAGGAGGCGACAAAATTTGGCCAAAGAGTGGGGTTTCTTTTTTTTTTTTCCAAAAGGAAGCTTAGTTACTTCAGCACGTCTGTCCCTTCCTCCCACAAAAGGTATGGTGAAAGATTTCAGATTAAATCAAACATAATGAGGATGAAGTAATTAATTTCGTTCTCAGGATTTTATATATTAATACTGCCAAGTTTGAGTATATATATGAACTCCTTCCTCTGAAAATAACCCATCTGTTTCAACAAACAAGTTCTAATACCAGATATTTTCAGAGGAGAGCCACATACACAAACACTGTATTTGGCAAATTTGACCTGACACATCCTTTCTAAAGAGTGGGATTCCTTCTTAAAGAAAACTGAAAACCTGGAAGAGTTTAAGTATCACCTAGGTTTAATGAAATTACTTTTGACTCAGATTTGTAAAAACAGAAACCCAGAAGATAGTCTTAAGTGGATTGGGAGACAAGTCTGTCAACATACTGCTGGTATCAAATACCTACGCTGTGGGTCAGTAAGGAAAAGCTGTCACCTAAAAGTGCCAATAAAGAACACTTGAGTAGTTTAGAAATGCCTGTGACCAAAGTTAGGGTACTTCCACCAGGTTACCCTCCCTCTCCAATAATGGGAGCCACAGTTCCAGTAAAACTGGAGAGATACGTACCCATATACCATCGAAGTTGTGCTTAGCATCTGACAGAAGAAAACTGAAGGGGACTCTGCCTAAATAACAGATATTGAAACACCAAATTCACATAATGCTTCTCCCTTTAGCAGTGTGTATGGGAGGATGTCCTACCTCTTCAGAAAGAGGGCATTACCCAGGAAACTGATCTGCACCCAAAGTCCCCACTGACAGGAGAGCAGACACAGGCAGATGAAAAAGCAGCTCTGTCTCCAGCCACTGGCTCAACCCGCATTTCCCACCGACTGCGTTAGGAGCTGCTACAACACACATTGGCGAGAGGCAGCAGGACATCCTGGCTTATTGAACAGGACATAGCGATTTCAGATGAGAACACACTATGTACCTGTGAAGTCGATTGCATTTCCTTACAGTTGGGTTGCAGCATTTCAAATCTTTCGCACTAAAGAAAGCCTTAACAACTTGTACACCTTAAAGCACCTGCCAAATCAAAACAAAAGCTCTTTTACAAGTTAATTGTGTTAAACAAAGTGATTACCTGGAGCAAGAGAAAGGAAAAGCTAGAATAAAATCTATTCCTCAAGTCTCAAAGGCTTTCAGAGAACAAAATAGCTTTAAGTCAGTTAGAAACTTAATGAATACAGAAAAAACATAAATTTTCAGTGTAAAAAGTCATATGAGGACTGCACATGCTGTGCCCTGCTTCTGAACCTGATTCTCCAATGCAGCCACAAGTAAACTGATAATCCCCTCTTCCTCTGCCCATTTTAAATCTGTAGGCAGCCAACATACATAGATACAGTTCAAAACCATCCAGGAATACTTTGGCTATTTTCAGAGCAAGGAGGCAAATATCCTGTTGCTCTGCCACTTGTCCGCACCATAGCAGCGGACAGGATCACAAAGAATGTAAGTTTTGTATTATAGACATCCCATTGCCAAAAGGGAGAAAAAAAAGATTGCAAAGGGATGGCTAAGGAAGATGGACGGAGGCCAACAATGAGCTACTAGCAAAAATCTGACTAGGCTATCTATTGTCCAGAAGAGCAGCAGCTTGGGGGATCCCTGGATGAGTAGGATTCCAGTAGACTCCACCTTCAGCTCAATGTTTTACTGGCATGGAAATGGCTCGAAGTGGGACAGCATGTAGTAGATGCTGCCTATGAAGCCTGTTGCAATCCAGGTCAACTGGTTTGCCTCAGTAATGTTTAAAAAAATTACAGTTTCTCCCCAATAATCAGGAGGCACAACTTCCCTTAGAAAAAGTCCATAGTGAGTTAGGTCACTGGTCCAAATACTTGGAGGATAACTGATTTTCTGTGATGACACAGCCAGAGCATACTATTTTTTACATCTTCATATGACATGACCATGAGCGTGGTTTTAAGTAGTCCAGGAATGTGGGCTGAAAAACATGGAGAGGCAGTAAATTAGTCACAGGCAAACAGCACCCGCTGTGGTGTGGTCTGCTGAAGTCAAACTTCCCTAACAGGAAAGATCAAACCACATTTTCACATCCTGCAACCCTATTCTTATCCTCCCTAAACAGTGTGGTGATAGCCACAAGCTGTCTGCCTGCCCTTTCCCCCAGTTCTAATACATCAGGTAAATGTGTCTAGTAGCAGGTTGTATCAAGAAGCCAGTCATTTACCATGGCAAACTCTTTTAACTGAGGGGAATCAAACTTCAAGTAAGAGTTTGCCTGAGGATACCTTTAGTTAAATCAACTACAACAAGAAGAAGTTTTAAGTACAACAGAATCTGGTGCCAAGAAAATTAATTGTAAGTCAGAGAAACTAACACCAACAAAACCCCAAACTGACCATTTATAGGCAACCAATTCTCACTGCCACCCACTCTAGCTTGGGAGAGACACAATAGGCTCAGTTTTTGTGGGCCTCCTAGAGAAGTTTCTCCTGACCTCATTGGCCAAGGGCTGCAGTTCCATTCACGCAGCCTGAATGGCCTAGCATACTCTCAAGTAGTGAGGTTATGTCCTCAGAAATGTGGGAAAAACACCCTCAGTTTCAGTACTACCAGCATAAGAAGAGCACAAATGAAAGCACTTTTGTTAGAAAAAGGTTTCCTAGATTCTCTACACTTTCTAGACTAAGTAACTCCTAATGAACTGATACAGCATACAGCCAGAAAGGCTCATGCCACTTCTGCCCTTTTCTGCAGAGGACAAGCCACTTGCGTGGTCAGTTATCCCACAGAAAGGGTCAGCCACTCACATTTTCCATAGGGCAGTACTGGCGGGCATACCACTCCTGGCTATAGAGGCAAATGATGACACCTTGGCCCAGGAAGAGGGATGTCCACATGATCACGTTCCAGATAGGCCCTTTCCGACGATCATTAAGGATGAAGTTGAAGACCACTGGAAGGGTGAAACGAGAAGCATTGTTCAGAAAAACCTCAAGATTAAAGAAACAAAGACCAACTGATTTAACATGATCTTTCCCTCCTTTCACTTCATCTCTGGAGCAACCTTTGCTCCATGAGGTCAGTATAGTGCCAGAAAATCTGATTATGCTTGGCATTAGAGCAAATACTGTGAGTTGATTCGGACATTTCCTTCCAATAAGACTGCCAACAACCTGGCCCAACTGTATGCCTCTGGGGATCAGTATTGTTAGTATTAATGCTGGTGACCAAGACATGCTGGCAGAGGTGGTCTAGAGTTTATTAGAGCCCTATAACTCATTCTAGCTCAAAATCCAGAATGAAATGCAAGAGCTCTAACTTCTAAATGGGCTCTCTCCCTCGCTGCAGTAGCAAAGCAAAACTTGTCTTACACTATGACTTTAAAAAGGAATACTTCCAGCCTGCTGACATGCAGCAATTCAACTAAAGCTTGGCAAAGAGGAAGCAGCGCTATTAAAATACGTACAGTGTCACATGAACAGTGGTCAGTCTGTCTTCCTCCCCATCCATACCTTGCTCCTCTAAGTTCCAAGCCTGCAAACCCACTGTGTATATACATACAGCTATTGAGCTACTTGGCTGCAAAAATCCAGTCACAAAGTTTGGACCCACAATTACAACTCTTGGACAAGAAACAGTTCTGCGTGCTAGTGCCTAATGGATAACTGGCATCGGAAGAGCAAAGCATACTTGTTCAAAAAAACAAAAAAGCCACAAAATCCACAAACCCAACTCCTCTCTCCTGGGAACTTACTTCCAAAGCACATAAACAGGCAAAAGAGGACTGGATAGAAGTAGCCGAAGCAGATGCTCAGAACATATTCGTGCACAGCAGCTGATACTGTGAAGACAGATAGCATAGCTGCTGCTTTGAACTTCTTACCAAAGAACTGGAAGACAGAAGAATACCAAGTATTGTAACTTTTTAGTTCAGCTGTTTCAAGATCGCTTATTGTTTTTTGGTGGTGGTGGTGGTTTGGGGGGGGCTGGGGTTTGTTTTGTTTTGGGTTTGGTTGGTTAGGGTTTTTTTAACTTGAGGTAAGAGGTGGCTGCTCCAGCCAAGATGCATACATGAAATGCTAAGTGCTTTACAGAGTACCTTGGATTTTAGGTGTTTTTCTTCAGGCATATTTCTGGTGTCCTGCATAAATACTCGGGTTGAGTCCACTCATGAAATATCTACCATAGCTCAAAATAGCGCAACAGGAGTTCATACTGTTGAGTCAATCCTGACACTGCTATGTTTCAGACCCATATTTTGTGCACAGTAAGGTCTTGGAAATGAGCACTGGATCCCTAAAAAGCACAGTGGCTACCCACAGCAGCTGAGATAAGACATCTTTGTGCTTCTCAGTGGATAGTGATGCTGCATCTTGACAAATGTAGGGTCTTGTTCGGTGGTTAAATGTTTAATTAACAAAAAAATACATCTGCTTGTTACTCACCCAAAGGAAGTCCCTGTAGGCATAGTAATAGAGCCAGTCATGTACTACCACATTCCACGTTCGGTAGTAGTTTGCATAGGAAGTGGAGTTCCACCAGTCCTGAAAGCACAGTTGAAACAGTAAAAGTCTAATTAAGCATAAAACATTTTACAGGATTCTTGGATATCAAGTTAAGAACTACTGACCAGAATAACACCAAGCTACTATAACAAGTTGCACTGCAAAATAATGCATACCATTTCACTTTCTACATTTCACTCTGTCTATCAAAGCTTGATTTTATCCCAAACTGCAGTGGCTGATAAAAGCATAAAAATAGTGCTAACAGAGCTATTGGGTAGGTCTGGTGGCTGGTTCTGTTCGTCTGCAGGGTATATTACCTTAAAAACAATTCAGACTGCCAAGTAGAAATCAGATCTATTCTACAGCACAGCAACAAACTTAAGCCCTAAAAGCATAAAACAAGCAAAACACTGTGGGTGCTTTGTTTGGTAAAAATAACCTTCAGCTTACTTCTCTTTCATTAGGAAAACAAATTTTAAAAGCTTTGTAAATTTTAACTCCTGCTTCTTACCTTGTAGAACATCCTATCTGCAAAGCGCAGCATCTCAGCAAATGCATTAAGCCAACAGTGAAGGAACGCAAAGAAAACCAGGAAGAGAATCAGTACACCTAGAAACAAGGTAGAATCAGACCTATTCTGTAGTGTTTTTTTCTCAGCTATAAGCAGCAACATATAACACAGTCAAAACTGTTACAGGCACTGACACAGATGAGCTTTGTGCCACCTAAACAAAGAGTAAAAGCATTTCAGTTTCTCACCACACCAGGTCATGCTTACCCCAGAGGTCAATAGCAAGGCTGCTGCAGAGGCTAGAACCTGACTTAGAAGATGGTTAAATTCAAATCCAAGCTTTTATTTTGTGTTGCTGATTTTAAAGTTTAACACTGTAATGCTGAAGTCTATCCAGAAGACCCCCTTTGCTGATCTGTGCCTGTCAGGAATGCATCTCATATGAAGCACTTCCCCTCCCATCTGTCTCTTTCACAAAGATATAGTCACTCCTGAATCTGTGTCTTACCTGGCAGAATGGAGTTGAAGATACAGAGGACCAGCCCTCGAAGATTGAAGGTTTCTTGACTACTGTTGCGAAACTGAGGAATGCAGAGTCTCACAAAGATATAGTAGGCATAGAAAAGTGAACCAAGCACCTGGAACAACATAAAAAGAAGTCTGACTCCACAAGAGAAATGCACAATTAACACATCACCACTTGACAGCTCTAGGAGGGGAACAGCGCTGTCAACACAAGCCAACAATTTATTTTACACTGCTGCCAATAAACTTCCCTAAGGGTTCAGGCAGAAAGTAAGCCACAGCCATATCTGTAGCATGTTGACAGGCAGAAGCAAAATCAACTTATCTTTTTTACTATAGTAGCTCTAAGTTTCTCGTAGTTGTATCAACTCAAAAGTTATGACAAAAGATTTAAGCCAATGCCAAAGTAAGTGAAGAAAGTACCCTGTGGTTAGGTCCAAGACAAGAGCAGAAATAATTGATTAATATCCCAAAGGAGATGTTCACAGGTCAAGCCATCTAAGCCTTTCTCTGAAGCATGAACCCATGTTCTAGAAGTTGAGGTTAAAATGCAAGACACTGCTTTACATATTCCAACTGCTGTAAGCCAGGTGTGCGCTTTGTCAGCCTCTTTTGTGAAAGAGCAAGCAGCCAAAGGGTTTTTCACGCTCTGGGTTTTTTTTTTTTATTATTTTCAGTTGCTTTGCTTTTTAAAATATGAATGCATCGTGTGACAGTAAAAGTTTCAGTCACACAAAGCCAGTAGTTGGCAACACATCCGCAAGAAGCTACTGAAACTCAAGTCTAGAAATATGAGGATCAGGTCTACATTAAGCTCAAATAAGCACTGAAGTTTTGGACTCTAGGCATTGTTATTTCAAAACTGGTCCAAATATCTGCCAACAGGTAGCTGTGCCAGTGCATGACAATACACCAGTGTAACAAAAGAGGGCCAGAGCATGGATACTGCGCTCCCCACCACGTGCAGCTTTTGTTTGTATGGAAGGGAGTCTAAAGGCTTGTTTAAGCAAGGATTTTTATTTTTTTTCCCTTTGACAAGATCACTGGTTTTTTTAGTCACTAAAGTATTCTTTTCTGGTAAGGCTACATCAAGTAAACTGATTTAATGCCAAAGGGAGAACTGTTCAGCAACACAGTTCAGATGACCTCTGACAATGCATTCTTCAGAAAGCTGCACTACTCACCTGGGCAAATTTGGTAGCCACATAGCTCCATCTTATCATGGGATTCCTAGGAAAAAGAACACATGGTATCATATTTAAATAGGACCTCAAAGCAGCAAAAACCTCCTTCAATTATTGATTTTAGTGACCTATACTCTGAAAAAAAATGGGTTTTGAATTCCCGAGTTCTTAATCTCCTGACATCCAAGAGATGTCTGCCCAGATTGCTGGTTCCTCACTTTCAACTACAGCAGCAGAACTACGGCAATTCCATAAATGGAAAAGTATCTGGAGGACAGCATTACAGTTACGTAGGTGGTGGCGATCTGCCTGATAGTCACGTAAAGGGCTGCTGACTTGACACTGTCAAATTGCAACCCAGCAAAGTACAGAAAGTTTAGGACTTCCTAGTTTTAAAGCCTTCAGCCTACTTTGTCAGACTCAAGAGACAGGGCTGCTTATTAGCACCAAATCAAACAACACACAAGCCTACTGCAGGAACTGTGCTATCACTAGACTCAGTAGCAAGTTCTTAAATTTGTGCACTTCCCAAAGAAATAAAACCAGAACTGTAAAGGCAAAAATACTATTAGATTTAGAGTGAGTTTTCATCAAGTCCTACCCTTGCCAGGTTACTGACTTAACCACATCTTTATAAAAGCTCTAACTTAGAAACTGAATAGATCACATCCAGGGATGCTTAATGTTGGCTTCAGTTTTTAGACTAATGTTCTATTGGTGTTGCTCTGTTGCTCGCATTACCTGGGATAGTTGTCTCTGTAGATGAGGGTGGGAGCAAAGAGGAAGTAGAGGTACTGAGAAATTCTGGGAATAGGTACTGTGCCTGGAAGAGGGAGGAGAAAAAAAACCAACACTGCAATCTTTTTGCTTACCGATGGTTTGGGTTCCCCACTACCCTTTCACAACACAGAACCCTTATCACCTCAAAAAACCTTAGTCTGGAACTAAAGATGTGGGATTTGCAGAGAATAAAACAAACTATGCCTATCAGATGAACTTGCCCCACCATGAAGCATAGATAAAAAGTGAGGGTGACTAACAGGCAGTGCAGTGCTAACACCTTGATATCATGTTTCCTTTCCTCCTAGGGAAGCTGAAAAGCCTATATCAACACGTGGGGTCATGTTCAGCTCTGGCATGCCTTGCTTAAAGAGCTTCTGTGCTTCTACAATTGCCGCCATTTCACTGAGGGTGTGCAGGCAGCCACTACACACCTTTTTCTCCTAAAAGCAGAAATAAAGAGTCCTGTTGAAGCAAGACTTGAGACACAGAGATGACTTAGACCTGAACAACAGTCTAGCTCATTGACTATTACCAAATGAAAAGGTTCAGGCTGAAATGATGATGCAGAAGGTCAGCCTAGAAACCCATCACCTGCCTAACCAAAGTCACCTACTCAAATCCTACCTCTCCAATTCATGAGGGAAGCTCAAAGCAATGGAGGGAAAACAAGAGCTGGTTATGCACTGCTGGCAAAAAAGGTAGGGCAAATTACTCACTGGACTTGTCCTTTACAGAGGACAAGACTCTGGGGACATTCTCCCGGACAAATGAATGAGCCTTCATAACAAGACGAACCTGTAAAGACCAAGAGGATATCAGCTTAATACTCTTACTTTCCCAACTTCTCAATAAAGACTGGATCAAGCATTTTAAGGCAACACCTTCAACATCTTTTCTTCTCTCCAGTTTACTTCTTTTACAAGGAAAGGGCTGCTTTCTCTATCCATCAACCTGTTTAACTGACTTGAATTTAAAACACTGCAAGGTGAAACATACAGTAACAATCACAGCTCAGGAAAGTCAAAACACATCTTATTTACACTCACAGTACCACAGCATATGCAAAGACTCTGAAGCACACCAGTAAGTCACTAACAAATTAATATTAACATTGAAGCAAAAACCCCTCTATTTCAATAGGTCCGTATGTTCCAAAGTCTTAAAACTGACACCCTGAATTGATTACCACTACATTGGAATAAGGTGGTTCCCCACATAAATAGTGCACTACTGTGGAGCAGGGATTTTTGTTTAACACTGAAGGACCAAAAGGAGAGCTAGTCCAAAGTTAATTCTTCAAGCCTACACTCTCATCTGACTGGTATGAGCAGTCATCCACACTCTTGCACTCTTCCCCCCAAAAAGAAAATTCCACTTTCAGTAAAGTTCTGCCTACAAGACAAAGAGTTGCTTCTTGGGAACAGAAAGGAAAACTGGAACTACTTGTTGACTATGTACTTACTCTTTTTTTTTTAAAAAGAAAGAAAAATGTTACAGCTTCCTTGTGAACTATGGCACAACAGGTTCTTAAAATTGGCTTTAAGCATTCAGCATCCACAAAACAACTAGAAATAAAGAGAATTTCAGCTACGAAATCCATTCAGAAAAACCCCACAGTAAAATCTTAAATACAGGGTAAAAACCCAAGTGGTTTCCAGGTCAAAATGAAGTTTACTACTTTTTCTTATTAGACTTGTGGCCTATAAGTCTCTCCAAGTCAAAGACAAACTCCACAGGCCTGGCTTAGTTTAATGAATAAAAGCCACACTTGACTCCTTAGGAAGAAGGACCCTTTCCATTTTGAGCATAAGAGTCAGTATCTCTGAAGATACTGGGTAGGGACCTACCTGTTCCAGTATTACAATAAAACGGGAAGCGGGAGGCAGGGCGTATGATACAGCAATATAGGTTGGTCCAAATCCAAGCCCAGCTGTTTGGAAGACTGTGAACAACATCCCATAGAAAAGAGAGCGGAGTACACGATGGGAGGAACTGCAGTGACCTTGAGCCCACCAGATGAAAAGGTTGTATGGAACAAAAACCGTGGCACAGAACATGCACAGCCAAGTACAGAAGACGACTGGGAACTTCCCAAAAACAAAGACCAAGAGATCAAATCCTAGGACCAGCCTAGAAGGCACAAGGAAAAAAGACAATATTCAGTGTCCATTGTTTCATCAGAAATACTTCTACTTCACAAAGTGGCTACAAAATGCTAAGCTTCCAGACCATAACTGTTTGATGGTTTAGACAGAAGTGATTGGGGCAATCTCCAGCTCAGAAACAGAGTGCTGTCTGTGGCAGACTGAAGTGACCACACTCAAGCACACCAGAAAATAAAAGAGATGAAGGATTCATGCCATCAGTGCTGTTAGGCAGTTTACCTTCAAATCCCACAGGGCTTAAGCACATCTTTAAAATCAGAATGTGCTTTAAGGTACGCTCAAGCTTATCCCTGCTGAGAACAAACATGTGACTAAATGATCCATGGCTGAACCAGGGTTCAAAAGAGCTTCTGGGGAACACTCCCAGGACATCATCACTATTACATTAAGAATCAGTTCTTCCCAGGAGTTTAACACCTGAAGAGGTTTTTTTCACCACCTCTATGGGCATAAGGTATTTTAACATCTAGCACACAAACCTACTTTAATTCTACTTTGTGAAATCTGTAGGTATTCCATGTGGATTCAGTTTAGGAGTCACTCAAAATGCTTTGGGTGATTAGGTGGTCAGTCCAAATATGCCCAACTAGTGTGCACCAGGTTCCTTAGTTCATTAATCAAACTTAAAACATAAGGACACAAACAAAAGGATGTTCAATCTTACTGGCTATCAAAGTCACCAGAGCTTACTCCTATGCATAAGCAGCTCTTCTAAGGTCAGAAGAGAAGGTAGTACAGAGTACACCAACGTAATTTATTTTTTCTTATGTAGAGGCTCAATTGCAAACTGGATTCAAATTATCAGATCTACTTGAGAATACAGCAAAGATTTTTTTTAATGTGGGTTTTTTTTTTTCAACTAATCAGAGAATACAGCCCTATTAGTTGATTTTAGAGGTAAATACATATTCTTCCCCAATGTCCATACACTATTAAGTTAGGATCAGCTAAATGATATTTAATAGTGCATGAGCCTGTTCTTATACCTAGACAAGAGGGACAGTGATTATAATCAAGACACAGCTCTAGTTTTTGGTTTTGTTTAGAGGTTTTGTTTTTTGGTTGGGTTTGGGTTGTTTGTTTTGGTTTTTTTACACTGAAGATTAGATCATCAGCAAGATAAACATGTAATCCTACTTGTGTACATGAGATACAGTTTGCCAAAAAGATACTATTTAAAGCAATAAGAAAGTGTGAGGAAAGCAGTCTTTTGCAATCTCGCTCACAACTGGCTACCTGCAAAGCACAGTCTTAATAGAGACTGTGCCAATATCCTTAAGATTTTTTTTCCTCTCAAGAAAAATAAAAATAAACCTTTTTGTTTAAGTACTGTGTTCCAGAACTGTTATTTTTAAACAGAAGAAAGACTGCTGAAGTATTTGAAGTTTTTCTAAACACAGTCCTCCTTCAAGCAACACAAGCAGCTGAAAGCTGCTGTTTCATTAAATATATTCAGCTTAAGCAGTCCACGTTCAGTGACGACCCCTCTCTTTTGCTAGCCTTGTGATGAACACAGCACATTAGGCCAAACCGTGTTGGCCATAATTCTCATGGAATACACCAATCTGTAGAATTTTTTTTATATCTAGCAATGACCATATCCCCTCAACAGGAATCCCAGCATATATTTTAAGTATGTCAAGTTGAAAACCCCCTTTCCAACAACAGCCCAAAGAAGGACTCCCCCTTTCTTCTGCACCATTCTGCGGTTTCACGTACCGCTGGTGCTCTGGAAGCAAGCATTTCCCAGCCCTGGTCCCTTTCTTTCCAAAGGGTGCTTACCTTCCTTCATCAATGAAGTCTACTAAAAGTGTGCTGAGGATGAAGACGATGAGAAGAGCGATGAACATGTGGTAGATCGTCCTGATGTGACTCACTTCAAACAGCTCACTAAGGGAGAGATTCAAATGCTATCAGGCCATTCGCACAGCACATCACCAGTATGTTAGCTTTCCAAGGGTTTCACAGTAAGGTAAGATGACATCACTGCTGTCCCAATTCATGAGGCTGAAGTTAACGTACAATTTGGCTGCCAATCTACACCGACACCTCCTCAGTTCATCCTCAGACAAAGGATAATTAGCCATTATCTCAGTGGTACTGAGAGAACTGTAATTAAAGTTTACATTCAGGGACGCCTGCAAGCTGTAGTAGAGGTGTTTTAGAAAGGAACAGAGAAGCTTAAACAATTAGTTTACATGGGTTTGAACATAAGACTGTGGGTGGTGGTGGTGAGAATACCTCAAAGCAAAGGCTACTTAGTTTGCTGTCAAGGGTATTTTCAGTCAATTTAATGGAAAATGTGAAGTTACTCACTCCAAGAGGGACCTCCTGGCAGTAAAGATCTTCCCGTGTTCTGGAGGGGCCCTCAAGGTCCTGCAAACAAAGAGAACATTTGAGATAAGAAAGCTAGTAAGACTTCCAGGAAATGTAACACTGTTTTAGGGATAGCTGAAAACTGACTGACTTGGCTTTGTGCTGTTCCTTCTCTGAGCCGGAAGCTGGGAAGTGAGAAGCTGAAGTTGAGGAATCCAGGAGTGCTGATTTTGCCACCAAACTGTTAACAAACTCTGTGAAGTGACTGTCTACTTCCTTCATAAAAGCTGGCTTCAATTGCTGACAGAGTAAAAACAGAGAAGTTATTTAACTCTCTGGATACATTTTAATAAAATATTTATATTCACTTTTATCCCAGAGCAGGGCATCAAGAAAACATCTGCCTACAGTTAGGGCCAACTTGGACAAGATCAGGAGCTTATCTGGCCTGTTCACACACCTCAGGCCAGAGAACTTTGACTAATGTTTACCTTCTTTAACAGATGCAACACAGAGGAGCAAAGTAAACACACTGATCTTCATATACATATATAAATATATATACATACATGTCTGGAGTGGCAGGCATTTCACATTATTCTTATGACTAGAAAAAAGCATGCAAAGTGAATTCCCTCAAGGAAAGAAAAAGGCATTCACTGTATTTCAGTCAGAGCTTTAGGAATCTAAAAATCTTAAGATCTCTGGCACTTCAGAAGACCACTAGTGATTTGTAAGACTTCTGAGAATTCAGTTCCTTAACGTCAAGTCCTCAGACGCCAAATGGTTTTCCCAATACCTGAGCCTGGTGATGAAGCATAGCTGAAAGTTAACCCTGAGTTACTGAACCATAAGCCTTTTGAGAATGCTCTGACAGGGTAGACAACATCTTCAGCACAGGAAATAGGCAAGTTTCAAGAAATAACTTCAAATCTAAGTACATACTGTGTTTTGGTTTTTTATGCAAGTGTCTACTAGCAACATTTGTCTGACCATCCTTTTGCCTGGGATTTTTCAAGTTTGCCTACAGATTCAAGGTCCAAGTCTTCCTACATGATAACTACATGTTATTTCATCAGTCTTCTTACTGATGAGCCACTTAAACAGATATGTTTCCCTGGTCACCTTCAGGATTCCCAACTGTTGCCTCCTTTCTAATTTTTAAGGCTGAAAAGCAACAAACCCGAGAAATGTATTTCTGCTTTCTGCCTCCTCAAAGGCATTTGTGACATTTGAGCTCATTTGTCAGTAGGTGTTTATGTTTCAGTGCCTAACTGTTATGCTAAAGAAAGCTAGAGAAGAAATTTTGCTAAAAAGGAATATGCATGAGGTCTAAGAAAAGAAGGAAAAGCCAGATAACTGAAAAAGGGGCTGTTAGCTCTAAGCTGCAGCAGTGATATGCTTACTTCCTACATGGACCTCTTTCCACAACTGTTTTAAGGGGTCTACTTCCACTGATGGATGCTTATCCTCCATGATATATCCTTCATTTTCCAAGCACACACGGATTGATTTTACACAGTAGAACACCCAAAAAACCTAAGTTAAAAGGCCCTCTAGAAGCAAAACTTGTAGGCTAACAAAATATATTAACAGATCATGTATTCTTACAAAAAGCTACTGCATAACATGACAACAGCCCAGTAAGCAAGTTTACCTCTCTGGCAGGAAATACAAGACAATGTGAAATGAGACCACATAAAACCAGAAGACCCTGAAGTCAAGATGCATCAGAACTCTACACTCCTCCTTTCCATAGTGGTCAGATCCAGAGAGATCTCTTGAAACTGAAGCTGCAGTAGGGGGGGAAGGAGCAGATTAATATTTAACTTAATAAAAACACTCTTGCCCTATTTGGCAGCTGCCAGCATAGAATAAACAAGCTTCACGAGTCCTTAATGAAGCAGAAGCTCTTAGGAGCTGCTACTCTTAGCTTTTCTGGGAGGCAGAGAGGAGGATCGTCTCCACAAGAAATGTGGTCTTGCTACTTTAAAAACAGGAGAGAAAAAAACAACCAACACTAAGTTCTTTGGAACTATAACCAGTAACAGAAGACTCCCGAGCAATCTGGTACAGCCTGCTTTTACAGCATGCATGCACCTATCCCTACTAAAGAAGTCAAACAGAAATTCCTGCTCCTCTTGGAGCACTCAAATTTCCATGCCAAACAAAGCATCATTAATTCCTACCAAAACCCCGTCTGTTTTTTTAAAGTCTCTCCCCCTTCTTTCAGCCTAATCTCTCAGCAAGAGTTTAACAGAATTACTTCCTTAAGATACATCTTCCTTTTAGTTAGTACTCAGCTGAGATTGCCTCCTCCTAATACAACCCTCCAGGGCTGAGATCAGACACATGTGTT
Organism: Athene noctua; assembly: GCF_965140245.1. Lineage (NCBI taxonomy): Eukaryota > Metazoa > Chordata > Aves > Strigiformes > Strigidae > Athene > Athene noctua. The sequence goes on from NC_134041.1 coordinate 31,565,062, forward strand.
TGGATTGGGAGAGCAGGGCATGAGTTCTCATTACATTAATTAAAATACAACCAGAGCATAGACCCTATAGTAACTGCAATTCTGTACAGCAGAACTGCACAGATTGTGCTATATTATCAGCTATTACTACTGCCATTCAAAGGGCAATTATCTACTTGAGCAATTGCCAGATTAACTCTTAGTGATCAATAAGCCAAGTGCATTCCACTCACTCACCAAAGAAATGAAACTTAAGAGAACACACCTCCCACCAGCCTTCAACTACGACAGGGCACGTATACACAGATGACCTCGCTGTAGCTTCCCCCAAGAGAGAGCACTTAACCAGCAGGAGTTTCCTAAAGGATGCCTGAAGTCTCAGACAAGGAACTGGGCAGATCCAATCAGCTGTCACCATTAAGTTTTAAACAAAAGAATCAGATCATTACAAAACCAAAAAAGGGGGTCAAGCATGAGAAGAATACTATGCCATAAAAAGCTGGCCAATAATTGATGAGACGGCAGAGAAAGTTGAGGGAGGTAACCCTGTAGCTTACTTATAAAGTTGCAAAAGTTCCCCAGAATTTTACACATTCAAACAGATTTAGTAATTTCAGTCACTGAAATATGACAACATCCAGCCCTGATCAAGTGACAGGACACACCATTCTCAACGCAGTTTAGGATGAATAAAGAATCAGATTTTCAGACAGATGCATGAGACATTCTGTGCATGAGCAACACCTAGCATCTATAAATCTCACTTAAATCAGTGGGCGTTGTCAGTGACCAGCCCTTTTCAGAAGTCAAGCACCTTTCCAGACCTCAGATACCTATAACCTAAGAGGTAAAGTGCAATCCAAGTCTTTGTTCCATGGCTCACACAGCAAAAGGGCCAGGTGCTCCAAATTCTCAGGAATTTTACAGTAGATGGAGGCTTTTACTTAGCCTTATGGCTATTATTGTAGCTTTGAGGCATGTTAAACAAATTTGCAAGCTGCCTAACTCAAGAGCTTAAAACCTGAACTCTGTGTTTTGGGAGATTTTTCAGTAATTAAAGCACTACTGCTGGTTTTCTTCAATTCTCTTTGTAGATAAGAAATCACTCTGTCAACAGACTAGTATGTCTCAAAGCTGGTGGCCAGAAAAAAAGATTTAGAAACAAGAGACATTCCTGAAGAAAGAAACCCTAGATCAAATTGTCCCCTTGCAACCAACTAGCATTCCCTGGAACCTGGAACTTACAAAGCTAACTGCTTACTAAGCTAACTGCTTAACCGTGAAAGCTTTCTCATGCAACCATCTGCTGCCAACACAGTGACTAGCAGTGGCTGATTTGTCTGCAGAGAAAAGATACGAGGTTGCTCTGTCATGTCCTCAGTAAGAATCATTCAGAGAAGACAACATCTGAAATAAAATTCAGAGCTGGCTATCCCTCTGACGTGCTGAATTTTAGGAGCTTCACCACAAAAAGCAGCACACCTGTTGCAAAAGGCATTTAAAAACATCCCAAAGATGCAAGAAATTTTTCTCCATGTTATAAGCATCCACTCCCTAATAATCACATAAGGTTGGCACAATTAGATGACTTCATCTTTACCCTGTAATCCTCTGCAATAAAATGAAGCAAGAGTGCAGGACAATTTGCCCTGAAGAACATGCGTGCTACCAAACAACGGTTAACAAGGAGGGTGCAGTTCACTGTGAGCTAACTTCATTTAATTTGGGCATAAATCATCTTAACATAACCTAAGACAATGGCAGCTCAGACGCAGATTATGTTAGAAACACCCAGCGCTATTTTCTTTGAAGATACTGCTCACTGACTAAAGCTCAGGAAGGTCACCTCCGCAGGCAGGGCAACAGAAGCCGTGGGATACAGGCTACATGCCACCTATTATTCAAGGGAAAGCGGGACACAGAGCATTTTAAAGACTAAACATGCAAGCAGGCTAGCTGACAATCACACTGACAAAAGTTAGTGGTGAAGGAAGTTCATTTTATTTACAGGCATTTACGTTCATTCTTATCTTTGGACTTCAACCTATTGGGGGTCAAGTAAGACCAAACTCCATTTGATAATACTACTCTCGTGCAAAGTCAAAAGCGAGGAGGAAGAGAAAGAGGGGCTGTATAAAAGTCAGTGCACTCAAGCTTATGACTGAATAGGGATATTTGTGTTCCAGGAGTAGTGACTCTCCAAAAGACATTCAGGGTCAATTATCCCACTCCTCCCCACAAGCAAGCATTAGAGTATATTTACCTCAGCTTCTGCTATTAGCTGCATTTTTCTTGTTATCACATGGTCAAGATCAACCCGGCCTAAGGAAGGAAAGCAAATATTTAACATTTGCATTTTCAGTGATGCGAGCTGCATGTCTGAAAACACAGAAAGCACAATATACAGTACTTTAGTGACTGATTTTTTTATTCATGCTTCTGACTTCTAAATTCATAAGCTATGACCAAGTATTTTAAATAGCCATTGAGTATCACACCACTATAAAGTGTTAGCAGCTGATAACGTGCTGGATTTTCGAAAGCTTTATTTTCCATCAGCAACTCTGCAAATCTTCCCAAGGTCCCTAAACATATTCAGCCTTGAAGCAGCAATTAGAACAACCCTTAGAAGGTCATATCCAAGGCTGATCTTTTATCAGAGCCTTATCTTCTGCACAGTGAACTAGGTGTAAGATGAGGTTGTCTGGAGGTCTCTACATTGCCAACAGACAAGGCAGTCAAGTCAAGACTATCTGTAAAATAAAGTAACCAGCTCTGAAGGCAGCCTAAATGGCAACCTGGATAGTTGTTCTGTGTTAAAACCTGGCTACTCCCAACCCTTTCATCCCCCAAAAGGGCTACACATGTCTGACTGTACTCCTCAATATGTTTCATCACTTAAGCAAACAGTTAGGTCTAACCATGCTGTGAACAGCATCTGACTTTTATCATTCCTAATACCACTGGCTAGTATGTAAAGCCTCAAATATCACCTTTCTTTTATGTAAAGAATCATACACATCTGAGATGCCTCTATTACATCAAGCTGAACATACACAAAACAAATTTCAGACTAGTTCAGTTTTAAGACAATGTCTGCAATGGTTGTAGAGTGCTGGCAAGCCAGCTGGTGTTTCCCTTATCCAGTAAGAACAACAACACAGAAGATAAAGTTACTGAAAACAGTCTTGCACATTAAGAAAAAGCAAGATTAAAGCAGCAGTATCACCCCCCTAAATACTAGTCAGGGTGAAAGGACAGCAACAAACCTTACCTTGTGCATGTCCTTTATATTATAGCCACAACAGTACCTTACACAGTAACACATGGCCAGCATTACAACTTGCACATTCAGTATCTAAGACAACATCACCACTTTTAGAAAAAGAGGGTACTGAACTGATTCTCTAGTAAGACTTCCAGTGAAGCACGAGCTAACAGATTTGCAGTAGAGGTGTCAATGTTGCACTGCTGTGTGATGAGAAGACAGATTCATAGCAGTATCACAGTTCATAATGCACCCTCCCTGTATGTGCACAGCCTACACACACAAAATGCAATGTGTTGTTTTAATAAATGCAAGTGCTTCTGTGATACACACTAGTCTGAAGGTGCTCCTATGAGCAACCAGCTGTGCAACCTGCTTTAGAGATTTCTCCAGGATTGAAACTGTAGTCGAGTTAAATGAAACAAGGGACTATCTTCAATGAAGTTATGCTCAGATGTTAGCATTAATTTCCACCCCCACCCCCCCTCCATCAAGCAGGAAGATCATTTTTTGTCTATAAAAACTGCTACAGAAGCTATAGACTTAAGAACAGACCAGTAAAAACAGCCTATTACTTAGCAGCCTTGTAATGCAAGAACAAACAAATTGTTTAACACCATGTGTTTTTGGCTGCATGCAAAGATCCGTTTTTACAAAAATAAAATTCCTGGTTGCTAAGCATCTCACCTCCAAGACAAAAAAATTACCTCAGCATTTAAGCTCCTCATGCTGTTACACTTGCTAAAAAGCAGCATTTTGGAAAACATTTTGAGAGAAGAGTGTAAGATGCCACTAAGTCCCTTGTCCCACTCAGCTCGTGCACTTTGCTGGTTTCAAGTGGATTCCCCCCACCTCTCCCCCAGTACATTAAAAAAAAAAATCAAGTTGTTCCACAAGCAGCAGAACTGTATCCCCTTCGTATTATCACCTCTCCTCACTGCACTGCTTCACAATTGTATTCAAAGCCCCCTCCCTCCGTTACTATTACCCTAAGAACCACCTTGTGTTTGCCTGCTAGAAAACAGACCAGACAGAGCTGTTGAGCTCAAAGCACAACTAGCCTTCTCCTGCAAAAAGCCTTTCCCTACACAAATTGTACTCAAAGCACAACTAGCCTTTTCCTACACAAATTCTTCTTTGTGTCTCTTATTCAGCTGCCTGTCTTAAAGACTATCAAGGTTGCTAGAAAATGTCCAACATGGTCAAAGAGGACAGGACACATGAAACTTAAGGGACTGCACTATTTCCTTTGTAAGCTAAGCTAAAAATAAATAACCACTGCTTTGACCGTGTATTTCCTGTCAGATCTTTCATTTGGAGCCTCTGTTATTATAATTACCCAAGAGGGACTCACTTTGGAAATAAAACACCCTTTTTAAGTGACAAGGCCCTAAAGAAGGCTACAGTTTTACAGATACCTAATGTACAGCTTTAATGGTTGTACAGGGAACAAGACCAGCCTCTGATCTGCTGACATAACTGCTAAATTGTATGCAGTGTCCCTACTATCACTTTATTCACCCACACACCAGTGTGTATGCACAGACTAGACTAGAAACACAGCATCTTTTAAAAGGCTTTAAAAATCAAGATCTCTATGTCTTTAGTATACGCACCTCATATAACAAAGTAAAACCACGTGTAAGCTTACTGCTTCTTCTCCAGAACAGAGTCTCCTGTAGAAGAAATCCCACCCCAAAACAACTCATTCTGCTGTGTTGCATCACCTCATATACTCAAGCTGCATCACAAGGCAGAAACCAGAGAACACAACTCATCATCTTCGTGAATCATTCATCTTCTGTTGTGCAAGCTGCTACTGTTGTGTGAGGTCATTCGAGAAGAGAATCATCACATGATTTCGAGTCTAAAAGGAATTGTGCACTATGGAGAATCTAAATCTTGATTTTCCTTTGACACTGAAGACACTGGATCCCCCTGTATCACTTTAGCGTTGCAACATCATTGCAAAAATGGACTCGAGGCTGCAGAAGACAAGCAAGCACATCTTTGCATTTAAACCAAGATGGGATGTGCCTTAAGAAAACTGGAAATGTAATTAAAGTCATAAGGAAGAAAATCTTCTTTGAAGACTAGTATGAAATAGCAGCTAACTTTACAGGAGACTGAAGCAGGGTTTGTTTTAAAAGGGAGAGTTTTAATTTAATGGGAGTTGTGTTCTCTTCCCATCCGAGAAGACATTGGTAAGATCTTTAGCTGACCACTTGTCTTGGGCTTGTAGAAACCGATCCTTGTAGGATGTGACACCTCTGCACATCCCAAATTCCAAGCAGGTTCAAGAGTCAGAAATTTAAAAATTCGCAATTTAAATGTAAACTTTGTTTCCATAGGAAACCAGGCTAGTGAAAGATCACCTGAAGATTGAGAAAACTTCTTACTGTTGAAAAATTGAGCAACTTAAGTTTCACAAAAGATTTACAAACTATCTTTCTTAAAGGATCTCACTGTCCCTTTTTCAACCTACTCTTGTACATGTTACAGGTAAGTAACATTTGAGATGTCTAGAGAAGTGTCCCATTCATACGATCTGTTAGTGCTGCAGCTTGCGATCCAACAAAACCAGCTTCCACGCAAGACACTTGCCAGTGCTCTACTAAGCAAGCTCTCAAAAATTAACTGTGTTAAAAAGCATTCATTTTATTTAACTGCTAGAGTCTGCAATTACCACCGAGGGCACAAATGGGAATAAGTCATTTGAGTAAATCTGTGGTTCGTGTGCAGCATTACAGTTCCAGCCTGTAGTGACTTCACCAGCCACAGAAGTTGCCTGCAGCCCAGTGCTCTGAGCCATTGCCACTCAAACTGTTCCTGCACTGTGGCAATAAGCTTATTACTGAGCAGTTATCTAGAACAACCCCTAGGGACTACTGCTATCTAAATCCTTGAACAGCATTCAAGACAAAAACGCCTCTTCACAGAAAAGCTAGGAAAAGCACATGAACAAACTTTAGTTTATTGCCACATGTGCTTCAAAAGACACAGCCAAGCACACCACCCACAGTTCAGAAGCATTTTCCCCTAATGATGTCAGGATCTGTTTAGCTTCAGGATCTTCATGGAAAGTCACAGATACAAACTGTACCCAGTACTGCCCTTCTTTAAAAGGGTTTAAAAATATTATCTTCATTATTTCTTGATCAGACATCTTACAATTCAAAAGGTTAAAGCAACACAGGCAGAAGGATTTCATTACTGTCAGATACCTGGATTCAAAGCGTCCCTCTAAAGACACCAAAAATGTTATCTGAAGGAAAGCAATGTTAAAGCCAACCTAGTGCAAGGCTACTGTAGAGGGGAAGTCTTCCATACCTACTACAATACAACGTATGTTAATAATTTGATGCTAATAATCCTTATTCTTACTTATGGTAATTTATTTGGCCACTCAGCAGATAGAGGCAAGTTATGACTAGATTGCCCCCCACAACTCAGCCGATCTGCTTAAAGAATGCATTGGCCATAAGCCACCGTGCCGCAGTTGGGCATTCAGTTTAAAAAGCTGTTTCTGTAAGGACACAGGACTCAAGCAGCCTCTTTACTAGCAGGAGGAAGCACCAGCATTCTCTACATCATGCCACCATGTCCACAGGCTCTTTACAAGAAACTGCTCAGTCTTGCCCAACCCTACAGGCTGCAAAACATGAGAGTGCCTAGAATTACGCGAATCCAGCTCGTCTCAGACAAGACCGCTGTGTTTGATCCACCTCCTGGAAACACATCCAAGATACTCAATTCAAGCAGCTTAATCCCAAATTCACTAATCCATAAGAAAGAGCCTGTTGATACAATGAACACCTATTGCTGAGTCATACAGCAATCCTAAAGCTTTCTAAACTGCTCCCTGTTTCAGAACTCTCTCCTCCTCCATCTATCAGCAGGCACACACAATTCATGCAGCGTCATGAACTTCTGCACTGAGAATGATCAATAGTAACCTCTTCATTGGAAGATAACAAGCCTTTTCTAAGATCAACGTTGCCAAACAGGCTTACTCACACCAGACAAAGATATGCCACATAGCTTGTTTGCAGATGAGTCCCCAGAGACACTTTTAATCCTTTTCTGATTTCTGAGGAAACAAGGGCAGACTCCAAACCCATCAGTTTTCTGTTTTGGATGGTCTAATCTTCACAATTTAGAGGCACTCCAATACAGGCTTAAGAGCCATGTCCTCTCAAACCTTTTAAGACCCTCAGTTTCCATTATGCTCTTTCCAGGTAAGTTTTCCTGCAACTGGTACTACTCAACAAACCATTAAGCAGAACAGTTTTGTATTTCTTTAGGTATCTCCAGCTGAAAACACCTAAAACTAATCTTATTAAAGAAGCCCAGCTTTTGACAGGGGATTATTGCTGCCTAGATCACCTGTTGACTCTATGCCAGGACCAAATTAGTTGTTTGATTATGACACTGGAGCCAACCGAGGGAGGAAAAGTGATATACAAGACTGGAGTTCAGCTACTCTGTCAAAGTGAAATTATAGGCAGAATGATTACAAGATACAAACACATCAAAGGACAGAAGAATTTTTCTGGCAAATCTCAAAGCTATGAATATTCTCACATTGCTATAAATTTAGGAGTACCCAAGTCCAAACTAGAACTGAAGCAATGAGGCAGTTTTCAGAAGCACTCCCGAGGCAAGGAAAAAAAAATAACCTAAACTATACAAATGGAAGAGTCAGACCTAATGTAACTCTACAGACAATACATAGATTAAAATTATTCCTCTGAGCAATTTCCGATCAGCCAATGGATTTGAGTTTTAATGACAAAGGGATTAGTGGCCTAGAAGTTTCTGTAGAAAGTTCACACATCTGCAAACAAGTCAAGTGGCCCTTGACATGTTAACTCTTAAGTTGAAAAGTAGATTGTGTTTGCTAATCAGGAAGGATCAAGGGTGGAAAATCACATTAGTGATTTAATTTTTCCACACAAATAATTGCCACAAAGACATTACATATTTACTCGCATATGAGATACCATCTTGACCTGGTCAGAATCCCTTGACCACAATAAATACGTATCTTGCCTAAAATTCTACACAACACCCAGTGTTAGGATGCTATACTATAAAAAGGACATTGCCAGACAGCAGATCATTAGCTTCACGCTGCCTTTGTACTCATCAGGACTAATGCCTTAGAAACCGATATTCAGAAGTGAATAGCTTGGGTATAAGAAAGTGAGAAAAGAACTCTATAGCTACTTCTTTTTAGAAATTCTTCCACCTCAGCTGTGCCTTCACAGAGGCCACTACTTGGAACACATGGACACTTCAGCTTTGTAAAGCTTCAACCTTTGTGTCACAGAGATGCTGATCTAACCCCACTGTACAGAGGAATTCCTGACCAGAGGGATGCATCTTCCTCCCGGGCCTATAATGTGGTCAGGCATCAGACTCATGTCTCCTACCTCCCTGTGGCGTTCCTGCTGTCCCCCCATCACTGTGCCGAGCAAAGAGTCTGCAAAAACTGGTGTCACAAAGACCTGAGTGTTACTTCTGCTGAACTGGCAGCAACCCTGGAAGGTAAGAGGCACCTGATCTTACCCAGCCAGGATTCCTCCCCACTCTCCTTACTGACCTTCACTGCAGTTTGTACTGTATTAAAACACTGCACTGGTCTAAGCCAATGCACCAGGCACACATACGCACATGAAAGCTCAGTACACTTTCAAGAGATATACCCCAGAATGTTTACTTGCTATGCACCCACAGTATCTCACCTGCAGTGACATTATGTTGCATTTCAGAGTTATTAAAATGAAAGGCTTTTAAAGACAGGCACCCCCATCTATCATGTGCTAATTATCACAGCTCTGTTTATTCTTTACCCAGAAGCTTGCAAGAACTCAAATTCATGCATAACAGTTAAGGTGTTTCCACAGATGAAAACGTCAAAGTCTGCTTCTAAACCAATCATAACTGAAGTAGCCATCAACTCCATGCAATGTTCTAAAAACAGCATTACTGGAACAGTCCCATTTGATTCAATTAAAATGATGGTACCACCAACAGCTTAAAATCCCAGTTCTCCAGGTAGTTTATGGGATGGCTTTCTTTCCAATGTTTTTTTTTTTTTTCAAGAAGAAATCTGACCTGTCCTAAACTTAAATTTGCTCCAACTCCTGTTTCAGTTGAAAGAAGTACTAGGAAATAGTGACAATATTCAGAAGCATACCAGTAAGAATTATGTCCTGGAGTCACTGGCACCCGGGTTTGGAACTGAAACTCATGTGAAACATTGTGATAAACTAATTTAGCTTTTTTGCTTATTCTGTCTCCTGAAGAGAAAGGAAACAAGCTGCAATTTCATTGCTAAGCTCCTTATCACTGGGCTGGAGTGTGGCATGGCATAACCCAGGAATTAGAGATAGTTACAGTGTCCACAGAGTCCACAGGCAAAACCACTTATACTGCCACACAACTACCCCTGAAACTCAAGGAATGGGACACAGGCAGCAGCAGTGATTCTACAAAGCCAACTATAAGCCACATAACTTTTAAGGTGACCGCAATACAAATTAATACAAGCCCAACTGTTTACCATTCTATTTTATTACAGCCAAGGTTGAGACTGGATAGAAGGAAGCTGTTCTGACATTAACAGAGCTTCACAGGAGCAGAGAATCATTCCTTGTGGCATCCTACCTCCATCTGTCTGTCAGGATGTATACACCAGCTTAGCCTGGTATGTCAAAGACCATTTTGTTCAATCTTGAGGAAGTCACATACTTAAAGCTTGTAAAGGAAGCAAGATAAAGTCTCCAGAAAAAGCATTTACCAGGATTACTCAAAAGAGTTGTCAAGATGCATCTGTACCACTTAAAGCATTAAAGCATCTCCTCACACACATCTGTCCTGTGACAATTAATCACTTTCTTTACAGAGCAAGATCCCTGTAAGCACTGCAATATACAGCCCCTGAGGAGAAGCTCTGCAGGACAGCACCCCAAACAACCTAAACCTCTGAAGAAGAGCAGCAGGTACACAGGGAGCTCCACCTTGGCAGCCTTTCTACAAGCACAAAAATGAAAGAGCAAAGATGCAAGAACCATGAGCTAGAAAGGACACCTTAGAGGAGATCACATGCCAGAGATGCAACCCATCCCCCAAGCGAAAGAGTCTCACCATTGCTTGAATTCTGAAACGACCTCTCACTCTCAGGTCTCCTCTGCGTTTCTTCATTCTCAGGGGTCTTGCAGGTTGTAGTGGAGCCAGACTGGCGTTTTCTTACACAGTCTTCACCTGCCATTGTTGCCTAGCTAGACCAGAAAAGAATAGCAGATAGTTAATGACAGAAAACTAATTTACTCTTTACATTGCTCAAGAATAAATTTACATAGCCTTCTTTACACTAAAGTTAGACGTTCTTCCCCCTGTTATGAATTCAGAGCAAGGATAGGGGAAATAAAGCACACACTCGTATTAGTCATTTACTGTGGAACACACTCTCTCCCTTACAGCAAGCAGTAAGAACAAACAAGCTCCCCTACCACTACCAAAGGATCTCCTCACCTCCCTCCTCTCCCTATAGAACTTCTAAGCATTTAGAGTTACTTAAGCCTTTGTGAAATTTTTAAAAGGCAAAAAGCCCATGCAATGCTTTCTGATAGTCAGTCAGACAGCAAAATTTGTCTTCTGAGAGATCTGGCAGGTTTGCTTTACAGAATCACCTGCATTATTTTTCCTAAGCCAAGCCCCTTACTGTCAAGTTTTCAGCTCTTAGTGAAAGAGCAGCTTCCTCAATAGATCCTTGTACTCTGTTTGGCCAGACAACAGTTGCATTGCAAACCTCGGAAAAACAGGAAGAGAGAACCAGGTTTGAACTACGCCAGATTCAATGACAAAGGTCATTGCTGGGGATAGAGCTAGCTGCTAGCAGGGAACATCTGAACCACCATAGCCAGGCTGAAAACAAGAAATTCTCTGTTATTGACAAGGGGAGAAGCAGATTTTAATCTGGTCATGAAGTGACACTCCAGCACACTCTCCCTGAGCTCAAGAAGCTCTCAGATGTAGCTACAACCAGAGACAATTCTCAGAGCTGGACTCCCAGAAAACCACACTGGCATGTATAAAACCACATTCTCAAACAAACACTTCTCCTTTTTTATATATATATTTTCACCTTGGCACAAACTCTTAAATAGATGTGTTACATTACTCGTGAACAGAATACACACACCAGCACAGATGAGCTGTTAGAGACAGGCAAGAGAAACTCATGCACTTGTAGAAAAACTAAGAAGGCAGAACATTGTTATTTAAGGATGTATTTCCTCAGAATACTAAGGCTGGCACTTCTGTAAAAGGGAAATAAGACTATGATCCAATGTTTTCAGAACTCAGCTTCCTATGTTTGTCCCTCTAGTTGGACAATTGTCCTTTCAGGCATCACAGCATATAGGGGGGAAAAAACCTTCTGCAACACCAAACATCAAATCACTAATTCAATCACCAATGCTATTTCTTGCAGCATTGCCTCTCCTAGCGCTGCCTCAAGAGATCACAGCCAGGTCTATAAGCTGTAAAATAAAGACCATCAAAATGACAAAGATCCCAGCTGGCTTTGTACACCACCTGATAGCTCATACTATCATAATTTACATAATGCAAAAAGCATTTACTTGAAAAACAGCAGGAACCAGGCAAGAATATTGTAAATCTTCCTACAGTAACTACACTCACCAGCAGAGAAAGGTGGCTGGCAGGACATAACCACTTACCTAGCAGCTCTGTTACTGCTGTAACCCTCCTCAATAACCCTCTTGCCTTTAAACACAAGTCAGTCACCATCATGAAGACACGACTCTTTCCCCCTCCCAGCCTTCCCACAACGTTCCCAGTACAGACACGGCCACATCACCATTTTGTCCACCTGGAGCCCCTGGACAGGCAAACATGTCAATATTTCTCTTCTGACACAAGAGAGATGCCCAAAACCCTACTGAAGGATAAGAATGGATCACTCCGATCACACAATAGGGCCCTCAGAACAGTGGAGCGGGAAATGAAGCTGCCTTAAAAATTTGTACACTGACAAACTACTCCTTGGGCCACTAGCAAGCCTCTCCACTGCCTCCCGATCCAAGTTAAGTTGTTCTTGTGAGCCACATCTGTCCTTAAAGGTTCAGGTTTTCCAGGTCTAACAGAAGACTACAATTTTATCAATAATTATTTTCTCAATACACTTTTCTTCTTCTTTAAGAGGTGAAGAAGGCACTCCTTCCTCTCCAGTGCAACATGGTTAGAGTAACTCACTGAAAGGCTAGCAGAAGGGAATCAGTTTCAGGTTAGGGGAAGGAAAAATCATGTTTTTCAAGGAGAAAAAAAAAAAAAGTTAAAGCAATTAACTTAAAAGGGTTGAGTAACTTTTTAATAACCGAATTCAGATAGGCTGAGTGATCACAACAAAGCCTTTTTTACACCAAAACAAGAACTGTGCTAGGGGAAATCATGAAAACAAACATTTTCCTAGACTAGTTTCCATATGAAGGGAGGTGTAACATTACAGTACCTAAGCAACTACCAGCACATTAATGCGTAAAGAGGGCATCAGGCCAGTCCTCTAATCTCTGCTAGAGCTAAATCAATCATGCCAGGAAAACTCCAAAACATTCACTATCCCCTCAAAAAAGGAAATCTCTCACAATTGGTAAAGTCACTCCGTTCACCCCACTCTGGGCACTTGCAGGACAAGTAGAACCACAAATGTGTCCCATTATCAGATTTCCCAACAGAAACTCCCTGATTCTATAGACATGATTGCGTTATGGTACTCGTGAAAGGTCTCAAAAACCCTTCAGTTTCTCCATCTTCCCTTTCGAAACATCGGCAATTATAAGCATGCCTTAGGACAAAGGCAACACCCTGTAGGAAGTACATCTTTGCATTTCAAACAGCTTGGTAGCACAGCGAGGGCACATCCTCTACCTCCAATACCGCTTATGCTTAATAATAACAATCTTATCCCAGCCTTTCGGATCTCCAAGGTTTTCCTTCGGCCCTTGGGCATCACACGAACTAGCAGATCCCGTGTGCTACGTCCTCGGTATCAGTAGAGCTCTTCACGAGCCAGGCAGGTACAAAACAAAGTTAAGGTCATTCCACAGCTTACCCGCAACGCGCAAAACAGTCAGCAAGGAAAAAAAAAAAAAAAAAAACAAACTAAAAAAACACCAAACCACGACGGAAACCTGCAGATAACAATGGAAGCTGCTTAAAGCACTGCCGAGGCTCTGAGACCACCAAGTCAGCTCCCTTCTGCACTAACTCCCTGGAAACAAGCGCGGAAGCCTCATCCGACGGAGCCCACTGTCAGCGACGAGACCCACCCCCACCTCCCGCCCAAGCCCCAGGCCCTGAGGGCGCCCGGCGGCCTGCGGAGCGCTGCCCCCCTCCCCCCAGCCGCACGGCCCAGAGAAAGGGCCCCGGGCACAGCTTCCGCCCCCTCAGCGGCACCGCGCCGGGGGGACGCCGGTGCCGCCGGGAGCCGGCAGGGCCTAAAGCCGCCGGCGGGACGGAGCGGAGCGGCTCCCGCAGAGGGAGGGGGCCCGGCTGCCCTCACCCCGCGGGAGCGTCACCTCAGGGCGACCGAGCCACTACCTCCGCGCGCGCCGGCTCCACACTGCCGCTTCCCGCCTCCGCCACGCGCTCGCGCCCGGGGCCTCTTCCCGGGGCGCGCGCACGTCAGCGCGCAGAGGGAGGGGGAGCGGCGCCGCCGCCCATTGGCTGGGAGGAGCTGGGCGGGGGCGCGCGGCGCGGGGGCGGCGGGAAGGCGGGTGGGAGGTGGCACGTGAGGCGCACGTGGGGCGCGACCCCCCCCTCCTCCTCCTCCCTCCCCCCCAACGCCCCCCCGAGTTTCCTGCCTTTCCCCCCACCCCGGGCTCCCCTGTCAGGTGTCGGGGCGGGACGGGGCCGCTCGCCGCCACCGTATCCCGGTGCTCTTGAGGCGGAAAGCAAAGAGAGGGAGAGGTGCCCCTGTCTCCGGGGAGGTGGAACGCCCAGCCCGCGGCCCTGGGCGGGCCCAGTCAGCCCCCACGGGCAGGCATGTCCTCGCCCTGAGGACTCCCCACACACTCCCCCTTCTCCCCCAGCACGAGGAAAACTTATTTCAAGGAACTGGGAGGACACCAAAGTCAAGGCTGGGAGGCCCGGAGGACCCGGTGGCTTTATCTGTCCTCGTCCTTGAGAAGGAAGGCAGGGTTGCTCAATAACCGCTTCCCCTGGTGCCCGGGGTTTGCTACAAACATGTGTCCTCCCCAGCGAGGTTCTTCAGCAAGGCCAAATATTCTTAAAGGGAAGCACCCCCTGCCCCCCATGAAGGGCAGGTTTGTGGCAAGGGGTGTTGACCCTCACAAGTTTGGCCCTGGGGAGTGTGAGCTGCAGCTCAGTGGTAAGGGGGGAGCCAAGAAGGGGGCCTGGCTGGAGAGGTCTCCTTCCAGTCCCAGCCTGCATTCCAGAGGGTCAAAATCTGGGTGAAAGGCTAGGGTTTCCACCCTCGCCTTCTCTCTTTCCCCAGGCAGACACAGGCTTGTGACAGACAGTGAGTCACAAGAACACATCACCAGCAAACAAACTCTAGTAACCTCTTGGTAGCTGCACTTCACCGTGTAAATGGGAAAGTTTTCCTAAAGTCAGGAGAACTAAGCCACTAATTTCCTACTGGCGAGTATGTGTCTTTCCTTCTAATGACTTCAGGGCTGTGCTATACATGATTGGTTTTCTGATTAAGGATACCAATTAAACTCGGACACCAGGGTGAAAAGAGTAGGTGTATTTTACTGGTGATAACCAAATAATGTAACAGAGTAAAACATGCAGTAAGAAAAGGCAGAATAATGCACCTAAAGCAACAAATAGGAAAATACAGGGTAATGCATCAAATCATTACTACATGAGAGAGAGAATAGTGATTAAGAAAGATCCCTCACCACTTGCATACGTTACCATCATCCAGATCCGCAGTCGCTGGGCAGCCCCGGTTACAGCGAGGATTTGGAGAGCCTGTCCCGGCAAGTGGGAAGTCCTGCACAGCACCTCCACCCGTAGGTGAGGCTTCCAAAGTCACTGTGAGCAGGTCCAGCCTTATATACGACAGATCAACAAGTCAGAATCGCTGGCACCGTTGTTTTGAGCGGAAAATTTCTGATTTCATTCTCCTGTTGGATTCCACCCAAAACCTGGACAGGGCTCAGGGGGAGAAACCAAAGGAGTTTCTAACAAGGCCAAATATGTGGGTTCTCAGCCTTGAACGAGGCTAAACAAGGGAAGTTGGATGCATTCTCTCAGCATTTCGTCCTCACTACTGATTATATTCTAGGCCACATCTTTCACTAGCGAGCTTACATACTTTGTTAATAATTACATACTAAGTTAGCAGCTTTGGCTTGGGGCCTGTTGTTCAGGCTTCAATATTTCAATGCTTTAGCACTTTTTACATCAGCATAAGTGGGTTGTTATAACCTAGTACAATACCTACTAGCACAATGGTTTTCAGTTATAAAATATACAGGATTGATCTGTAGGTCAGCTCTGGCTTGGGCCAAGCCTTAGCATGTCAATGATACATACTCAGGAGCACCTTGAAAGGTTGTCCCAAATCAGGGTACGAAGCTGCAGTGAGGTATTAAAACATTTCTATCACATTTCACTTTATCAGACCTGTTAATAAAACAAATTTTTTTTTGACCAACACAAGCTCAAGACACGCTCTTTTAAATGTGTAACTGCTGGAGCTATTCAGAAGTTGGTTCAGATAATCTGTGGGGACTCAGAGCAGAGTCACTGACTGACACTGATTTAGTCTGCAATGTGTGTTCACACTATTATCCTACCACCCATCTTTCATGCTGCTTAATAAGAAAACTCTGTAAAAATTAAAAGAAAAAAAAAAAAATCCTTTCATTGCTTAAATGCAAATAGCTGCATGGGTGATAACACCAGGAATTGTCACATAACTTTGCCCCTGTTCTTAAGAAGTCAATTTTAATGCAATGCTGCTTAGAGATACTCTCAAGTCAGGCTATACATGATCACTCGTGCCCTCATGCTGAAAATGCTGTGCTAGCTATTTACACTGAAGCATCTTGTGGTGCCAACATCAGCTGGGTGAGCAAGTGGAAAAGCAAAAATAAACCCCAAAACCCCACATCCAAAAGTTTCCTAAAGTTCAAAAAATTGTTGATGGAACTGTTTCATCAAATTAGTAAAACCCTAACTCTGGATGGTAGAAAAATGAGATACCTTTAACAGAAAGAAAAGTGCATCTAACCTTCAGAGCTAGTTAGTTTGCTTTTCTTATTTTGGCTTTAAAGAGGCTGTGATAGGTGCCACCAGGTTTTATTAGCACCTCTTGACCAATCTCCCATGCCAAAGCAGCACAGTGGTCTCTTGCCCTTTTCCTAGCAGAGCTGTTTCACAGCCTACCTCCCCTCTGTGTAGAGGCTGTTGACCTGCAGCTCAAGGGTGAAAAGTGAAGCTCTTGTTACCTTTCTTCCCTCCCTTTACACAAGAAATTGGAAGAAGGCATTGCCACCTCTGCTTTCTGCCACTCATGCCCATTATTTGCTATTGTCTTCACCAGTCCAAATTGCTGCACTGTTTCATCAGCTACATCATTTACTCTGCTTGTCACCACACTGCTTGCAATCCTGATTTTTAGAGTGTTTTACATTAATCCTATGGGTTGCATTGCTCAATGATTGCTTAACCACAACTACTCCTGAACACTCCTGCATGATTCACTGCGTGGTCGTTCCTATTTATTGACATGGGAACCTGTGGCCCTGACACAGCAACTTTTTGCTTCAGTTCCACTTGCTCTCACCTACCCAGTGCCAGGCAGCAACTTGACTCCTACAGCAGTGCTTGTTTTTTCTCTTTTCTTTTCTTTTCTTTTCTTTTCTTTTCTTTTCTTTTCTTTTCTTTTCTTTTCTTTTCTTTTCTTTTCTTTTCTTTTCTTTTCTTTTCTTTTCTTTTCTTTTCTTTTCTCTTTTCCCCTCCTCTCCTTTTCCCCTCCTTTTCCTCTCCTCTCCTCTCCTCTCCTCTCCTCTCCTCTCCTCTCCTCTCCTCTCCTCTCCTTTTTTTTCCTTTCCCTTTCCCTTTTCCTTTTCTTCTTTCCTGTCTGTCTTCTTTTCTTTCTTCTGTGTTCCTCTATTCTCCACCCCTTCTCAGGCAGTCTGCATAACAATTTACAGCCCTCACATGCACATTATGTACCATCACTGTGGCTGGTGACTGCAGACATGCTTGGTGCAGCTGTCACTGGCTGAACCTGCCTTATGCCCATCAGCTCAAGAGGGATATATAGAAAGAAAAGCCTTGGCTGTGAAGGCCTGTGTTCTGTCCAGAGTGGATGGATACATCACATGGTGACCGGTGGGACCTGTGTTGCCCAGGGGAGGCACTGGGGTTACAGCAGCGTGGCCTGTACAGACCAGTGTTAGGGAGAGGTGGGGGCGGCGGGGAAGGCAAGGCAGAGGGTTGAGGCTTTCACAAGTCCCCTATAAAATCTGTGCCTGGTCCTGTTCCTTCCTGTCATTTTTGGCACGCCTTCAAAATGGATGTGATTAATGCTGCCTGCTTTTAATCCTGTGTAACTATTTTCTATTTCAAGATTTTTGGTGTCAGTCAGGTCAGGGAGTATGTAGCTGTGGCTGTTTCTGATGCCTGCATTTATTGATCAGAATGATTAATTCCATTAAAACTTCTATCTTGGTTTTAAAGTCAGTCGCCCAAGAGCCTCAATACTTCCACATATTCAATACTTTCCACTTATTTTAATAAGGTGTAGTATGTCCTATAGTAAACTGTTTAAAAGCATGGTTTATAATTTCCCAATATGTGTGCACAGTAGTAACATCCTAATGTAGAAATGAAAGAGCTCCCTCAAGTGGTTAAATATATTGTTACATGTTTTACTTAAATATTTTTCTTTCTAAAAAATCCCCAAAATGACAGTAATGTTAGATACATAATGTAAAGCAGGTTATAAATGCAGCAATGAATGAGTTTCCATTTTTGCATAACTAGAAAAAATGGAGTGAATGTAAGACTGAAGCCAAAACTCAGTCAGGCAAGTGCTGCAGTTTAAAAAAAAAAAAATAAATTTAAGAAACTGTGGAGGACTTCAGCCTAATCTGATGATGCGTGATTGAATTTTGGCAGGAAAACTGAAAACTAACTCCAGCAGATATCACATTGTTGAGGATGCCTGAAGTGTTTATAAATTGTAAAGACTGCCTTCTAAAAACTCTGGTTCATGTTTTCACAGTTCCTTCTATCATGTCAGGACTTTGCATATGATTACCCTGCTCCTCTTTACTTTGTATGAGGCGTAGAGTTTTCAAAATATTTGGTGAAAGAGATTTAGATCAGCAAACTTCGGAGAAAACACAGAAGCAGCAGGAAATAAACTCCGACTTCAGCAAGAATTTATTGCTCAGTTACTTTCCCAGCAATGAAATTGCTGGTTTTGCTGATAGATGAAACAGAAAGAAACAATCTCATGTCTCTCGACAGAGGGCAGTGGTATCCTTACTCAAACATCACATCACTTTTTGCTACTGAACTGAAATCATCCTTTAAAAAAAAAGTTAAGCCCTACTGCCAGCCAGCTGGTTGCTGGCTTCCTCTCCAAGCTCAGAAATTCAAGTGTTGAGCTTCTTGCCACGACCAAGCAGGAGGTGCAACAGTCAACTTAATTGCCGTGATTCCACTGCTGAAAAGGGAAACTTGCATTACTTTCTGAAGAGCAAAAAATTTTTCCTTTACCTACCTTTTTGAAGTAAAAGAATGAATCTTGACAGCTGGGCTGGTGTAACAGTTGGGGTTTTGTTTCTTTAAATTGAGAAGGTTATTTCTTCAGTATATTTCAAAAGGAGAAGATCCTTCTAATCTGGCTAAACATCAAATGATGAAAGGTTTTGAATCCGTATAGGTATAACTACTGTCTAACCCTGATAAGCTGAACTGTTTTCTGAAACTGTTCTTTAACATCTGTGACATACCAGCTTTCTCTTTCTTCTAGGCTCAGAAACAATTTCACCTGTGTCCCAACAACAGTTTAACAATATTATCATCATTCTCCTTGTGACACCAGCTCAAACGAATCTCAGGTTTATTTTGCAGCATATTCTGTTGCTTATTAAAACTGCATGAAAATATTGAACTGCCTCAATGAAAGGGTCTCTGAAGTTGTTTCAGCAGCAATACATGGCATTAAATGTGCAGTCAGCCCTGGAAGGGTGACTTCAGAGAGATTAGTTCCAGAACAAACAGGTCTAGTTACTAGTATTGACTCTCCTGTGTATAAGGGCTTCCTAAATATTTTTGTGGAAATGCAGCACTGAACTTGGCCAGCGTCTCCTTCCCATTCCTACAGCAGCAACTGCAGATGTTCCTTGTGACTCCACAGATTGCCAGCTGCGTTACACAGCTGGGACCCCTCCTTGTGAAGGTAAGACACAGCAAGTGGAAGAGTAGACATTTTACACCTAGTTTAATGGCTGCTTACTGCTTTTACTGTAGTAGTAATCTCTTCCTCTCTGTATTTCATAAAAACGTGCATCCTTTCTCTTTTTCCTAAGTAAATATAAAATAGTTTGCTCTCCTCATAGCTGCTAAGGTGCTTTGGTGGAGAAAACAGTGTAAGCCAGTATATTCTAACATTTAATTGTCTCCCATTTATTTGTTACAGTATAAATGTGCTGATGGGCATGGAAGAGAATTAGTACTTATAGAATGACTCGTCCAGGATGATTCCCAAGACAGTTGTTTGTGGGTAATTGTGCAGTCCTACCTATTCTGTACTTTGCAAAGTGCAGGTTATGGGGACTAATAACTTCCTATGTGCAGCAATCAACTTTTTCACTTTTCCAGTGTGGGAGATTCCCACAGCTTTCTCCACTCCCCAGCTGTAGAAACAGAAATGTGTTCTTAGGGCAGGGCTTTTGTACACAAGCTGTAATTTTTATTTTTTTTTTTGGTAACCTTTTAGACTGTCTTCAAAACCAACATTATGAGGCTGTTGGAAAGGTATTGGACTTGAAAGGTGTGGGGAAAAAACCACTGAGGTTCTATGGTAGAGAAGAGATCAGCCTCTCTGAGGGAGTATGAGATCATTAGGGTCATCAAGGAGAGATTTTACAGAGGAATGTCATGTAGGTAGCCAGTATACTTGCAAGGCACATGGGGAACACCATGGAGAAGTCTGGCAGCATTGAAATGGCAGCTAGTATAATGCCAAAATGGTTAAATCTTTGTAGTGAAAGACTCCCAAAAATATGAGGATATGGTGAAACCAGGATATAGTACTCGGAGGAGAAACAAATGTCTTCATAAAGCCATGGAAGATTGACTCTCTGTTATAAACTAAGAAAGAAAACATGTTTTCAGTTTACAGTGTTGGACATTTCCTCTTTTCCAGCTTGTTTTAATCTCTGCAAGGATAGATGATACCTACCCAAAGTTGTCCCAAGCAGGAGACA
Source organism: Athene noctua (assembly GCF_965140245.1). Lineage (NCBI taxonomy): Eukaryota > Metazoa > Chordata > Aves > Strigiformes > Strigidae > Athene > Athene noctua. Next base: position 31,585,822 of record NC_134041.1, read on the forward strand.
TTTCTAAATCTGCCCAGACAGCTATTTGGCAGTTTCCCATGGCAATGAGGCAGTGCATCCTGATGCTCTCCCTTCTGTGAGAGTCCTTCCCAAGCTTGATATGGACTGACAATACCATGCTTTTGTAGCTCCCCTGCCAAAAACTTCCCTCTTGGAAGGGGGCCATTCCCACCTGCCCCTTTCTGCTTCTCCCTGATTTTGGAAACACCTGGCTAGAGAGGGAATCCATCCATGTGCTCACTCTCTGCTGCAGTGTTTGAAACAAGCGGCCAAGGAGGGGCCGCTGCTGATTACACAAGTTGAGGGACTGGTGAGGGCAGTGGCTTCCAACTTTCCTGCCTTGGAAAGAAGTTTTGGGTGATGGTAAGGGAGAACACTGTAGAGGCCAGGAACATAAACAAAGAAGAAAGGAAGGAAGGGAAGAAGGAAGGGAAGAAGGGAGGAAGGAAAGAAGGAAGGGAAGAAGGGAGGAAGGAAGGGAGGAAGGGAAGAAGGAAGGGAAGAAGGAAGGGAGGAAGGAAGGGAGGAAGGGAGGAAGGAAGGGAGGAAGGAAGGAAGGAAGGAAGGAAGGAAGGAAGGAAGGAAGGAAGGAAGGAAGGAAGGGAGGAAGGAAGGAAGGAAGGAAGGAAGGAAGGAAGGAAGGAAGGGAGGAAGGAAGGGAGGGAGGAAGGAAGGGAGGGAGGAAGGGAGTAAGGAAGGGAAATCCAGATTTCTTTCTAGTCTCCCAAAAGAATCAGAGTGAAACTTGGCACCTTTGGCCTTAGCAACAAGTAGAGCAGTAAAGAACATACAGACTTGGTACAATGCAGTGCTTATTGAAGGAGATGACAAGCATGAAGGAATGCTTCCAAAACCCTGAATTCAGATAGATCTGTGTCACGGCTGAGTCTCTGGCAGCTTTCAACAGCATTTCACTGAAAGTGAAAAAAATAAGTCAGAGTTACAAAGCTGAAAAAGGAGCTTTTGCTATCAGCTGAGGACTAGCAAAAATGGAATGTTATAATGGAACTACACTGGGAGGTGAAGCATTCTGCAGGGTTTGCTGCAGTTGATCTGCATTGGGCTGAGTTGATGTGGTTACAAAAACATCTTTGTGCTCAGCACTATTCCGTTGTTGGCCTAGTGCCTTGAGTCTTACGTGCTTTGGAAATACAGATGAGGAGATGAAAACTTGAGCTTGTTTAAAGGATTTAAATCTGAAGATGGCAGGCCCAGGAGAGGGATTCTGGGTTCAGGCATGTAGGCCATGCAAGAGAGGTCTTGTCTTCACTAGCAAGTTAATATGAAATATAGTAAGAGTGTTCCTGTTAGTTCAACCCTTGCCCACACAAAAAAATTCCCTCATTGCATAAAGTGGCTGGAGAAACATGAATTGACAAACCTACCAGAAAACAGGGTAGACCTTGAGTGAATTCCCTTTGTCCTTTACCACTGCCATTTCTCTATAGGACCCATGTTAGCACCATCTGAACAACCAGTAATGCTCACTCCCCGCAGTTTTTCCACTTGAGCTTTCCTCACTGACTGTTTGCTCCTTGCTTCCCTGTGAGTTTATTCACTCAGTTGTCAAAGGCTTCCAGTGCCCATAACAACCAACACCCATCTTCGGTGCAGAAGTCTTTGTTTTATTATTTTGAAAATGTTTCTAACAAGACCCCATTTTTCCATTACCTCCCGATCAGGCACCAAGTTATGGGAGAATCACTGGCGTGATGCGACTGCAGTCTATGATTTTAAGAGGAAAGATCCAGGCTGAAAGCTTTCTGGTGGTGTTCCAACTAAGCTGTCATGAGGAGAGAATCCAACATGCAAGACCTCAGTGCTGAGGGAAAATCAGACAGTTTCATCTACTCAGAGGAAAAGTGTCGAACTATAAATGCTAACTCAGTAACTCCCCAGGAATGAACATGTGCCATGCTGAGATTGAATGCATCATTAGCAAATCCCTGGGGCCGGATGTCTATTTCAGACTGTGCAGTATAACAGCTCCAGGGAACATACAAACAGAGGATGCTGATAATTTCACAGTTTCTGCTTCCCTGTGAGGCAGAAAATAGAAGTGCTCTGTAGCTCTTTCCCAGGAACACAGAAGTAATGTTTTCCAGAGACATCAAAAGCAGAGGAAGATAGGTGTGTTTGCTGCAAAGTGGGAGAAAGGGAAACAGAACAATCTGCTGCCATGGCTGCTAAAAGAGTCTCTTGGCTGATCAGGCAGGCTTTGTGGACTGAAGCTATAGAACTGGTCTCTTGCCGAAGAGATGTTGGGAAGGGATATGAAGTTGGCTCAGGTAGACAGAAATCTCAAACACACGTACAGTCCACAGTGGATTTGCACCATATCAGCGTCTCCCCTAGCAGCACAGATTATAATGCACCTAGTATGTCTGCCCTTTATCACAAGCAACCCATGGGAAAAACTTCCAAGACAGATGACTCAAGGTAATTTTGTAGTGTGACTGCATCCTAAGAAAGAGTAGGCAAAAAGGGAAAGGCAGACAGCCAGGCGGTCTCTAGCAGACTGAGGTCAAATTCCCCTTTCTGTCACTCTCGGGTATGAGAAAGTTGAGGACGATACAGAGAGGTAACAGACATACACCCCGTGTCTGCTGGCAGAGACGGACAAGGCACCAGGCAGACTTAAACATACGCTCGTGCGAGCATAACGATATAATCTCTGACTATCAGAAAGAAGATGCCTGGGTTTCACTCCTAAATGTCTCAACTTCTCTGCATAGTTCAGATTGCACAGTAAATGCCTCAGCTATATGAAATGTGCTGCTGGCTCTGGGGAGGCATTATTTCAGGTTGGCTGCAGCTGGGAGTACGTAGCATGACTTCAGGCCCTATTAGATGCACACTTGACAAGTTTTCTGCACAAACATAAAGGGAAGAAAGGTTTTCTTAAGAAAACAAGGCTGATACAGTTGTCCCACGTGTGTGGGGAAGGAAGTGTCTGTCTGTCTGCCCCAGCTGTCTTCTACAGCTTTTACAGTAACTTTTGAACCTGTTGGCCAATCTTATGCAAATCAGACAGAGACAGAAGTTCCTATGAGTTTTGTGAAAAATTCAGCCTAGTTAGAGGACAGAGTCTTAATTAATGCTCTGAATGGAGGAAACCTGTAGATGAACTCAATTTTTATTAGAATAAGAATTTAAGTTGGCAGGGATCACTCAAGCTCATCTAGTTCAGTCTCTCCTGCTCAAAGCACAGCCAGCTTCAAAGTTAGATGAGGCCGCTCAGGGCTTCATTTTGAAAACCTCCAAGGTGTCAGAGAATCCACTCCAGACCTGAGCTTCACAAAAAAAATGTATCGAGTGCAACAAATTTGGCTCTGCTGATCAAGGAATTAATTTTCCCCTCTTTTAAAGAAGGCTTAGAAGTGGCAGCCGATGGTAAAGCCTGCAACAATCCCCACACCAGGTAGTCCACAGGATTCTGCTTATGTTAAACACAGTTAACCAGCAGCTAGTTACATTATTTTGGCATTCTGTGTTAGTTAATGATTACAAGTACAAAGGTCAAACTCAGAGACACAAGGCTTTGTATATCTCATTGTTTGATTTACCAGAAGCTACAAGGGAACAAGCGTTGCTCTGTGTGAGTGGAAACTACAGGCTACGTATCCAGCCTGACAAACTAATGAGAGCAAGTCATTCATTAACAGAAGACTTGCTGCTAGGCAAACACACACAGCTGGTATGGGAGAAGAATTTGGATGTGAAATGAAACAGTGTAGTTGGGTTTTTATAAGACATTTCCTACTTCAGCAAGTTTACAGTCTAAATAAAGACCACACAAAACACATTAAGAGACTGATCAGAGGAAGATTTTGGCTTACGTCTTTTCTGAAAGATTTGTTAATGAGCAGAGAGGCAGAATTTGCAAAGAGAATGGCAATATTTGCATGCTTAACAGAAAGAACAAGTTTTAAATTTAAGTGAGATTTCATTACAAGTGTATATACTGGTCTCTTGGGTACCAGTCTATTCTGTGCACACACACACACACACACATAGATACGCATTCACAGAAACATCTTACAAAACCCTGATGCTTTCTCCTGCTTCAGTTGTACAATTACATTGTTCTTTAGAGTAGTTTCATGCTACTGAGCATTTTTTTAAAGAAATAACACTAAAGCTGGAAGCTGAAAAGCATGGACATTTAATGCTATATAACTGTGAAGAAGGAACATGATGTCTTTCAAAAGATAATCAGCATTTTTGCATAATCAAATAAAAAAGCCTTCCAAGGAAGAATCGATCTGGACTTTATAAAATGAAACAATAACAATATTTTAGACCAAACTTTGACTTTTAGAAGTGATTTAATTATTTAAGACCATTGCATAGAGCGTGACATCATTCATGGCCAGGGCATTTATCAAAGTGGTCCAGAACAAGGCCATCCTAAACTTATAACACAAAGCACCAGTCCTGCCAGAAGTTATACCCTCAAGCTTCCTTACGAGATCAAAGACTAAATTCGTAAGTGTGTGCAACTCAAAACAATACCAGGAGTGCAACCACAGAGAGATAATTATTGTAACAAGGGCAACTTTGGAAGGCAACAGTTTTCAGAATGATTTAGAAAAGGGAAGTGAGGGTGCCGGGAACTCACTGACTGGCAAAACACTCCGAGCATGAGTGACAGTCTGAGAAGGCAAGAAGATAGAGGTGAAGGAGGTATAAGGGGAAACTAGCACATGAAGCAAAGAGCATGGAGAGGAAGCACTGCTAAGTCTGGATTCTTAATGGTCTTTTCCAACCTAAATGATTCTATGATTCTAATTTCATCTTATTTTAGCTGCATGTCTTACAGAAACAAGATAAGGTTTGGTTTGTTGGTTGTTTTTTTTTTGTTTGTTTGTTTTTTGTTGTTGTTGTTTTTATTTTTTTTTTTTCTGGCTAATGTAGCCTTTATTTTGTTTTGGACTATCATGGCAGTTATTCTAATTCAAATACAGTACAGTAGTCATCAGAGGAATCTAAGGTGGGATGAGGTCGATCTCAGAGGCATTGATGGTGGTACCACAGAATAGTAGGGTGCTCTGAAGCATTTGCTATGCCTTATCTAAATGTCAGCTCTCTGGCTACAAACCTCTCAGGGAGAGAAAACATGGGAAGAAATGCTTCCATCTGCAAACTAGAGAACCCTCTCACTGTCCAATGAGCTAGTAAGATCTCAACCAAAAAACATTAGGTTCCTGAACATGAATTAAGGCAACCCAGGAACTCTGGTGGAGAAACACTCCTATTGACCCACCTGCAGACAAATGCCTAAAAGCCTGAATCATCACCAGCCCTGTTGAGGGACCTCATATTACCCCAGCAAATGTACTTTATCAGTGATCACACTGTGCAAGCTGAGTACTAATTTACAATTCCCAGCAGATGCAGAGACTTGTCATCGTTTTTGTTTGGTAAAGGCAACATTTTCCATGGAAAAAAGCAAATAAACAACATTCTTAATGTCCTTATTAGCATACCCTTCCACAACCTTTTGTGCCTTAAACTGATGCTTGGGAAGGGTGGTGCAGCTGTAGTGCTTGCAGAAATGTATCAGACAGGAAAACAATTAGTGAAGAAGTCCTATAAACTGCTTATTCTGCGTCTCCCTACCTCTGGCTTCACTCTGATGGAGGCTGAGAAAAGGTTATGAGTTATACCATGATGGGTGTAGTTCTTGCAAAACCTCAGCACAGTTAATGTGTTGCTGTTTACAGTTAATAGGTACGTACACAAGGACATGTTATGATTTGTGAGGGTGGTTAGTTACTGAGTATACCTAACACAAAAACAACTGGGACTCCTGAGATGCTGTAGTGAGCTGGCTGCCTCTACACACAGACACACTAATTTTTTCCACTACAACACCATACACCCAGGCCTTTTCCTCCCTCCACACAGAGCCCTTCGTTTGCTCACTCTCCTGGTAGGTGTCCGTGTTTAGACTAGTAGTTGGTAGTGTCAGAAGAGCGGTTTGAATGAGGATAATGCTGAAGCAGCACCAAAGAGATAACAAAAGGTTGATCACACTGAGGAAAGGGCTGAGCTGGTTGGTGGGATGCAGCATTTAGGGGAGGGGGTGTGTGTGTGGTGCTTTTATTTTAAATATGATGGAAGAAAGGGCTGCACGTGAACACTGCTGTGCTGTCGGACAAAATCTGCTCGAAAACCACGCTTCCCCAGAAAGCTCTTATGCTCACAGACTCACTGAGCAGGCATGCGAGTACCCCAAGCTATCTTGCATGCACTGTACCTAAATTCTAATTTAAATCATAGTAATGATTTGAAATAACTTTTAAGACAACACTGAAACACTACCTATTGTGCCATGAAAGATCTGTGCAGACAGTACATTTCAAGAGCTGTCAGCTGGAGATGAAAGGGTGAGTGCTTGTACATGTTGCACCAAGACACAACACTGTCCTTTGAAATGGCTCAGCACTTACAAGCTTTCAATGTTTACTGCAGAGTGACTAACCTTGTGTCACAAAGCCTTCATCAGATTTTTAAATCTTTCTTTTTCTCTCTCGCTCTCTTTTTTTTTTTTTTTTTTTTTTAAATGTCTTTCTCCAGAACCCCTCCATTAGGACTAAGAGGTGGCTGCCTTGTTTTCACGCCGTGAAGTCAGGGTGTTACGGGATGCTGAGCAGCAATGACACGGGCCATCTAGTGGACATTACACATTGCCTTTGTGGACATCCCAGGGGAGTTACAGCTGTCCTGAGCTCTGTAACTTGTTCTGGTATTGCAATAAAAGCATAAAAATCCTGACATGTTAAGTACATGTATCCCTTACTCTTGAGAACTCTCCAAATGCCTCCATCAGGCCTCTGTTACTCTAGGCATTTAACAAATACCTTAATACCATATACCAGCCAAATGTTTAACACAAATCTGTCTCTCTGTGTAGCTTTGATACACAGAAGGCTTATGAGCTGGAAGAAGAGCAAAGATTACCCCGAGAATTAATTTTCAAGGCACAACAGAGTACTGCTAGTTAATTTTTCCTAAATTACAAACAGAAACTGCCCAGTTGACTCAACGCTTAGGCTCAGGAGTCTCCAATTTGTCCACAGGCTTCTTTTGGCACAGAACTCTTACTTCAGGCAGATGACAGCAGCACACTCGTGACATGTAATGCAGAGCACGTAAGACTGCTCAGCCGGCAATTGTGTGATTGTGTGATTTTTGGAGTATGCTGTGGATGTGGAGCAATACATTGTCAGTGCTTAGAAGAAGCTTCAAGAAATGGATATATGGTGAATATTTTAAGTCAGCTCAGAAGTGTTTCTAGAAATATCACATTTCTCATCAGGCACATTACTGCAACCTCAATGCTGCCTTTGTTTCTTGGTCCTTTTTATCCCTTACTCGAACAGCTCATGAGACAGCAGACTGACTGGAAGCCCAAGATCGCCAGGAAGACAGTAACTGTTACTGATGCCTCATTAATGCACGGTGCCAGACCTCTTCAGAAGAAATGACCTTCTGAAAAACAACCTATTCATGAGATTGATAACATTACAGATTATAATAATAGGTAGCATTGATCCAGATTTTACCTCTTCAGAGTACTTTGTAATCTTTGCATGGTTAACAACCATGACACTCTGTGAAGTAAATACTTATTAGCCCCTCTTTTAACAATAAGGAACGGTGTGGCCCAGTGTCATCAGTGACTCAGTAGCACGGAGTCATCTTCCGATTGGGCAGTTTCTTGTTTTTATCCCCATTGCTCTTCTAGCAGGCACTCTAGGGGTCACAAACCAGGGCTCGGCATCCCCTGTTTACATGATACCGTACAAACAATGTTGTTGAGAGGACCAAGTGGGGTACTGGCTGAGAGTATGGCTTGTTTAGCACAGAACCAGCAATGGCTGGGGCACTGGTTTTGAAGCTTTTTTTAATAGGGTACAGCATGATCTTAAAATACCATTATACAATAGCAAATGATAATCATGCTGCAGCCCTCTTCCTCTTGAAACAGGCCTTTTTAGAAAGCCCCGGCCCGACTCCATCCCTTGCTAAGATACTTCTGTGCGTCAGACAAGTTCCATGCAGTCCGACATTAATGTAACCCACAACGAGTTGCTGTATGTGCACAAGCTGCTGGTAGAGAGAATGAGGGATCTCCTAAGAACTGAGGAATAAGAACAGTGATTAAACCCAGTTCTCCTTAGTGCATTTTGTATAATAGTCTCTTGACACTGCCATCTTCTTTTAAAATGCTAATGGCCTTCCTCTGGATAGTTCTTTAGGATCAGTGAGTAAAAGGCAACAGGAAAGAAAAATAGTATTTCTGTTGATTTTTAAAAAGTGGTTCTATAACGGAACTGCAAATGGCATGAGGGAGTTCTATGTTTGTTGTCTCTCTATAGTCTCCAGAGAACATGTATTTTGTTTACAAGGCAACCCATTTATAAATGCCAAACCCTGCAAATTCTAGCTGGAATGAGATCAGGAAATATCTCCACTGCTGAGTTTACCCATGTGGGCCAGTTCTGCCTGAGACTGTCCATCCTGCAGAGCCACCCTGTGCTCATATACACATAACCATGTCCAACAAGGTCCAGGACTTGGCAATGCATACTCCATGCTACACCCCAGATGTTTCCAGGACTATTTTAAGAACTGTTTTGGTGTGTGTTATTAGCAAGTCTGTCAGTAATTCCCGATCTCCCCAATGTTCTTAGTCCATTAATTTAGCGAGTTAACACATTTCTGGCTCCACGTGCTCCTCACTTCCATTTACTCCAGCCTATGTCAGAGTACACACCATCCTAGCTGGATGAGCCACCCCTATTTTAGTCAAAATTATTATTGCAGCAGGGTGCAGTTTGTGTGCACGTGACAGTATGGATAGCATTTTGGTAGCACCTCATGACCCTGGGAAGGTAGAATACAACCTTACAATTCCTGTTGCTAGGGTCTTCATTGAAGAAAGCGGACTTTCACATAGCTCAGAGAGGAGCTTCTCCTCGCTTTCCCACCTCAGGACAGCCACAGGTTGCTGTGGCTGCTTGGAAGCTAGCTGGTTCTGAGTGTTACCAAGCCAATTTGTCACTGGCATGTCAGTTCTCAGGGCTGCTGTGAGGGCATCTGAGACATAGGCACTGTGGCTCATCCATGATGAAGCAACATTGCCAAAGCATTGCTGAAACAGTAGCTAGCATGAAGAGCAAAGTACTTCCAAGCAGCTCTGTCGTCTAAACTGCAACAAGGACCATTATTTTTCTGGATGAAACCTCCTCCCTTCTGCTTTGAATTGGCGAGTCTTATGCTAATATTACAGAAGCTGAAAGGAGACAGTTTACCAATTAGTTACAGAATAGTGTACGTTCAGCCACCCCATGGCAAGACACTGCTGCCAACCACACCTGGCCACCAACGTGCCTGATGTTATTCACACAGCAATGCCTTCCTCTTCCTCCACACCCTTGGCCAGGAGAGCAGGTCCCGGCTGGAGTCCAGCGAGTTTGCCTGGGGCCTGGTGAGCTATGGAGGAGGAGGAGATGCACCGGGCCTGGGACAGGCTCCCGGCTGCTCTCTTCTGTAGCCGGGTACACCACGCTGGCTTCACACCTCAATCCTGCTTGGGTTCGTAGGCGAACCAACCCGGCTTTAGCCTACAGGGAAAGCGCGTTCATGGGGCCAGGCGTCAGCTTCGCCACGAGTGGGGTAGCCTTGGGGCCGTGGCCTTCGGTCCGGTCACCCGTGCCTGGCCTCAAATTGTGGCCAAGATGGGAGGACCCTCCGAGGGCGCAATCCGGCAAGTAAACCGGCGTCTCGCTCCTCAGCCCCTGTGCGTGCACGCTCCCCGGCCGCGCCTGCCCCCGCCACGGCCGCGCCGCTTGTGCCCGTGGGTGCGCGGCCGCGCGTGGCGGGGGCGGGGGGGTGGGCGGCCTCCCTCGGCGGACCGGAGGTGGCTGCGGGAGCCGCTCTGTCCCCGCTCTCCCGGCGCTCTGTGGTTTAAGATGGCGGCGGGGGCTGAGGGGGCGAGTCTGTGAGTCCCAGGCCGGAGCGCCGCGGGGGCCGGCGAGGCGGGCGGGAGCCGCCGGGCCGCGCCGGGGGGAGGAGCGGGAGGCCGCCTGCCGGGCCGGGCCGAGCCGGGCCGGGGAGCGGCGGCGGCGGCATGTGAGTGCGGGTGGCGGCCGGGAGCGCGGCGATGGGGCAGCAGGTGGGCCGCGTCGGGGAGCCGGGCGCCGGGCTCCAGCAGCAGCAGCCGCCGCCTCAGCAGCAGCAGCAGCCGCCGCCGCGGGGACTGCGGGGGAGCAGCGCGGCCAGGCCGGCGGGCCGCCGGCGGGAGGTGGCCGCCCGCACCGCCGAGGGAGGCTTCAATATCTTCACCCAGCACGGTGAGGGGCCGGGGGCCGCGCCGCCGGGCGGGAGGGGCCGGGGGAGCGCTTGCCCGCTCTCGCCCCTCGCCAGAGGGTCGGGTGAGAGGCTCGGGGGAAGGGGACTGGATCGCCCTTCCTCTCTTCCCTCTTTTGTTATTGTTGGTTTAACTGGGGGAGGGGAGAGTTGCCGGGGTGAGGTGAGGCGAGGCGAGGCGAGGCGCGCCGCGGCGCCTCGGGCAGGCGGGGAGAGCGGGGCAGTCCCTGCCGCCGCCGCTGCCACGTCCCGGGGGATGCTTTCCTCGGCCCGGCCCGGAGCCTGGCGGCGAGCTCGGGGCCGGAGGAACTTCCCCCGGCGCTAGGGACGGGGACTGCCCGCCAGCCACCGCAGGAGCGAGGTGGCATGGCCGGGAAACAAAACTTGCGGTACTTGGTAGCTGTCACCGCAGCGGTTCCTAGCTCTGGGTTTGTTTACACGGGTAAACGTTACATGTGCTTTGTCTTTCCGTTTACTGAGGCACTTATAACTTGCCCTTCTAGATCTGTAAGCCTCTGTTATAGAGCTCCTGACAGAGCAAACGATTTTGTTTTGACCGGGGTGTTATAGCTGCCATCTGATTCTCAGTTGAAGTTTTTGCCTGTACACTTCTTTTCTTCTGCTGTAAACTGATACCGGAAATGCTTAATGCAACATGGTTAGTTTCTTTAATCTCTTTTAGGAGGACCCCGCAGCTTCAAATCCCCCATTTTAACTATGCTTTTTTTATTATATCTATTTGGCAACATCTTAATATAACACGTGATGGTATGGTCAACTGAAATCTGTCTGCCTTGACAAGCATGTTGAGAAGAGATGCATGGATGCACCTCTAATCCTAAAGAACTGAATCTGCTCTGGAGAGCTTGGCTGGTTTGGCTTTAGGTGGAGAGAGATGTCAGTGTTCATAGAGCAAGGCTGCTTCTGACAATACTTATTTTCTTTTGCTCAATAGAATGAGCATAGGCAAAAAGATTAAGGAACATGTAACCAGCAGTCTAAATGTAAGTATCATCTGCTGTGACTGCTGACACGTAAGTATCTATCAAAACAAGAGCGCAGCACTAAATCTGGTTCTTAAAATCTCAGTGTTACCACAGCTTTTGAGTTCAGGGAGCAGTATCAACTTTAAAACCAAAACAGAACTCTGCTTACTGAAACTCCTGACCCGCTATTACTACAATTAAAACTAAGGATTACAATTTTATTGCACCTTTCAGATGTAGTATCATCAACTTCGTGTTTTACTCTATCATCTTTGTATTTTTGTACTTTAAAAGGCATGTTGGCAGAAGAATTACTATAAAATAGACTAATACTGTAAACTCACAACATTAGAAGCAGATCTCAAGTTTTGCACATACCCTGCTTTTTTCAGTACTCTGAAGTCTTTAGCAGCAGAGCAGAATTGCTGCATAGACTGCTAAGTGTGATGAAGCAGGCAGGAGCACTCCTGCTAATGACAAACTGTCTGTCGTCTTCTGTTTTGGTACCAAGATGACTATTTGGTTCTTGCTCTCGTAAGGCAAGGACAGAAAGGACGTTTGTGGGAAGTACAGTACAGCACATGGGGATGTGTAATTGCTTCAGAATAACACAGTCCAGACTGACTCAAGCACATCATTTATTGCTGCATCTTTCACTAGTAATTTAGTACAGCATCCTGAACAAATCCTAGCTCCACCCTACTAAATTTTAAAGGTAGAAGGGAGGGAGAATAATTTACATGTAGTGGCAGGGAAACTGAGAGAGAAATAGCTTTCTTAAGCATGCATGCACACCAAATAGACAGATTACATGCTCTGCCAGCCCTTCTACTTGTTTTCCCTAGAACTAGAAACAAGAACAAACCTAGAAAGCCAACACACTCTGAGCAAAACTGTTCAGTGGCATATAAAAAGAACACTTCTCTATAACAGCCATTGTATCTTTTAAAATAATTAGTATTTATATTGCTTGGGTTATCCACTTCAGTGATAAGGTAATGGATATAATTTTACTTGTTTTTTTGTTGCTTCTGTTATTTTCTTTGCAGACTGTAAAGAGACTATCTCTTGAAAATAAGATACAGTTTTTATTCTGTTAGATTATGTAAAAGGGGTGGGGTTTTTTGGCAATCCAGTTTTTGAGAGTTTCAGGACAGACTTCAAACTCCTATCCCATCTCGGTGAATATCTCAGCCATGTTAAATTGTTCCCTGATTCCATGGTCGTTTTACTCAAAATGAGTGAACAACTCGCTATTAATAATCTGTACCAAATGCTAGTCAAAGTTGGGTACCTATTTAAATACTTGTCATGGGCAATAACCAAAGATTTTTGTCATGTTCCTAAATCTAGAGTTCAGTTTCTTTCTCGGATAAATTGTTTTCTTCTAACCCCGATTCCCCTTGTCCGAAAGAATTTTTTTCTCTCAACTTCTATTCTTATTTTTCATTTACCAACATTGTTCTTCCATTTTACTTAACCTGGTTTTCTGCTAGCTTTAAGTGCTATGCTTCTTTTGCTGAGATGCTGTGGTTGCTGGTGATACTACTTTTCTAGTAATTTCTGTTTGAGCCTGAACCTCTCTCTAGGACATGTATACATAGTGTATGAAAGGTGATGGAAAAAGCACAGGATCATGGGCTAGCACTCCTGGGCTAGTGACTAAACCAGCTAGTCTAAGGATGAGCTTGGATTATCTACCTGCTTTGGCTTTCCTTGGTACATTCATTGCTGTGAGGAAGGCAACCTCTTTGCCTGTGCTCGACCTTTGCAGGTGTAAGTCCCTGCCTTAGCTCGTGTTGGCAGATTTTATACTATACTGTGTCAGGAGTGACATGAACCTTACTAAGTACTCTTGCCAAAGTTTATTTTGAGGGATTGCTCCTTCTGGATTGTTTATGAAAAGGATGGAAGTAAACAATGTTTCCAGCCTCAGTCCTATTTTGCTACAGGATTTTGAAGAACAGCTTGTGTCAAATCAGTAAAGTGTAAAATCTCTTATGCTAGGCTACCAAAAACCTGAGACAAGCATTTTTATACAACTAATTTGAAGTGTAGTTGTCCTTGAAAAATTGAGAGACTGAGTTGAACCAGTTTGTCCCAAGCATGTTTGCTGTGTTACGGTTATGTAGGAGAAACACTGCAGGTATACAGGCACTACCTGCTTCGGGGTGTATTTTTGAAAGAAGCAAGGAATTTGAAGATGTTTTCTGTTTATGAAGAGAACTGGGAAATTATATTGTGGCACCCCACTATTCTATCATGAGAACAGACACCTAGAGTTCTGGGGGTTTCAACTCACCATAGTTTTGAATTCTGTGAGCACTGCTATTAAGTTGAGCAGAAAAATCTTATGCAAGCTGCTACACTGGTGTGATTTGTTAGCTGTGGAGCAGAGTTCTCCAAGATGCAAAAGACAGTCAAGGATTTTGCAGCCTTTTGCAATTAGCCCTTCAAAGCACCCCTTTGCGAGCATTCTACTATATCATCTGTGATTTATAAAAGCATTGGATCATCAAGCATATTGGTTGCTAGTAATGTACTAGAAAGGAAGAGTGTAAACAGAAGGATAATTCAGACACTAGTGTTGCCATGTATGCTGCATCAGAATTAACTAGTACCAGGAGGAACAACTCCTCAAGAGGGCGAAGCTGTAGCAAACACTAGTTACGATCAAATTCTTAAGAGTTCAGTGCAGCCAGAAAAGAGAAGTACTTTGTGCCATTACAGGATGAGCTTGCTTTCCCTTTCAGAGAAGAAATAGGGGAGAGAACAGGGAAGTAGGTTATCTCCTTACCCTTTCAGTAGTTTGTGTGAGGGAAGGGGTACAACTGATGACAACCAACAACTTCCAAGTTGTTCCAAGGGCTCCACTTGGCCCCTCGTATGAGCTTTGAACAGTGACATGCTCTAATTTTCTTTCTGAAGAGCAGTGATAACTGCCTACTGTACCAAGATAGTCTTTGAAATGGTGTTAGCATGCTTTTCATCTCTGAAAAGACTTGCTGAGTGTTGTAGAAAACGTGCTGCAGGAAAATCAGATTATTTAAATCCTGGCTGGGAAGCCTTTGCAATACCTGTTTGCAATACTGCTACAGTTGCCTTGGTGATATATTTTGGGGTAGCGGAAGGCTCTGCCACGCTTGAGCTTTTGATCCAGCAGGCACAGGACATTTGTTCCCTGTTTTGTTTTCTAGGGGAGGAGTTTAGCAACCTTTTACTATGTGCATCAAGGTCAGGCAAGATAAGCCTATACTTTTAAAAATAAAATTATCATTAAAGCTCCCCTAAGGCAGTTGGAGTGCTATGCCACATGATAAAAACATTCTAAAATAGGAAGAAGCATAAATAACACTATCCCTTTGAAATTCAGTGAAACTGAAGGGCTGGATGCAGGAAAATGGAAAGGAGGAGAGAAAATAGGGCCAGTTTAACAACTGCACTTTGTGGGCTGCTTTAAAATGTTTTTTATTTTTCATCTCAGTGAAATGCAGCAAGCTCAGGCCAGAGCCACTTGCCCGCAGACTTTCCTGTCAGTAAATGCCCTGTGCAGATCGAATATAATCACTGTATTCAGTGCATGACTCTTTGTACTGTAAATCAGAAATCTTGTGGGACCATAATGTATAAAAAACTATTAACTAATTATTTGGGGAGTAAAGGGTAGTTCAGCTAAGTGTCTAGAGGAACATCTCCTGTAGAACATGAAATTATAGGCGTGTTCTGTATTGCATCATTCTCCATGATATCTAAATTACTCCTGCAGATTCAGTTGCATTCGGTACTACTTTTTGTACCTTAAGTTGCCATTCTTGCATACTGTATTTTGCAAATGAGAGTACCTCAGTGAAATGACAATATAATACAGACTACCAGTCTGTTATAATTCCTGCTGTATATTTCTTATGTACTTTTCACGTAGGTAGGGGAACATAGTCTGAAGAAGGTAAGACTGAAATGAAGTTACTTCAAAAGATGTTAGTCAGAACTAACTTAAAAATTGAATTTCAAAGCCCAGACAGATCTCTGATTTCTCAGTTCTCCACATCTAGCAGATGGTGTGGTACAAGTTGTTCTAGCAATATTTCACAAACTTGCTATTGCTTGCAAGTGCAATGTTTTGAAAAAAAAAAAAAAAATTGTGGGATTTTTTTTTTTGGAAATAGGGACATGGCCAAGTGAACAAATTGGTGGAAAGTGAATGTGTAAGCTGTTGGACACAAAAGCAAATTGTCACATGTGGCTTAATCTTTTTTGATCTAGCAGGACGAACAGCTCACATCATTAGAGTTGGAAGATAGCTGGACTATATCCTAGAGATGCTGTGGCAGGGTTAGCTTCAGGAATATTTTATGGTAATTACAGATTCTGGGACAGTAGGCTTGAAGTCATGTTTTCACTCGTGTTTAGGCAAAGTGACCTGTTCTGTGACCCACTTCAGCATACGTCATGTTTGTTTGTGCTTAAAGCAAGCCAGTCCTTGATGAAGTCAAATCATACTTTTTTTTATACTTTGTTTTATAGATAAAGCTAGATGATCGTTAGTGTGATTTATTCTAGCCTGTTTCTCTTAGTTGTCACAACTTAATGTTTTCAGTATACTTATTATCTATAAACTGTCTTCCAGATATCGTTGACAGCTGACTAGTTCGCAGTCATAAGAAACTATGTTAAAATCCCACTAATATAAAATAAGAAACAGCAGTTTATACTTATTTCAGTAAGGATGTGTATGTAAGTAACAAAGTTATGTTTCGTTTAGTGAGTTGCCGAGTTGGTTTTCACCTGTTGTATTTCAGAAGGTCAGGGATGGATGACCACAGACTGAAACCTCACCTACATTATAACTGTTTCAGGATCTGATACCCTAAACCACTGCTTGCCAAACAGTCAGTAGTTCTTTCAACAGCATGTAATTAGGAATGATGCCGAGCTTGGTAGCTATAGTGCAAATGGCCCCTTGACTGGCTTTGCCAGTGAATCTGCAAAGTAGCCATACAGGTTCCTGCATTCATAAGAGTATTTCCTGGTAAAGAAATATTTGTCATAGTTGATTGGAGCACCAGCAGTCTCTTTTCCTCCACACAGCAGGAAAGAAACGAGCTTGCCCTGAGTGGGGTAACACAGTTGACTTGCTGGGCCTGAAGTAATGGTTCTCTCACTGTTACTGCATCATCCCTGACATTTCTCTGGTTTTGTGGTTATGAAATACTTTATTTTAAAGGCTGATCTTGGTATTATCCATAGAGATTATTCTCTCTAGAATAAGTGACTGTTAAAAAACCATTGAGGCTTCCTGTTGGTAACACTGTAAACCACAACAACAAAGCTTAGTTATATTACCCATATCTGCTTAGGAAGTTGCATGTGCTTTGTGGGCTTTCTGTAAAGACATGCGCATCTCCCAGTACCAGCGCTTATCTGCAGCTGTGTATAAATTAACTTTGTAATAGGTGACTTTCAGTATCAGCTAAATTGGCGCAGGAATTTTATGGAACAGTCCAAAAATAACTTTGCCTTTTTTGAGAGGGAGGCAAAGATGCACAGAAATACTTCACTAAGAATTGAATTTGTTTTATTTCAATCTTTCTACTGCTCTTTAAAGGCCATTTAAATATATTTCTTTTAAGACTGAAATTTCTTCTCCTGTCCTTCCCTCCCAAATGTTGTCCTTGGGATCTTAATCTTACTGGGGTACTTCCATTAAAAATAATTACATGTGTTAATAAACTTCAAGTTTCACTTATGTTGATTTGAAAGTATTCTATGACAATAGTGATCTGAGAATTGGGACTACAATTATGTAAGAAAAGTAGCTCTTCAATGAAGGA
The DNA here is from genome assembly GCF_965140245.1 of Athene noctua. Taxonomy (NCBI): domain Eukaryota; kingdom Metazoa; phylum Chordata; class Aves; order Strigiformes; family Strigidae; genus Athene; species Athene noctua. Next base: position 31,603,019 of record NC_134041.1, read on the forward strand.
AAACTCATTTTCTGTAGGACAGTTCTGCATCCCCTCATCCTTTAATTTGGTAATGTTACTGGTTTTGATTTTGGGCTCTTTCCTGCTTTGTTTGATAGTGGGGTTTTTTTGTTGTTGTCGTTGAATACTAAAGCGAAATAGAAGTAGCTGCTGCTTCTTATAAGGTATATATGGCAAAGGCATAGGAACCATCTCCTGGTACTGTTGGGGTCAAATTAGGAATGAGAGGATAGGAGGATGAGAACATTCTGGATTTGTGACTCGGTGCACCTCCTCGTCTACTTCTTCCTTTCTTCTGTGATAATCCCATCAACAAAGCATCAAACGTGTCTCTGCTGTTCCTATTTGTTGTCACCTCAATTAAGATATGTAGGATGAACAACTCTAGAGATGAGTATCTCCACAAAGACAGATGATGCTGGAGAGGAGGCACATGAATAAGGGGAAAAGGGTAAAAGATGATCTCACAGCTTCTCCCTGTTAGTGCATTTTGATACACTGGAGATTGTATTTTGACCGTTCAGCTTTGGAGATAACATTTTAAAATACAATCTTGTGTATGTTTAATAACTGTTGAATGAGACAGGTGGGCTTTCTAAACAGATCTATGACAACTTAGAAGTGGTTTACTGACTGATATCCCTGTAATGAGCAGCATACTGGCTGGGGGGTGACCCCACATAGAATAGAGTAGACTTAAGTTGGAAGGGACCTGCAACAATCATCTAGTCCAACTGCCTGACCAGTTCAGGGCTGACATAGCTGACGACTGATATCAGGCACAAAAAGATGAGGCATTCCGAGCTCCTGGAGCACAATCAAATGTTAATTTGTAGGACAGTTTGTTTTCAGAAGGAAAAATCCACCAACAAGATTTCTTCCTCCTGTTCCCTTCTTACCAGGGGTAGGATAAAGTACAATTGAATAGTGAATATTGATATACACTTGTGGGTTTGACAGTGAGTTGGTGTAAGATACCAACAATCACTTTTTTTGCAGGTTAAGTGTGCTCAGCACCATGGCTAATATTGAAACAGGTGACAGGCTTGCTTCTGGTTGAAAGAAATTACATTAATATTGGTTATTATGGTGGTAGTATGTAGCATAGGTCATGAAGTGTTCCTGTTTTTCAGATTCTGTGTTCAATTAGGCCCATAATTTTTGGAAAAGTTGACTGTAGAGAGTAGTGTGCCTGTATAGTAGACACACCAAAACATATAAGAATTGCGAAGTGAAGTAACATTTCCTCATCACAATGGCTCCAACATGGCCTAGCTTAGAAGCATGTTTAAATATTGTCATATCCAAGTAGATCAGTATTACCTCCTGCATGTACCCTAAACATCAGGGGTTTAAAAGGTGTTTACAGAGCACGAATCTTATTTTCTAGACAAAAAACAAAAACATTTGTACATTCTAATTTTGTAGTCACTGGATTGTGAAGATAACTCTTCAAATTCAAACTGGAATGTAAATTAATATAATGAGGCCTTCCTTAGCTGACAGGGTCAACTCAGTTTCTCAAGATTATTTCAAAGCCTTTGCTGCTCAGGGTTCATTTTGCTAACCAGCAGTGTCACAGAGTTAACAAGACTGTTCAGTTTTACTGCTGCTATTCAGAAACCTGTGGGAGGCTGTGCAACTGATGAGAATATCAATTTTGTGTGGCTGCTTAGAAAAGCCAAGAGCAGAAGTAGAGACAAGATCGAGCTATACTAGTGTCTCTGAAATTTACTTAATAATAGAAGAAAATGGGGAAAAAATACTTAGATTAACCTTGAAGAGATCTAAATAATTTTAAAGTGTTGTTACCAGTCCAGCAATCTGTCAGAATTTGCCAATTAACAAAACTATGGTGACTCTTTAGCAATAAAAAAAGTCATTTTATGCCAACTTTTAAAAAAAATAATACAAGTTATGTCATCTGGGAAGAGTGAAATGGACTCTTCTTGGAGATCTGAATAACCTTGAGGATCTTGAAATACTTACTTAGTAGCGTAGCTTCCTTCCTCCATCAAGTCACTGTGTGCAGCAGAATTCAAGCTTATACTAGTCTGAGCTGAATTTTGTAAGCGTGGACTTTCTCACTGCTTGTGTTTAATACAGTTCTTTCTTAGAACACAGGTTTTAATTGTAAAGCTTTCTTTATGTCCACCATTCACTTTAGTACATGTGAAAGAAACAGCATCCTTTGTCTGAGAGATGATTTGTGGTTCCTTTTCTCCTATAAATTTTTTTCATCCTTCCATCTATAAACTGGCATATTTAAAAAAATCAGTCTAATAGTTGGTAGCTCTCAGGCTCAGATTTAAGATAAAGTTAAAATAGCAAGTTCTTCAAATTTGAACTTTAAATTGCTGAATGTTGTTAATATTGTTTAGAATATTGTTGATAATAGTCAAGTCTCAGTAAAGTTGCTCTTAGAATGGCACCTTGATCAAAGCATAAAGGCTGTGGTAAAGGCAAGACCTTGAACAGATGCTCTCAAAGTTGTTTCTTTGATCACTCTGTGGTGTTATCGCTCAATTCTGGTTTGTTTCTGAACCTGCTTTTTTACTGACTGGATTGGCATCAAGTAAGCTACAAACGTTATTATTTGCAGCAGTAACATTTGTAGATAGTGAGAGCCAGCTCACTGCAGGCCCTGGAGAATTCATGTGCTTTCTCCTGACTAGGAAGATGAGTGGGGTTTTGGTAGGTTTAGTATTCTTTTTTTGATGCAGGGAGATGTATGCAGCTTGGGGAGGGATGAACAGTGCTTTTGTAATTGATACCAGTGTGAAACCTGAGCTCTGGCCCAGTTACCAAGTTGAAGCACAGCAGAATATTTTTCCGCTAGTCATAAATTGTGTGCTTGTTGTTCAGGATATTTTGTTGGTTTTCCTTAATTTTGATTTATAGCCTTTTTTAAAAAAAAATTCCAAGAGAAAACAGAGAAAGCAGAGGTACTTTATCAGATTAAAAATGCTTAGTCTAGAGAAGATCTGTAGAATAAGTAGGAAAATGGTATATAGTGTCCTGTAGTGCTAGTATTTCAAGTTATATTTAGGTTTTTTCTTCAGGATCTCAAAAAATTGTGGATATTGAGGTTTGCAACATAGCTGTAATGAGCTGGTTTTTTGTTGGGGAAAACCAAGATCCATTTTTTCAGAGTAATCTAATAAATTTGAGTCTGATATGAACTATAGAAGAACCACTTTTTGTAATTTATCCTTCAGAGGTGCATTAGCTTGTTTAGGATTGATGTGAAAATCCAGTAGATGCTCAGATGATGATTTGAGTAGCCTGCCATAGCTACCCTGTGAAACAGAAGTCTAGCAAGTTTAATTCTTGCTTTTGTCATAACAAAATCTGTTTTGTCAGAAATTTTTTTTCATTTTCTGGTTTTAGGTCATCATAATTGAATATATTTAACACGCTTTAGTCTGTCAAAGCTAAGCTTGTCTGTAGTCTAGTACAGAAGTTCTAATTCTTTATTTTGATGTGAATAAATCTGTATAGCTTCAACCTATTTTTTGTCAAATGGTTAATCTAAATTTGAATAAGACACTCAGTATGCGTCTTTCCATCAATGCACACGCTTGCACTGTGATAGTGACTTTGTGCCTTGTTAGTGCTTATGCTAAATAAAATGTTTTTCTCATTTTAGGGGTTGGGGGAAAAGCATATAACTGCTTCTAGGTGCAGGCCAGCTGTAGAATAACGCTCAGCTGGCCTCTCAGTGTCTCTCAGCCACAGATGGATGGACTTAGCCCTGCTATTATGTTCACTTGCCTTGTGGGCTATGGAAATTGGTGTGCCTTAAGACAACATAATTATAGGCTGTTTGCACTCAGGTGAGCTGTGATGGTTTTTTTGCTTTAAACCTGGGGGACTGGTATCCCCACGTGCTGAGCATTGGTGTGTTTTCTGTTGTGCATCAGCTGATACAGAACTACGCTGCAGCAGATGTGTGACACATTGCCAGTAAGCTTTTTGTTCCTGAACAAGAACAGCACTTGACTACAAGGAACCTCTTAGACAGCCTTTCCACTTTCTTTAGCCTTCCCCTCTCCACACAGAGCTCACCTTGTTACGTTTGCGCAGGGAAGCCGTCTTTGAAACACACGCTGCATTGTCAGTGGGGAGCAGGTGAGTATGAAAGAGCAGAGCCTCATGTTGGGCAGAACTACCGCTTTAGCTGAGGAGCCTGGGCAAGCACACAGGAGGCTGTGTGAATTTTAAAGAAGGTAAAAGGATCAATTGCAGCTGTTTATGGAGAACATGATTTTCCAGCCTACCAGGAGAGGGTGCTACAATGCTTTGACTTAATTTATCCATCTCTAAAAGGTTTTTCTATTAGGAAAAGTAGAGTGAGTTTTTTTCATCATTACTGTGTTGCAATGAAGAGTGTTTTAGGTAACTTTTGGTTTATGAAAACAGGCAAGATCCACATATCAAAAGGCAGATGTAGCTGTGTTTAAAATTTAAGGAAATATATGTTTATTTTTCTTTTGCCTTTAAGAGCTGAACTGCTTCATTTTTAGTTGTTTTGTTTCTGCTGGGTTTTATCCTAGGTAACTTCATCTGCCAATAAGAGAAGTTTTCCAGCTTGTTCATGTGTAAGTATGCAGGCAACCTTTAGTGCACGAAAGGACATTAAATCTGATACTTCTACTAGGTAACCTGAGCCCTCAAATTAAGAGCCGGTTGTCATTGCTTCTGTGCACTTCTTGTCTGTAAAATGGCAATAATGCTTACTTGTTTTATGGAGATGTTCAGACTCAACTTTTGCATAAACAAACCCAGAAAAGCTACCTGCAGGCTAAGTGCTCAGTCATGCACTCTTGTCTCATCCTGTGGGCTGTTAGAGAAACATGTGTTTGTTGTGGTTCTAGCTTGTATTTCAGAACACTTGTGGCATGATAATAGGTCTGAAAGAAGATTAGTGTTTGTGTTTAATTGTTTGACTTCCTTGAAGTGGAAGCTCAAAGCACTGTGCATTGCTGAATGTTATCTATCAAACATCCATAAAGAGGCTGAAGTTACAGTGAATTGCCAACGGAGAACTTGAGTATAGCTGTCTTTGGTCGTTCAGCGGTAGGGCAATACAAACAAGAGAGTGAATTGCAGTAAGCGTTTGTACAGTTGGGTTGTTGGCTGGGAGACAGGATCTCTGTAGAGAGATCCCAAACCTGGTGTTTAGACATGTAATTACAAAATAGTAACCTGGTGTTTAGACATGTAATTACAAAATAGTAAGGTCACCTGACACTACTGTAGGGTAGTTGTTCCACTAAATTGGGATGCATAAGTCACTTAACCCCTTTAATACTAGTCAGTGAAAGGCCACATTGAAACAAACACATTAATCAGACCTAGACCAGACTACTAGAAAGGAGATATGACAATCTATTTAAAATACAACCAAGACAGACTTCTTCTCTTGCATACTGTCATGTAAAAACAGAGGCATGACTTCTGCTACGCTGCAGCTGACCTTTCCTTCTCCCCCACACTTTCCTAATTTGTTATAAGATTGTGATGATACATGGGTTTAAAGCCTTGACATCTGGCTTTGTTACATCCACTCATCCATTATTTGCTCTTACAGAAAGATTAAAACACTCTTCATCACATGATTTACCCCTGTGCATACAAGGAGGCAGGCTTGTAATTTTTGAAACCATAAAAGCTATTATAGAAGCAGCATCTTGGTTTGTTAATAGAGAAGCAGGTGTCATCAAACTGAAGGGTACCCTTCCAGGAATTGCTCTTGTGCTTTTAGAAAGTACATAATGATTCTGTGTGTTGAGCACAACTTCATTCTATGGTGAATACTGTGTGAAATGAGGTTGAGGCTTAAAGGGAAACAGAATTGAATGTCCAGGAATTGCTGCTGGTGACAAATTAGGAAGAACTATTTCCTTCCCTATGAGCATGTAGCATTCTTACTCAACCACCTGTATCTTTATTTGGTGCCATACCTGTTCTGAAAATGAGACAGGTGATGCACAGTGTCTGACTCTCAGCTCTTGGGGAAACAGTTTGTTCCCAAATTCTTTGCCTTTGCTGACAAAGAATGTCAGCTCTGAAACCAGGAATACAGACACGCAGGAGTTGAAGAAAATGGTTTCTCCCCATTAAGGTATCATCTTTTTTTTTATATATATATAAAAAAATGAGATATTGGCATGAGTAAAAATCCCTGCACTTAAGAAAATTCTTCTGTGGTAGTTAGCTATTCTTATAAACTTACTACTTTACCAATGGAAAAGGAAGACAATGTTTGATCATATAGTGTACATGAGATAATTTATGCAACGGATCTCTAGCAGAGCTACTGACACAGCACCCATCCCACAGGAACATGCTTTCTTTTCTAAGTTTGACTGTAAGAGCCTTTCTATTGTGCTTTCCCTATGACAGATTTTCTCCCCTTTTTTGATGCTTGAATGTAAAGCTACTTGCTTTAATCCTGCTTCATTAGTGTGAGGAAGTGTAGGAGTTTTTATTTAGAGAACATCAGTACTTGAGACAGTAGCTGTTTTCAGTAAGTTGTATGTCTTTGTATTGAAAGTGTTATTCATTAGTTAGATACTGTAAGGATTTTGTAAAAGCTCTAAGTATTGCACATTAGGAAGGATGGCTGATCAACACCAGTTTGAGATATTTAGTAAACAACTTCATTTCTTTGCTTTAGACCTCCTTCTGCATAGTACAAATTTTACCCTATCTGTAGGACTGTTAAGAGAATGAAATATCAGAAGTGTGAGGCACTTGAGATATAGTGCGACAAAAATATCCCATGTAGTATCAAGTCACAATATTAGCATGCCCTGACTGAGAATGTTCTGTAGGCTGTGAATTTAATGCATGTGAAAATAAGTATTTACTGCTAGTGGAGGGTACAGCATGGTTATCACTAGGGATGGTAGTCTCCCACAAAATGGGTATGGCCTCAGCAGAAGCCTTGGATCTGATACATCATCTTTCTCTTTTCTCCTTAAAATACTAACAAAGTGTTTCAGCAGAAATTTGGATCTTACTGTTTAGTTGTAGATATCTGAGCAGGCTAGATGGCTACCTGCCAGAAGGTTTGGAAATAAATCTTACTAGAATTCATATTCTGATTGGAAAAATATTGTTACATCTTGTCACAAGTCTGGAGAAAGTTATCTAGATTTAGAAAAACTTCACTGTTTGGGATGAAATACTGTTGCTTCCTGTCTGCCTCTTGTGTAAAAGAACAGGCACATCTCTGGATGACATGTGTTCACTCTCAACTTTGTATGTTAGCACTCATGCAACTTTAAATCTGAAAAAATATGACTGCGCATCTCGGACCTGGTCTCTGAGGAGGAATGCTGAGTCCTTTCAGCAGTGTGCCTCCGAAGACAGCTGCACAGTTAGCATTCATGTCTGCCAGGGTCTGTGCTCTCCACAATGATCCCCACCCCAAATCTCCAGACAAAACCAGGAGATGAATCTCAACAGCTGCAGAAGGCTCAGTTTATGAATCTTGATTAGGATAAGGAGTTATTTGAAGTGTTTCTTTTCAAGTCTCTAATGATGGTTGTAAGGGCTACATATTCAAGTTGTCAAGATAATGCTAACCTCTTTATAGAGGTGGAGGTTCTGGTGGTCTGAGCCTGTGTGGATGCCACATCCCTCTAAACATAAATAATGCTCATACAAACCAGTGTTTTCCTGTGCTCTGCTGGTGTGCTTTCAGTTCTCCTTCCTCTTTTCCCCTGCCCAGGTTGCACCTTTTTTTTGCACATGCTGACTTTTCCAGTTGTATTTTTTCCTCAAGAGTAGGCTACCACCCTTGTGTGATATACTGCTTTCATAGTGTTGGCAAAGTTCCCAATAAAACTCTTTTGAGACCTCTGCACCCAGACCTGGATATCTTTCCTCCCTAGTTTAAAGGAACAACCTGCATTTTATGTATTTGTCTTAGATTACAGCAGCCACCTTCAAGTATTAAGAACAGAGCCAAGAGTGTCAGTTTCCCCATAATTATATTGTACCCATCATTATGTAGGAAGCCCTTCCCTTTCTTTAGAAGTCAAGTCATTAGATTCCATGTTGTTTTAATTGGGTGAGTCATTTAGTTTCAGCCCTGCTGCTAGAGCATGCATCTATTGTGTCTAATGTAATTTCCCCTTAATGGGACCAACAGTAGCAGTACCAGTAGTATGAAGTTCGTTATAAAGAATCTGTTTACAATATTCATAATACATAATTTCCAAAAGATTCACCAGGAATTTTAAAGTAAGAATACTTGCATTAATGTTTTTTCTATGCTGGAGAGGGTTTTAAGTTGATCTAGGAAATACCTAATCTTGAGATAAACTTTGACAGGTTATAGCCTGTTTGTATCCTGGTCATCTGAATTACAATATAAGGCTGAATGATGAAAACTAGTCAAAAGAGAAACTTGTCCCCACCACTGCCATGCTCCTTCTTTACCAGCACTGGTTCTGATCTAGCCCTGTGGTAAGCCAGTCTAGGGAGCTAAACTGAGGAAACTCTGAAGTGCTAGTCTGGTTTCCTGACCCAGTTTACTGCCCATCAGATGATTGCCAGGGTGAACACATGGGAAGCAGCAAAGGAGGCAGCTGGGAGCAGGGGAACCACCACTGGTCTGGCAACAGCTGCCTGCTGGGTTCCCTTAGCCACATGGTCACTCTGCACCCTCACCCCAATAGTGCAGTGGTTTTGTCTGTTGTGCAAGGGGGAGGGCTTTGATTAATCCTATTTAGGATTACTAAAAAAAATCTAATAGGCTATATGCATACACTTAGCATTGTATCTCTTTTGCAAGGCTGCTATTTGAAACAAGACCCTCAAATCTGCCCTTTTTGAATCTTTGAAATTCAGAAGTGAGTTAACTCAGGTGCTTAAAGAGTCTTAAGTTACTTACTTCCCCACGTTTTAAGAATAGGATCAACTCTTTCCTGGGTTAAGGGTGAGTTTTAACATGTATTTTACTTCAGTGCTCATAGAGTTCTTGGCCTTAATGGCTTTCTGCCATGCTACACGTGTATGCCTTGAATGAAAAGCTGATTATAACCCGGTGTCCATGAAGAGCAGCTCTTCATTGATGTCATTGAGTTGATGAGACTGACAGCTAAAGGAAAAGGCTGGCTGTCCTTCAGGCTGAACTAGGTGTGACCTTAAAGTTGGATAACCAAATGGATTATTTGACCAATATTTCTGCCAAAAGAGCCTCAGTTCTGTGAATAAATCTGTTAGTCTAGTTTCTCTAGTAGTTAGGAGTTAAGTTCTTACACTGGTAGTCTTCTGCTGCATTTTAATTAGACCCAGTTCTCAATATAGAAGTTTTATTAAACAGTCACTGTTGATGTTACTAACAAGAGAACATGCCAACCTAGATTAGTCAGCCCTTTTGAGGGTTGATTCTGCTTGGTGTGATTGATCGTGACAATTTGATGTTTGCCATTACTCAGCTTTTCTGGCTTCAGACCCTGAGGTGTGACCCTACATGTTTAATTTATTGGTCTTTTTAGTGGGAAAAAAACCCAACACTTGAACTCTATGCAGGTCTCCGCTGGGTATCCTCCAGGCTCTCATCTTTGGTATTTCAGTCATTGATCTGTGTGCTGTTTGTCTTTGTGGGTGCTTCAGAGGTTTTCCTTTTTTTTTTTTTTTTTTGGAACAGGCAATCTGCTGTTCATGATGAAAGCAGAGTTTCTGCTGATGCTTCATGCAAGAGCTTCAGCATCCTTGTTGTAGGAGCTTAAATGTGCTGGGTGCTTCCAGGTTTCTAAATTTCAGGTCTTTGTTCAGTTTTTCAGGGACTGACCATGCAGGCTTTATAAAAATTCAACACTGTTATGCTTGTATGGTTTATTTTAGATTGTGAGAGACTTAAATCTCAAAGCAATAATATGTCCATATAAACATCTTTCCTTGCCTCACTTCCCTCACTGGTTTTGACAGTTTTGGCATCTGCTTGGTTCGATAACCTATCCAGGAAGTTGTTACTTCTAAGCAGCCTGTGCAACATGTAGTTTTATGTTGGCTTTAAGTGTTTAAAGTAGCTTGAAAGTAATGGGAAGACTGTTTCTGACAGTGATGTAGATGAGCAAGAAACATGTCATTAATTCTAAATGCTTTTCAGATAACTTTCAAATATTAATTGGCTTCTGATTCCAGAAAGTCTTTCTAAGCTGAAAGACCTATTTGAAGCCTACATGGTACAGCAGTTTTAATCTGAAGTTAATTGTATCTGCTTCTGGATGCTCCATTGCTTGCTGTATAGCAGCTCTTGAGCTGAGGCATGTCTTGTAGTTTATCTCAAGGGTACTTTATCGAAGAAATTTGAGAGTTCAGTAACATGTCACACCAGCATGGAATTCCAAGAGAGAAATGCTGTAAAATGAAGGATTTTAGTGGCATCTCAGGAAGCTGACAGCAATCGACTGTCATGCAGTAGTGCTAAATAAGAGGTCTTCATAAGGATGAGCTAGAGAAGCTGTGGGCTGGAAGCAGTATCTACATGGGATGGTAAATGTTCTGCTTTCTGGGAACTGCATTGAGGAGAGCTACAGTTATTCTGAAAACACTTAAAACCAGAATTGCCATAGGTAACCGCTGTGAATAGTAAAAATGTAACTGAAAAATCTTCTCCCAAGCTTCCAAGAGCCAGAGCTACTTTAGTTTCCAGTACCTGGATAAAAGGCAAAAGACAGCATTCTGTCCCTTTGCTTTAAGAAGCTCAGTCAGAACTGAGTACAAGTTTACCATGCTTTTGGTTACTCAGCTATCTGATTTGGAAAATGTTAGTACTGTAAGAGGCTCAAGAGGGAGAATTACTTTGAGAGGAGCATTTGCAGGACTGCCTGTTGTCTTGGAATTTCCAGCTTCAAGACAGCACCTGGTGTGCTGGTACAGCCCAGTAGTGAACCCTGGTCCCAAAGAAGCACTTAGTGTGGCTGGTTCTTGAGGGCATACAATACAGCCCTGTGTAATCTAAGCAGTCAGCTGTCCTGACAACCTATATAGGCCAGCAACAACTGGGAATGTTTTTCTGTGGAGTGGAAGGAAGAAGGAATGAGGTGGAACTCTGTCAAATTAGAAGAAAAAAAATAATCTTAATTTAACAAGATAAAGGGACCTTTCAAACCAGATGTGGGGATGCTGAAAGCAAGTTTGCTTCTGGATGGCACAGTTAGAACTGAGATTGTGACCAAGGTCTAAATTTACATTTCCTAAAACAACACTGCTAAATTAACAAGCAGTTTTACTTCAAAGCAAATGTATGACACAACTGGCAAAAATCTTGCCATAAAGCTGAATGCAGCTAATGTTCTTTTCTCAGAGATCTTATTTTCTAGTCATCTTGTGCTTCATTAATTACCCCATTCTTTGATTGATGGTGATAGCATGGTACAGATACAATTCCTCCTGTGGGCTACAAGTACTCCTATGAGCTATATGAATGGCTTGATTTCTCTGATTTGTATGACTTAGACATATTTTTGTCTTATTCACGCACATCATGTCAGTGGTAACTTGTGTCAACCCGAATGGCAGTTTCTGTGCATTTCTACTTGTCATTGCTATCATTGGTGCAGATGTAAAAACTCTTGTCAGTGCCACAAGAGGCAAGGTAATATTGGTGCATCCTCTCAGTTTGTGATGTGCTGTACTCCTTGGCTCTACAGAAAAGTATGCTACTACCCACAGTAGAATCCACAAGAGCTGATACTGTAGATGGATGCAGAACTAAGCAGTATTTTACAGAGGGAGAGGAAACAAACCGCTAAATGAGCCGCAATGTTAGACCTCCCACTGGGAATTTCAGCCCTTTCCCTTTTCCTTCCTCCCTCAGAATATATATAGTAAATAAAGTAAACACTGGGGGAGGTAGCACCCAAAGGCAGAAGCAGTAATAGAGCTAGAGTAGCCTTTAGTTAAAAACAGCTGACAATATCCTGACCAATCCCCTGAGCATCCCAGTTGTACCACCACAAATACTGGCGCAGGAGAGATGTCTCAGACAGCTATGACAGTATTAAGTGGGAGGAAGGCTCTTTAAATAACTAGCAATGGGTTTTATTCTCTGACTATGTAAACACTGAGTTGTTGTTTCACCCTCTGAACAGGAAGAATTAGTCAAGTAATTGTGTGGCAAGCAAGCAACAAAATTAAGTAATTTTCTTGCTTTTTCTAGTTGCTGGATCTGTTTTAGAAGGGAATATTTTCCTTGTCATTTTGCATTTCTGTTCAAAAAACCTCTAAGCAACATGATGAAAATCAGAACAAGAGGACTAGATTTGGTTAAAATCAGGGAAGTAGCACTCAGCTGAACATCATCGAAGCAGTCTAAAAGAACACCTATCTATATTTTGTTTCTAGAGCATCTGCATTTTGAGGAGTCTAAGGCAGCAGTAGTCCCTTTCCCTCTCATTGTTAATCTTGGCATGATTTTAAATTACTGTGCATAACTCGGTCTTGAAAAGCCTGCCTCACTATATATAATATAGCTTACATTGTCTGTCTCCTCTTATTCCATGTGAATAGAAGGTTTTGTGGTCCCAATTCAATAAAATGGGATTTCATTTAGTTAAGATTGCCTCAAACCCCTTTACAATCCTAGATAAATCCAGCAACTACTTTGCTCTTCCACGTTTCCTCAGCACAAGGAGGGCATGTTTGCAGTGTTATAGGAAACAAACATTGTTCAGGTTAGCATTGTAAATTGGCAACAGGTCTTGGCTCTTGTGGGGATTTGTCTTTTGACAAATAATTGGATAAATCTGGATTTGCAGCTACCTCCTTTATGATGTATGTTTGTCTATTGTTGCATTTAAGGTGATGAATTTGGTAAGAGATGAATCCCCTTGCATTCTCACCGGTTCCTAAAGATTAGAGGGTTTGGGATGGCTGGATCTCTTAATAGGTAGGTCAGTTACTGCCATGACTATAGGTCTGACATCAGATGCACGAACAACTCATGTGCCGTAGTTCCGATCGCATTCAAAAGAAGTGGTCAGGTTCACAAATAGTATAGTTTATTCTTATGCAACATCTACAGATTCTTTGCAATTGCCAGCAATAAATGCCCTATACTGCAGAATGGCTGTATATCTGTACAAACAAAACCAAAACCAATTGCAATCATAAGCTTCATTTCCCAGGTGGTCACTCAGCATAGCAGAGGTCACAAATCTTACCAAAAGGCATCCCTTCTGGGGAAGGGGTGAGGAGAACAAACCCATCAATCTGTCCCTCCGATTTGGTATCAAATTCTTGTCCCTCTGATTTGCGTATGAACTCAGGGTAGTACTTCTCCACTGTTGTGCCAAGTGTGTGTGGAGGGGGGGGTGGGGGGTGGGACTGTGGTCAAGCCACTGTTCCTCGAGTTGTAGCAAACATTTCTTGGTATAACTTCCAATCAGGTGTGCAAAGCAATTGTGCGAAAAGCAGAACGGGACTGCACGGCTTCCACCTCACTTCGCGTTCCTCCTCAGTGGCATAGCAACAGAAACCACCAGATCATCACCCCATCCTGTGTCTGCTCTGGGCACCAGGTGTTCGACAAGTGTGGGTTTTGCAGTTTTTCACCGTTTTGTGCTTCCAACAGTTTATAAATCAGATTCTGTCCTTGCTAGCCTAATTTAAGGTTAAGCCTAGCATTTTTCATGCTGTTTCTTGTTTTTGAAATGGCAGTCTAACCTGGTCAAAAGATTTGGCCTGATGTTTCCGGGGAATTAAGTCAGTCATTTCCACGCTGTTTTACTTTCTTTGCTTTTCTTTACTGCTCTAAGGACAAATTAGTAGAAAAAGCAATCTGCAGGATGTTTCTGCTCTATTTGCATCCAGGTACATTCAAGTTTCCCATCTCTGCAGTACTTTTCCCTGGAGCCAATTATACCTTTTCTAACCAGTCTTCTAGTTCCGTGGTTTCTGTTGCAAAGTAGTTTTTGTCTTTTTTTTTAATGCTCCTCACCACAGAATAGCAGTATCTGATGACTTAACCAGATCATACACTGTACTAAGCACTGATTATAGTATGTAACTTGCTGGAATGCGTTAATACTTTTGTTTAGTGGAAAGGTACTAGAAATGAAACAGCTATCAAATAAGAATAAAGAAAATAGTCTTCTACTCAGCTCTAACTTTTCTGCAATTCTCATGTTTAATTAAAAGCTGCTATCAGACTATGACAAATGATGTGAAGAGGAAGAAAGCAAATAGCAAGATGGTAAAGTTGCTAATAATATTAAGCTGTTAAAGACAGTAGAGACAAAAGTTTACTGAAGAATTGGAGGTTGCAGGTTGAAGAAGTGGTACAAGGTTCAGTGTAAACGTGGAAGGTGGTACACAGGAAAATATTTCTAGCTTTGCCTATGAGATATTTAGCTCTGAGCTGACTAGTACAACAATAGAAATAAATCTTTGAGCTGTAATAAGACAGTATCATGACATCAGAATTACAGTTCAAAAAGCAGAGTGTTAGGAATAGAGAAATATATAGTTCTGCTGCTGTCCATAGTTATGGTTTGAATACTGCATGTAATTCTGATCTGGTTATCTGGAGAGGTATATGGTAGAGCTAGAAAAAACTCCAAGGAGGACTGTTTAAAGGTGACCACCAAACACAACATCAGACTGACTAAGCAACTCTTCAGCCTGAAGGAGAGGTGGCTAAGGTAGAATAAGATAAAGGCCTGTAAGAATCACAAGTGGCAGGGAGAACACCAACAGGTAGTCCTTGTTCAGGATTTGTCACTGTAAAGTCTGAGGGTCATCAAATGAAACTAGCTGATACTATGTTCAAACAAGTGAGAGCCTGTTTGTTCTGTATTCTGTAATGTGCACTTGAGCTATTGGTAACGTTGCAGCAGGATATACTGTTTATGTGATGAGTTTAGTTTGCATTACTTCAGACAACAACTGAGCAAAGTATTGGAAGAAGGCTACTAGGAAGTTTAACTACAGCCACACCAGGTCTGGCTCAGAAAGACCCTGAGCTGCAATGTGCTGGAGGCTTGGAAAGTATTTTGGAATAACATCATTACCCTTTCCTTGGGCAACTTCAGTTGGCAATGGTAATGACAGGATGCTGGGCTATAAGTGGCCCAGTACGGTAGTTGTTACGTGCCTGAAGAATCCCAGTTGTCAGCTAGCTGACTTGCTTTTGACATTCTTCAGTGTTCTGCTAAATCCAAGAGACAGGACTTGTTTTTCCTATCATACTTCCTTTAAATATTCTATAGTTTTGATGTTAACAATCAAGAAGACTTGTACTTCCTATAAAGAAGAAAGAATATCAATGCCTAACTTTACAGTAGACGCTACCACTAGAATAGCAGATGTATGTATCTTGGCTATGTAAAATTCCTTCAAGTTGAATATATTGGCTGGTCTTAGCTCTTTTCAATTAATTATTTTTAAAACACTTCCTTTTACTGTTCAGTCAAAAAATATCAAATCTATGGAATAACATCCATCACAAACCTCCTAAATTATAGAAGCATTTTCAGTCCAGATCCACTTAACTTATTCATAATGTATTAATTTACAGTTATCCTTCTTTGTAATAAAACTGATTTTATTACTAACAAGCCAAACAGTGACTTTTTTGTAGCTTTGATTACTTTTTAGAATAGGAGTATTGAACTTGCTCAGTCTTACTGTAGTTTCTTTTCCTTCAAAGCTCTATTAATTCTGCCATAGCTCAAAAAGGGTTTTCCAAAAATATTATTTCAGTGAGTACATTCTTGTCTTAATACTGGACTCAGACACACGAGGGCTAAAAACCACTGCTTGTTTTGAAGAAACAAATGTAGTGTCACAGACTGAAACTGCAAAGCTGTTGGTGCTGAGTGAGGAATTCTCCTTCTGCCGAGGCTGGGGTTTATGTTACCCCAGTTATTTAGCAGCTGTTGGAAACAGCACTGGTGAATGGAGTCCCTTGTCTGGTCAGTGGAGCCAATTACAAGTGTCTGGGTTTCACCAACAGGAAGTGGCACAGCAGCCAGTAACTAAGTTTAGTGTGATAGATGTGTTTCTCTGACTTCATATGTGCATGTTCACACTGACCCCCACAAAAGTGAATCAGCCCATAGGGCTGAGAAGGAGCAAGACAACTAAAACTCCCTCAGTCAGGGCTCAGCTGAATGTCAGACTCTGGGGATCTCCTGACAAGCCATCAACATTAAAGATTTTTCCCTGGTTCTGAAGTTAACAAGACGGCATGCAATTTTTGGGCAAGTATTCATGCTAAAGCTCGGCTTTTCTTGGAGGAAAGGAAACGCCAGTCTATTTTCTAAGACAAATATATTTCAAAGGAGGCAAGATCACAAAAGTATTTTAGTCAAATGAAGTAAATATTTTAAGAAGGAAACCCCTTCTTTGCTCAAGAGAAGGAAATGGCTGTGGACAATGGCTTGAACAGCATATTGATTGCTGACAAATGAGGTTGACAGTTTTGTGATTTATTTTTAGCTGGAAATTTTTTTTTAAAACAGAAGTACTGTGTAGCTTTGGCAGTTGCTGCATATTCAGTGTAGGTGGATGGAACTGAGAAGTCGCATCTGTGCTAACAAGATGCATTTTGGGATTCCATTAGAAAATTAAACTCATGTACTGGAAACTGAAGCTTTATCAGCTCACCTGGGGAGCTCTGCCCTCCGAATATCCTCCAGAAGGTAAGCAGTGCTGCCTGTCCAAGGCGCTTGCAAAAATAATAACTTGGGCCTCAAGATGTGACATCAACTCAAATTTGGGCAGTTCGATTGACATTTTCTTTCACTCCTGAGATTACAAGTCAGTGAGTTAGTCTCTACCCTCTTCTTCCAAGTTTTCCCTCTAACTAGAAAGGCTAAAAATAATTTTTAAAAAGCCAGCTGAGAAGCAGTTTAATGTGGTCATTGTACCAGGTGCTGAGTCTAAGGAGAGTACCGAATACTGTAAGACTTGTAATAAGATGTAACTATGTCACTTGGAAAGCAGCTTGGACATTTATGTCATGTTAACTCAAAGATCTGATCGGTTGGTGCTTTACATCTGCAAAATAAACCTCTCACCAGCTAGACTTTGTTAGTGTAGATATTTCTGGCTTGCTTAGGGGTTGGTTGAGCCATGATTTTTGAAGTAGTCTCTTTGCAGAAGAGCTCTTACTTCAAACGTTTGTCTTAACACTGTGAGTAAATAGCTGTTGATTTGATTTGCTTCACTTTGATCTGGCCATTATTAACAAATTCCCAGGAATTCTGTTGGAATGAAGTGTAATCCACATCAAGCAACTTCTCTTCCAAAGTACTGATTAAAAAAAGTGCCAAAGGACTTGCTGTAAGCTGTCATAATGTTTGGCCATCCCACCTTTCCTTGAGAAGGACTGGGTGACCTAATCTTCCTTACTCTTCATACTGGAGAGGTTTATTGGAACTTACCATGACAGAGGAATAGACTTTTGATCTATATGTATACAGTTTCCCAGTTGTGTTTCCCCTGTGTCCCTTCCTAGCACTCCTTTCCCTTAAACTGTAGGAATAGTTACTGTCCACTGTAGGCAGATTCAGAGGAACAAAGGTTGGAACTTCATCACCTCAGTACTCAATGCAAAGAGGTGTGTAACACAGAGCATCAAAAGTTGGTGGTCTCTGCTTGTTTCTAGATACCAGCAATTGCAAAGCTGACTAGCTTTGTAGGAGCTGAACAAATCCTTAGTAATTAAGGTAACAAATATTTTGATAGTCTTCAGGATTTTGCAGAGAGGTTACATTTGTAGCTTTTTGTTCAAAAATCCTGTTTGTATATCATTTTAATTTCATTAAAATCTCTCCTGCACTTGAGGAAAATGTTTTTCTTATCTGTTGTGCTGTTGGGTTTTGGTTCCTCACCCAGAGACATGTTCAAAGAAGTGAAATTGGTATTTTGAGTGGATTCTAGTGCTTCTGACCATTCCCAGTACCTGTGACAGAAAGCATCTGTTGTTCTTTTTAATAACTGCTAGGTCCAGCTCTCCTGTGCTCACATGAGTTCCTCACCCAACAGTGTTTTTTAAATGCATCTAAGAACCTGCATCATTTTGCTAGCTGTGTTTATCCCAGTCACTTTCCTGCCAAAGCTTTGTGAGGCCAGAAAATCTTAGAGGTAGTGAGAGACACTATACTGAGTTAGCAGTGTTTGTACTGAAGATGGTCAATACTTCATCTACTTTGAAAAGCTCTCTTAAAACAGCAGTGCTACCAAATGCAAGGTTCAGTCACTTACAGCCTATACAGTTGTTGATCTGTGAAGAGATTTATGCATCTTGCATTGAATGAAGACTTTCAAACTAATACTTTGGACCTTAAGCTTGATTTATTTCATTCTGGGTTCTGTACCAAAAAGATACTACTTTACCAGGAAGAATTTGAGAAAAAATAGTGAAGTGCTGCATTAGCAAATATTGGGAGAAATATTGGGAGAAATATTGGGAGAAATATTGGGAGAAATATTGGGAGAAATATGTGCCACTGACATCTGAGCAAGGAAGCAGGGTGAGGGACACCTCTGAATGTTTGATAGCACTAATAACAAAAAGAAGAAGGTAAGTGGAATCAGTGAAACAGAATACAGGCAGTTCCTTCTATCAACATCAGTTTATTTTAATCTTAACATAGCTAACCTCTTGTTATGTTCAGGTAGAAAATGTCTTGAATTCTTCATAATACTGGCATAACTAGTTGAAATCAATCTGTCTCTCCTAACAATTTGAAATTGACACCAAAACAACAAACCTTGTTTTCCCTTGGATTTTTATGTCAAGCTAGCCAAAAATCATGTCTTCTAGGTGACCCACCACTTGAACTTTAAAATAAGTGCAGAGGAATACCTCATGCAGCAGTTTGTCATGTTGCAGATTAAATTTGCATTTAAGAGGTGAACTGTATGGAGAACTTTCAGATTTCTCCATATGTTTCTCTCTGGTACTGAAGATCACTTTTCTATTTCAGATATATTTTGATAATTGAGGCAAGACAGTGCTACCAGCTTGCCTTGAAAGATTTCTTTTTATATGATGTGAGCTGTTCATGATGCAATTTTGTCACAGAGTAT
Organism: Athene noctua; assembly: GCF_965140245.1. Lineage (NCBI taxonomy): Eukaryota > Metazoa > Chordata > Aves > Strigiformes > Strigidae > Athene > Athene noctua. Next base: position 31,622,081 of record NC_134041.1, read on the forward strand.
GAAGTCTCCTCCTGTTCTGTCCCTCCCAGCCTGGTACCATAAATAGAAACTTATTCCTGGCCCATCCCAAGTTCTTGGCTTGGAGCTGTATTTCTTGGCTTTATTCAGTGGGTTGTTTGCAGTACTTAAACCTTGCACCACTCTGTGGGAGGCCCGAAGACTAACTATGGATCTGTGCTTAGCTTAAGCAAACTACGTTATTAAGAGTCTGGTTGCTTGCAGGAGAGGAACACCTAGGAACGGCATTTAGCTAGGTTGCCTGCATTTTACCAAAGCCATATGTGAGCTGTCTTGACCCTTTTAAACTGGTGTTTTTTGTGGCCACATGTATGTCAGCAGAAAGACTAGGTGGTCCATTTAGGTAAGGGCTTAAGTCTGCTACAGGGTAAAAAAGTCATTGCTCTGCTTCCATGCTACCACATTATTAGACAGCAGGAGCTTGGCCTGTTCAGCATTAGTTTGCTTTTCAGTGTGTAGTTTGCCTTGAGTATTTTTGGTTAGTAGGAGGTGCTGAGACTTGGCTTCAGAAACAAAGCTAATGCAGAACTTGATACTATTCCAATCATGTCAGCAAAATAGGAAGCCCACTTGCTGCTGCGTTATCGATTTGGTTTCCTCATATTCATTAAGGCATAAATCCTCCCACTAACAAGCTGGTTAAAGATCTTGAAGTCTAGTGATGTAAAGTGATGTATGTTTTGAAGATGCAGTGGAAAATACCAATTATACAAGTAGTCAGAAATTACTTGATGGTCTGCTTTCTATGCTCTAAGTTGACCAATGCCTATTCTTTGGTCATCTTAAAAGTAAGCATATAAAATGAGTCTGTATGTAAAATAACATCATGGATATTTATATTGGTATTTAGTTTGAAAACTCAAAGTGAAAATAAAGTGAAAGATGTGGCATATTCAGGGATCTTGGAGACCTTGTATTCAAGTGTCTCTGTGAAGAAGAGGCATGTGAGAAGCCAAAAGATAAAACATCATGTGTGTATGTATGTATACACACGCATATACACACCCTGTGGGTTTTGATGTAAAATGCTAAGATACCAGATTGAAACTGCATGCAATAACCAGTATTTACTCTATAACTCTGTCTTTCTTCCTTCCATTGATAAACCAGTCACTTTGGCCTGTTGCTAACACCACCAAATCCTTTTCAGAGCTGTATTTCCATTTACACATTCTTTTGTTTAAGAGAAATTGACAGTTGGTTCATAAATTCAGAGTATAACACATTTTTAAGAAGCTCCCTGAACTGTACATTTCAAAGCAGCATAGTCAGCAAGATTTCCTTGTATTCAACTTTTTCCCACCACTGGAAGAGCTAGAGAAATGCTTCTAAATGGATGGTTTAAGTTGTACAGTAAGGGTAACCACTCTCAGGAAATGGCTTTGAAGAGCACCACAGGGAATAGTCTAAAGAGCTGGGAAGAGATGCTGTGCCTGGAAGGTGGATTCTTCCACTGAGGAAGTTGAGTATACCAGAATTAAGATTTTATACTGTGCCCTTACTGTGAAAGGAACAGGATGCAGATGTGGTGGATGCAGATGTCAAGGTGATGGCCTGCAGTGTAAAATAACTATCTAGGAAAATCAGTTGTAAAAGAAATAGCACTCATCTAGAAGGTAGAAGGATGCCCGATTTTATTCTGCCTGAGTGCATTTGACAGGACTTTATGAACAGCTACACACTCTGCAGGGACACTCAGTGTCCTTCCCACTGAGAAACACCTTCAGGAGGGTGGCTGGAAGGGTGCAGGGACAGGCTTGCCCAGTTACAGGGAGCTTACAGCAAAATGTTACTTGTCCATAATGCCAGTGCTGGCTACAACTTAATTCCCATCAGGGGCTCCCTAACAGACCAGACAGCCATTAGGCTTCGGCTGAGGATACTCTTCTGACAGAGGTTACATTAATAGGGTCAGTAAATACATTTGCAAGTTACATTATTAATTCAACCTAACTTTCTGCTAATCCTTCCTTGTTCCAAATACCAATTACTCATCTGTTATATTTTAACTAACAAGCAAGTTTGGAATTTTAGCTGAAGTTAATTATTACAGCTAAGACTAGTGTAGCCACAAATCCATCCATAGCTTGCCATTTCAGACCCACCTGAAAAGTGTGTTTGTCACAAAACTTATCCACATGTTTCTGAGGCTGTGCTGTCTTTCTTTACAAATTCTGTTTGTTCTTTGTGTAACAGATAGACTAAGATTAGTACAAATACCAGTGTAATTAAGAGCACTTGGAGCAAATGAGAGGAGAAAATAATAAACTGCAAGAGGCGAAAGCAAAGTGGGGAAGAGGTGAAGTCTAGGAGCTCTTGAGTAAAGTAATCTCAATGTCTAACTATTGGGTAGCACACTGCAGGGCACACTGAACTTGGTTTTGGAGGAGGAAGAAAAGAGGTCACCCAGTTGTTAGACCTTTGGGAAGACAACAGTATGCAGGCGTCCTAAGGTATTTTCTTTGATTATTTTTTCCACATACGTTAGGTCATGGTGGTTGGAGAAATAACTCATTATCACAGGCCATGCGGGAAAAAAACAACTCCTCATCACTACAACATATCTACAGTGTTTTTCCACAGCCTTACAAACACAAAACATTTGGAATAAGCCAGTTTGCTCATTTCTTACCTTTAGCCTGATTTGAGTCCTCATTGCATGGTGTAGCTGCCTTTCTCACAGAATGGTGGAGTTTAGAGATTATAGAAATGCTGCTGCTTTTTTTTTTTGTTTTTTTTTCCCTGTGGTGTGCTACACTCCCCCTGCAAAGCCCAAACCACTAACTTCTCTTTCCCTGCTCTCTTTTATACCCCTCTGCAGGCCCACCACCCTCCCAGGTGTGACACTGCCATGGTGATGCCTTGTTTTTTAACCCTTTCTTGTCTGTGTGTTAGGAGCAGCCAGTCCTGCTACAAACCATACAGCCTTTGCTAGAAAACTAGGGCTTTTAAAGACTTCATCCAACAAATCTTACGGTTTTTGAGAGGTAATTTGATGGTGCCCTTCCAGAGACCTGTATTGAGTCTTACTAAATCAGCAGACGTGCAGCTCGGACTGGGTGCTGTGCTGCTCTTGCTTTCTCTTTCTTTCTGAAATCCTGACATGTTCAAGAGTGTTTACTTGCTCAGTGCTTGTACGTCTCTTAGACGTATGTTCTCACTAACATAATTTCATGTTGATTCATGTAAGTAGTGCTCCAGCAATGGCATGTGGAGTGGAAAACTGAATTAATCTGGGCGGTCCCCTTAATGGGTATCTGTTTCATAATTTGTACAAAGGAATTTCTCCAAAGAAACTGCTTTCTTCCCAAACACTTTGTTGCCTAACTCTTAGCAGAACAAAACTCTGTCTTTATAGCTCATCTCAAAATTGTTTCAACTTGCAGTCCAGTCCCCACATCCTCTGTTTGTTCAGCGTTCCCTGGGAAGCTCCACCCTCACTTCCAGCTAACATCCATGTTAACCCGCAGCTTGATTTTCCCAGTTCCTCCTTGGCCTGCTCACAGCACTTGCTTTTTCATTGGCCGCCAGACTTGCAAGCAGTGATCGTCTCCACGCAGTGCTGGCAGTGGCAGCCCAGGACTTGTCGGGTCAAGCAGCCTCTTCGGCTTGCTGCGAAGCACAGCATGATTGTGGGGACGGTCCTCTGCCAGTCCAGCAGCTATGGCAAAGAGGGCAAGCTGCTCTGCTGCCTTGGCAAGGGAACCTCAGAGCCTGGTGTGAGTTTCACAGGTATGGTGCTCAGGGATGTAATGTTGTTCTGTCCCTTTTCTGTATTTCTCTGCTTCAAAGAGGCTGTGGGCCCTTTCGAGTCTATCTTTGTCTTGTAGTTTGAGACCAGGCAGGACTGAGATTGGCTGCTTTTATCTGGGTTTTAGGATTATTGAAATGCTTCATTTTTATGAGCAGTTACAGACTTAGTATTTTAGAAATAGAGATCAATTCAGGACTTGATGTGACTCTAAAATTCAAGATTTAGTGTATACTACCTCCTGCTCTTGGACCAAAGAGATTGGTAATCGCAGTGTTGGCACAGGGTGGGGGACAAAACACCCCATACACGTTGACCGAATAGGAAAAGGTTCATATCCGGAGAGAAGCAAATTGTATTGTGGGAATAAACAAAAGGAAGGAGATGGATGAAGCATAACTGCCTCGCATGACTGTGTATTATTTATACACTGAGTGATAATGTAAGTTTTCCATTGTGTAGGAAATGAAACTGGCAATACGTGATTTATCGTTAGCCCTTAAAAGGAGCTGATATGAAACAGAACTTCTCAGCTCATTTCCTTAATCTTGGTGTGAATAGATCTTGCAGACTATTCAGTTGGAGGGGTACAATTTGTGAAATGCTTGGGTTATCTTAGTTTCCTTAATGAGGTCTATGCATTTATCATGTTTCACTGACCTTCCATATCCTTACATATTGGATGGTATAGATCCCACACTGTACTGAGCAGAATAGTTTATTGTATAATAATCTGCAATAGGTACATTTTATATCTTGGTAAATTCCCCTTTAGCAGATGTTGGGTGACCTTTACAGTTACTTAAGCATCCAAGTCACTCTAAAAATGAAAGTGAAAGAAGTTAGTGAGACATGAACTCTTAAAAGCATTTGATTTTTAGGTAATGTGATTTTAAGGTAAGCACTGTAGCTAAGTGAATGAAGCTCCTCATCAAACATTAACTTCTGCTGACTTTTTTTTCTCCATAAAGTGGGTGTTAGGAACATGTGCCAGCCTCCCAGGCATTCCCAAGGAAGTGGTAGTAGTCCCACATCTGCTTTGAATCCTTGCGGGCAACCCAGCACAGCACCACAAATGGTTTCATGTGGGCAGAGCTGCTCGGCAGTAAGCAGCAGGTGGCATTTCTGCTGGTTTTGCCTTGGCTAAAGTGCCTGCTGCAGGGCTCAGCGTGATCAGGCTTAGCTGGTCACAGCATTTGCCACAGCAGCTCTGAGGCTGAGCTAGTACTAGGCTGCTTCAGGCTTACCCATCAAGGGCGTGGTGAAATGCTTAACTCTGTAGCGGTTGGATGCTCAGTTCATGAGCTTTTCTGGCTTGAGAGAGAAACTTAAAGTATGCTTTGATTTAGAAAAAATGCATATATTTCTGTTTAAATTCTGTCATGTTTTGGCAGACATATAATTGAAAGTAAGAAGTTAATTAAACACCATTAAGGTATTTTGGAGCTGAAAGGTTGGGTATTTTTTGGAAACATTGCCTACTTTTGTATTTGCTCCTTAGCAGAGATGCATGTCAGATTTCTTGTATAGCATATTTGCTGAGTAACTTTAAGGCACTGAAACACTCTCTCTAATATAAGTCACTGTAGGAGTATAAAGAATGTACTATTTAATTAAATTTGTATTTGTAGTCCATAGAGAGAGGTGGATTTAGAAACGTGTTCTTTCCTGGTGCTTAACAACTGGACATGCATATGCACTCATCCAGCCCTAAAAAATTACAGTGGAATGTTGGCATCCATGCTGTAATATAGGTAGCTGAGCAGACGTTGGGATTTCCTCTCTTTTCCATGATAGTACCCAGTGTGATGGGTTAATATATTGTAAAACTAATTGCAGTTGATGGTTAGGAACAAAAAGTGGCTGTAAATATTGTATCTGCAGATAGTGAAGTCAAAGAAGTGACATTTTGGTAGCTTAATCTCTAGTCACTTCTGTTCTTGCTAGGAGAACCTTGATAGAGGGCTACTTTGGCAAGGCTCGGGAGGTAGGTTATTAAGTAATTGCAAGATGAGCAGGTAATGCAAGCCATAATTACCAGAAATGCAGTCAAAAGCCACTTAGCTATCTGTTTAAAAACAAACCAGAACAAACCTCAACCATTTACTTTGTCACCTACCTACAATACTGTCAAAAAATTGCGCGTGGATTCTGGGAAACTCCCTACGTCCTCGTTTTCCAGGCTTGAACTCTGTCCTGTGACACAGATTTGGCATATGCTTGTCTGTTATTGGCACAGGCGTCTTCCTGTTTTGTGTCTCACTGATTTCCCAGTTTTCCCATCCTGTATTGCATTTGAGCTCTTTTTTAAAGAGAACGAAGTGCCTTATAGACTGGCTCTGACTCACAAATGTAATTCTCATGGGCATGCAGGGAAGGGGGTAGTCACATGTACACGTTCTCTGGCAGTGGTCTGCTTTAAAACATCCTGAGCCTGACTTCTCAGCTCCTCAGAAGTGGGCCAAAGCAATGATTGTAAAGCAAAGAAAGCCTCACATTTTTTAAAGAGGACTTTTTATGTTTAGTGCATTTAATGAAATCTCTTTACAGTGTACATTTCCAGAAGTTCAACAAGAGAATTCGGAAATATATATTGGGATGGGAACTTATGTCAGCTGTGCCATCAGAGAAAATATTTGTATCTTTACACCTTCTTATTTTTTTGCCCCCTTAAGCAGCCCACGTGTATGAAACCACATCATTGCTCTTAATATTGAAATTTATTCTTCTAGATGTTCCTGGAAAACCTCTCTATGAGTTATTAGAAAGCCAGTGGTGATCTTGGCATAGTGCTACCATGTAGTGTTCAGACAGTTTTGCTTTTTACCACAGTTCATTCCAAAACCCTGTGTTATTTAGGTTATTTTTCATCATCACAGGAACTGTGGGGGCTTTTGTCTATGAAAGAAGTCTGATTCCTCCCCCCACGCCTTTGTACTATCAAGTTTGCATCAGTTGTCCTTTGTAAAAGCAGAACTGCCTGGGTATTCAGAAACACTGCTGCTAAATACCTGGCATCACTCTTACTACTTTCTGTCCCTGTCAAGTTTTCCACCTCTTATTTACACAGCCTTGAAATGTATTACAAACCACCATCATTCCTGCTAATACTGAGTCAGTTACTGTCCCAACCTGTAGATTTAATTTGTGTCATAATTCAGTGTGTCTCACCTGTCCTTGTAACATCGATTTCAGATCCAGGCTATCTACGTTGGCCAAGAAACAATAAAGACATAAACCATAACATTTCAGTACCTCACATAATAAAAAAAGCACTTTTAATTTCTCACCCATTTTTTATCTATGAATGCTTAAATACTGTAAAGTAGAAGTGTATATAAATAGAAGTATATATCATATAATAAATATTAAACAGAAATTTTATATACATAGCTCACTACTTGGTATACAGGCAGTTAATCACTTTCTCCAGCCTCTGTTAGAAGTACCCTAGAGAACAGAGTCGCCAAAGTGGGGATTGAACACCACTGCTGTAAGATGTGCAGACATGGTGTTCCCTTTCCATAAAGAGCATACTGTGCAGTAGGAGCTTTGCTCTGCTCTACACTGGGTTTTGATCTGTTTACAGTGATACGCAAAGTAATTTCCTCTTCTGTTCTTTCTTCAGAGGCCCTGCACCACCCCTATGGTTGCGATGTTGAACCCCAGGCACTGAATGAAGCCATCAGATGGAGCTCCAAGGAGAACCTGCTTGGAGCCACTGAGAGCGATCCCAATCTCTTTGTTGCACTTTACGATTTTGTAGCAAGCGGTGACAACACGCTCAGCATCACCAAAGGTAAGGCCACATGTGAATCGCAGAGCAGCTCCTAGATTGAAAACTTAGTAACAGAAAGCAGAATCCTTCTCCTGTCATTCTGTTGGAAGGAACAGGAATGAGTGCAGCTGGAGAAGATGATTCTGTAAACTGGTGGTTACAAGCAGATGGTCTCTGTATGGCTAGTGCTGGAGGACAACTGCCAGGCAGTGCTCTAGGTGCAGACACGGCTTTGTACAACACTGCCAAACAGCCCAGCCCAGCTATGGCTGTACCCCTTCTAGGCTCCCCAGATCATCAGCCCTTTGAGACACCTATTTTGGGGATAGGCAAAGGAAGACCTTTGCATTATCAATGGTAACAGAACTCAGCACTTTCAGCTGGGGCAAAATCCTGAATTAAGAATTTCACAGAGATTTTCTGTTCAGTACATGTGTCGGAATATGACCTGCTGTAGAACTGTTTTAAATCACATGTCATTTAAGGCCTCAAGAAGGAGACAAACCTCATCCCTCCAAGAAAAAAAATTCTTTCTAGTCTAAAAAACTGGACTACAGGAAGCTTTTTGAGTTCATCAATCACACAGCAGTAAATTAGGGAACAGTATCCTAGTTATTCTGTCTGAAACTTTACTTTATACATACTTAATATATAGCAGTTTAGTTAGAAGATCACTGCTGCAGTTTTTTCTTGTTAAGCTGCAAACCCAGGCCTAGTCAGATGACTTTAGTGTCTCCCTTAATGAGACCCAGTAGATTGCGCTGTGCTTATTTTGCTTTTTTCTTTCTGGTCATAGGTGAGAAGCTGCGAGTCCTGGGTTACAACCAGAATGGTGAATGGAGTGAGGTACGTTCGAAGAATGGGCAGGGCTGGGTACCAAGCAACTACATCACGCCGGTGAACAGCCTGGAAAAGCATTCATGGTACCATGGGCCAGTGTCACGCAGTGCAGCAGAGTATCTGTTGAGCAGTCTCATCAATGGCAGCTTCCTGGTTCGTGAAAGCGAGAGCAGCCCAGGGCAGCTATCCATCTCGCTCAGGTACGAAGGACGTGTTTACCACTACAGGATCAATACCACCTCAGATGGAAAGGTAAGGATCTCTGGATAATGCTGTGGGGAGAGGAAATAAGGATATTAATTAAGAGGTGGTACAGAATCTCAAGTTGCAGACTGTTAAGAGAGGGATCTATGTGAGAGAAAACAGGCCCACTGGTTGATTAATATAAAAAAGAACATGTATACTAAGAGTTCTGTGGTAACTCACTGAACACCTCTTTGGAAGAAGTGCAGACAGTACTTATCCAGGCTGAAAGCAGCTAGGGAGCAAAGCAGTTGTGGTTTGATGTGATATCTTTTTAGTGATCCACTTAGAACAAGCAGAGCTTTGGTAAGTCAGCAGTTTTGATCAGCATGTTGAAACCTTGATCAAATAGCAGTACATTGTGTTGAGAGATACAGAAACTGCATTTGGCTACAAGAATTCTGGTTTCTAGTCCTGTAAAGCACGAGGTGGGAGACTGCACTGCTCTCAAGTGATAACTTATATCTAGCTGCCTTCTGCAGGTAAAAATCCCAGTTAATTTGCACAACAACATGATAACAAATACTCTAAAGTCTGGAAGTCCAGTTCCCTTACCTTTTTTTTTTTTTTTTTTAACCTGCTAGAATGTTTTTACTGTACCTGTTTTCCAGTGTTACTGAAAGCTTCCAGCTGCCTTCATTTAAGTAGATTCCTGGTTTGTTCTTAACAGGTATATGTGACAGCAGAAAGCCGTTTCAGCACCCTAGCAGAGCTAGTGCACCATCACTCAACAGTAGCAGATGGACTGGTGACAACTTTGCATTACCCAGCACCCAAGTGCAATAAGCCCACAGTCTATGGAGTGTCCCCCATCCATGACAAGTGGGAGATGGAGCGGACTGACATCACCATGAAGCACAAACTTGGGGGAGGGCAGTATGGTGAGGTGTATGTTGGTGTCTGGAAGAAATACAATCTCACAGTTGCTGTGAAAACATTAAAGGTGAGTTTACAGGTTGTTATGCACTGTTCATTTGGTCACCCATTGTGATAAGGGTAAGGAGATGGTAGCGCTCTTAGTTATACCTCCTAATGATAGGAATATCAGAAAATGGAGTGTGCTGATCTGCATAAAATCCATGCTTGAGAGTAGCTTTGCAGAACAAAGTTAGCTTATCAAACTCACACCAGTGCGTGTGGCTTAGAAACTATTTGGAATTTTGGCCCAGCAAGCTGCTGCAGGAATATCCCTAGTCAGATCTGTAGAAATGGTTACCAAGTTCGCTTCCCTTCCCTCAAAAGAGCTGCGAAGCTTTAAGAAATCTGAAGTGTTGGAAGTACCTTCTACAACCTCTCTGCTTCTCCTGGGGAAATTCAGCTTCTCCATTTATCTTCTGTGTCAAAGCCATCTGTTTGTTTCAACATTAACAGCTACAATTCTATGTACCCTCTAAGGAAGGGAGCGTTCAAGCTTAATTGTTATAGCTAGGCAGCTAAGTCTCGCCAGCCACAGCTGCTTTGGTAGCCACAATAGCTAGCAAAGAAGAAAGCCTAGCACTTCCTGGGCACTCAGATCTGTCACTTGGCCATGCCGCAGGCCAGCCAGGCAGCCTTTCAGGGCTGTTCTATTTTCCTTTGGTAAAAGCCAAAAGAGCAGAATGGAAGTAAGGATGCCATCATTTATATTCAGCTCGGATATGTGGTGTTAAGCAGACCTTGGTCATGAAGATAAATTTTCCATTCTTTTGCCTCTCTGTTTATCCAGGAAGATACCATGGAGGTGGAAGAGTTCTTGAAAGAAGCTGCTGTGATGAAGGAGATCAAGCATCCAAATCTAGTGCAGTTGTTAGGTTAGTGAAATTCCTTGCTCTTTCTCTTCTTAATTGAGTTCCCACCAAAATATAATCTCTCTTGCATAAAAGCAGTGGCAGATTTTCTGTCTTTATGTAACTTTTTGAATCAGGTCAGGTTTTGGGGTGATATTTTTGACAGCTTACTCCTTTATGTAGTATTGGAGGTAAGAGACACTAATTTTAAATAAAACATCAAATATAGTAAATGACATTAGTAGACAACTTTCCTGTTGAGGCATGACTATGCTTTTTATATAAAAGTTTGCAATATCAGCCTCCTTTCAGTTTGTACCCTTGGCCTTATCAGGTCAGATTCCTTTTCTGTTGCGTTAAATCAGATTTACGTAATTATTTCCCATTACTTATTTTTCTGATACAACAAAATTATAAGAAAATTCAAAGTAAAGGAAAAAAATTACATTGGAAGCACAACAAATACCATTCTTCATACTTCTCAAATCAGAGACATTTATAGAAAAATCCGTACTAAATAGAAAAATCAGTCCATAATTAAGCAGAAGATGACCACATTGCTACTATTGTAAGGGACCCTGTGTATCACCAAATAAGTACATGAGATCAAGGCAGTGGAGATGCAAGTCAGATCAAACAGCACGTGAACAGAAGAAATCTTCAGGCTTTACAGCTTGGCTATGCCCTGTTTGTCTCACTGACAAATGCATGACATAATAGTCATTATTCAGTAGTCTGCATAGCTGTTAATTCTACATGTGCAAAGATTCTTAAGGAGACACCCTAAACCTTTACTAGTGTTTAATTGCCTCTGGACTTTTGCTGCTTTCAGGAGCAAAGCTGTCAAGCCAAGCCTAGGATGAAAGGAGAAATGTGAAAAATGTGAAGGCTTTTAATAATGGCAACTATTCTGTACCCATTTAAAAAATGGGCACAGATGAAGTGTCTGCCTAGCCCTGTCTGGTTCCAGGAGTAGAGACTAAAAGATTTCTCATCACAGAGATGCATTTTTGTTCTCTCTGATGCACAGTGTATTTGTGTTTTACTCCTATATGTGCCTAGCGGTTTGAACAGGCTTCAGCAGTGCTGCAGTGGGACTCAGAGATATGACATGAGTATCCTGTTGCCCTCCTCCACTAACACATACTTTCTACATAATTGCAATGACTGTAGCAAGCAGTCATCTGAGGAATGTGTGAGAATGCCACTTTAGGAGCAGGTCCCACCGTGCTGATCACTTGCCCAGCTAGCACACATGGGAGTGTTTCACATTACTCTCTAGTGACATTTCAGTCTGGAAATCTTACCAGTTGACAGGTACCTACTTCCAGTTGGCCACTCATTAGCTTTATGAAGGAAGAGAGGGGAAGAAAAGCAAATCATATGTGTTCAAAATAACTCCTATTTCATTCTGTAACCCTCCAAAGAACAGAACTACTCCTTCATGTATATTATATAGGAATGGCAGTGTTTTGATAGACATGTTTCCCTCTGTCCATGAAGTGATGGACAGGTAAATAGACAGAAGTACTGAATTTTAAGCTGGGCTGCATTTGTCTGGGTCTTGTAGATGGAAGTCTTTGCTTTCCAGAGAAATGATCATCAGTACAAAATGTGACAAATGGATATTAAATCAGGGATAGTGGTAAGCTGGGGAAGAAAGGGAAGCTTTGTTCACATGCTCCCTCCTCCTCGCTGCTAGGTGTATGTACCCTGGAGCCACCCTTTTACATTGTGACAGAATACATGCCATATGGGAACCTGCTAGACTATTTACGGGAATGCAACCGGGAGGAAGTGAGTGCTGTTGTGCTACTCTACATGGCCACTCAGATCTCCTCTGCTATGGAATACCTGGAGAAGAAGAACTTCATTCACAGGTGGGTAAAGTCACATTGAGCTGGTACAGTTTCAGATTATCATGATGACCAGGCCACCAGTATGGAGCCTCAGGAATTCCTCCTTTTGGGGAGGTTTATTCCAGAGTTAAGTTTCACACTGGCTTATCCACTGGCTGTTTTCGTTTCAATACTGCCTTGCAATACCTTCTGCCTGTGACTTCTGTAGCAGTCTTACAATCTTCTGCATGACCGACTGACACATAGGAAACTTGCTGTTGTCCTGTTCTGATGCACCCCCTCTCTGCAAGACATTGTCAACCCCAAGTCCTATTTTAATCCAGTCAGATAAAGCTGTGCCATAAAGCTGTTACCAGTGTGTGACGAGCTGCTGATCTCATCCTAATCTCAGGAAACACAAACTTCTCATCGTAACAGCTGTCATTACTGGAAATTTAATAGAACTTAAAGAATGAACCCTAATCGTGGTTTACCTTTTTGCCCATAAGAGTAAGCTCACTCAGTTTCTGACACTGTTCAGAGCAAAGCTTGTGTGGCCTTTACCTGCTGTATAAAGAGAGTGCTTCTGTGATTCCCTATTCAGAAGAGTGGGACAGGCTATGCAACTGTAAGACTGTATTCAAAAGCCCTGCTCTTGCTCCAATAACGTTCTTTCTTCCTTTGTATAGGGACCTAGCAGCACGGAACTGCTTAGTTGGAGAAAATCATGTGGTGAAGGTGGCTGACTTTGGCTTAAGTCGACTTATGACTGGAGATACCTACACAGCTCATGCTGGAGCCAAGTTCCCAATCAAATGGACAGCCCCTGAGAGCCTGGCCTATAACACGTTTTCAATCAAATCAGATGTGTGGGGTAAGAAAACTCCACTTCGATGTTCTTCTCTATTTCATTTTGTTTTTCTTTGCCAGCCTAGCTAGTAATTTGCTTTCTGGTCTGGGCAAAAACATGCGGGAGGAGATGGTCACGTGCCAGACCACAACTTAATGAATCAATAGCATTTTTAGCAAGTAGTATCTTCACCTAGACTGGCCTGAAATATCTGCAAGAAAATGATGCTGCCTCAAGCTGCAGTAAAGGCCACAATGTAATGAGCAACATAAGAGGAGGGCAGATTTATCACTGGCAATTTTGTTTTCCTCCCTTTTCAGCCTTTGGGGTGCTGTTATGGGAAATTGCTACCTATGGGATGTCACCATACCCAGGGATTGACCTCTCTCAGGTGTATGATCTGCTGGAAAAGGGCTATCGAATGGAACAACCTGAGGGATGCCCTCCAAAGGTTTACGAATTGATGAGGGCATGTGAGTATCTTCTTCCAGTTTGGGGGATAAATCTGTAATTAACTCTGAGGTCCCTGCTTCTTACATGCCATTTTGTTAGCTAATGTGGAAAAGGCCCTGTCACCTGAGATGGACCTTGTTACTGATGCAAAATGAGTCTGGTCTCTAGGGAACAGGAATTCACTCTTAAAAACCCATCTCTGAGTACAGCTAGATAGCCTTTTGTGGCAAATTGTACTGGTATTTTGTCAGTAGGACTCTTACTGTGGAATCACCAAATTAGAAGGAAATTTAGTTCTCTGCAAAAACAGCACCTATGTAGTTGACACATAGTTGACAAGGTTGCACAAAACGCATCTTCCAGTTGTATCATGAAGAGCTCCCTAATGCTCCATAACAAATTGAAAATCTACAAATAAAAGCCCAAAAGATATGGTGTGCTACAGGAGGAGCACAATAGAGTTTAAGAGCATTGCCAATCTCCTTCAGTCCCACAAGAACAGAGAACATATTGGGCAAAAGGCTTAAGATCCTAGGGAGCAAACCAGGCCATGCTGTTGAGTAAAGTAAGCAGAGAGACCCTGTCAGTGTGACCAGGGCGGGAAGAAACTCCTTGGTGCTATCTCAGGCAGTCTGTGTGTCCCTCTGTACAAGGCAGAAAAAATGGGTCTCAAGGGACCATTCTACAGCCTGTTTCCAGCAATGCGTGATCCCCAGCATGTCAAAGAAAGTCAGGGAGAACTTCAGTTGTGAAACAAAGAAGCTGAGTAATGATGAAGGATGTTGCTTCAGAAAAACCTTCAGGAAGTTGACAAAAGCCCAAAAACCAGAGAACTGATATGATATTAAAGGAGCCCAAAATGAGCAGAATGCCAGTCACTTTCCAGACCCTATGGTGATATCAACAGATAGTGCTTCCAGAACACATTCCCTTAGCACAGATTTCTAACTACAGAACTTACACTTTTCATCATGATACCCTCCTATAACTTTCCAAGCTCCATCTTAGATCAATGCACTCTCTTCCTCTTTACCCCACAGGATGCCTACGTTCTCCTTTTGGAAGGCTCTGCCTGAATTTCAGTATTAAGAGCATGTGAGCAGAATGTTGTCTGGAACTTTGGACACATAGTTACCTGTGACTGGGCTAGATGTGTTCAGTCTAAACAGCCAGGGTAGCAAACATGGAATTCTCCTTTGCCCAAAAAATTCAGAAAGAGGGACAGGGAGATCAGAAAAACCTGTGGAGTTGGCAGAGAGCTGGGATTTTTAGAATTGGTTCCTTTCAATGAAGATCTGTTTGTTAGGGTATGGTAGGGTGACTGACTGCTGCTATGAATTGATCTGTGAATGACTCCAGTCTGTTTAATAATAGGAGATCAGAGTCTGATTACAGTTGAGAAAATTTAGGTATTTTCTGTCTCCTTCGACAAAATAAAAATCTGTCTTCTAACTTCTTCAGGCACTGAGACTTGCTTTGCTTTCTCACACTGCAGGCTGGAAGTGGAACCCCCCAGACCGGCCTTCCTTTGCTGAGACCCACCAGGCTTTTGAAACCATGTTCCATGACTCGAGCATCTCAGAGGGTGAGAGCCCCTGTTGCTTTATTTCTGAAACAGTACCGGAGGTTATCCCCAGAGTGCTGTCTTATGGACAGGCCCTTAAGGTTCATGTGCTAGCAGTGGAGGTTGTGAAGGGTGAAGCTTCATCCCTTACTTATTCCCTTAAGCATAAGTGCGTAAAAACATTCTCTTACTTGCTGCACAAATGCCAAATAAACTTTAGACATAGAGCAGTGCAGGGGACAGTATAGTTTAATTTGTGCACTAAGATACCAAAGAGTTAAAGAGTGTTGTCTCCTCTATTAGAGGAAGCCTCTTGTTTCCCAGACTGAAGACTAAGGAATAGTGAGTGATGCTGAGAGAGAGAAAGATGCATGCATATCACAGTCCCTTGCTGAATGCAGCATTTAGGTCATGAAGTACTATTCTACCAGCCTTCATTTTTAAAAAGCGTGCCTTAGTCTCTTAAACTACTTAGCTAATTCTGTGCAACTCAACTCTGAAATATAATCAATGAGAAGGTAAATACTGGTGAGAAGTGTGATACTAGACAGCAGACAAGCAGAAATGTCTGAACATCTTCTGAATTTTTAAATTAAATGTGAAGCTGATCCATCCAGTTCCCCACTACATAAAAACCACACCAGATCAAATTCTACCAGGGAGCATCTATAATAGGCGCATCAAATGGCACACACAGATGCCAACCTGGGTGTGGCCCGGAGATTGTGTGGGTTGTTTCTGGTTTTTTTTCAGTCACATACCTTGTGCTGATATTAGGAAGGAGACAGACAGTCTTCATTTTTAATAGGGAGGTGCAGTGCTTTGTCTCAAGCAAAGCATCATAGATCCAGATCCAGAGAGGACACAACTTTTGGGGGATCCCAGGAGCATCAACAGGAGGCATCTTAATTAAAACCAGAGACCAATGCATTCAGTGCTGGCTTCAGCTCTTGAGCAACCCTTAACCCAGTGGAGAGCTACATTTGTGCTAGACCTCTTGTACAGATCCTACCACTGGGGTGTTTTTGCTGAATTTATAAAGATGTAAATGAGTTTGGAAGCATTATAAAAAAAATCTTACCCTGAATACCTCTAGACTTGAGCAAAAATTAAATCCATAAGCTATGTATTTCTCAGTCTTCTATCTTTTCTTGCCAGTCTGGGTTTGCAGTAAAGACTCAGATTTTCTTTCCCTCCTCATCTGCTGGTCTCTGTTCCAACTGTTCCCCCCTGTTTTTTGTTTAGGTTTATTTTTTTTCTTTTTTTCTTCCCTGACAGAGGTGGCAGAGGAGCTTGGAAGAACAGCCTCTTCCTCATCCATAGTTCCTTACTTGCCCCGGTTACCCATGCTTCCCTCCAAGACTAGAACACTGAAGAAACAGGCAGAGAACAAGGAAAACATTGAAGGCACACAAGATACTGTGGAGCACTCGGCTTCCAGCTCAGCACCAGGTATGCGCACTGGGAAAGTGGCAGTGAGGCCACGTGTTCTGGGATAGGCTTGCTACTGGTGGAAATTGTCAGAGAATAGAAGAAAACAGAACAACATGACATGGGAAGGTGCTTTGCACTGCTATGTTAATTGGGCTGCTGAGGTGGCCAACAGTTCTAATATTTACTAGCAAATAGAAAACACTGCAGCTTATTCAAATGTTCTTTTAGTAAATCTCATTGTATTTTTTTCTTTTAAACTTAGTTTTGCTGCTCTTTTTTAAATGACAGCTTCAAAACTAAAGTTGACAGTGCGAGAGATTTTCTTTTGTACTCGTGGTATTTGAGGAAGGATGAAAAAAAACTGCTGGAAGAAAAAAGCAACTTCACTTTTTCCTGAACTCTCTCCTAAGTGGGCTCCTTGGTATAGACAACAATCAAGTCACACATGCAGAAGTGGAAAAAAAAGTAAAAAAATCAAAATCACACCAGCCTCGCAAAAACCTGAAAGCACTAATCTCTCTCAGCCTTTCTCTGGAGAACCTGGGCAGCTAAATACATCAGGCCCATAAAGCCCACTGCAGGATAGGGGGGGGTGGAAATGGAAACTGATTTTGCAGATTCACGCTTATTTCTTCTGTCTAGGTTTTATCAGAAGCACAAAGCCAACAAGTGGGTCTCCCGCGCTGCCTCGCAAGCAGAGGGACAAGTCACCCAGCAGCCTGTTGGAGGATGCCAAAGAGACCACTTTCACCAGGGACAGAAAAGGTGGCTTCTTCAGCTCCTTTATGAAGAAGAGGAATGCTCCCACACCTCCCAAGCGCAGCAGTTCCTTCCGGGAGATGGAGAATCAGCCCCATAAGAAATATGAGCTGACGGGTAACTTTTCATCTGTTGCTTCCTTGCAGCACGTGGATGGGTTCTCTTTTGCTCCCGTGCAGCAGGACACAAGCCTGGCGCCACCCAAGTGCTATGGTGGGAGTTTTGTGCAGAGGACCTTCTACAACGACGATGGCACTGGTACCAGCAGTGGTGGGGGTGTAAGCACCGGTGGCGGGTGGTCAGGCATCACTGGTTTCTTTACACCACGCTTGATTAAAAAGACACTGGGTTTACGAGCAGGAAAACCCACTGGCAATGAAGAAGCTTCAAAGCCTTTTCCAAGGTCAAACTCTACATCTTCCATGTCCTCAGGGCTTCCAGAGCAGGATAGGATGGCAATGACCCTTCCCAGAAATTCCCAGAGGTCAAAAGTCCAGCTGGAACGGACAGTGTCCACCTCCTCTCAGCCCGATGAGAGCACAGGGAGGGCCAATGACCTGCTTCCCAAAAGGTTTGAAGAAGGCCCTGCTTTGACCAGAGAGAGACCAAAAGCAAAACTCTTGCCAAGGGGTGCCACAGCACTCCCTTTCCGAACCCCCTGTGGATCGGAAGAAAAGGAGGGTCCAGGGCTAGCAGCAGCTTCTAAAGGCAAAGAAAAAAACAGTGCCCAACGGCAAGGGGCCCTTGAGGATGGCGAGAGACTGGGGTGGTCGTCTCCAGTAAAGGCTGCAGCAATACTTCCAACCACTCATAACCACAAAGTGCCAGTTCTAATCTCACCCACTCTAAAACACACTCCAGCAGACGTGCAGCTCATTGGCACAGACTCTCAGGGTAATAAATTTAAGCTCTTATCTGAGCATCAGGTCACTTCTTCTGGCGACAGGGACCGGCCCAGACGGGTAAAACCAAAGTGTGCTCCACCTCCACCACCAGTGATGAGGCTCCTGCAACAGCCAGCTGCCTGCTCAGATGCAGCAGAAGAGCTGAGCAACGTGGCAGGAGCGCAGCACGGACTGGAATTGAGCGAAGGGAGTAAGAAGGCAGCAGCAGCAGCACCTGTTGGTGGAAAATCTGGGAGGCCCGTGATGCCTCCACCTCAAGTGCCTCTGTCATTGTCTTCCACCTCCCCAGTGAAAATGGCCAACGGCACGGCTGGCGCAAAAGTAGCACTAAGAAAGACCAAACAGGCAGCCGAGAAAATCTCCGCAGACAAAATCAGCAAGGAAGCACTGCTGGAGTGCGCAGATCTTCTCTCGAGTGCCATCACCGAGCCGACACCAAACAGCCAGCTGGTGGACACAGGGCACCAGCTGTTGGATTACTGCTCAGGCTATGTGGACTGCATCCCACATACACGCAACAAATTCGCCTTCCGGGAAGCCGTGAGCAAACTGGAACTCAGCCTGCAGGAACTGCAGGTGTCCTCAACAGCTGCTAGCGTCCCTGGGGCAAACCCCGTCCTTAATAACTTATTGTCATGTGTCCAAGAAATCAGCGATGTGGTGCAAAGGTAGCTACTGTCAATCTGGGTAAGAGAAATACACACAGGGAAGGGGGGGGGGGGGACTTTTTCTGTACTGATGCTTTCAAAAGGAAAGACTGATACTTGAGTATGTGAAGTACCTCAGATCACTGAGTTCTCCTCACGTTTACAGGTTCATCTCAAAAAATGGGGATGGAGACGGTAGATTAAAGCTGTAAGGGGCAGAACATCAAGTATTTGTCCCTACCTAGTCAGGCTGATCTGCTTGGTATGGCAAGGGAAGGCAGTTCCTTGCTCCTCCCTTGGAGAGGCAGGAGAATCGATGGCAGGTTCTTGCTCTGGGAAGGATGGTTTAACACGTGATAGCTGGAGTACTGGAGTGGCTGCGGGCTGTTGGGCCGTACAGATCTTCCCCTGTCTGCACTAACGTGTGCGTTGGTCTCCTGACAAGGCAAAGGAAAGGCACTGGGGTTCCTTTGGTACCAACTGCCGAGCAGTCTGAGCCGGAGTAGCTCTGAAGGGGGAGGTTGCATGCGGTTGGGGGAAAGGTCTAATGCACTGACAGTATTCAGAGCTGCTGGAGGTGGATGCACTAGCCGAGATGGCTTACTTCCACAGTGCTGTTGCTGCTGTAATGAGAACTGCAAAATTAGTTAATATATGAAACTATCCCTTTTCCCTCCTGTCCACTTCATCCACCACATGTTCTCATCTTCATTGTATCTGAAGCGTCAGGGATGCTGGGCAGACTTACCACTGGAACACTCCCTTCCCCACCACACAGCCTTCTCTCGGTTAATACCTATTTCTAGTGGTCTAGCATGGGTGCTGCTTGATGGTCACTTGTGAGTAGTTTGGGGCTCTTGCACAACTTGCCAGTGTTGTTGTTGAGGTGAGTGGACTGGGTGTTTGTTTTTTGGGTTTTTTTTTTTAAGCTCTAGATTATTTCTAACTTGTTACCAGGTTGACTCCCCAACTCAGTTCCATCACCTTGAGGACCTGTGGTAGGTAAGGCAGAGCTTCCCCCACCCCCGACTGTTACCCACATTCCTTTAGCCGTTGCAGCACTGCGGGGCCAGCTGGAGAGCCAGAAAGGACGGCCTGGCCTGCCCGCCATGCGCCCTCACTGCTTCAGGAGTCTTGGATCTGTCCCTACTCTTGGTGTAACACCACCACTTCACGCTGGCCGCTTCCTGGGATTTGTTCTAGTGCTTACCAGCCTCGCAGGCTTTCAGCTTCTCTGCCTAGGAAGCTGACTAGGTACAGCAGCACACAGGGGAACCACAGCTATCTTTCTTTTTTTGTTTATTTCTGTGTTTTAAAGGCTAGATAAGAATCTTATGCTGTAGCATAGGGAACATGCACATAAACGACACGCTCCTCTGAGGTGTGACAACAAATGTTACAGCTCTGCCTCAGAGGGCTCCCCCGGGGTTATGGTCTCTGATGCCTACTGGCAATTCCAGAATGAAAGCAGTCCTGTGGTTGAAGTTGCCTCCCGTGGTCCTAGTGCTGTTTGTAGACTGTTGTGGCCTCAGAAAGCTGGTCTTCTGCGTATACGCACAACCTCCAAGATGTTAATGTACTGGCAAGTAGGAAGACCTCAACTAACTGTTGGTTTGTGAGAGGAAGAAAACAGGCCTGATACCTGGCTCCAAATCCACGTTACCCTGCATGCTGCTGCTCACTTCACACTGTTGGTGATGGTAGAAGATCTCGCTTGCTTTGCACCTTAAATCTTTTATTTTTGGCTAAAATGCTTTTTTAACTTGTTTTTAACGTGTGACTGTGCTGCTTTTAGTTTGAGCAGCTACAGTTGAGCTGGGGCACACGTGTGAATTTAGAAGATGGGCACTTCCATTTTGGTCTGTTGAAGCATGGCCCTGTTGGTGCTTGGAAGTAGGCTGGGCTGTCTCAGTGAGTGTCCCTGTTTTTTCCATGGAGCATAGTGAGACAGGGGCCTGAAAAATCTTTAGAAATGGACTGGTGTCTGAGAAGCCTCATCTGATTACTGGTCTGTGGTAAACGAAGTTGTGTCACGATGCATGAATGCACACCGGTGGAGCAGTATGCGAGGTGAAATGGACCATTTCAGCTTCACTGTCCAAGTGAGTGGAATGAGGAGGGAGGGGGGAAAAGCAACTCCTCCACCCCAACTGACAAGCATTAAAGTGAATTAATTATTCCTGTGAGTCAGTTTTACTCCAGTGAGCTGGTACCTCAGTGGAGCAAATGAAAGTACATCATGGGTTACTCATCCTGACTTAGCCGTACCAAGCTTAACCCACCAAAGCCTGTCCTCTAATTCTGCAGTAGGATCTTCAGCTAGCCCAGGCTCTTTTGCAGCCTTCAAGGCAGCGGGTGAGGGGAGACTGGGCTGGGACTCTTCCACATCAATGCCCAGCTGTAAGACAGAGTACCAAACCATTATCTTGTAGACTTTACTGAGGGCTTTTGTGGTTTACCTTATCTCTTTCAGTCATCTTTGTTGAAGGTGTGCATTGCTGCACACGAAACTAACTGCCTTTGGAAAGGTGACCTGCAAAGGGAAGGAGGCTTGCGGTATTGCTTCATGTGGCCTTTCAAACAATCAGAAGGGTTTAAAAGGTATGGGAGCTTTCTTCAGGGCAGAAGGGGAGGTCGTGGTTGCCCTGGCAGACAATCACGTGGTTTCATCAATGTGCTACTGCTCAGCCTAGGACAAACAAACTGAAGCTGAAGTGATTCTCAGGGGAAAGGTACTTTAACCAGAAAATTTTAAGGCTGTTAGTCCAGTTCTGATGAATATTTTGAAAGAAGTTTGGTGGGTTTTTTCCTGAATGCCAGTCTTCCAGAAAAGCTCCACCAAAAGTGATAGAACAGCTAACTGCGCCCCAGCAAAGGCCTGGTTCCCCTCCACTGGTCATCCCCAGTTCCTATCAGACCGCCTGGTTTCTCCTCCCCCACGGCAGAGGTGATGGGCAGTGGGCCAGGGCAGTACCACAGCTGAAGGCACCATCTGCTTTGACAGAGTCACAGAGTGGCTGAGGACCATGGCCAGGTGGCTTTTGAGTATCTCCAAGGATGGAGACTCCACAGCCAATGTGAGCAGCACTGAATCCCATTCAGTTCTGATCCCTCTTGTGGTGGAAAAACACAGAGCAGTGGAATTTGGGGATTTGCCTGCCATCACTCCTACGGAGAGTGTTTGCACTGCTCTTACCTTGTCTTACATCAGGTGGGTAGATGGTGGCAGAAGTAGTGCTGATTTGACATTAGATTTTTTTCCCCTAAATAGGAGGCTGCAGTATTGCTGCTGCTTCTGCTGCCTAACAGTGTTTTATTCCCAAACAGAAAGAAGGGAAAAAACTGTTAGGAGAACAAAAGGATGATATCTGGGAAAGCTGGTGCTGCTGTAAATTACCATTCAGTTCTTTCTTTCCACAGCTACTCTCCTAGAATTGTTACTGTTTCTTCTCCCTTTTGCTGGGCTTGGCTTTCTCTTCAGCCTTAAAAGTCTCTAGCAGCTTCTCTGCTTTCAGCCTTGCACAGTGTGTTCAAAGTAACATGGGGTGGTGGGGCCCTGGTATTTGTCCCAGTGAAGAGCACTTCTTGCTCCACTGTTCAGGGGAGGAGACAAGGCATAAACTCCAGTTGTGTTTTCTGTCCTCACCCCTGTCAGGATGCAGTTGCACCTGGGCTCTCTCACTTGCACTACTATGGGCTAGAATTTCATAGAATCATAGACTGGTTTGGGTTGGAAGCAACCTTAAAGATCATCTAGTTCCACCTCACCACCACCACCCCCCCGCCACGGGCAGGGACACCTTCCACTAGCCCAGGTTGCCCAAAGCCCCGTCCAACCTGGCCTTGAACACTGCCAGGGAGGGGGCAGCCACAGCTGCTCTGGGAAACCTGTGCTAGTGTCTCTCCACCCTCACAGTAAAGAATTTCTTCCTTATATCTAATCTAAATTTACCTGATTACATTTTAAAACAATTACCCCATGTCATATCACTACACTCCCTGATCAAGAGTCCCTCCCCAGCTTTTCTGTAGCCCCCTTCAAGTACTGGAAGGCCACTCTAAGATCTCCCGGGACCCTTCTCTTCTCCAGGGTGAACACCCCCAACTCTCTCAGCCTGTCCTCACAGGGGAGGTGCTCCAGCCCTCTGATCATCTTTGTGGTCTCCTCTGGACCCACTTGAGCAGGTCCATGTCCTTTTTATGTTGGTGCCTCCAGAGCTGGACACAGAACTTCAGGTTGGGGGAGTCTCACAAGAGTGGAGGGAAAGAATCCCCTCCCTCAACTTGCTGGCCACACTTCTCTTGATGCAACCCAGGACATGGTTGGCTTTCTGGGCTGCAGGTGCCCATTGCTGGCTTATAGTCAGTTTTCCATCCACTGATAACCCCGTTTTTCTCTGCAGGGCTTCTCTCAATTCACTCACCTCCCAGCCTTTATCCGTGCTTGGGATTGCCCCAACCCATGCACAGGACCTTACACTTGGCCTTGTTGAACTTCACGAGGTTCACATGGGCCCACCTCTCCAGGTCTCCCTGGATGACATCCCTTCCCTCCAGCGTGTCAACCACACCACACAGCTTAGTGTCATTGGTGAACTTGCTGAGGGTGCCTCAATCCCACTGCCCATGTTGCCAACAAAGATGTTAAACAGCGCGGGTCCTGACCCCTGAGGATGCCACTCATCACTGCTTTCCACTTGGACATGGAGCCATTAACACAACTCTTTGAGTGTGACATCCAGCCAGTCCCTTATCCACCAAGTGCTCCATCCAGCAAACCCGTGTCTCTCCCCTTTAGACAGCATCAAAAGCTTTGCACAAGCCCAGGTAAATGACAGTGGTTGCTCTTCCCTTATCCACCAGTGCTGTAACCCCATCATAGAAAGCCACCAGATTTGTCAGGCACTATTTAGTGAAGCCATGTTGGCTGTCACCAATCACCTAATTTTCCACATGCCCCAGCATACTTTCCAGGAGGAGCTCTTCTGATTTAAAGTAGTCTTTGCAACAGGGGCTGGCATCACGTATGGCCTGGTAATGCCAAGCACAAAGCACACAGTCACACCAGCGAGTTGGCAGGGGCACTTCCTCCTTCTAGCTCCTGTGGGAACTGGCCGACTCAGAGGGGTAGGTCTCTCTTCTTCCTATGCTATACACCCTTTTTAACCCCAGAAGTGGTGCACTTGGCTGTATCACTTCACTTTAATCGTATTCCTCATTACTGTGGACAGAGGTGAAGCTGAATTAAGAGTCTGGGTCTTGGGATTGCATCAAATTTAGCTGCTGGGAAAGCAGAATTGAATGGAACAATGTTGCTGCTGTGGAACACTGGGGAAGGGGGTGTTGTCTGTTCTTGTCCTCTTCACGCAGGCCATTTTCTCCTGACCACCACTGGCCTTGTCTCAGAGGGACAGTCACACTCACGGGTGCTGTCATCCCCTCAGGCGTGCTTACGCAAGTTTTATGGCACACTGCTCTCTGCGGGCAGGGGGAACTAGACCCCACAGTATGGGGCAATAGCTGCACCAAAGCTGCTGTGCTAACAGAGCAGCCCCTCACTAAAGGGCAGCAGGCGTGGGGGCAGGTAGGATGGGTAGAGAAATCCAGGCCCCGCTGTCTGTACCACTTACCTAAGACAGGCTTCCCCAGCAGCTGAGCCGCTCCCCATTTTGCTTCTCAGTGCTCTTGGGCATCAGGAGCTGTGATGAGCACTAATGGATCCAGATGATCTGCTTTGCAAACATAACAGGCCGCTGTCTTTTCTCTTTTAAAAAACACTCAACCCAGCCCTGCTGCTAATCCGTAGCTGGCAGGAAAGCCAAAGGGGAGTGACCACAGCGTGATGAGAAACCGCCCGCTTCAGTGCAAGCGGCACCAGCTAGCATGGGCGGGCACTGGGGTTGCACTCCCCTTGCCTGGGGGTAGAACAAAACCTTCAGCCTGTTCCCTGGTGGTAGGAAATAAGAGGTTATGGGACACCTGACTGACTGATTTATAACACCGAGACCATAAGAAATGTCTGTACCAAAGCGGGGTCATTCTTCCAAATGTGGCTGTTGTGCATGGGAGGTAAAGCCCGATCGGCTCATCACGCTGTTGCTATCAGTAGTGAACTCACTGAGGGCAGGAATGGATTAAAATGAAACATGTTCATCACCAGTCACTCTACCAGTGTTGTCAACTGTTTTTGTTTTTAATTATTATTGTAATATATTTTGGTTGTTTTTCTAATTTAATTCTCTCACTATCGTCTGACTGTGAACTGCGAACAGTGTTAAACTTGATGTAAATAAGGCCCTTTGAAGGGCCCCTTTGCCTGTCGTTCCACAAAGTTTTGCCAATTTACATTTTGTTTTAAATAAAGGTTGCAATATTTTATTGGCAAAAAAACACGAGTATATGCTGCTTTTTTTCTTAAGGAATATTTGAAGCTGCTCTGTACTAACATGAAGTTTGTTATTTTGCATAGAAAATACAAGATTATTGTAAACCTGTTAAAACCAGAAATAATGTAATTCTGACAGATTGCAAAGAAAAGCAGTAGTTTTATTTATGCCCTTAAAATTGAACTGAGTGTTGCCATGGCATGGTCAGAGGAGAGCGGTTCTTGCTGTGGGGTCTGCATCATCAAATGCTCTTCTGAAACATACACGTGTGACCTGGCAGAGTGCAGGGTCTTGTGTCATCAGTTTGACAGTTGCCCTCATTCGTAAACACCACCATTCCATCAGAAACAGTGAGACCTGCTTAATGTGCTAACTTCATCCCAGCCTGGCACCGGCAAAATGCCTGAAAAAGTGACTCCCTTCCACTCCCAGCAGCATCAGTCGAACCTGGACACCTGAATATTCTGTTCTGTTTTAAAAACAATTATGGCTTATCCTGGCCTGTACAACCTTCTAAGCAACTAAGCTTCAGCTAACTTAACAACTTTCTAAACTTCCTGCCCAGGTTATGAAACGCACCCCAAGTTGTGTCTGCCTGCAGGGCTGCGTCCTCCCTTCCCTGGGTGCGTCTCCCTCCGGTGTTTCCCAGGCTGAAGCTTCAGGCTGGACTCTTGAGTCCAGACATTAACCACAAACCAAGTCTCAAGAGTGCCTGATAACACTGCAGGCTGGCACAGGCCCTAAGGTCCAACCTGGAGACAACAGGTAAGTTTAAACTACCTTTGCAGCAGCTGAGCAGTAAGAAAGCAGCTGGCTCAGCTTCCTGCCTTGGACTATGAAGCCTCCTTTAGATAATGGAGCCAGCATGCCCAGAGGGAAACACAGACTCAAAGCCTGTGGGACTTCTGTGTCAGGTCAATCTTTTCCCAGAGGTTGTGCCGCTCATCACTGGCACCGTGGAGAGGTTCAAAGCTTATAATAGATCCAAGGTCCGCACACGCGGCGTGCAGGGAGGTAAGCCCTGACCTTGGCATGTGCTGTTTCACCTCATCGCCCCAGCACCGCTGTGTTGGAAGGCAGTTTTAACCTCGAGGTCACAGTGATTCCAGTAACACTGTTGAAATTTTTTGGTCCTGCTGTAACATACTTATCACCTGGCAAGTACCCAGACAGCAAACAGCCCCTCAGTGTAGTAATGCTGATACCAGCCAAACACAGCATGTGAATACTGAAAGAAGAAAAAAAAAAAGCCAAGCTTGCAGCATCCCTGAAAACCTGAATGCAATCGCAGCCTGTTCCTTCAGCCACCATCCTCCTCAGCCATCTTTTGCTCTTGAAAGGGGAACCAGTATCCCCTTTTTCATTGTTGTGCTGGTTTTAGCTGGGGTAGAGTTAATTTTCTTCATAGTAGCTAGTATGAGGCTGTGTGTTGGATTTGTGCTGGAAACAGTGTTGGTAACACAGGGATGTTTTTGTTATTGCTGAGCAGTGCTTACACAGAGCCGAGGCCTTTTCTGCCTCTCACCACCCCACCAGCGAGCAGGCTGCGGGTGCACAAGAAGTCAGGAGGGGACAGAGTTGGGACAGCTGACCCCAACCCAGGGGTATCCCACACCATTCGCCGTCATGCTCAGCGTATACAGCTGGGGGGAGAAGGAGGAAGAGGGGGGATGTTCAGAGTGATGGTGTTTATCTTCCCAAGTCACTGTTACACCTGATATGTCCTTCTGGACTTGGCTGAGCACCTGCCTGCCCATGGGAAGAGGTGGATGAATTTCTTGTTTTGCTTTGCTTGCACATGTAGCTTTTGCTTTACCTATTAACTGTCTTGATCTCAACCCATGAGTTTTCTCACTTTTAGTCCTCTCATTCTCTCTCCCCCATCCCACTGGAGGGGGTGAGTGAGCAGCTGCCTGGGGCTTAGTTGCCAGCTGGGGTTAAACCACAACAGTTCTGCAGTGAAGCAAAGGTGCTCTTCACCCAACTGCTTCCAAAAGAAAAAAAAAAAAAAAAAAAATCAGTAGAAGTTCATCTTATCCCCACAACTGCTTCCAAACAACAAAAGACTCCAATGAGAGAGGGACACTCCAAAACAAGAGGCTATGGATTTGACATCTCCAGAGGAGATTATTCAGTCATTTTATCTAGACTAGGGTTGCCCTGCACAAACCATGATCCTGGCACAGGTGTCCCTGAGCAGCAGACACCTTGTGAATGCAGAAGAGCAACAGAGAAAAAAAAACCTAAGCTCTGGCAAAACAGTTCTGTGCAATCTTGTGAAGTGACAGAGAAACTGGGGACAGGGATGAGGATGTAGCTTATGCTGGACTATCTCAATAGGAGCAGCCTGTCTCAGGCCTTCCTTCATTACATGGTAACAAACCAAGGGCTTGGATGTCCCCAGTGACATGAAACAAAGCACCTGCCAGCATAACCCAATCACTACTTCAGGCTATTATCTGCTAAAAGAACGGACTTAAAAAACACTGGACAGACTTCAAAGGCAGCCAAGCACACGCTGTTCCTGTGTCTCAGGAGTTAAGGTTGGGCAGGATGTGCCTCCTCCCCTGCAAACTGCCTCGGAGTAACAAGTCTCTGTCTCTGGGCAAGCACAGGGCTGGGTAACCTGCCTGACCTTGTGCAGGAGAGCAGCTCCTGGTGTGTAGAACCACCTTCACCGCTGGTGTAGTCCCACCTGCTGTTCAAGGAAGGAAATAATTGATGCGCTGGGATACAGATTTGCAGCCCTGTGCAGAGAAGAGCTTCTCTTCTTTGGGGACAAACACCATCATCCTGGCCACCTCATCGAGGGCTGCCTCGGTGTACGGAAGTCCACGGGCCAGGAAAGCATCCCGCGTGCAGAGCTTCACGTGGTGGTACTCCAGGGGCAGGAACGGCACGAAAAAATCAATGAGGTTCTCTCCAAGGAGGAAGCTGCAGGCGTAACTGTTTTCTGGAGCAAAACGCAAGACAAGACAAACTTCAAGAAGCTTCACCTGAGAGCTGTCATACCTCTGCATACGTGGTGGGAGAGAGACACCCACTCGTAAGGAGCTGGCCAGAGCTTAGGCTCAACACAGACTGTCACTGTGGTTCGCCCACCTCAGGCCAAGAGAAGCCTGAATCCCCAGAGAAGCCTTGACACCTCCCTGCAGCGTTAGGCTGCCTCTCGCCACCTGGCCATTTTCAGGGCTGAAGGGCGCAAGGAGGACTCACCATTCGCTCCCTCCTTGTACCTCGCTGCTGCAGCAGTGCTATGCTCATTGGAGTGAAGGAAGGGGCTCTCATTACAAATAACCCCAGGGTGGGGTTGGAATAAAGGCTTGTTCCACAGCACACACGCTTGTGCAGCACGAGGTGGATGGGACGCCTGCGTAAGTGAGGCCCTGAGCTGGCGCAAAGGGGCAGGTTTGTGGGCAGCCTGCCCACGGCATCCTGCGAGTAAGCGGCTCTTACCTTCAGGCTCCTGCAGCTTCAGCTGCAGCCGCCGCTCCAGGAACTCCATGGAGATTTCCTCCCGCGCCCGGCCAGCTCGCCAGAAGTCCAGGGCTACCTCATTGATGGTGTTGCCACCGAGATTGCTGTAGACACAGAAGGGAAGTCATTCAACAGTGTCTCCAGGGATGAACTGCCAACAGCCTTCTCTACAGACAGGCCTCTGCAATTCTGTTAGCAATGAAGGATTTGCTGTGTAGGATCAGCATCTGAAATACTAGCATATGGAGGAACCAGCTTTCTTCCCAAAGAGCCCCTTTCTATAGGCACCTACACAGCTACCTTCCACCCTGCCAGCTCAGACCCTGGAGCAGCTGCTTTCTCTCCCAGGGTGATACCAGGAGCCAGCAGAATCCTCCCTCTCCCTCAGCCCCCTGTCCTGGCTGGGATGCCATTGACCTCGCAGGTGACGCTTGGCTCCGCACCAAACTCTCAACAAGCCAACACTGGAAGTCCGAGTCAAAGGGCAGAGCACGTAGCAGGAATCCCACTAGAAGTAAAGGTCCAGGGCAGGGACTTAGGGGGCAGCCCAGGACCTGGCAAAGCATACCCTGGTCAAGGGACAAAGCAGGACAGTTCCCACGTGAGGAGGCCTCTGGGCAACCACTATGGGGGCAGCTCTGGGGTGGGGGATGCGAGATCCTGACAGTGCCTGAGGGTCCCAGGACAGCCTCTCACCTTGGGAAGCAGTTCAAGGCCAGGCAGCCCCCGAGTGCTGGCGAGGAGCTGGCTACAGCCTCAGACAACAGCCCCTAGCCCCGAGTGCCCCACCACCAGTGAGCTGGCAAGATGGGGAACCAGCTGGCTACAGAGGTGGTGGAAGGGGGAGGCAGAGAGGTGCTGGGGGGACACAGATCTCACACCCATCTTTCCTCTTGTGTCAGAGGCTCTGGACCCATTCCCCAAATGGAGGGGAGGCAAAATTAAAAAGCTGTCACTGTTTCCTACCTACCACCACCACATTGTTAGGAGGGAAGCAGCTCATACCGATTCTGCTCCAGCCCGGACTATGGGAGGAGCAGCTCCTTTTCACTGAGGACAGGCAGCCAGTTCCACCCCAAACCTGGCTAAAGCTGCAACACTAGGCCAGCGTCCAAGGAAGCCCTGGGGCAGAGCCAGCCCTCCTCCAACACATCTGTGTCACACTGCCCCCCGGGTGCGATGGAACCCTCCCCGATTACACACCACTGCAGTTCAAGGCACCCTGCTCCCCTCTGCTTGGTGGCATGAAGGGTGTGGGGGGACACGTCAGCCCTGCAGGCCTTGCCAGGTAGAACAGGAGGTCAGCTCAGTGCAGCCGGCAGCACATCCACCCTGCCCTGAGCAACAAGGGAGGATCTGCTGCCTCCCCCAAGGCTCCTGCTGGGGGCCCACGCAGGACAGAAACGTGGTCAGCTCCACTAGGACTGAGCACATACACAGGTTCTCCCCATGGGCAGAGAGAGAAACTTCCCCGAGGAACCATCACGCCTGGAGGTCAGAACACTTGCCTGGATGGTGGGAGATGGAAGCAAATGCTCTGCCCACACCCCAGCCTGGGGGAACCTCTTGCCAGAGCCAAGTTGAAGGCCGTAACTCCTAAACTGAAGGGGGCCCCAAGATGCTTGTTGCTCCTTGGCATGTCTCACTGGCTCCTTGACATCTCAGAACATCTCAGTTTTGAGATATCCCGCTTCTCCCTCCAGATGCATCCCACCTAGGCTCAGCTCAGGGACAGCACTAGGGTGTGCACATGTCAAGTCCTTTCTCCCTTTGGATGGGAAAGGAACCAACTAAACCACAGGCTGAGCTGATGTCAGGAACAGGCCTCACAGCCGCACAGGCCGATGGCAGCCCTGCCTGCAGCCACGGCCAGGCAGTGGGAACTGCCCAATTCCCACTTCCAACTAACAGTGCCACATTGCACAAGAGCTTCCCACCAAGACCCACAGCCCCATCTTTGCTCCCTGGAGTACGGGAACTGCCTGCTCAGCTGTGCAGGGTGACACCACACCAGCTCTGACTCTCACCGGTTTCTTGTCTCAAAGCATAGACTCAGGTATCCCAGCTAATCACAGAATCATCCAGGTTGGAAAAGACCTTGAATATCATCTGGTTCAACTACTAACCTCACACTGACAGTTCTCAACTCCACCAGATCCCTCAGCACTGGGTCAACTGACTCTTCAACCCCTCCAGGGATGGGGACTCCACCCCTGCCCTGGGCAGCCCATTCCAATGCCCAACAACCCCTTCTGCAAAGAAGTACTTCCCAAGAGCCACTCTAAGCTGGACCTCAGTAACTCCTGCAAATACCCCATAGCGAGAGAGGATGCCAGTATCAAAAAGTAAAACTGACCATGGAGGCAAGCGCTTCCTGGAGTAACTGGACATCTCCTTCCCCTCCCCTGCAGCCTGAGCTCCTCATATCACACACCTCAGGCTATAAATTCCATCGCTTTGTTCCTCACCGTCCCCTTGGAGACCCAGAAATCACCTGAGGAAAAGGAAGATGGATCTCTGGTAATCCACCTGGCCCTTGCCGTCATAGCGAGCCATGAAGGGCTTGATGGCATCCAGGAGGCCGAAATGAAGCTTCTCTGCCTCATCGAAGATGAATAGGGACTGCCTGCAGAGCTGCACAGTCTCGCTTATCTGCTTCTTCAGCTGAGCCTGCAGAGCAGCAGGGAGGAGTGTGAGAAGCCCAGCAGCAGTCGCTGGCACCAGGTCACCATGCAGGGGCTGAGCCTGGATGCTGTGGGTTAACCCTGGCTAAGCTAAGCACCACACAGCTGCTGCCTCACTCCCTTCCATGCAGTGGGACTAGGAAGAGCAGAATCAAGAAAATGAGTGAGTCAAGATAAAGGTCATTCAAAAAGTGAACGAAAGAGGAAGAAGAAAGAAAGAAATCAAAGCAAGTGATGCAAAGGCAACTGCTCACACCTACCACAAATAGACTGATGTCCAGCCAGTCTCTGAACAACAGCTTCCTATCCCAAAACCCCTCAGTTTTTATTGCTGAGCACAATGGTAAATGGCATGGAGTATCCCTTTGGTCAGTCAGGATCAGCTGTGTGGTGTGTTCCCTCCCAGCTTCTTGCACACCCCCAGCCTCCTGACTGTGGGGGCAGAGGGGGAGAAGGAGAAAGCCTTGAGGCTGTGCGAACGCTGCTCAGCAGCAGCCAAAACACCGGTGTGTTATCAACACTGTTTTACTCACAGATCCAAAACACACCACCGGATGGGCTGCTGTGAAGAAAATTAAGTTCCCCCCAGCCAGACCCAGCACCATCCCCACAGCAACACCACGTTGTGGGCTCTCACCTTGTACGAGTCCACGTACTTGTGATGGGGGAAGTGGAGGAGTGAGATGAACACCCTGACACACTCGCTCTTCAGCCCGTCCCGGTACAGGTGACTGGCCACCATCCGAGCCACAAAGTTCTTGCCTGTGCCAGACCAGCCATGGAAGGAGAGGACCAGAGCCTTCTCTGGCCGTGGGCTCTGTAGGAATCTTTGCACTGCCTGGACAACGACTTCTTTGGCCAAGTGCTGCCCATGAAGCTGCTCATTGAGGTCTGCTTCTAGCCCTGCAGGAGAGAGGGCAAGAGCTCAGCCTTAACTTGCAAGCCCAGCTGCTGCCATGGGTGGAAATTAGAGGAGAAAATATGGCAGAGCTCTAAGGCCCACAGCCCTGCTGGTGGGGCTGCCTGTCTGAGGGGAGTCTGAAGTGGCATTAAAGCCACAGGGTTATTGAGGCAGCTGCCTGCACCCTGCCTGCACCAGCATGACTGCAAACAGACACAGATCTTCCGCTGACTCCTTCCTTCCTTTGGGAAGTGGAGGAGGTGTTTGAAGATTGCAGAGAGCACTGGAGCCCTAATGCCCTCATGAGCTCCCAGCAGAGGGAACAGGTACCAGAGGGCTCAGGGACAGCAAAATGCAGCGACACCTGCGCAGGGCTTACACACAGATCTGGGTGTTCCCTCCTGACCTGGGGCTGGGTATGGGGCCAGTTTGGATCCCACTCCATAAGCCTGGGAGCTACTGGATGTAGGCAGGGTTCGGGGCAAACAGGAGCAGATACGCTGTACAGGAAGGAACAAACTCTCTTGCAGTCTCAGAACTACAAATGAATAATGGGAAACTGGACTTAGCTTGACCCCTCACCCTCCCACCAGCTCAGCACCCTGACCAGAAATGCCCTTTACTTGCATCACTTACCAAATTATACTTTTTTTTTTTTTTTTAAAGGAAAAAACCCGCAAACAACAAAAGAGATGACAGGGAGAGGCAGTAGAGACAAGTATTACTTAGGGTCTCCCAAGCCCAGCACAGCACCTACCTGTGAGATTGTTGATGATCCTGCAGTCTCCTGTCTCGCAGCACTTGCCGAAGCTGCAGTACCATGCAGAGAGGATCTCCAGGTAATCCTGGCCCACCAGAGGCAAGCTCCAGCCTGGAAAAGGCAGCGCTCTGAGCACAGACGTGCCAGCAAGTGTTGTCATTTTGTGCGGCTGCCCAGCTGAGGCTGGTTAATGTCCCCTCCTCGAAGTGCGGGGACTCAGACCCTGCCCCACCAGGCAGCTCGGGCTGCGGGGAGGGGGAACAAACGCGTGCCGGGGGGCAGCGGGCTCAGGTCTCAGGTGCCAGCATGCGCCCCTCACCCACACACGTATCTGTGGCAACCCGAGGTACGGCGAGGAGGGGGGTGCCCAGGGTAGTGGCCGTGGGGAAGGAGGGACAGCATCCCCAGCGGCTGGGGCACAGCAGCACGATCTTTGGACCTGCTGCTGTTTCTGGGGCACGGGAGAGGGAGAGAAAGGAGGAAGGTGCCTACCTGGACTGGGGCTGGACTGTTCTTCCTCCTCCCCATCGCAGTGCTCCTGCCACACCTTGCATGCCAGGTACCGCCAATAGTGCTTGGAGAGAGCACCCACAGCTCCCAGGTGCTTCTTCACGGCTTCGTACCTCGCCCTGCCCCACAGCCCCCCCTCCGCCACGGGGCCCTGCTCCTCTTCCCAGGGCCCCCTCGTCGCCGTCCCTCGGGTCCCCAGGCCCGCCGGGCCCCCCGGCAGCAGCAGGAGGAGGCCGCAGACCAGCCCCAGGCGGGCCGGGAGCCTGCCCTGGCCCATGGCGGCGGGCTGGGAGCAACCCCGGCCCCGGCTCTGCTGGGTGTCCGCAGGCTCCCGGCTCCCTTAAGCCCGAGGCGGCCCGAGCCGTGATCTCACTTCCTGGCCGCCTGCAATTGGAGTTGCTGGGGCAGAGCGGCGGGCTGGGGGCACCGCCACACGTCCCCTGTCCCGCCAGCAGACCCCGCCGGGCGCGGCCCCGTTCCCGAAAGGAGGCAGCGGGCACCCCTCCCGTCTCTGTCCCGCACAGAACATGGACTCCGTCCTCTCTCCGGACCCTGCCAGCCCGCGCTGGGAGGGGGGGCGAGCGGCTTTCTCTTCCAGCTGGGCTGGAGAGACACCCCAGGCAGCTCCCGGCACCGCGACCAGCCTTTAGACCGGCTCTTAGGAAGAAAGGGTTGTTGGGCTGCCCAGGGCAGGGGGGGAGTCCCCATCCCTGGAGGGGTTGAAGGGTCGGGGTGACCCAGCGCTGAGGGATCTGGTGGAGTTGGGAACGGTCAGTGTGAGGTTAAGGGTTGGACTGGAGGATCTTCAAGGTCTTTTCCAACCGAGATGATTCTGTGCTGCTGCAGAACCGCAGCCCCCCTCCAGCCTCTGCACCTGCAACAAATGCCCGGGGAAGGCAAATCATCCAGTTTTTAAGTAGCCCAGTGGCTCAGCTGAAGTTTTGCTGCCACAAATGCGAGAGGTGTTGGCAGTCGTTGTTCATCAGGGTCGTTTCCAAGGGGACACAAAAGTATCAGGCACACGGGAGCAGGAGGCAGTGGACGAGCCAGAGCAGCGGCTCAGGCAGCTGTGCTGTGCAGGGTGTACTTGCTGCCTGCTGTGCTGTGAGTTCAGCTCTGCAACTAGATGAAAGCTCTAGGACAAATGGTTTTCTTGCTGGCTCTGGGATGGGCTTGCTGGGTGACACTGGGTGTGTGTCCTTCCTTGTCAATCCCAAGACCTGTTGCTGTTTACTTTTAGTTCAGTGCATCTTTATACACCATCCAAACACTAAGACAGGTAGGGTGGGCTCCACTCAAGCAGCCAGGAAAAAAAAAAACAAACAACTTCAAATCAGCACAAAATCGCGTATGTAAACTGGAGTACAACTTGTTACCACCGCAAGCTCACCACCACCAACCGGTTTAGTCAGCCTCCGGTTGGCTTTTGAGCGCCTCCTGCATGGGGAAGCAGCAAGTGCAGTCATTAGGGCTGGCTGCCCGTGCTTAGGCAGGAGATTCTAGGATCCCATGCAAAGTCTGGCTTTGATTTTGGAAATATGTACACAGAGACTCAGGTGCGGGGGAGGAGATGAAAAGTCGATAAGCCCCATATAACTTGCAATTTTACTTCAAGCTGTACCCATGGCTGGCATGCTGTAAGAGACTAACAATTCTACAAGTTGCAAGAGCATCAGGACAAGCCCACCCACCACTTATCCTAACCGAAACGAGGCCAAGATGCTTTGGACATGGAAAGAATTTCAAGGTTATCCCACGTGCTCGGGAAAACTAAAATAAGAAGGCTACTAAATGCAATTCATCCACCTGGCAATTCACTGGTTCAGGTGGATGGGGAATGGGATCCAGCACTGCCAATGCATGGAGTGGAGCCTACCACCATCTACAGGTGGCTATAAATACTACACATGGGCATTAAAGAT
This sequence comes from Athene noctua, assembly GCF_965140245.1. Classification (NCBI taxonomy): domain Eukaryota; kingdom Metazoa; phylum Chordata; class Aves; order Strigiformes; family Strigidae; genus Athene; species Athene noctua. The sequence continues at coordinate 31,657,567 of NC_134041.1, forward strand.
ACCTGTATTAACACACACAGCTGCCCCTTCCGCTTCAAAAATAGTGATACCAAAACCTTAACACCAGTTGCAGTAACAGAACTAAAACCGTGCACATAAAAAAAAAATCAATTAAAATTCGAACTCATTGTATCCATTGCAAATTAAGCTACTAGCAGCCTTTCTGAATACAAGTTGAAGCATTTATATATATTTATATATAAAAAAAAAATCATAACATTCAAACTCTGCTGTCCTGGGGATGCTTTAGCTGAAGAGAGCTTATCAAAAGGGACAGACTTCATAAAAAAAGATGCTTCCATGTCCCAAAGCAAACCAGCAAATTCTGAAAGATAAAATGACTGACTACCCAACACCACACCAGCTCCACGGTACTATGGTGTAATTCCTAGGGTGTCGGCTTTGCTCAAGTGCAGCACATCACAAGAGCTAGAGGGGAAAATAAAAATAGAGTTATTTAGTAACCTGGCAACTATACCCTATTCCACCTGGCTCTGAGGTTAACAAGGCACTGAAGGTTTGCAGGAGAGGGGTTCACCCCTCTCAAACAATTCAATTCTCCTTGCAGGGCCCTCAGGGAAGAAATTACCTCCAGGGACTAGATGGGAAGCTGCAGGAGACTGGAAGAGATTCTCAGACACTACACTGAGGAGAACTTGCTCACACCCTTCTCAGGGAGGATGGAGCTTGGAAGAACAGCAGTCAATGCTTGCTGGGATTACATTTCCCCCCATTTAATTTTGCTTCCTCTGTTGAATCTCACTCCAGTAACTTCTAATCTTAAACTGACAGTCTTGCAGGAAGAGGAAGCTGCAAGGATCTACACGCCCCAGAGATGGCACTAGGATGCACGGCTTCTCACCTTGCGCAAAGCAGTCCTGGTGAGCAGCAACCACCTGGTTAAAAATCCATGATCTTGGATCAAGTCAGGTCTCACACTGCGGGTACCAGCTAAAAAGAAAAAAGCAGCACCATGAAAATGTGCTTATGTCTGGCTTACTCAGCATCCCTAACACAACTCGGTACAGGCAACACTTGCAATCCAGGATTTTGCACTCCAGGCTGTATCTGCTGGACAGGGAAATGCCATGCATCCATCCTCTTATGGTTTTTCCTGTCTCTATTGGGCGATTCCTTCTGCAAATCCGCAGACGAACTCTGACAGAAGGCAGGAGGAGAGTTTCTCTCCTGCAGCTCAGTATAACACAGATATGGATTAGATCAATCAATAACAGGAAGATCTGGAATAAAGGATATAAAGGGAGGCCTACCCTCTCCTTCCTTTAGTTTTTTTCCTCAAAGTCCTGTCTCCAGTCTCTTAAAAATACTGAGGCTCCACAAAGCAAAAACCAACAGAGCACCAGTCTCACACATAGGATATATGAACCAAGAACTTATTTTCATTCCTAATTTTTTAGAATCAGTAAAAATTTGTAGGAAAATAATTTGAAAGAAATTCAGGGAAAGTTCTAATTTTCAAAACCCTTTGATTTTTCATTGGCTCAAAGTTGTTTCTGCTCAGTTCTTCTGTAAAATTATGCTCATTACATAATCAGAAATGCTTTAAAATCTTCCAGTTATATGGATTCTCACCTCTTACTAAGGCCGACCACTCCAAAATTACATAGCAGTAATACAACGAAATGCTTGTAAAAACAGCTCTCAAAACTAGCTATTTCAGCCTTTCAAAACCTAAAAGCATCTGTAGTTTCTGCAAGTTGTTGAACTGCTTATACACAAGCAAGAAACCTGTCCTGCTCCCTGAGCAAATTGGCACCTCAAAAATAGAGATGGAGGGTATGAAAAATTGTCATCATACAATGCTAGGAGACAAAAAACCCCAGAACATCCTCCCCCCTAAAACCCCCAAAATAAAACCTAAAAGCAGTTCTTACAAAATTCAGCAATGCTGAAGTCCACAGTTTTAGCTGAGAAACTCTAGTTTAAAAGCAAGCAGGTGCCTTTGGTGGTTTCACACCACCCCGCTGATGCTGTAGGCCAGGTCAAAGCCCCTTCCCGCCTTTCCAGGAGCAGCACAGTGCCTCGGCGGTTTTGTGGTGTTCTGTCCCCACGAGCTGTACCGGGGCTGGCAGCAGCTCCTCAGCAGCACACAGCAGCTTCCAGACACTCAGACCTGTGAGCATCACCTCGACCTCTGACAAACTCACTGTGGTGGGTTATTAAGAAACAAGCTCTGATACTGGCAGATTAAACCCCTGCACTCCCCGGGTACAGATTTCGATGGCTGTTTACTTGCCTTGTCTTATAAAGGGGCTTCAATAAAAGCTTTGAAAAGCCAAGCATGAGCACCTGCCCACTCTATACACATCTTGCCAACACTCAAGATACATCCCCTGCTCTGTGTAATGAAGCCAGCCAGGTGGCCTGGCAGATGCAGGGCCGTGGGATGCACTTTCAAAAGCTGTCTGAAGACCACTTAAAGCTAGGCATGTTCTTCCACACAGCTTTGGGAGACTTCTTAAACACCTCTTTCCTTACCAACAAGGCTCCTGCAAACAGCCTGCATGTTTGACCCCGTTCCTGAAAATACATGACTGGAATAGATGCCATTGATAACTATAGTGAAGGAATAACCATGAAACACCAGTAGCAAAACAGATTAAACATTCAGCCCACCACATGTTGGAACAAGAGAGAGAGAGACACTTAAACAATCCATCAATGTTGCTTTATTAAAATCTTTATTCACACAATGTTGCTTTATGCAGAATCTGACCCTGGGGGATACAAGTAGAAAGTCATGATTGCATTCTGTTTTCTTATTAGCAACCTCCATTTGTGCAGCTGCTCCCTGGGGCAATCCTCTGACAGCTCCAAGAAGGGTGTCTGTTTCGAGCATCTTGCTCCAGCTGCCGCAGCAAATAAATTACCTTCTTAATAAATTAGTATTTTTCAGTTGAAGTTTGTTTGGCAAGACGCACTCCAGTTCATTAGCTGCTGGAAGAGGAGTCGACTTCAATGTCTCCTCCAGCCCGGCTGCTGACTTACGAAGGAGGAGATAAATAGCAGATGGCTGATGAGGCTCTCTTTCTAATTAGTTCTTGATTTCTGTGCTTCAAGCACTCTGATATTACTAATATCCGCAACACAACCATTTTGTAACATCTGGAAGCCAGCAAATTACAGTGTGCACAGTGAACAAGAATTAGAAGGTGTTATGAAAACCTCATCGACAGAGCATAGCACCTGCCTCACAAACGACGCTACTTTTCAGAGATTCAAGCAGGCCCTGTTTGCATGTGGGTGCTGCTTCTTATTTCCTTTCCAACGGTTACAATTTAAAATTCCTCAGGTGTCTTTATTCAAAAAAACCAACAATCACTCCCAAAATGCCAGAGATTATCACAAGGCCAAAATCACATCTTCCTGATTTTGGGTGAGAGAGGAATTTATCCTTCTTTCTTGCTGCAGAACACCAAGCTCCAGTGGTGCCTACAGTGACCAGAAGCATCAATATAACAACAACAACAAAAAAAAAAAAAAAAAAAAAAAAAAAGAAAGAAGAAAAAAGCACAACTCTTTCTTGCTTCCTCCTACTGATAACGCCAGACTTCATGTCCTTTGTTCACAGGTAAACCAATACACTGCTTTAAATCTTTGATACTCATACCAGGGGAACATTTACCCCAGGTTCTATCTGATGGCATAAAGCTTCAGCTTAGAGCCCTGTGAACAAGCAATATGTAAGTCCTGAACACTAATTTAATTTCATAAAGACTGAAATACTTTTTTTGGAATTCATTATTAAATCAAATGTAAATGATCAAGAGTGATCACACTGAAATCAAAGCATCAAATTTTGGTAGATCCTTCGCAAAATATTAAGTGCTCATGATTAAGCTCAAAGAGAAGAACACGCTTAAAAACACTTCAAGCCATTACCATGTGCTTCACTGTCTCCCCTTTGTGTAAATCATCTTCAATTTCCTGGGAAACAGTTTAGGCAAAAATGCCTTGGTACCAAACCTATTCTGCTTTAGAACAAAGCCTTTCCTAACCACCTAACTGCTGGCTCACAGCGCTTCTTGAAAACGTCTTACTCAACCATGGAAACCTGATTGCCAGCCCCACGACCGGCCAGCTCAGCTCACTCGCTTCTGCCCTAAGGGAACCCACAAGGCACAAGCCACGCCAGGGGGTTCAACTCACCAAAGGACCATGGCTTCTAAAGCACGTGCTATGTTATCAAGTCCAGCAATAAATAGGCACTAGCTTAACATCGGTGTCCTAAAAGCTGGCTGTGCATTACAGCCGTGACTAGTAACACCAATAACTCCAGATCCCATCCTGACTGTGGGGTGGGTCTGTGATGTGGCCAAGTCCGGAAGAGATCTAGAACAGCATAAAATTCAATTTCAGGTAAACAATTGCATTCTACTTTCAAGATACTCTGCTCATGCAATGACAAAAAGACTTCAACAAAATAAAACTGCATTTTAAAAATAAAACTCTCTCGCTAACACCTCTTTGATCAGGTATGGCAGCAGGAGCATGCAGGAAAGAGCTTTTTACCTGCCCACCAGACTCTGCAGAGCTAGAAAGGTTCTGATAAATCAAGGAAAAGGTCTTAAACTGACATTTTGCTGCTCCTGCTCACAAGTCCAATAATACATAAGCACTTTGGGAAGTGAGCTCTTTCCTTACTTCTAAGGACAATACTGTCTGAACTGCAAATCGATGCAAAGCTGTTAAATTTGGAAACATAATGAAGAAGCTGCTTCCTTTCTGGAGACACAGATTCAGACCTACCACAAGCGTAACAAGTTTTATGGCCACAAGCTCATCTGCAGTGCAGGCTGACGCAGTGCTGAAGGATGACAGGACTAGCACAAGGTGAGTGCTACAAGTCTGCCCTGAAAAGCCAGCTTATACCAACTGTCCCCTATCTACGGCAAAACCATTAGGAGCAAGGACCCCAGGATGACCACCCTGGTCAGAACATGGCAGTGGGTGTTGCAGGAAGCAGCTGAGGAAGGCAGAAAACTTACTGTGAGTGCTTACAGCTCAGCCACAAGCCAGGCCAGGTAAACAGTGGGACTGAAAAGCTGCTGATGTTCCACAAAACAGCAGCACTGAGCTGTGGTTACAACATCGAGCAGCAGGAAGCTCTCTCCATGTGAAATGAAGAAGACAGACCACAGCTCAGGGCTTTGTTCCACTCCAGGGCTTTGCCCACAGCTGTTGGTAACTGGGAAGTCCAGTGATACACACCTCTCTTTCCCCAGTGCAGCACGGCCAGGTTCCCACATTAAACAGGGCACACAGTAAGCAGCATGAGCTCGCAAACTAGAACCTGATTCCAGGGACAGTCTGTCCTCCTCCTCCTCAGCTACAATATAATGAAAATTCGGTTAATATGGACACAGGACTGCAAGGATATTTTCTCTACTCAGATCTTGCCAGATTCCTTGTAAATGGAAAACAGTGACAGGACACGTGGAAACTTACTTTAATCCCTTAATTACCAAGTGCTGTATAACCACCCTGTCCTCCCCTAAATCTCCAACTCTGTGGATAAATCTTTGATAGGACTTCAGCAAAAACACTGAAGCATTATCACATATGAGGCAAACCCCTTTCCCAGCCTTTTATCAAGGAAAAGACAACCGAGCAGCAGAGGTCCCCTCTCCCACCCCTAATGGCATTCAGAAGAACATCCTACCCCCGGGGGGGTGGCACAATTCTTCAGTCTAATAATTATTTTATTCACCACTTCCTCTTTCTCTAAAGAAGCAGTAAAATGCCTAACCAGCTCACAGCTGATTATGTACAACCCTGAATCAGACAAAAACTCACAAGAGTATATGTGGGGAAGAGAATGGGAGAGGATCGTATTGTTCATCTCCATTTGTCCCCTCTAGATTCAGTCCACAAAATTTAGCGTCTGTATTCCATACACTTCCAACAACACCAAGAGCCATTTTTATCCAGTGCAATGTCCACTGCCGGCAATGGACACACCACAATGGCCAAGATGCCATTACGGGTACTGAGCCGTCCTAGGCTCCAACTTCCCACCTCTCACTGCTGTCAGCCCAAGGTAAAAGCCAGTGTCACCTCTGCTCCTCTGGCTTGAAAGCTTTCCTGTTCATTTCAGTCCATCTTGGCCACAGCCTTTCCGAACTGATTGTGCTGTTTTTCTATCACTTGTTTGTTTGTTTTTAAAAAAGGAGTTTCATCTGTGTTCCACTACAATTACAAATGAGACAGAGTCATCCTGTCTTCCACCAGCACAACATCTGGCCCAAACTGGTCTGTGCACTGCTTCACTGTAGCCAGGATGCTGAGAAGCCGCTGGTCTAGGGCATCCAGATGAGGGTCAGAAAGCACTGGTGAGATGGGGTCATGCGACATTGCGGTTTTTAAGGCAGACTTCAGAACTCCATTCTTCAGGTAATTGAGTCTGTTCCAGGTAGAAACCCGGATGCTGCAAAAGAAACAAACACGTCACCATACCACTGTCCAGCTCAAGTCCCGCCAGCAATACCAAAGCAAACCTCCTGAGGGAGCCTGTTACCTCAAAAACGGCATCTTAGTACAAAAGTGGTGCGGGGATGGGAGGGTCCAGGTCTAACTGCATTATATGCAGTATAACCGAATGTGATCTAATTCTTATATTATACAGCAACACTTTCAACTGCTAGCAAGGAAGTTCTTCGGCCCTGAGGCCTCCTGGACACAGTTTGAAAAGGAAAGAAAATTAACAGTCTGGCTGTTAATTCAAACACAAAACTCATGTCACCTCAGGAAGAGCACCCCTGACCAACAAACTAATCACAAAGGACAAAAGTCAATTGACTGAACTTCCAAGAAAGGGAACACAGCAGTGATCTTTCTGCTTCACTGGCCATTGAATTTATTCATGTCAGCCCATCTAAACTGTCATGTTCTGTGAAGTCTCTTGGAATTCTCCCCTAAACTGTTGTGTTTTAGCACGACTGGTCTAAACTCTTGGCTTCTGATGGCCTCTGAAGAAACCAGCAACATAAGCAAGTGTAACAAACCTGTAGTTAGAACAATTACACATATAAATTCTTATACAGCATTTGCCTGGTATCAGAAAGAAAGGGTGTTTGAAAAGCAGGGAACTTCGAAGTCTCTTACATACATAAACTTCTCTTCTGGTTGCATTTGGGAGAATCTAGATGGGAAAGACTCCAAGAGATCCTCATAAAGCAGGAAATCAAAAATGATTTAAAATTAATGTAGGAAAGCTAAAGAATTTGAAAGTAATTTCCTTTACTTGCTCTCCATCTGGAATCTTGCAGAATGTAGGCCAGGTGTAGTGTAGTGTAGCATGCGTAGAGTCTTGCTTAGCGTGAGAGGGGGTGAGAGCTCAGGCTTTCTGCAGAGTTCCCAGGTTTCACAGGCCCCATGGAATTCAGGAGACAGAACCTCCAAGGACAGGCACAAGGAGCAATCAACTAAATGCTTAATTTGGGAGGCTTAAAGGAGTTAATGTTATCTTGAAGTAACAGATGCAGGAAACATAAATATCACTATTTTTCTTCTTAGTACTTTTGTCTGTTAATGAGAAGTAAGCAATGCCCTGGTGAGAGAACGGCTACAGAAAACAGAAGTCAAGAAGTCATGGCCTCTAAAAATAAAATGAACAAAAGGACAGCTCCCAAGGGCAAAGTGGAAACAAAATCCTGCAAAAATCCACAAACTTCACTTTGAAAGAAGCACCCTGAGCAGTACTGCAGTCTTGTTTACAAAGAACAGTTGGAAATGAAGGTAGTTAAGTTGCCAGACATGTTGAGTCCTTAGCTTCTGTCAGGGAGAACTCAAACTGTGATGTGAACTTTCATTCGGCAGGAGCTGGATGGAGACAGCTGCAGATGCAAAGTACCTGTCACACCGACTACGGATAGATTTGAACCAGCGACCTGGAGGTGAGACTACCTCCTACAGCCTACTGTCTGATTTACTACCTTAATAAAAACGTACTTCTCAGCTTCTTGAGCAGTGACAATACATCAAACACACAGAGTACCTCAAAAAAGTAAAGCACTGTGTACTCGAGTGAACATTTTCAAGTTGCCAGAAGGCTTCAAACTTAATTATATTGCAAACCTAAGGACAGCAATTGCACAAGCAAAGCAAACAGCATCCTGCAATACACTTACATGCAACACTGATAAAGAGGAGCCAAGATGCTTCTTTCATCCAGAGCAGGGTTTCCAAAGCTGAAAAGCAAAATTAAAACCAAGTGAACCATTTGAACTCGTAATGTTATTCTCAACATCAACAGATTTGTAAAGAATGCAAAAAAAATCAATACTAGGCAATTTCATGCTCCAACAGATCAAATAATTTAAATTAAAATATAAACAGGCCATGACCAATTACAGATATAAAACTCTCAACAGCATCAGCTAATGTACAAGGTAAATGGAAGTGACGCCAGCGTACCTAGTTCTTTATCAGACCAAGGCACCTTAGAAATGAACTTCAAGAGGAGTTTAGAAATTGAGCTCATCTTGCGAAGCAGAGAAAAGGAATAATTGGTATTCTGGAAATAGAGAGCATGAGCTTTGCCTGTCTGATACAGCTAGAGAGGGAATGAATGAAATAGCAGCCACATGCTGTTTTAGATAGCCAAGCTTAGATCAACAGTTCAACTAACAAGGTGACCAGCTTTAAAATTTCATGACCACACTTTCTAAGGGAAGCCTGCCAAAAGGATTTCTTAGTATTTAAAGCTTCATTTAAAGACATGTTTGTTGGGGTTTTTTTGATAGTTTCACCCTCTCATAATACTATTCTCAACTAAGAACTTTCCCTTCAATAAAGATAACTTACTGTAGGAGTCTGGCATTACTCTGCTCAAATAATTCTGTTATTAGTAGCTTAAAAACTGGAATAGGCTCCCCCGGAAAGTGGTCACGGCACTGAGAAGCATCTGGATGACACTCTTAGTTATATGGTTTAGTTTTAAGTAGTCTTGCAAGGAGCAGGGAGTTGGGCTTGATGATCCTTATGGGTGTCTTCCAACTTGAGATCTTCTATGAGTCTATGAAAAAACTTTCCCCCTACCCCTTATCTCAAAGGAGTTGAAAGAACTTTACTAAAGCTTTGAAGAAAACAATTTACTTCTGGACCTGTAAAGCCCCACTGGAAATGTTTTCATAACTTTATAAGCATGTACCATAATGAAAGGTCTGACACAACCTTCAACCACTGTATTCACTTCCAGTGACTAATACATTAACTTCCTCCTAACACACTGCCAGAGTATTATAGGAAGACAGTTTTTGTCAAATTCACCTAAAGCATTCTGAAAGTGGCAATAATTAAGCAGTCCCAAGGTGGAACGCATCCTGCTGATGTAACCGAATGAATGTTACCAAACACGCTGATGCATAAAGACAAAATACTCAACTTGGCCACTGCAGACAAATTAGAAACAAAGGAAGGAAGGAAGGTAGGCAGGCATATGGGGAAAGAAATGGTAACTCCAAGCCTCCCAAGGATCTGTCTAGCCCAGAGGTCTCAAGTGCTGTGTACTCTTCGTACAAGCAGTATGCAAAGCCACTGCAGAGCAGGGCCTGGCACAGCAACAACCAGAGGTAACCAGCAGAAGCTGGTCCATCCATGGAAGGGGAAACTCACTGCCACTGCAGATGGTAGCACCCATCAAAAAAACACAACTTGGGAGTCTCTGGACTAAATAATGAGAAAGTGGAGTAGGTTATCTCTGTTTTTTTAAGAAAAATTAAACCAATTATTAGGATTTAAACAAGGCTGTATCTTCAATAGCATTTTTAACTGAAACTATACCAGCCACCATACAGAAACTATAGCAAAGACAGAACAACTCACATTTTAAACACATGTGTGTAGTAACATTTGACTTCAAGAAGGACTTTTCATCAGTTCTTCTCAGTTACTATGTGCTTCATTTTTGTTTTGATAACAGTTAATGTTCACACTCAGGACATCATCATACTTTGCTCTCAGAATCAGTTCTATCTCCATTTTAAACTTTTAACCTTTTAAAGCCAGAGTAGACATATATCCAAAAGGTAGGGAATGCAGAATTATTTGGAGACACATACTGAAAAGATCTACTTTTACTATGGCACTCACTAATACTCACTGGTAAATAATAAATCATAAGTTTTTAATCTTCCATTAATCAAAGGCATAAAAGGGAGGGGCTTTTCTGGGGATAGGAGGAGAGACACAAGCAAACCTCTTGAAGTTGTTTGGGGAAAAAAGGTCATACTGTGCTAATTTAGGCATCTCTGTAGTTTGAGTAAGACTGCCCAAAGCAGTTATAGTATCTAGAGCACAGAGTAAGCACCACAGCCTTTGAAGGACCCTAGTATTTGGTAATTTCTGTTGAGAAGGAAAGCTTTGGATTTTTAGTACAAAAGGTGTTAATACAAAAATTAGTGGCAGAAAGAAAACAGAGAGATACAGAGCAGATAAATGTGTGCCCTTGCGCTCACCACTGCCTGGCCACCAGGATTTCCCTTACCCTCACCTTTTGGCATTATCCAGGAGGATGAGCATACTGGCTCCTTCATCATCCTGGAAACTCTCATAGTGATGCCGGTCAGCATTCCCAATCAAATAGTCAAAGATGGCAGTGTCAATGATATCAAGGAGACGAGGGCCAGAGTCATACGGTGAAGTCTTCTTCACAGCATCACAGTAGCTTTCATCATACTCCCACCTGTGGGCCATCAAGAGAAGCCAAATCAAATCTTCAAGGAATGCACACAAACCATTACTGTACACAAACAGCATTTAACAGTTGCCCCTTTATTTGCTTACAAGTGCATAAAGAAAAGGTGAATGCAGCAGTCAAGGCTATATAAAGAAGAAAGACCCAGACAAAAGTGTTTTATTAAAAGAGTAAATCCTGTACTAACACCCTAGCATATGGAGCAAGCTGTAGTTTCAGTGCAAGGTTACACATCACCTTCTTACAGAAAACAAGGTCAGAGTTTGCCTCTTCACTCCATTCAGCAGTGGTTGGGCTGCCCCAGGGCAAGACTACTGTCATGACTTGCCTCCCTTGATTTCCTAACTAAGGACTTCAAGTACTGTGTCTATTTCTATTGTTTTCTATTGTCTTGCTTTCCAGCTATCATCTTGGTTTTTTTCTTTCTAATGCAAATAACCTCATCATGGTTACTAATGACCTCCTCTGTCCTGAGGAGAAGGGCCGAATATTTGTTCATTCTCCTTCACTCAAAGTTGTCTCTTCCCTCTCTACTTTCCTTTCAGAGTATCTCACCACCTTCTCCAGTGGCAAGACTCCCACACATAACCTAGGCATGCACTTGTGGTCTTACAACACAGATGTCATGTCTCAATTCTCCAAAGCTAAGATTTTAAATTATCTCATTTTCTTTACAGTTTTCAAAGCTATTCAACACCACCACCAAAACAGCCAAATCTCTGGTGTATATCCTTTCTGTCTGTCAACCTAAGTAACAAGTACATCTATAACATCTTCCATATAAAGACTGAAACAATCCTTCACAAAACAGCAGTTAAGTTGGAAATGCCTTAAACCATCTGTGACTTGGAAACAGAAATGGAGGAAACAAACTGGAGAGAATCACTGACGTGCTCAAAACTCCAGAGTCATAAAAGCAGGAAGAAGATCAGAACTTAACTACTAGAACTGCCACATACCCCACCTCACCTTCTACAGTCTGGAGCCTAAGCTCCCAATATCCCATCTTTCCTCCAGTTATCCAAATTAGTGGCCAAAAATTTAATTTCTCAGCGTTTTTGTTAACATATCACACACTCCTCAAATGCTGTCTCTAGTTTCATCATTCTTTTGTATCAAGGTCCAACTTACATTCAACTTGCAGCACAAATCCACAAGGCACAAGTCTCAGAAGGTACTCCTCCTTGTACTGGATACATTTCTTTTATGCTACACCCCTTTTTCCCTCAAGTGTTTCTCTCATTTTACTTCAGATCACTACTTAATCTCCTTGTAACAATTTTTCAGACATACTATGCTCCTCTCTTCTCATTTGCCATTCATTCAAGATAGACCTTTCTCCGACATTTATTTCTGATCATTTAGACTGTATTAGCACAGGACTTCAAAGGTCAGGGATTTTATCTATTACACGTCCATTAAAAATTATGTACACTAATGTGACTATATGAATTATGTTCAAAAGGTCAACTCAGGACAGAGTATAAGCAGCTAGATCAGGAAGAAAATTCTCACAGAGTTATTTCCCCATAATTACCCGACACAGAAAAAGAAGGGCATGACATCTAGAACATTTAATTCTCCTGATGCTTTCAAAGTGAAAAGCGCAACATGACAAGGTGCAAAACAACAGACCCATGTGATTAATCCCATCTGAAAGAGGCAAGAGCAAGTAAGTTTAAAATACAGCAAATATCAAAGCAGCATAGGCATCAGGGTATGCAGGCAGTTTATGATGAACAGCAGTCTCTCAAAAAAAGAAACACCTCAAAAAAATTCAGTCCACTCATTACTGCAATTTACCATTACTACATACAGCTGAGTTTGACCTGTTGGAAAGGAGATAACATTTGTTGTTCAAAAATCAAACTGTACATTTAATACTCTAAAACAATTCAATGAAGTCTTTGGATGAGAATCTGAGAACAATCATGTCACTGGAAATCAATGAATATTTTAGATCAAGCACTAAAAATCCCTTTCTAATCACTTGTCCAGAACACAAACTTGGAAAAATTTACTAAGTTCAAATCCATTTGTTCTGGTCATGGCAAAACCATCTCCAACCCAAATACTCAGACATGTTACATCTATTGTACAAGATTGCTAGATCCCATGTTTCTTCTTCTCTAAAAGCATTCTTTAGAGGCTGAGTGTGGTCACCAAATACTGATGGTATTCAAAGCAAAAAAGAACTTTTCAGTGCCTACCTACTTAAGCTAAACCAGCTCCACAACTCTTGAAACAAACTACAAGGACCATGACATCAGGTCTGGCAGAAAATAGCACAGTACTACTGTATTTTAGGGGGCCACAGAGAGGCACCATGTCAGAAGAAGGTCTAGTGGCACAAGAGAAGAGTCTCAGTTTGCCCAGAGGCAAGATTTTTAGAGCACGGAGTGACTGCACGGTGGAGTTCTGTTCGACAAGTAGGAAGAGGAAAGCACTTAGTATTGTGGAAAACAATTAAGATTTCTTTCTCGCTCATTTGATTTAAAATCTCATCCTAGACTTCTACTCTCATATAAAGAAAGCTGTTAGCAAAACCCTAGGTTTTGAGAACACCTGCTCCTTAATTAGCCACAGTATTGCAAGGGTAATTCTAGTACACATTACCACATATAAAGAATAACCCTATCATGTTCTCATACCTGGCAAGTTTGCCTTCACGGTAAGTCCTACCCCATGGGTGTCGATGCTTCTGAAGAGGCCAGACATCTGGTAGCCACAGAGTCACTGACCCCTCCATGATGTCCCCATCTGCACAAGCTGGTTCTGTTTCCCGACAATAGTAGCACTTCCCATAGAAGCAAGTGTTATTACCTTAAAAAAAAAAAAGAGGTATCAAAAGAGCAGAATTTAATCCAAGAAATGCAAATTGAAGGTCAGGAGCATATCGTTGCAGTGGAGACTTCCCTGCAGTAGGATTTCACTGCACTTGACCTGATGCTTCCTATCTCTGAGAGGAAGAGGCTAAAAAGAGATTAAACAGACATCTATTGATTCAAAGCAACATTAAAGACTAATATTCAAAGGAGAGAGTAATTATATCTTCTAATGTTTTAATCACACTGGGAGTTAATACATTACATTATCAACAAGTTTTTGTGATTCCTTCCTAGTCCTTAGGACCTTGACTTTGCAACCTTAGCACTGCTTGTTTTTTATATTTCACACTTCATGTGTCAGATTTTCCCCTTTTTTGAAAAAGTTGACCAGAAACAGACAAATGAAAAAAGACTAAGCAGAACTCAAATGGATTTGGAGCCCTGAGAGCTGCTACACGTCTCAGTTACTTGAGCTGATCAGCCAGGGAAACACAAACAAGCTGTCATTCTTACACAATCTAGGAATGCAGATCTGTCAAAACTTTCATGAATGTCTTCCGACATCAGTGGAACAATGAAACCCTGTAGTCTTCAGTCCGTTAAGGCCTATGTAGCCTGTAGCGTAAAGTATTCTACGTAGCCTAGATTAACACTTGTATCTTAACCTTTTCTATTTCACCCTTCTAACCTGCCCTTGCTTGACTCTTGCCATGTTAATTCCAGTTCCACACTCACAGATGTTCTTCCAAAATATTATTCAAATGTCTCAATTCCTTGTGATTCTACTTATTCCCTGTCTTTTCTTCCTTTGGCCCTACACCCAACATCCCCACAAACCAGGCCCAGCTCACTGAGAGACATGTTTTTCACTTTCCATCCTTACACATCACAGTCCTTTAGTCAGCCAGCACTCCTTTGAAGTGCTCCATCCAGACCCGGCTCTTGTGCTCCACTATCCCAGTCAAAAACTTGAGCACATTAGAGATGGTCATTAACAACACTGAACTTGTAGCAGACCAGATCTCTTATTTGTTTGGAAAGCCCTACAAGTCTCTCTTCCTATCCGTGGACTGCAGCAGGTCTAGCAAGAGATAGAATTCTTTAAGATTCTAGCTGTAACTCTAGCAAATCTGCACTGAGTGAATGCATGAATTATCTGTTCTTCAAAACCTCATAAACTTAGTCAAATTTGGGTTGACAAGAGACAACAATCTTCTCCCTAGATCCAGCCACTTCTTTGGTTCATGCTCTACAGAAACAGGTGGTTCCAAGAAATCTAAGGGAAGGCAACAAAAATTTCTGGAGCTATGCTTTTTAAGTCAGCATTTCTGCTAGAAAACTGCTTAGTTAACTGGGCTGAAATTAGAAAAAGTAAAGTCTGCCTGAGGCAGACACCCGATACAAATGCAAAAAGGGTTTGGCAAGGCAGAGCTACTCTCACCTGAAAGTTACACTTTATAACTGAAAGTGTAAGGCAAATTTAGAAGGTGAGACTACCAACAGTGCTTGTAATAGAAATATATACAGGCACACATATTTATCAGCTGTAATGAACAATCACCTCTAGAGTCTTATTAGGAAAAAAAAAAAGTAATAAATGCGTATTTTATGAAAGCCTGAAGGAGTTAAGGCTGCAGCATAAGTCATTTCTTGGTGCTTAATGACCACCTGGTAGGAGTTCACATTAATAATTCCCATTAAGTGACCTTCACAGCATTATTACCGTAAACAACATACGGAAGTTCTGACACATTTAGTTATGAATGCTCAGCAGACTCTGATGTAGCACAAACAACATCCAATACCAACTGACGCATCAATTCTATAAATTATCCCAAATCACCACTGTGTTCGCATTGAAATACAATTAAATTTTTTTCCTTTCAGGTCTAATCATAGACTTTTCTAACCAGCTCTGACAGCAGAGAGAAAATTCTTACTCACAAAATCCCCCATCTGTAACAGCAGCATGAGGGAAAACAGAGAAGTTACAGAGGAAAAACTGCTTGGAGAAAATCAAGTCCTCCTCCCCTGCCAAATGGGGTTATACAAGTGTTACAATCTCTCTTGGCACAGAAATAGACCCACCAGCTTCTTGTATCATAGTTAAATGTCTCAGATTCCCATGGCTCTTTTTCCCCATTAAAACACTTTTTTCTTTACTAGGCTGCACATTCCATGGAATCTACTTACCCACAGTCATGAAGGTACCCAGAAGCTGCTCTGTGGCTACTGGTTTAATCTCTGTACGTAGGTTCACAAACCTGCCAACCACCAGTGGAGCTCGTCGGAAACCCAGAATTCTGATTTGGGGTGAAAAAACATGACATGAGAATTTGCAACACAGGCAGCAGTTCTAAATGAAGACAAAAGAAAACACCCAGTCTGTTTCATTGTCTGAAATTGAGATGACTGAGACCAAAGAAATAAAGTTGGAACCCTGCAGCAACCTTCTCTCTTCTCCAAGGCAAAGTAAGGAAACTCATTTTTCTTAAGTGCCTGGATGTTAAACTTGCTTTATAGGCCATCAGCCACACTCCTTTGTTAGAGCATTTACAGCAGAGCAACACAGGATGCACCATGCTCCAACTCTCAGAAAGTAGACCTCATACCAAAGGTATCCATGGTCACCTGGAAAGATCATTTATAATTTGTGGGAATTACTATCTATTAAAATGTTATGTTTAAGCCAAATTCATTTATACTTGAAAGTAAACAATCTAGGAGTTATTTTGTTTGGCATGAGAGGGAGAAGGGAAGAGAGAATGGTAGAACAAAACTAAATGCCTGAAGTGTCCGGAAGAAAGGAGAGGTGGGATGAATAATCATAAAACTTGCAGTCACAAGATCCAGGCTCCACTCCCATGTCTGCCACAGTCTGTGACCACAAATGACTTGGGTATTGTAATGGAATTTTAAAAGTGCTTAAAAGAGGAGTACAAACATCAATACAATGTCAGCCCCAACTCTCTTAATGTACTTTTGGTACCCTTTTCTTAGTCTTTGCATCTCAGAAAAGGAGACGCAAAAGGGACTGTCCCTTCTGAAAAAGGGACAATCTACATTGCACAGAGAAATTGAGAGGAGTCACTCTAACAGCTGCGAAGTATTTTTTTAGATACTCAGCCCCCTTCTGTAAGTATAATACATCTCTAAGAAAGGGCAACACAAAATGTCTGCCTGAACAAATCATGTATGCATAAAGACAAAATTCATAGCCAATACAGAGAGTTATGTAGAGCTTGAGAAAATGCAGGTGTTCCAAGTAAATAAGCACAATGCTTAGACCTGGAACACCTGTCCCTTTATTTTCAGACCCAGAGCTGAAAGGCCACTATCCTGGATAGCACCACCTCCCCATTAGTGGTAAACATAAAATATGATTACGATCCTTCTGGAAACAACTGCAACCTCAGACAAAATGTATAACTGTCACCATTCAGAACAAAGGTATGTACTGAAGTTATGTGGGCAGGTAACTTCTGCTAGGTGTTCTTGAAGAATAGAGAGGTGCATGCCCACAGAGAGAAGAGAAAGGCCAGAGAAACAAGCACAAAACCACAACCAAATAGACAGCAAGGAAGAGCTAACAAAGAAGGGTTTGGACACTGGAAAGAGGCTTTGAGTTGTTGCTTTACAATGTTTGGTCACTGCTTTTTCTGTCCCATTCTCTCTATGTCCTGTAACTTTGTTTTTCTCCTGGTAATGGTACCTTCAGCTCAGGTCCACAAAATCACAGGGTACTCCTGAATACAATAAATATATGAATAACTGTTTTTCCTCTAGGATACACTGTTTCATATTTAGGCTAGACTAAATTGGTAGTCTAGACATTAGACTTACACTTTTTAGTGTACTAGGCATTAACATAGTACATATATTCAGAATTTCAGACTATTCCACAGGATTTGGCTAAGATCCTTCCTCCATATAATACAAAGTATCAGCGGTTTCAGGGCTCACTTTCCTCTTCAGATTTTCCACAAAAGTCCTAAATGTTAGAATCTTGCACAGATCTTTGAAGTTTCACAGGAAAAGCTAATTTTTATTTTGGCTGCAACATGTTATACTGGTAGGTTAGAAATCTGAGGTGTATTATTCAAGGTACTCCTTTTCCCCAGCTCTGAAAAAGTGTTTCCCAGAGACAATAAAACCAGGTAACCCAATAATTCCATACCTATCCAAGTGAAAGGCTGCCACTTCCGCGTTGTGTCTGTCATAGCCAGCGTATGGTTCTCCTTCCACTACATAATCCCTGGCATATCTGTAATTGAAATAAATCAAATAAAGTGATTCATATAGGATTTCCATCTATTTTGCTGTTTGGAGTAACAAGTACAACAACAGTGCTATGTTAAACAGACTCTGGGTCACTTTCAAAATTATTGCCAATGGGAGAGGGAAAAAATATTAATGAGATTAAACAGCATACAGACTGTTGAAGTAGTAAATAAGGAGGAAAGGTCAGTAATGTACAGTGGTCTCAAGAGCTTGGGAAGCGGTGCCCACTGAAACTAATGAGTTTTAATTCAATCATATGTCAAGTCACATCTAAGAACAAAGAGCTCAGACCTAGCTACAGAACAGGGAACTATTTAAACTGGAAAGTAGCAACTCCACAAATGATTCTGGGGTTAGAATGGATTGTAGATTAACATGAAAATACAATCTGATATCGTGGAAGAAATGCCAAATGCAATCTTTAGTAGCCAGAAGATCAGCAAGTGTGAACCCGAGGACAATACTGGATATAGAAAGACGGTTTATTCTGATGGAGAAAAGACATAATGAACAAGAAATAGAAATTAGACACTCACTACAACAATAGTATGTTTTGGTGAAGTGGTGGGCTTTTTGCCTTTTTTTTTCCTTTTTAATAGATGCTACTTAAACAGTCAAGGCAAACACAAATTTTTGACATTCCTGACATGTGAATCAGGTCTAGATACCGCTTAAGAAGCATGCTTCAGATAAGCACAAAATACCACAATCAATACTGAGAAAATGGGTGAAATGCAACACATTTCCAAATAAAGTAAGGCCAAATTAGATTGCCTATTTTCTCATTTCCATCTATGCATCAAATTGTGTAAAGTGGATTATTTCCAACAGACTTCAAGCAGCAGCAGCAACAGTGTAAGAGAAATCACAGTGCTCTACTTTGACGTTTTAATCCTGCTCAGAGAAGATCTGGGGCAAGACGACAGGCCATTTCATCAATCTGAGCAAATACTTCAGCTTCCCTGCAAGGCAGCTCAAAAGAGAATCAACTAGTGCAGGATGGTATGCGGTTTTTGGGAGGAGGATCTGACAGATTCCTGCCAAATTGGAACTTAGACCAAACAAGCATCTTATTTCACATATACCACTAGCATGTGATGGTAGCAACTATTAATCATTACTAACTTAGGCTGGATTTCAAGTAATTTTGAAATGAGACAGCTAACCCTCAGAACCTGTCCTTAAAGTCAGGTCTTTTGTATGTACTTACAGCGGGCTTTTGAAAACATGGTCACATTTTGAAAGCTGCAGAGCTAAACTTACTGGTAAAACACAACCAAATTCTTGCACAGTAGGCAACTAGTCCTTTCTAGAGCAAAAGTAACAAGAGACTTCATTCTTCCCCAACCTGTAAGTTTTCTCATAATGATTTTTAGTAGTGACATACCTTTCAGGTCAAAAGCTAGTTAAATAGACTATCTTGCAATGACAGAACAATACCTACAAGCCTAGCTACTCAGAAGTCACAAACAGAACACAGGTATACCAGTACGGTTAGGGCCATACTGTCAAGAGCTCCTATAAACTGTCTAGTGCTCCTATAAACATTCCCAGCTGCACATGCCCTTCTTGATGTAGCATAGTCACTGCATTCACCTGTACAGACATTCCATTACAGAAATGTAATTTAATGCTTGGTGAAACGCTTTACAGCACTCACTCACACAGAAAGCACTATAGAAGTGGCATGTCTTATTACTGCATTTATTGGGTGAGCTGCCTTGTACCAAGACTTCTGCCACTGTTTAAACACAGCCTAGCCCCACAGTGAAGCTCCAGACAGACCAGTAACTGACCATACAGAAACAGGACTGTGAAATAAAGAAATAGAGGGCAGACTGCTTTTCTCATTCCCTAATCATTCATCAACATGACAGAAAAACTTTATGCTTGCTCAACCCAATATCCTTTGGAGAGAGATGTATGCATTCAGCGATGACAACACTTTACGTTTGCAGTGCACTCTCATAAAACACACCTGCCTTACTTTTTTGACACTGTCTTTCTTCTTTTTTTCCCTGAAGGCAAACTGTTCAGAAACCTTTACAGACTGCACAACACTCTTCATAAATGTTCAATCATGTCAAATTTTCCTGTAGATCACTGTGTACAGGGGCCATACTGAGGAAGTATCACTACCTGTCCACTCTTACATCGCTCCTCCAGTATTCACTATTGGCAGACAGGAAACTCAGGGGCTTTCACTCTGACCTACCAAGACATTTTTACAGTCCTCATGCAGCTTCATGAGACACCCAGATCTTCTTTTAAGACAACTGACAACTTTCACTCTTTCCCTGTTCTTGAACTGCATTCTCTCATGGCAGTTTGACATGACCCTTACTCAGACAGAGTAGGCAAGACCTGTCTCTGCACTGCCAGAACCTGCACTTCCACAATGGGGAAGACACTGCCTAGAAACATCAGATCCAACCAGCATTCCCTCAGGACTGAACACGGTGATTGTTCTTTCAACCTCAAGACAAGCTGCTTTGAGCATCAAAGTTACAGAGCCTGAGAGACAGTTGGCACAGCAACCTGATGTTACTAGAGCACCAGCAAGGCTCTATACTGCCTGTCACACTAATAACAGAGCGGCCTTTCCATTTATGTGTAAATTTGTAACTTAAACATTAATGCAACAGCATGGAGATCAAAAAAATAAATCCAGAAATTCGCTATTAATTCAATCATTGAAGGCAATATTTACCTCTTGGGTTTGAAGACAACCTTCTGTCCTCCTTCAAGTATTAGCAAAGCTTTCAGCTGGGTCCCTTTGTATCCCACATCAGCTTTTATTATTTTTTTTGTTGTCATGGCATGCATAACAGCCCCTAGCTCGGGCGTCTCCTCGGGATACACCTCGCGGGGCACCACCCATTGGGCTGCAATCTCCCAAGGGGACTGCAAGGTATGGTCAAGCCGGGGGTCCAGTTCTACATGGAGGCTTGCCATCATACGGTGAAAGGCGCGCTGGTCCTCCCGATTGGCAGCTGAGGTGTCCAAATTGTCAATGAGGAACACTTTTGTGAAAATGAAGATGACAAGGAGGATGGCCAACAGCACAACTCGCTGCTTCAGCTTCATGGTGACCTTCAACCCTTCTCCCCTGACCCTTTCTTCCAAGTGTTACAGGAAGTCTATCAGAGATCAGGGTGAGGAAGGGGATGTTAGTTAGTGAATTTCATTCATAACTTGCATTGTGAAAGAGGTATCACCACTGAAGCATCTTCTGGTACCCCTAAAAATAAACAAAACACAAACTTATAAAACTGTATTCCTGCAGATCCCACTAAACTCAAAATCAAGTTTATGCTTGGAACATAAAATCTGCATTTACATACACTTGTGCTCAAAAGCCCAAACATTTGTTTTAAAACACATGGGTTTTGCTGTCTTCCCGTAGCCTTTCAGTGATCTGCACAAAAGGGGAAATGCCCAGAGAGCATCACTCACTACACAGCGGAAATCCTAACAGCAACTGCCACGGCCAAGGCTTTTGCAGAGAACTGTAGTTTATGGCTCCAATTTCACCAACACTTCTCCATTAGTAACCAGAATCCATGACCTCTGGTTTTCTAAAGATTTGTCCCTCAAAAGATTGCTCCCAGGTAGATTTTCCGACATCTGACAACCAGTAAGAACAGCTGCATAGCCTAGTTTCCTGAAGATACAAGACATAAGGACAGAATAGACTTGTTTACTGCCTCTCATTTGTTGCCAATATAATTTACCCGTCTTTTTTTTCATTCTTAAAGAAAAAAAAAAAAAAAAAGAAGGGGGGGAATAACATCTTTACTTCCTTGTGGTTAACTATGTGTCTTCTGCAGTCAACTGTAAAACCAATAACCACAAAAAATATACAAAGTATCTGTAATCTCAATACCAAATTAACAAGAAAAAAAAAACCCTGAAATTGTGCCTCTTCTCATAAACCTCACCTACACCACAGTTAAAGCCACATCTGTGTTTCTATATTTACAATGGGCTGCAAGAAGTCTCCCCCCTCAACAAGCCTTTGCCAGTACAGTGTTGGTATATAAGGACCATGTAGCACAGTTCATCAACCGTATTTCAATTATGAGGACAGAAATTATCTTCATAATATTAGCTTAATGTGGTCAAAACCCAAATGGAAATGGATACTAAGGCACACCTCTGAGAAATGCTCAGAACCATCAGAGATTTCTCTTTGCACGAGCTATGCTAATCATGAAAACCACAAATGGCACCCTGAGCTGTGGTAGGACTAATATAGAAAAGCCTTCTCATGCGATTTAACAGTAAGTGTATAAAGCAGTCATTATTAATCATGTCACAGGAAAAACAAGCTGCACAGGCCAAGTTAATTTACCAGCAGCAACCAAAGGACAACCAGACTATGACTTGCTGGCCAAACAACAGATCACAGCCATCTTCAGTATCTGCGTGGACACAGTGCCCTGCCTGCAAAGGTTACAGTGAGGACAATGGTTCTGAGGGGCCTGAGTTTATCGTTGAGGTACATCTCCATCAAAGATTAAGGCTGTGGCAAACAGCAGATGACAGTGAGGCACATCCTTTGAGCAAGCCATCAATGCAGAAGCAGATCTGGCACAGTGTGAGAGTACTAGCATAAAAGCACATGCAAGCTCAAAAATGACTCCACAGCACCTTAAATAAATCAGGACTATAGCTGACCCCTTCCCTAATACCCAGCTACGCGGCTCTCCTACCTTCCCACGTGTCAGTGTTGGCATTCATACAACCCAGCCACAAGGTAGTTCAATGATCCAGGTTGTTGACCCACCCAAACATTAACCACCTTCTTTGGCTTATGTATGAATCACCTACTACTGTTAGTTTTTGAGCCAAGGGCACAGTTCATCATCTGTCTACAAAACGCCACTACCAGTACGAGTCAGAGACCAGGGAGGGCAGCACAGCAGCTCCAACAATGCGAGATGACCCATCAAGTATTTGCAACGCCTACCTATCTGCAGAGGGGCACCTTAAGTTACTCAAGCCAGCACTGTCACCCAAAAAATGGCCCTGTACTCCACATACTTCCGACCTTCATGCAATGAACTCCATGAAAGACCTGATCAGAGTTAAAGCTTGAATGTTTTTATTTATTAATTTCTGGCTTCAGCCCTCCTTCTCCCAAATCTGGTTTCCAAAATATTTTCACAAGCATCTGGGGAGGGCTCACCACGAGGGCAAGAACAAGCGTTTCTCCTGGCAGCAGCACTAGTGGTTATTACATGTGCAGGTAACACCACTGCGCAGGCCAGTCCAACAAAGAGTAATCAGCTGAAACACTTGAAAACAGTCACAAAGAGCACACCAAGAGGGACAGGGAAATTTGGTAACAAACTGTCAGACCTTCCTGTTTTCAAAATCACTCTTTCCAGCACAGCGACTAACCTGAGCACCACTCAACTTACAGGCAAAACACTGATGATGCAGAAGCATGGCTTTTAGCCCAGTTTACCATCTGATTATTTTTTTTTTCCATGGTTGTTCCCCCCCAGGTGACAGCTCAGTTCAGTCTGGCCCTTCCTAAAGTACACATTTTGCCTCTTAAATACCTCCTATAAAACCTGTCTGCTGAATCAGGAAAGAAAGTGAAAGTCTCCTAATGACAATGAGTTAAAACTGAACTGTGAACAAGTGGTTTAATGTTAATAGCAACCACTTCCAGCAATATAAAAACCCCATGAAATGTAGAGGGTAGGGTGAAAGAAGGCTACCAAGTCTCAGGGATGCTTCAAACTAGTACTGTGGTCTATGTAATATTCAGTAAAAATGTTTCCATATCACTGCACTAAGAAGGTTTGGAGGTAGCTGACACCTGTGGGTATATAAATTAAATTGAAGATTATTGATGCATTTGAAAAAAAAAAAAACCAACACTTTTTTCCCCTCAAACCAGCTTTCCAAAATAGTTCAGTGATGAAAAACCAACACTGTTACATTGCCTATAGCCCCAGATTCATGACAGTGTGACCGTAACTTTACAAACAAAGTAAAAGTTATTTGTTTTCAGAGTGATCCACATGTTTTGTTCACAATATCTTATCTGTATAGCAGGTATGTGAAAACCTGTCTCTCCACCTAAGGGGTAGTGAGAGACAAATGAGTTTTTGGGTACAGTGAATTTGTCCCTGAACTCAAGTGGGCAGCTACCCATAAAAAAAATATTATGGTCATCTCTGGAGACAGCAAACCCTGATCAATGAGGCCCTGACCATACAAGGGATGGTTGAGGGGCCTGAAGTATTCTGTGCTGTTTGGAAAGTTGCTACAGAATAGGGTTTTAATTTCCTGCTGAGGTAAGGAATTGGTGCTGTACCTGTTTCTTGGTGAAAATAGCAGAAATTTGTGCCCCAAGAAGTGCCCTGATATCAAGTTACAGTGAGAAAGGATGAGTTAGCATTTCTGCATGTAATACGATAAGCACTTTAGATGCTTCTGAACAGCAGAAACAGGTAAAATGCTGCTCTCAGCTATGTCACTGTATGTGTGAAAGCAGCTCTGAGAGTTCACTCAGGCTGGCTCGGCTTTAACCAAGAGAAGATGGTGAGGTGTGGAAGGCAGCCCAAGTAACAGCCAGTCATACTCTGAAAAAATATTCAAGAGGGAACAGCTTTAAACTGCAACAGGGGAGGTTTAGACTGGACATTAGGAAAAAAATTTTCACAGAAAGAGTGGTCAGAGTGGAATAGGCTGCCCAGGGAGGGGGTGGAGTCACCATCCCTGGATGTGTTTAAGGGTGGTTTAGATGAGATGTTGGGGGATATGGTGTAGGGGACAACTTTGTAGAATAGGGCTGATGGTTGGACTTGATGATCCCAAGGGTCTTTTACACCTCAAATGATTTTATGATTGATTTTAATCTACTGGAAAATAAGTGCCTGTGTTAACAGCGAAAGACAAGAAATCAGTTTATACAGAAATGAAAACATATTATTGTTCACCTTAGTTCTGTTTGGGCAGGCTGTATTTCTCCCAGCAGCATGTTAATCTGAATATTACACTGCAAGCATGAGACTGAGTAGCACAGACAAGGAATATGCACCTGACCTGAAAGCCCTCATTCTTGCAAATACAGACTCACTCAGAAGGAGAGCTCTAAATAATAATATTCTTAAATCTAAGAAAGCAACTAGAGCAAATGAGGCTGTAACTGTACCTTCTCATTGTAACTTAATGATTTCACTTCCTTAAAACTAGTAATTCTAATTCATTTTGAACATTGCTGTTAAAAAGTAATGAAAGCAGATCTTGGTAAGATCCACTAGAGTTTATAAGAAGTTACACAGAAGAACACAGTTCATTTCAGAACCATGACTCCTTATTATGAGATATGTATACATGTACACATATATTTTAAGAAAGCCTCATAGTCCAGTGTCTGCCAACCAAAGCATAGGACAGGAATGTTTCACACCTTTGGGGCTCAAGCTGGGCACTGATTTTCAGGAATGCTGAGTTTCTCTAGGGGTACTCTCCTTGGGAGTATGGGAGGGAGAATATAACTAGAGCCACCACTAAAATTAAAGGTCATTTACTTAGTTTATCTTTTGTGATAAGAAATCAGCTTTGAAACTTTTGTGATAAGAAATCAGCTTTGAAACTTTTGTGATAAGAAATCAGCTTTGAAACTAATTTTGGCTGGAAACTGCTAACAATGCAGGCAGAATTTACAAAAAAAATTTTAAATATTTGCCATAAGACATTTCAGTAATTCCCTTCAGTAAACAACCAATCCTCACCAAACATTTCTCCTCAAACTATACAATTACTCCCTGATTTTGCCCTCTGTAGCTTTAAGCAGGTGAGTTGACTCTGACTTTTTACTGACATCTGCCGAAATGAATCATCAGCTGCTTTTCTCCAACAAACAACAAAACACCCCGGAGGTTGCTATGCAATCGATTTCACAGGCTAGCTGCAGAGCCTGCACATTGCTCCTCAGGTGCCAACATTATGCTCTTTGCTGTGTGAGCCAACAAAAATTAATCCCTTCATGAAGAAGTTTACCATGGAGAGCAAGGACTTAAACTTTGTTTTAAATTGAAGATGGCCAGAGAGACAGCGTTGAGGTGTGTAAGAAAATATTTACAGTTTTGGAAAAAAGTAATTTGAAGAAAAGGACAAGTCTTCAGATAAGGCTTGAATTGAAAAAGAGGATTATGAAAGCTCAGGAAGTGTGAAGCTGGTCCTGGAACAAGGACAGAGATGGGAAAGGTGGCCACAGAAATAAAATAATAACAACCCCCAATGTTTTAAAAAGGTAAAAACGGGATGAGTTCTGAGCAGAACTCTGTGGAACAAAAGGCAGAAGGGTTTAGGACAATGAAACAAGTAAACCCAGGGGTTTTTAACTTCAGAAGTAGACCCAAAACTGAAGTAGTTCCAGAAACTGACAGGGGTGAGAGGACAAGGCAAGGGTCTTCACGCTTGACAAAAAGGCGCAAAGGGATAGAGCAGCAGCTTACTTCTACAGAAGTCATGAGAATACAGGGTACACAAATGACAGCAGATGCTGTTTAAGCCAGAATGCATCCAAGAAGGAAAAGCCCAAATAAAGTTTAAGTCAAGTACATTTTTAAGTGTCTGACCAGAGCTAATGACAGAGTAATCTCTGTGTACCTCCAGTCCCACAACACCACATTGATCTCTTACCAAGGTCAGGTAACTCTTAAGTGTTTTGTTTTGTCTTCTTTTCCTGAGCTTCTGCTTAGCATTATCTCCAGCCACCATTACTAAACATAAGACATAATCCAAAGAGTTTTGTTGCTTTACCACCCAAACTCAATGTTACAGAAGTACAGAAAAGCTTCATCCTCCTGCTACCATTTTACCATACTCCTGATCAACCTGGAAAAGAAAACAGAAATAAACAACCACACGAGTTTTTTAATAGCGTAGTCAACTGGCAGGTTTGCATAAGAAATACTTTTTGTTTTTCACTACTTCTTTGGGCTATTTCCTGATCAATTTTATTTATATTCCTGTCTCTCATTACATACGGCCAAGTCTGTATTCTCAGCAAGTAACAAGTCTTCCAAGTCAATATCCAAATAACAACGCCTTCTAAATATCACAGAGGGGTCACTGTGCACACAAACACCTGAACTAAAGCATGCCTACTAGCACTAAATGCCTACATCATACCACTGTACTCTCAGTTCAAAAAGCAGTAAGAAACTTGCCTGTTACAAACAGCAGCAAAATCACAGCTACCATAATATGCAGCCTACATAGGTAGCAGTGGACCACATCCCAGAAAACAGTTTTTACTGGAGTCACAAGATCAACGATATGCCACCTACTATAACCTTACTTTTGTATCATAGAGCTAGAAAGCTACTATCTCAAAAATACTTGTGTACCATTTGCAAGGATTTTGTTATGCTCCAAATGACAGATAAGGTCTGAGGGCAGGCAAAGGTTTAGTTTGTCAGCACAAATGCACACACAAAAAAAATCAGAGTTCAAACAATGCCAATCTGAAATAAATATGGTTAAGTATGCTCTAATTCCTGTCTAAATGCACGTTTTCTCCTAAATACACTATACCTTTTAGGATCTCCTATCAAAAGGTCTTTAAAAGCTCTCCAGTACATCCTGGAAAATGCCTTGAAGAAATAGTCTGTACAGTAAGGACATTTTCCTCTTCCCAAAACATACCTCACTCTCACCAGATCAATCTTTCTTCCTATCCTCCTCTCTCTGGCCAACTCCTCCGTAGCTCATGCTTTCCCTCTCTGTGTAAGCCTTGTTATTTTGTTTTTCACAGGCAGGCTCCCACAGACCTTTGCTTAGATTTTTCAGACTCATTCTGTCACTTCCACTCTCCGCACACTGCCTAGTCTGTGTACAAGTTTAGTAACCCAGTGCACAAGGCTTCACGCGTGTTTACTTATCTGCCATTTCTCCATCTCTTTTTCTGTTAAAAGCCTCGCTATCTATTGGCAAAATCTTTGTGACAGTCTACACTCAAACCTTCTGCATGCACAACCGCATCTAGCTGAGAGCTAGGATATAGACAAACATGAAAGATTACAAGCATTTTAACCACAGCATTGTCTATGCCTGCAACTGTAAAAATCAGTAACTGCCTGATATATTGTCACGTCTTCCGAGAGAAACGAAGCAATTCTGTCCATGTCTGTCCACCTCACCTCATTATATTCCTTAGTAACTTCAGAATCCATTACCCGCATTGCTGTCAAATTTGTCATAGGAATACATCCATGAGCTTTAGAAAAACAACTGGTCAGATGGAGGACAGAAGCCTTAAGAAGCCCAGGACAACTCAGTATATATCCTCAATCTTTCCCAGCAGCCGGCTGGCCACTCAGCAAACGGGAACACTGGACTTGGCTGGCCACACACATACAGATGGGGCAGATCCAAACACCAGCAGCACCCAGGCACAGTCCTGGGGAGAGAGAAGCTACTGAAGGCCTGAGAGTGGTAGGAGACAGGCAGGAGCTACTATGGTAGGATGTAGCAAACAAGTCCTCAGGAAACCAGGTTTTGTTAGTTCTCCTCACAGAACAACTTTCTTTTAAGCCTGGTTTCCTATGGAAACAAAGTTTATATAATCACACTTTTCACTGGTAAGCTTTTGAATCCATTGGCTTATTTCAAACATCTGAGAGAACAGTAGATGTTTTGAAGACAGAGTTTATATGTTTATTGGAAATTGGCAGCTGGGGAGCACTGAGGGAAGGGCTGCAGCGTTAGCTCAACAGTTGTCTGTTCGCCTTGGCCATCTGGGCAACCAGTGTGCGCACAGCTGGTACAAGGAAGGAGCTGGAAACGCTGTATGAGAAGGAAGGAATTGAAAGTACTGTAAAGTGGAATGGTATGGGACACAGGCAGGAGCCGAGGGTACCGAAGCACAGGCTGCTGGGACCTGGTCAGAAAACAACTCCCCCCTGTCCCCATCCTAGGTACTGAAGTTCCACCAGATCATCGTGGGCAAATACACAAGAATAACACAAGCTGGAAATGTTTTAGGAAGCCTTGTTCAACTTGGAAGTGAAACCAAAGCAGTAAGAAAATCCTGCAGTTTTCCTTCTCAACTTGATGTAGTTATGTTTATTCAGCTCATACATAAAACGGGCACCAAAAATATAACCAGGGTCCATATGCCCATCTGACATTTATCAACAAACAGCCTGTCTCCGCTATAAGACAGCTTCAGACAATTTTCCCCTCTCCCAAGAAGAGAGACAGTGGATAACAAACCAGAGGACAAGAGATTTTGGTATCAGAATTGAACTGCCAACTTGTTCATGTGTGAGGAAACAAAATCCACCTCACCCTCCTGAGATTTTGTACTGCAAATAGAGACAAACCTTGTTGCAACTATGTAGGTCAGATCTAGGACATAAAGGGGTCCACAGAGTCATTTTCAAATTAAAGGAAGACCACAGTGCTAATGCCCTGTTCTGTAACAAGTACCAGGTGGGATCTATTCCCGTGGAGTTCACTGCAAGACTAGAATCTGCATTTTAGCTTTCTCTGTTTGCTCAGACCCCAAAGAACATACGTATGTTGTAGGACCAGGGCCTCAGCTAGCGTAAACCAAACAGCTGTGCTGCTTATACACATCTGTATCCAGAAATGATCTAAAGACAGACGTCCTTTAAACACGGTTAAACACAGGGCTTTGACAACTGCAGTCAGCATTTCTGCTGAACAATACGCACCTTATTTTTCCCAAGCGGACAATGACCTTAGCTAAGCCGCAAGTAGTGAGCCAGCCCACCGTGCTGTTCCCACGCGTGACTACATCGTTAGAGGGGCAGCAGGCTTCGCAGCCGCGCGGGATCCTCCCCCCCAGCCCAAAGCAAGGATCCGGGAGAGGAGGGAAACTGGGGAGCGCAGGGAAACAGCCACATCTGCTCTAGCGGCGTCCGCCAAGTCCTTCGCTGACCACGGATGACACCGGGAGGTATTGGGGGAACCTGACCTTCCGCACAGGCAAACCGCAGAGGGGTTTCCGGGGGGCGGGCGGGTCCGCTCAGGGCCAGCGCGTCCTCCGAGCCGCAGGCCCCAGCCAGGCGGATGTGTGACCGCGGACACCCGCGGCACGGCGGGGCCGAGCGGCGCGCTCAGACCTGCGGGACCCGGCTCGGGGCGCAGCCCGCCGCCTCCGCCGCCCCCTCCTCCTCCCGCAGGGGGTGCCCGGCGGAGCAGCTGCACACCTGCGCGGGCGCAGCGCGCCTCTGGCCAACGGTCGTAACGGTTTTAACGGCTCCTCCCTCCCTCTCTCTCTCTCTCTCCGCTGGGCTCCTCAACCGGCCCCCAGCCCCTGCAGCGGACGCCCGACCCCCGCCGCACTCCCCCCGCGGCGAGCAGGCCCGGCGCCGCTGTGCCCCGCGGAGGGAGCCGGCGGGGGTCTCTCCGCCACGCCAACCCCCCCGGCCCAGGACGGTGGCCGGGGCAGGGCGAGGCGGCATGGGCGTGCCCGCCCCTCAGGTGCCGCCGCCCCGCCGAGCCACGCAGGCAGGCGCGGGAGCGGCCTTCCCCCGCCCCGCCGCGCCCCGCCGCGGATCGCCCCGCGGCCCGGCCGTTCGCCGCGCCCCGCCGCACTCACCCGGCCCGGCGCCCGCGCTCCATGCCCCCGGCCGGCGCCGCCGCCAGCCCCCGCCAGCTCCCCAACATGGTGCCGCCCGGCCCCTGCCCCCGCCCCGCGGCCAACGGGCGCCAGCCCCACCCCCCGCCCCCCCGCCGACCAATGAGCCGGCCGCCCTGCCCTCGCCGACGGGCCGCGGCGCGCCCGCCCATAGGCCGGCTCCAGGCGCCCTCGGCCTCCCGCCTCCAATAGGAGCGGCGGAGGGAGGGCGGGCCGCCCCCGGCCGGCCAATGGCGGCGAGCGGGGATTAACCCCGGCTTGCCCGGCGGCGGGCGGGAGCCGCCGCTGCAGGGGGCAGCAGAGCTGCTGGGGCGGAGTCAAGGGCGAGAGGTCTGTAGCGTACGCTGGGGGCACTGGGCTCTGGCTGCGCGCAGCAGCGCCCCGCCTGAAGAACCGCAGAATCACCCAGGTCAGAAAAGACCTTGAAGATCATCTCTTCCAACCGTTAACCTCGCCCTGACCGATCCCACGTCAGGGGCAAAGATCCCTGTAACAGCACGCGACAGCTGGCTGCTTTGAGTGTAGAAGCGTAACTCCATTATACCACATCATACAGTATTATATAGTCCTACCATACGACATACTATAAACCCAAACAATACACCTCCTTTTAAAATTTATCCATATCATGACTAGAATTTGTATACCTATGCCCATGCTATAGCAAATAATATATTAATTTTTTTTTTCCCCAGTGTTTACGCATTCCTAATAAAAAATAATGCTCCAGTGTTGACTTAATTTAGCAGGCATTACTCGAAGTTTGGCAGGGAACACACAGCTGGTTCAACGCCAGCCTATCTCAGCAGGAGTCAGCGCTGAAGAGCACAGAAACGGTCTGAGAAAAATATTACAGCAAGAAACATGGCAGAGTAGTGGGTTGACAAGGCACAGCTATTCCAGTCATGCAAGCCACCCAGAGCACATGGGCACCATACACGCTCCATAGCAACACCCTATACATCCTGTCCTCCACAGCTCCTCACCCCTTTCTCCATCATTTCTGCTCCACTTGCTGTTCCTAACCATTTTTTGTCCCTTTTACCCACCCAATTTCTACTTATTCCTGGAATCAGTCCATCAAACCATGGAAGATCACATTCCCTCCCTTTCTCCAGACCTGTTGAGGGCAGCTCCTGTAGTTCTTCACCATCCAGGTCTCCTTCAACCACATCTTGCTTTTTATTGCACAAATTACTGCTGAAGATAGACACCAACCTTTTTTTTTTTTCTTTAATTTGGATGGGGGAAAGGGAGGGCAAGTCCTTTGCATATCAACTTAGAATATGGTCTCCTACACAAACCACTCCATACTCTTGGGTGAGAGATGCGAATGAAGCAGGTCTGAAGGCCAAGTCAGAAATAGGGAGTGTCAGATCTCAAGTTACCAGGGCAATGAGAAGTGGTACAAGATTTCCATCTCAGAAGTTGAAGGTGAAGGAAGTGGGGTGCTATGTGGCAGCTCCTCCCCTCAGCTCTCCTCCCTGCTGCAAGGGAAGGAGAGGTCACCGCCAGGCACAGTGGGAACACAGATGTGGGATCAGCTGTCAGGAAAGAGGGGAGCATGCTGGGAAATGCACTGCCGTAACGCCCCATCCGTCTGGCTTCCACTGACTCCTTCCTAAGCTAGAGAAAGTTTCTTTCTGTGGTGCTGGAAAGCAATCCCTCGCAGAGAGACAGGCAGAATTTGGGGGGGAATTTTTCAGCTTGCACGTGGATCTAACATTTCCTATGCAGAGCATCCCGGATTTGTTTGGTACTGTGCATCCCAACAGCACTATTTTTATTATCATTGGCTCACTGTGACTTTATAAACATAGTGGAATGCAGTATTTTCAGACTGCAACAAATACTGCATTTGCAGACTGGCCTGTCTGAAGTGGAAAATAAATACATTTCTGTCCAGGAATCTTCCCCTCCCCTCCTCCATTTTTAAGCCTCAGAATGAAAACCTTTTTTAACAGGACTTTTTAATACCCCTTTGAAAAAAAAAAAAAAAAATCATACCTAGTACTTTATGACTTCCTGCCCCAAGCTTCCAAGCGTCAAGCAAACATCTTCACAGACATCCATACAGAAGATACTTTTCTTGTGCAATGTTATTGCTAGAGGGAAAGATACTTAAATATATGTATTAATAGAGGAGTTGCATTGTTATGGACTGTATCTCTGCTAACTCCTTGCCAAATTAAAATTTTAAACCTAACTACAAATATGGTTTTCATTATTAATTAGTACATTAATATTTAAGTGCTGAGCACGTGACTGCAACTATAGAAACATTAAGAGCTAGAGGTGGCTAAGTGGGTAAGGTTACAGACAAGCCATGGAGCTGTGGACGGTGGATGGCAGAGGGACCAGGAGGAGACAAGGTAATCATGATGGGCCATCATCATCTTCTGAAGCCAACAGGCCGAAGAGCTCTGTTATCCCTTGCCAAGGAGACAGCAGACTCCAGGAAGATCAAGAAGAGCTGATGGAGCTGGGGCTGCCTACAAAAATCTGTAGGCTGTGGGAACAAGGACTGTCTCAGGCTGGAGAGCAAGGTCTGACTGGGGAACAGCAGTCTCAAAAAAGGGCCATCTCAAAAGCTGGGGCTGGCGTGGGATGGAAGCCAGAGAAGCTGTTAAATAATTCTGCCTGCTCCAGGAAAATCTTTGCATGCTCAGAAGGAGAAAGCTTTAAATCAACATACACAGAGTCACCAGATGCTGCACAGATCTTCCTGTTCAAAGAGGTGTGTGATCCTGGCAACAGACTGAAATCAGATTTATACAATACAAAAGAAATTCCTGAGTCAAGGACACCACTTAGACCCGGTGAAGCATGTTAAGTATCACTTTGCAAAAGATACCTATATATAATAAAACCATGTGCCAATGGAAACAATAAGCTAAAGTTACAGAAATTATTTCAGACAGGGTGATGCTGAGGTCACGTATCAAACACAGGCTCTCAGATGGAAATTCTTCAACTAAATAGGTGCTACCCCCAACTCTATATTTCACCCTGCTAGGCAGTGGTGGGAAGAACAGGTATCAATGCCTTGACTTATCTCTGAAGAGGAGTTCTTGGATATTGTGAAACAGGAACAGTGAAGGAACCTGAAACAGTTGGACCAGCAGAGCGATGAGACACAGCCTGGGGAAGAACAGGGCAGGTGGGCTGAGGAGCACTTACATGGACAGGGTCTTGTCCATGTTGCCAGGCTTGGCTGCATCCTATCATGTTAGCACAGTGGTTAATGCAACCTAGTGGCCACCCTCCTCACACCTTCCGTGTGGTGCTGCCTTTAGGCAAAAGAAAGGGCCACGTTATTCAGTGGAAAGATGCCACAAGAAAGCCTTCACCATGGCTAGAAAGGGGCAAAGGGGTCCCTCCAGATCCTTAGTACTGGGATCAGATGGAAGGGATCCAGGGTTTGAACAATGCATAAAGCATAAGGAGTCTCCCAAGGAAGAACAATGAGCAAGTGTGACACATGACGACTCAGTCCAGGTGCCCTAATCAGTCGACAGCAGGTTTGCTGGCAGCTAAGGAGCAGACAGGCCAGGCAGGGCTTGCTCCTCTTTCCTGAACCTGTCCAGAGGGATAGATGGCAACAGACCCCCCTTCCCAGATTCAGCCCGAGATACTATGCCTTTCAGGTGCTGGCCGCTACCAGCAGATGAGGTCACTAGCACTCAGATCTCTCTGCCCACTGAGAAGTTCTGCATCATCACTCCTTAATCTGCTGCAGGGAAAAAAAAATCAGCAGGGTTAGCTTGTGTAGGTGCTTTGAGCTACCTTGGGTGATTTTGCCTGAAGCGGATTAGGAAACACACCTCCCAGCTGCTCCCCAGAAAATGCTGGTCAGAAGACTTAGAGTAAGAAACTACCTGTGTTAGGTTTTAATAGAGCACTGCACCCTGAAGCATGAAGCAGTTATACAAGAGATTAAAAATCTTTCTATAGTAGTGTCAGGCTTATTTATGCAATTAGACAGTAATTTTTATAATTAAATATTTGGGATCTTTTTTCTCCAAAGCCGTGTTTAACTGGAAAGACAAAAGCATACATTTAACGTTTAAACTTCCTTAATTGCTTTTAAATATCACTACAAATTAAACAGTGTTTATTTGCAGGATAATTGACAAGCAGCACCAAGACGTCACCTCTCCACCTGAGCAGGAAGGATGGTAAGGGAATAGCGCAGCAATACAAATTTGCATTGCACAAGCTGATTTTATACTCCCTGTGTTCCCACCGGCACCTGTGTGTGCGTTTGTGTGTACCTTTGACAGCCCCATGCCTGCTTCTACCTGTTTTACTGCGTGGGAGTTGCCGAATCCCAGCCTCATCCCATGTCAAACCTCCTCATGTCGACGGAGGAGCCCTGGCCCCTCAGTAGAACAAAACAAAAAGTAGTTAAACGAAGCCCAGACGTTGGTTGGGGTGGGTTTCCCGTGGAGCACAACTGCTACCCTCTGCATCCTTCCTACTGGAGGCTGTGCTGGGAGAAGACAGAGAACCTGGGGATCATTAAAATCTCATCAGAGCTGCACACACACCAGAAACCTGACAACAGCACTGGAGTGGACATTTCAAACCAGTCAGTCCAGTCACTGCAAAAACAAAATCCAGGGAGTTAAAGGCAGTTTTCTGTGCTTTCACATTTTGCATGAAAGGAATGAAATTTTTTTTTTTTTTTTTTTTTTTTTTGACTCAGAGTTTTTTTAAATTAGACTGCAAGTCTGGTTTGGTTGTTTCATGAAGCATCACATGGTTTCCCTTCAGGGCTGTAGGCAACTGCTGCAGAATATGGGGTGAATTTCTCTCTCCCCTTTTGTTCAGAAGAAGGCTGTAGCACCGTTTGGTGTCAGCAAATTCAGGAGACAGCCAAAAGGAAATACACCTCCATGAACGGCAGCCCTCGGGGCCAGAGTCGGCTTAGTGGAGGGGGAGCCCATGTTACCCCACGTTCCCCTGTCTGCAACTGGCAGGGCTGCAGATATTGCATCTGGAGCACAACCAGGAGGGGTTTGGGGAGGGTGGGGAGAGAGCAAGCCCAGCCGTTCAGGGGCTAAGCTATTCACATGTCAATTCTAATCCTATTTCCATGAGTGTTTCCAGTCTTGGAAGCTGGATCCATCTGTAAGAATTTTTTAAGTGTCTATAAATACTTTTCATCTCCAAGCTTTTTACAGGCATGCTGGGTCTGTGCAGAAATCCCTTCTCCAGTTGCTGAGATAGGGCTCCCGCCTGAAAACGAAGCGACTGCTTGGCCAGCTTACTGCTCCCCCATGCAGCAGCTTTGCATAGCATATTAAACACTGATCTCAGCACAGATGAAAGTATGGAGCTCGAGGAAGGGTTGACATGGCTAGTTAGTTAAGTAAAACCATATTGCAATTTGGCCACAGTTCTGAAAGACCATTATTTTGTGAAGTGGGATGGTATTGTTAACGCCCTGGATGTGCTAAAGTCTGAACTTCCTCTAGGATGGAAGGCATTTCCAAAGATGAAGCGAGGGTCTAGCACCAAGTCTGATCAACCAACATTATTCCTTCAGTGGGAAAATGATTCCTGAACACACCATAACACTAACTGTATTCAACCTTGCTTACCTACAAAACCAAACACAAACTTCTCCTTGCAAACAGCTCTAGCAACCATTGAGTTTATATGACAACTCATTTCTACTGCACGTTCTGTCTCTGCTCAGCCCAATCTGGCTCAATTTTCCCCTTCTGCAGACAATGCAAACATGAGAGAATTAAACACATTATCAGCCTTGGAGGAAATTAGTTAGACCAGACAATTCTCAAGGTAAAAAATGTACTTCCAGCACTCAGGTTCACTGTATTTCAGACAGTGCATGAGAAACGGGAATGCTCTGACTTCCATCATCTCCTGTGCAACACCTGGCTGCACTAACATCACCAGGAGCCTCCTTGATAACCATCTTCTTATTTCTCATCTTTAACCTTGCATGTAAATAGGGATCCTGTGCTCAACTGGAGAAAAATGGGCAGTTTAGCCCTTTTTAACTGGGATGCTCTCTGCCCAGAAGTAAATACAGAACACACACAGAGTAAGGCCTCTCAAGACACTCCCAAGAGGCAGTCCACTGAGTGACTTGCAGCAAGAACAAGCAGAACACAAAGCTGTTGCTCTGCATATCCAAAATGCACGTTTACAATCAGACAAACCTTTTTGCTATTGCATTTTTAAACAACAGTCCAGACTGGAAGGGAAATGATTAGTGGCCTGACTTCACCTCGGCATGGAGCAGCTCCCTCCAATGGTTGGCAAATGAGTTTATGGGTTTAGCTACAAGACTTAAAAAAGAAAAAAAAAAAAAAAAAAAGGAAAAGAGAGAAAAATTATTTATACTAGAAAAGATATAAAGGATTTTTATTTTTTAATTTGTACTAGAAAAAGATGAAACTTTTCACAGGAAAAAGACTGATGTTTTCTCTAAAACAGGACATGAAGGAATCTAATTACTGGTCTATAATATCAGGAACAAAGATCAGCAAGACCTGCAGATTGTCCCTCCACATGTCTCCACAGGGTGTCAGTGTTATTTCAGATTCGTGTCATTTTACACGAGTCGGGCTAATATTCTCACGTTATTTCTACGAGTCTGCTCCTTAGAGAGCTGCTGCTGCCACTGCAGCCTACTTGTTATAGAGCTCCTCCTTTCCTTCCATAGCCAGCATTAAAACGAAATTTCTTAAAAGGGGGAGATAGAAACACAGGGTCATGGTGGTCTAGGGGCAAAGGGGGCATTTCAGAGGGATTTGAATCCGGGTTGACATTCACCACTCCAAATCTGCTACATTCTCTGGTGGGATTCCCAATGCGTGCTGGGTGATGATCTTTCAGCAGGTGATCCAGAGCTCTTTCACATGCACGTACCCAGGGCTGTACGTCCTTTCCTTGAGAGATACATAGCCACAGCAAGCGTCTCTGGCACTTCAACAGACTGCTGCAACCCATTTTGTGTTTTAAAGCCATTTGAGAGCTGACTGAGGCAGAATAAAGCTGTCTAAGCTGACCCTTGCCAAAAATTATTTTCCAGACACGTTACTAATATGGCTGTGCTGAAACAAGGTCCCACTGTACTCTGGCAGCTGTAGCAGATGTGTGGTGTGACACACAATAGCCCCCTGACCTTTGCACTCCAAGGAA
This sequence comes from Athene noctua, assembly GCF_965140245.1. Classification (NCBI taxonomy): domain Eukaryota; kingdom Metazoa; phylum Chordata; class Aves; order Strigiformes; family Strigidae; genus Athene; species Athene noctua. The sequence goes on from NC_134041.1 coordinate 31,695,209, forward strand.
CTGCACAAGCCAGCCCCTCTGCAGGGGCGATGCTGGGACTGAGATGCCCTCCCAACCAATGCTCCCATCCTCAGGGATTTTCTTCAGTTTCCATTGGCCTAGCCTACCTCCTACAATACTTCTACTCATACGGCAGCTCTCCCTCTAACCTGTAATTCTGGGAGAGTTACTGGGTGCACACCTCAGTTCTATGTCCTACAGGGATGAATCCTGGGTCAGGAAGTTTCTACAATTATTAATGACTCAGCATTTCAGTTGTTTATCTTATTATTCTGACATAGACCATTTCTTATTGATGTTAAGGACATCATCCCAAAGAACTCCTTCTGAAAGCAATACTGAAGAATGTGCTTGTATGGGAACAGGCAACAAACAGGCAGCAAGCCCTGCAGAGGACCCGCTCTGCCTTAGGTATTAGGCAGTAATTTAACAAACAGTAGGGTTTTTCAGCAGAACCATCGATTTAAGTTGTTGCCCCACCATGCTTCTCACTATTTATTCTCCCATCCCTATGCCAGCCCTTCAGTTGTATCAGTACATTAGCTTGCGAGGCCGTGCAGTAAACCGAATTGCAGAACTGACCTTGAAATAAAATGCTATGGCAACAAAGTAAGTAAGTATATATTTAACCCAGATTGATTATGCGATCTAATTCACCAACTGGCTGCACAGTAGTTGTGCCAGCAGGAACAAGCATGGGAGGAGTGGTGGGTGGGAAGTAAGTGCTGGACACTCAGATCAGCAGTTGACAACAGCTATGTTCAATCTATACCCTTCCAGTTTGACCCACATTAGAGTAACAAATAGATAAAACCCCAGATCTCCCAAAATACCTCTCGGTCTAATTTCTCATAGATTTCAGGGGTTTAACGTTCTGGCTTACTTTCTCTGATGGATGTGTTCCAAGCTCTGCTAGCAGACAGGCTCAGAGGTTGGGAACAGGCAGCTGGACTCCTGATCTCCAAGCTGATACTTCACAAGTGATGTGGTGCAGAACCCCTTGGCCACACTGAGATGTCAGGACTAGCCAACACTCTGTTCTTGTCCTGGTTATAAATACAGTGAGTTAGGATGATTAGGTACTCCCTAACCATACCTGATACTCCTGCTGCTTGGATTGTAGCCTGCTCTGGAAGCTGCCAGAATTACTTGACAAGAATTGTGGCCAAAATGAAGAAAATATTGACTCAAGTCATCTCATGATTCTATAAATAGAGATCCTAAGTAAGACCCTTTAAGTTCTCTAGAATCACAGCAGGCTGTGGCCCAGTATCTCCCTCTGAGTTTGGATGCCTCTCGAGGCAGATTTCACAAGGATTTCAAAGAACAGATTTCATTAAGATTTTGAAGATCATCAGCTGTTAGATGCCAATGAAGAGAAAGGGTTCAAAGATCCTCTGCTCACAAATGCTGATGAAGGAAAATAGTAATTCACCACAATTAGATTTTACAAAGTTCAAAGATCATTTGGTACCAATAATTTACTATCATAGTGTGCTGGGTTTGGGTGTGTGGTGGGGTTTTTGGTAGCAGGGGAAGGGGCTACAGTGGAGGCCCCTGCGAGGATCTTCTGGAAGCTCCCCCAACTCCAAGTGGGACCCACCTGTGGCCAAGGCCAAGCCAATGAGTGACAGTGGCTGCGCCTCTGCAATAACGTATTTAAGGGGAATCTGAGAGGAGAAGTTGCAAGGAGGACACCTCTGCAAACTCTGAGGCCAGAGGAAGAAAGGGGGGGGGGGGAAGGTGCCTGGTGCACACCCCTGCAGCCGGTGGTGGGAGGGCAGGCTGCGCCCCTGCGCCCATGGAGGTCACTGGGGGAGCAGATGCACCTGCAGCCCGCGGAGGACCCCACGCCGGAGCAGGGGGATGAACACAAAGAGGGCTGGGACTCTGAGGGAGGAAGCCCCTGCTGTTGTAGATTGCAACACGTGGAAGGAACCTACCCTGGAGCAGCTCGGGAAACGCTGCAGCCCATGGGAAGGACTCACATCAGAGAAGTTCGTGAAGGACTGTCTCTTGTGAGAGGGCCCCCACGCTGGAGCAGGGGAAGAACGCGAGGAATCCTCCCCCTGAGGAGGAAGGGGCAGCGGGGCTGGCCGCAACCCCAGTTCCCTGCCCCCTGCGCTGCTGGAGGGGAGGAGATAGGGAAGTCAGGAGTAAAGCTGAGCCCAGGAAGAAAGGAAAGGTGGGTGAAGGTGTTTTTAAGATGTGGTAATGCTTCTCACTGTCCCACACAGTCTGTTAAATGTTATTGTTGTTGTTAGTGTTTGAATTAAATTGATTTTCTTCCTCTAAAGAATCTTTTTCCCATGACTGTAACAGGTGAGTCACCTCTCCCTGTCCTTACTGAGATTCTGGAGCCTTTTGCTTTATTTTTTCCTTCCCATTCCTGAGGGGAGGAAGGGGTGAGCAAGTGGCTGCATAGTGCTCAGGTTAATGTCAGTTAACCTCTATATCGCGCTGTGTGTGTTTGTGCATGTGTATTTGGTTTAGGAAACTTTATAGAGTTGATTATTAAATCACCCTTATCAGCCAATGATTAAGTAATGTCAAAAATCATACATCCTAGTCTTGCGATTACCATAATAGTGCTGCTAATAGATCTTAAATTGCCACTACCCTCAAATTTATATAGGATCCATAATCACTCACTCCCCAGCAGACTGGCATAGTAACTCAAAGGGAGGGTCTCCCTTACATTTTGTATCTCCATTCTCTATGTAAATCATTTTAAATCGATTCTAACTCTATTTTCCTTTGTACATTTCTTCCATGTAGTAAGTAATAGAGTGAACCTTGAACTGTGTTAAATTGCACTTTTACACATTCAAATTAAAATCACTTTTTGCTAATACTTTTGACAGTGATTCTTTAAGTGATGCAAAACACTCATCCATGACAACAAGCCCAGCAGCTCTCAGATGGTCATTCACAATTTTTACAGTTAGTCAGAAGCTGGTTGGTGGGTCCTCCACTCAGTGGCCAACCTTTCTTGCTATAGCATTTTTCAAAGGCTTCTCTAAATTATGACTACTTTTTCAATGCAAAGGAAGGTGGAGGAGTTAGGACATGATGGTGGCAGGTCATACAAGGGAATAAGGACCTTGTGTTGGACAGGTGCGCTAGTTTGAAAACAAACTAGTGGGAGACACCAAGTCAGAATAACAATTTAATAAGGGAAAAAAAAATTATAAAGGCAGATAACACTGGGTTAAACTAACAGAGTCAGGATACAACCTGACACCCTGTTAATCAGGGTGGTGGTAGCAGTCTGGTAGAATGGTGGCTGCAGTCCCCCCGAAGCAGTGATTCCATAGAAAAAAAAAAAAAATCTGCTCTTCCTCAGAAAAGTCCAGTGGTGGCTAAGTAGCTCCTGTCCTCTGGAAATCCAGTGGAAAAAAGAGGTCTCTGGTATTCAGAATCTCAGGTTATATCCAGGATGGAATGCTGGTTTTCTCCCTCTGGAGCATCTCACAATGGGATAATGAGTCATGCTGCATGGCATTGATGGGACATTAGCAGATAGATAGTCTGGAGGGGGGGGGGGGCAAGGAAACACTGCCCCACCTGATTTCGACAGCTCATGAGGATGGTAATAGAATACACTGCAACCCAGGACAAGAGGTGACCTGATGGAAGGCCAGGTGGGATCAATGCCAGCCATTTCCAGCACAGAGGCAGGAGAGCTGCAGTTCTCAAGGGGAAAGCGAGGAAGATCACATGCCTCAGAGAAACTCCGGAACAAGAGACCATCTTGCAGACCTTCACCAAAGAACTGTGGTCAATGGCTTGATGTTCAAGTGGACAGCAGTGACGAGTGGTGTTCCTCACAGGTCGGTATTGGGACCAGTGCTGTTTAACACCTTTGTCGGTGAAGTGGATAGTGGGATCAAGTGCACCCTCACCAAGCTGTATGGTGCGGTCAACGTGCTGGAGGAAAGGGATGTGCCATCCAGAGAGACCTGGACAGGCTGGAGAGGTGGGCCTGTGCAAATCTCAATGTTCAACAAGGCCAAGTGCAAGGTCCTCCACATGGGTTGGGGCAATCCCGAGCACAATTCCAGGCTGGGCAATGAATGGATTGAGAGCAGCCCCATGGAGAAAGACTTGGGGGTGTTGGTTGATGAGAACCTCAACATGACCCAGCAACAGTGTTTGCAGCCCAGAAAGTCAACCATGTCCTGGGCTGCATCATGACCAGCAGGCTGAGGGAGGACCTGCGTCCAGCTCTGGGGCCCCCAATATCAGTAGGACATAGACTTACTCAAGTGGGTCCAGAGGAGGCCATGAGGATCATCAGGGGCTGGAACACTTCCCCTGTGAGGACAGGCCGAGAGATTTGGGGTTGTTCATCCCAGAGAAGAGAAGGCTCTGGGGAGACCTTAGAGCAGCCTTCCAGCATTAAAGGGGGTACAGGAAAGGTGGGGAGGGAAACTTTATCAGTGAGCAAAGTGATAGTACAAGGGGTGATGGTTTTAAACTGTAAGAGGGTAGATTTAGATTAGATATAAGGAAGAGGTTATTTACTGTGAGGGTGGAGAGACACTGGCACAGGTTTCCCAGAGCAGCTGTGGCTTCCCCCTCCCTGGCAGTGTTCAAGGACAGGTTTGTGATAGTTAATAAATTGTTTGTTCACCAAATTTTATTAAAAATAATAGAAACATATGTTGCCACATGAGCTGTGCAAGGCTAATATTGCTACAGTGTGTAAGACTAACCGCAAGCGCTTAGCTGAGAAAACATGATAAAGCAAAATTGTATAGGAGGCATAAGGGCACTCCCTTATCAGAACTTTAACAAGCTAAAGAGACCTGTAGAGACATGTCAGAGAAATACCCTATCAGTTGAAGAGGCCTGTAGAGACATGCCAGAGAACTACGGAGGCTGCGCAAAGCTTCGGGGTGAAAAGTTCAACAACGAGGAAGAGGAGATACTTCATCCCTGCGCCCACCGCCCAGAACTATTGAAGTTTACTACGCAGGCGCAAGTGGGAAGAAACCTCATTATAATACGAAGCAGGAGTAGGCGGGGATAGATCATAAATATGTATAGGAGTCTCATTAATATGTAACACTTTGTAACACATAAGGCAGGCGAGAAGCTACGAAAGGGCGTGCAGTTGGTGGAGTTGCACTCCCCGGCCGCCCAGCGCTGCAATTTGCTTATGCCTTGCTTGCTGTAATTAATAAATTTTAATTGGATATTACTTCAATAAATTGTGTGAAGTCACTTTATAACAGGTTGGACGGTGCTTTGGGCAACCTGGGCTAGAGGAAGGTGTCCCTGCTCATGGCAGGGGGGTGAGACTGGATGATCTGTAAGGTCGCTTCCAACCCAAACCATTCTGTGATTCTATGATCCTACGATCCCAGAGAAGTTGTCGCACTATGGGTTTGTCCTGGCTGAACTAAGACAGTTGGTTCTTTCTGCTTTCCCCTACTGCAGCAGAGCAGGGCACTAGGCAGGCTACCAGCCTCACAGCAAGCCCTGCTCAAAGCTACCTGGTGGTCTACAGAACATAAAAACGTTTTGGAACAGCTGCACTAGATGATGGTAGAGAAGGAATATTGACTGGGACCGCTGTGGCTATTTCTTAAGCCTTTAAAAAAGAAACATCATGGCAGCTATTTAGTATGGTTTTTGAAAATTCAAATATTGACAGAAGGAAGTTTTCCAAAGGATGCCAGCAGCTTTTGCAGCAACCCCAGTAGTAGAAACACACTGTGGTGTCAGATGTGGGCTGTAGCACGGATCAAACCCACAAGCTCCACACAGGCAGGAGAACTACCAGCTGGGCAACAGCAGCACTTCACCCTTCTGTAAGATGTTTGACTGTGCACTGGAGCAGGGGGTGGTGAGCGTTGAAGGGTGGAAGAGAGGCTAAAATGCCCCAAGGAACTACAATCGTACTTGCCAAATTCTGCATTTTACTGGGAAAGGGAGAGAGTGACTTCACTTTTTACCTCCCCTTCCCCACTTCCTCTGCCCCAAACAGACAGATGTGGCTTTGCAAGAAATTAATTACAGATGGAGGCTAAAAAAAGGGGAAAAAAACCCACCAAAAACCCTCAACCACAAGGCTTTTTCCTTTGCAGACTTGAGGATGGATGGGGCGATCTGGGAAAACTGGCAGATGGAAAACCCATTACAGATGTGAGGTTTGGAGAATAAGGCTGAGGGACAATTTGAGAGTTGTAAATTTTAAGTTTGGGGGTATAAATGCGTTGCTTAGCAACAAAAAACAAATAGGAAACAAGAAGCCTCATGAGACATGCTTAAATGCTTTAGAATCCCTATTTGAGGTGACGACTATATTACCAGACCTGAGGGGCTGCTATTCTCAACAGCTAGAGTCAAGATAGAAAGAAAATTAGGACTTCAATCTCTTTTCCACACAGAAATGTATTTAACTTATTTTGGGTAAGAAAAACAGTTATTTGTTTGTTTCCATACACGTTTTGCACAGTGCATACCTGATAAGATCAGAATACATAGTGTATTCTTTACACACTTCACTACTCAGGAAAAATTTCTCATACTTTGTTCAAATATATGCAGGGAAGCTGCTTTACTGGGGTGTGCAATCATTGCTACCATATGTCTGACCCTTGCTACATGGTCCAATGCCTTTTTATGCTGCTGCATAAATCTCCTAAAATTCCTGACATCTCAAAGGATGGCACGGGCCTCCATCTCAAGGGAGAGAAGGAGAAGGGTGAAAAAGAACAGATCACCTGGAAACAAATGCTTAATGTTTTACACCATTTCTTCACCATGAAAAGATGAGGATAAAGGGGAAGGCAAAAAAAAAAAAGACATTACCAGCTTTGAAAGGTCAAATATTGCTGCTTTTGCCTTTTTTTTTTTTTTTTTTCAGTCCATTGAAACACTAGAAATACAAAGTAAAGCAAAGCACAAAGATTCCAAACGAGCCTGTGACCAAAGCCTCACTTTCTGCAGCAAAACACTAAGGGGACTCGTTAAAGATTTTAAAAAAAAAAAAAAAAAAAAAAAAAAAAGAAAGAAATTCACAAGAAACCAAAACTCCTTTTAAAAATTCTTTTCTTCTAAGAGCCTGTAAAAAGTAGTTTTTCAACTCCACCTACATACACACACACATTTTATATAAAAAAAGTAAGTATCAGGTAGTTCTTTGCCTTATTACAGGGTATTAGTCCATGATACTACCTCTGGGGTATGCTGAATTGGTAGGAGCATGCGCTGATCCCCTCCTGCACTGCTGAACATGACATCATTGTTTCTTTCACGAAGGAGGTCCACATTGGTAGAGTTTGGAAATAACCCAGACATTCCCATTTGGTTTTACTGCTCAAGCTAAAAGGGATGCTCCAGGCTCAGGTTTGTTTTTTTTTTTTCCTCTCTCTCTGGAAAAAAACCCAAGCACACAAGCCCAACAAAATAACTCGAAATAAGTAAAGCCTGTAAGAGTTAAAATCAGTAGGAAAGTTCCTTGGCAGCTTAGAACTTCAGGCCAGTAAAACCAGCTGTTGGTATATATATACACTTTACCTTCAAAATTAATGAAAAAAAAAAAAGAATCTTAATGGACACATCTTGTTTAATCTAATGGCCAGAAATACAGAGAGCAAACAGTACTTAGAGAAAAAGCATTCAGACAGAAGACAAAATAGTTCATCGCTCACACAGTCCTCCCATTTTGGAGAACTAAAAGAGTTATAATTCTTTATAAAGGGGAGTCAGAGTCCAGTATCAAAGACAACTGAAATTTTTGCCTAGAAATGGATTTAACTGCAGTGTTTGGTATACTAATGAAACCAGTTCAGAGTTGGCTTTTGGTTTTTTTGGTTGGGTGGGTTTGTTTTTTTTTTTAAGTAGAAAACTTGGATAACGATTATTCTTGACTTCAATACAAAGCCTTGGAAGGGCTGCCCTGGGTCATTGCTCCCATCTGCTTGCCTGCACTGGGACCACATGAATCTTTTAAGGACTGCACTTGGCTTTGTTTGCTATTCAAAAAAAGGTGACGTAACTACATATAGACCAGCTGAAAATTAAAATGTGATGAGCAGATGTGACAAACATCAATAACTTTTGAAGATCTATCAGGACTACTGTTAAAGATGAGGGAAATAAGTATTTCTATATAGAACCTCAGCAGTTTTATAAGTAGCACTACATCAGCTGAACCTATCAGATGCAAGTGCCATGGACAAGTTTCAAAGCACTGACTCCAACTGTGCTTAATCCCCTTGCATTAAGAGAAGTTAAAAATCCAACTGAATATCATTTCGCAGGAGTGCTACAAGATGGTGTAAATCTGAAAACAGTGTCTGCTGCTATATATCTGTACACCTGCTGGAAAGCCAACACTAAGCTGTTCCTGGAAGACAGGCTTTTGGGAAATGGCTTGATCTTTGGCCAAAAGAGTCATGTAAGCAAAGCTCATATAGGAAAGATTTCAGATAGATTTAGCTTGGCCTGGGACAGGAGCAGAGACCCTAAGCAGGCTGATGGTGCAAATGTAGTGTGTTGAAGGTACATGAGTCTGTGTTCCTCTTTCTCATCTCCCCACCTAAACCCATATCAGCAGGACTATCAAGACTTCTTTCCTCCACTGTCCTTGCAAGAAGTTTTTTGCTTTGCAGACCAAAGTAGCGAAGGGGCATCTTTCCAGTCCCTGAATTAAAGACTAGGTTATTAAATCACCCACACATCTCATTTACCACAGTAAATTTGAGCAGAAGAAAATGCTTACTGCAAAAAATCAGTACCAGCAGATGACCTTAATAAACAATTTCTAGCAGCTCCCAGCTAGAGCTTTTTTCTACCATCGCTTAAAACTATTTGACAAGATGGTAAACACACGCCAGAAACTGATGGTCTCATCTAAGCAGACTCCCTGCTGCTGCTGATGCTAATAACACCACTAACCTGGGGTAATATTAGCTGGAAAGTTTTACAGAGTTCTCTCAGATAGCCAGGGGTCTAGGTTTCTATGATTAAAAAAGCAAGAAAGCCTGGGGTCTTATACCAAGAAAAAGGCCCCTAGGATTTCCTCTATTTTCCTCTCTCCAAAATCCACGTGGGTCTTCTCTGCACAACGCAAGAAAACAAAATAAAACACAAACTCATTCCACCTTTGCCAGCTGCTTTCCTTTGTGATGCTTCTTTTCCCATAACATTCCCACCAGACGCATTGCAAGACTGGCCTGCTGCAGCACTGCCACCCAGCCTGGCTTGCAATTTTTTTGGAAAAGAGGGACATAGAGAAGGCATAGAGAGAAATAAGCCTCGCTTTGCTGTGACTCTTTCGTGGATAAAGGTAGGAGCTTCTACCAAACCCCACGTACTTGCAGCCAAAACCAGTCTCCCAGCCAGCGATGTGACACCAAGTCACTTGAAATGGGGAGCTTAACAAAAGGAAAAAACCCCTCAGTTTACTCATACTCTTGAGTAAAAACAGGCTGCTAAAAATTGCACTCGAATTAAAGAGCATTATAGCGTGGAAACTGAAATCTCATCAGATATTCCACCACTGGAAAACAGAAGGAGCAGCTTCTCCAAGTGCGAGACAGCGCTGCTGCTCTTGGAGAGCATGAGGGAGCGAGCAGCCAAGGGGCTGGGCAGGCTTGCCCAGCTGAACAAGCCTCACTATTTTGGATGCTGCTGAAACTTGCCACTGTTGCTAAAACCCTGGCTTTGATACACGCTTCACGCAGAGGAGATAGATGTGGGGTGGGAGACATGATGGGGGAAAGGAGCATGCAGAGAGATAGGAAGAGAAAGGGGCTGCTCTGTTCCCAAAACCCCTGCCGACCCCATCCCTCGTGAAAAGGCTCCTTCAGCCAGACCTATCTGTCAGTCTCCAATCTGCCTTTCAAGATCGTGATGCTCTTTGATTTTATTCATTCCTGCTGGAGGTTTTGCTTAAATGTAAACAGCAGAGCATTTCAGCAGGAATTAAAAAAATACAAATAAAAGAAATAAGAAATTCCCCAAACCTCCAGGCACATTTTAAAACACATTTAAAAAGACACAACAGTAACAGCTTCATACATACCACAGCTGCAGTGATTTGGAGCAAAAGTAAGGAACACTGAATGCGCTAGTGTTTTGTTTTAAAATATGGCCTATAGACTTCACATAGAGGAGCCCTCTACAACACTGAAATCTCCCCTTCTTCCCCCTGAAGGACAGAGTGAGAAATTCAGTGATTCTCACTTTTCTCACCTTCATTTCTGCTCCTCCACGTGCGGGGCAGGCTGGACTCTGGGAGGGCAGAGGCTTTTGTGAGGTCCCCAGGACTCCGGGAAACACAGGCAGCTTTACATTAGGATTTACAACCAGTAGGTGAAAAACAACTCAAGAGGTGTTTTATTACTTGTGATGAGGGACTATCAAAGAAGCCACAGGGTACTTTGCCAACTGTTTGGTGGTGTTTCTTTAGTTCTTATTGCAGCGCTCTTGGTTATTGCTCTATTTTTCTTTCCCCTCCCACTCGCTTATCTTTCATCTTACAGCCTCCAACATTGACTTAATTGCACCGCACTGTATGGCAGAAATTAATCTGCACAAATGCTGAAAAAATTTCAGCTGCTAAAAAAAAAAAAGAAAAAGAAAAAAGACTGCAGCTCAAGCTCCTGACACACACAAGCCAAGATACTACTCCAGCACTTTATCACAAGACTGGTTGTCCAAACAGAAAATTAAATCCTGTGCTTGAATGTCAGGGGTCCCAGTAATCCTGAGCCAAAGACACTCAGCTCAGTAGCACCTCTTTCTGATTCTGCCCTGCCAGCCCAAGGGCTGCAGCAAGAAGAAAGATTAACCAGACACAGGACCCTTTAGTTGACCAACCCACAATCGAGAAACTTCCCCTGTAAAAGATGAGGATGACCACAAACCCATGAGCTGTGTTCCTTTTAACCTTAACATGGATGCTTTCCTATTTCCTCTGTTCAGAAAAGGAAAGTGTGCTGCCTTTGCCTGAAGTCAGCTCTGCAAGTGTCTTGTGCTACCAGTAAAGGCAGAAGGCTCTTCTGCACAGATTATGTTTTGATTATTATGTGATTATCAAACCAGATTATGATTTGAAACACGGCCAAAGGATGAACAGCTTTTCCTTTGGTAAGCACAGGGCTTGAACAATGCATCCCGCCTTGCAATTAATAGTAATAGATTCTTGACTCTTAAGAATGGAACCAGATAACCAGTCAAACAGTATGTGGAAACTATATGTATTTACCATATTCTTCTAATTTGAGCATTTCTCAAATACTGCCCCAAATAAAAGCTCAGACTTGCATGTGTACCATCTCTGTGAAAGACAAAGCAATTTGTCAGTTTAAGAAAAGTAAGTAAATATCTACTGACACTAATTTGTACTGTGTGCAAAAAAAGGGGTCCAAACCAGGGCTGTTTTGTTTTATAGCACTACAAATGTCAATAGAGATGGACTAGCTGCCTGCGTAACTTTAACAAAAATGGAGAGGTGGTGTACACTGCTAATCTGTGTTGGAGGATTTAGAAGCAAATAAATGGCTATTAGTCTTTTCTGGCTTGTACATACAGATGTTTTACTTTTTGTTATACTATTTCAAGTTAGACCCAGATGTTATAAATCAGGCTGTAATGCTCATTAAATGTAAAAAAAAAAAAAAAAAGCATTTATTCCATCCCTTTGGCATTCCAAGCAATTCAGCAGGGCAGAGCACCTACCCTCTGTAGAGAGTGCAGGTGACATACTTGACCCTGGCAACAAAACACAGTTCAAGCAGCAGATCTCTTTGTAAATGGCTTCTCCTCAAGCCAAGACAGAGGCTTCCAGACTTCCAGACTAGTGTCTTTCTGAAACAGGGGGCACTCGTGTATATAAAATGCACCCACTTTCTGAGCTGACAATAAACACAAGTATTGGACCCCGTCTGTAGTTCTCTTTAGAACCAGATTTTTTTTCCTCTCCATTGAGAGCTACAAGGCATTCTGAATATCAAAACTGAATTTAAAAAGTACTAAACATTTTTCCTTAATTTTTTTTGGTAAATTTTATCTTCACCAATAATAATTCATGTTTATGAAATTATCTATTAATCTTTTCCATAGATTACACTGCCCATAGTGACTGTTCAATTATATACAGATTGCTATGTAAATAATCCAGGAAAATATTCACCTATTTTTCCAATCCCACCATTACTTTATTTACTTCTGTTTATTTTCTGGTTTGCAATGTCTATTCTTGACCTTACAACCATACTAACTCGCTACTACAATCCTTTCTATTACTCAACTGTTTAAAAGAAATACCTATGCTTTTAGGTAATAAAACATATAAAGACAGAAAACTGCAATCCAAGGTAAATCATGATGGGACACCGATAATAAATGACCTTACTCGTGCTAGATAAAGCAACAAATCCTCATTTAACACACCAAATAATTTATCCTTAGCCAGAAAGACATTCAGTCTGACATTCAAAGAGCCGTCTTTGTACGTACAGAGAAGCTGCCAAGTCTCCATACTTGAATGATCTCATAGACTCTGGGAAAAAAAAGAAAACCAAAACATTTTACCATACTAGTTGAATACACAAGGGCATGAAAGAATCAACTTTAAAGCATTTTAGTGGTTTGGGTCCTAGTACAGATCTGTAGACAAGCTTTGGGAAAAATTATGACCACAAAGTCACAGAAAAATAAAAGATCTATGCAAAACCTCCTTACAGTTTTCTCACCTACAACAGTGCTATCAATAACTACCCCATAATACCTACTGCTGTTCTCTCCCCTACTCATACCAAGCATAACTTGTACTTGTTTCACAAACAAGTAAAAGGTACGCAAAAAATTATAACCACTGTTGGAGAACTTAAGGTGTAAAGGCAGTAATGTTTTCCTCTGAATCACCAGGAAAAGGTGATCAGTTTTCATCTGTGATGCTTTTCCCTTTTGGTGTCAGTGAGGCATTGCTTAGTTAGAAGGGAAAGGAGAACAGGGGATGGACGACATGGATGCAAGTGAACAAGAGGACATTGATCTGTGTGCTGCTACCTAGGAGAAATATCTGTGTGCAACCCAACTGGCTTGGGCTTAGCACTGAGCACAGATAGTTACTGAGCTCAGCTTGGTTCCCAGCTGTGTACACTGGACCTGATCCTCTACTTGGGTAAATTTCCGTAGTTCAATTAGGCTGTGAACGATGACAATTTTACCAGCTGGAGACTGGCTACATTTGGGGGTTTATAAAAACACTGCGGTGACTTTCATCATGAGACTGCATGTGAAACCAACTTTGAAAGAACACACGAGGTACATCTTGCCCTGCTCAGATGAGACAAAGGCAAGCAGAAATCCCAGGTTTAAACAGCAACTGATAGGTTTGGATTTCTCCTTTGCCAGTTGCTAGGTCAGGATGGGCAGAATTTCCAAATGCGCCGCATACTCAAACTCCCAGTTGACAAGAGACTCAAACAGTCCATTATACCACTGAAAATTATGTCCCTTGAAGTGTTAAGCCAGGCACCAAATATGCATAACCAATCTTAAGAAAAACAGGCATAAGTCACTTGCTTCACCTCACATATTGAGTAAACTGGAGAACATGGAGAAATAACAGGGAACATTAGAGAGATAACATGAATTTTCTTGAAGCCCCACATACTGTTGTCTACAGTTTAACTCAGTATTTCACCATACTGTTTCACTGCTGCTTTTCATAAATGAGGAAAGCAACATCAGACACAAGAATCACCTCTGCCTCAGCATCCCTCACTTCACCTCAGCCTCTCTGTGCTGCATTTCACAAAATTGATCCACACAACCGAAACTGCCCCAATCCTGCCAAGTTTTGTGCATTTGAATGTGGGGTCTATTGTTTCAGCTCTGTCCATCTATGTGTGGGGACTAACCAGCATAGCCGTGTGTGTACGGACCAAGCCGTGCCGGGCTATCATGCCCTGCTGCACACCTGCAGGTAGTTCACACTCAGCATACAGCTCTGGAATTTCTCTCTATAGTCCTCTCTGCATAAATCAAGCAGCAGGGAGGCTCAGAAACATGACGAATACGTTGGCTAGAATATCTCCTGCTGTAAAGACATAGGGAGGAAGGGGGATACTAAACTAACCTTGCCTTGGATGGAAAAGCAGCTGGAATTTAATGTTCTTGGAAGCCAGCCCTGGCTGTTCAGACATGGATCTGCCAGGGAAGTCCCCAGCGGAGGCATTGCTCATTCTCCAAAACTAAAATGTCAAGAGAAAGCACTGGAAATCATTAAGCACTCTGTTCAACATTTCTTGAACAATCTCAGGCAGGGGGTGGGGAAAAAACCCTCTCAACCACAAAACAGAAACAAATTCTCTGTTAATACAAAACAGAGGGGGAATCATCAGGAATCTGAAGTGGGATTTTGCTTAATCATGTCAATCTAAAATGACACAACATCAAGACAGCCTTAAAAAAATGACAAGAGAGAAGAAAGCAGATAAATAAGAAAAGATAAACAGAAATGTGTCTGTGTTTTGAGGACTTCATTGCTACAGCCCATCTTGTGCAACTGCCCTGCACCAGCTATACCAACTGCACATGGCAAGTTGTGCTTGGTTGCCATGAACTCAAAGTAGAAGAGAAACGGTGATCAAACAACAGGCAGCAAAGAAAGGCTTCCCCTGAAGAAGAGCTAGCAGATCCCACAAAAGCTGTATCTTACTGGCACAAACCCCATCTGGAAGCACAACACTACTTTTGCTAGAGTTCAAATTAAGAAAAAAAGGAAGTCATTTTGCCATCTGCTACAAAAATGCAGCTCTAGAAACAGCATGTGTGACTTTTAATCCTCTACCAATTTAGACACACATACCAACTGGCTATTATGGAAATATGTTTCTGGAGTTCGTACTTCCCAGCCCTTTCAGTGTGAGGGAAGATTTTCTTACATATGTGCCTCTCCTCCAAACACTTTGCTAGTGAGGTGCCTTCTAAGTCACTGACGGAAAGGTATAATCACTACTGAATTTTGGTGCTGTGCTGTGGAAATATACACCATAGGAACCACCACCTTTCAGAAGAAATATAAATGACCAAGTCATGCCCATTTAAATAACTAAAAACCCATTGGCTGTTTTTGCAAAAACAGAGTCAAACTTGGTAAGTGACAGGTTAAACTGGCTAGGGTTTTTTTGTTTGATGGTACAAAGATTTGTACTTCCTAACAAAATAAGGTTCTCTATTTCATGAGTTGGCTAAACTGGTTGCTTACTGTTGGCTGATTCAATAGGGGTCAGAAACAATTTATCTTTTTCTGTATGATCTGTAAGGCATTTGGCAATCTCTTTTGGATGAAAGCTATGTCAAAGGAAAAAAAAAAAAAAATCACTACTGTACTCAACTGAAGTGTTAAATTCGCAGGAATCAATTGAGAAAGTGCTCCACATTGGCTAAACTTGATTTTTTTTTTTTTTTTTTCCCAGTTAGGATTAGTAACATTTTTTACAATGCTGAAAAACACAGGTAACAAAATTTTCCTCAATGGTCCTACTGAATTACACTGCACGTTGATGAAGCATTTAGTCTCATGGCAACAGAAAAATGAACTTTATCCTATTCCCTGAATGCCTGGAGAGAGGTTCTGCCTAAAGAGCTGCTACAAGGCAGATGGAAGGGGCAGGGTTTGAAGCAGGCTAGAAGAAGAGTTACTCTGCCCAACACTGCTGAAATGCTCAGCAAGACGTTGTACAATATGTCAGTGAATCCAGTAGCTGATACTATGAAACATCAAATGGGGACCAAAAGGATCCTCAAAAACAGTCCTGAGGGTAGCCTGGCACAGCTGTGTGACTTCTTTGAGAGCTGGGGAAAAAAACAAGAGAAGTGGAAGTCTGAGGTACAAAAGGATTTCCTGAATTTGTTTATACACATGTATTAATGGACACGTTTCAGCAGAAAAGATAGATATTGCTTTAAAAAAAAACCTCCACAAAATGAGAAACAGCCTTTATGCACTGGTATGAGACACCTCAGAATGGGCTTCGAAGCAGAAAAAAACCACATTTACTTCAATATCTAGCAGCATACATTGGATTTAAATTGACAGATCTGTTTTAAAAAAAAGTTTTATCCTTCCACAAACTGACTGGTATATTCATCTAAAGCAGGAGCAGATCACCAAGACAAACATATTCATTCACAGGGATTTCCTGTCAAAAGTCACTCTAATACAAACACATTTTTACTGGGAGAAAACAAAGCTCACTAGTGACACCAGCAGAACACTATTTCCATTTAAAATGAAGAGTGTGGCGACTTCAGTTCTAATGGACATTAAAGCATGCTGGCACTGTCAACTAACTGTAAAGCCACTTGAGGGTTTTGTTTAATTTTTAATTTTAAAAAATAATACTTTGGAATGGGACATACTACTGTCAATACTTTTACAGATCCAATCCCACTTTCCATGCGTGCTAATGGAACCCTTACAGTTCTTGACTCACATGACTTAAATTTGAGTTACCACAAGAAATGTGTTATTAATTCAAATCTTTAGCCTGATCTTTTAGGAAAAATTAACAGAATGTTTTTTCCATAGCTTGTAATTACCTATGAACATAATACCCGTTTATCCATTGTTCTGGCCAATCTTCTAATACTAACAAAGGAACCAGAGTCCATCTTTGGAGAAGCTGGGTCAGTTAAACTTGCATTTTTAGAGTAGCTGAGACCCCCACAATTTAAATTAAGATGAACAAAGGCCCACAGGTATTTAAAACCTCAAATTCTTTGATGTTCAGACATCATAACTTGAAAATTTTAATCTTATAAACTTGAATTTCAATAGAAGACATAACATGGAAATTCTGGGCTACCCTGTGAGCTCCCAAGAAGTGGCAGATTTCAGTAAGAGTTGCACCATTCTAGCCAGGCATACTTGTCCCTGAAGTACGATTGGACCTCAAATTAATATGTTGTACTGCTAACAAACTAGTACTAATATATTTAAAAAACATGATTAGAAGATGACATTTCCTTCAATATTTAACAGTCTTTGAGACCATTCACAAGAGATGGCTGCCCAGAAGAGACTTCCTGAATTGCTAAGTGCTGTCTCATGGTATTGCAGACATTTAAGTAGTAGTGTAATTTCTTTCATGATCTGATTGAGCCCCATAAAAACCCCCACAATTAGGGGCTTACCCTCCACTGTTCCTTTGAAAAGCTGTAACAGAAACTTTCCCTCCTTGATGCTGTGAAACCTATCTTTTATTTATAGCCAGTTTATGCACATTTGTTCATGCAACAATATTCTCTTACTTTAGATATTTCATTTCCATTTCTTGTGTTCCAGGATATAGGTAAAGAGCCTCTAAGTTGCACAATGCGAGAATAATACATTTTTGAAATAAAGTGAATTAGGAAGTAGATTTAAAACAGTAACATAACTCTAAAATACTGAGTGTTGGGTGTCTAAATAGCTCTTAAAATGAGCCACGAGAAATTAAAATTCATCTAGTTACCAACATTCAAAACAGCATTGACTTAATCCAATTTGTTATTTCCTTGCCAGCAGCATGTTTTTACTTGGATCTAACTGCCTATTACATTTTCATTGCATATCCTTGACACTGAAGGAACAAATACCGGGTTGATTTCATCAGAGCATTCAATGTCATTATCTAACTAGAAATGACAGGCAGAACAATACATTAAGGAACTCATGCTTAACTGAAGGACTCGATGAGCTCAAGGTGAATCAGTCTGATGCATCACAAAAGCCTTCTTTGGAAACTCTTCACACATGCACAGCAAGAGGAAAAAAAAACCCTATATTTGCTCATTTACATTCGGCACTGAAAAAAAGCAGCACTTCAAGGATCAAAAAACAACATGAAGCACAGAGTTATAGCAAATAGTAAGTGTATAAACTTTGCAGGGTCTGTTACCTCACTGTACTCTTGAAAAGGACCATAACATGGGGGTGAATTATGAAGTTTGTGCACTTTCCTTTTTATACTTAGACCTAATCAATAATTTTTTCCTTATCTTTTTAATTTGAAGAAACTATTTTACTCATATTTTGCTCACGCAAACAAAATGGCAAGAGGACCAATGGCTTACCCCCTTCTGAGACTGGCAGAAGACTTAACAGAAGCAGCAGGCTTTCTCACAGTCATCCAAATGCCTTATTAAGTAAACCACTTCTTGGGAGCATTACCTGATGTGCTATTGGGAAGTCTTCAGCTCAGTAAGCTTTGCCTAGAGACTAATTTCCTAGAGTGGTTTTGATTTTATAAGCTTCTTTGAGTGCAAGAGATCATTCTGTCTGCACAGAGACCCACTGAAATCCCTAGGGTTCCACTTCCATATACACCCATCTACAGCCCTGGCAGTACCAGGATTTAAATGATTTAGCTCACCCAAGACTATTCTTGGTCTGAGACACACAGGCAGGCCACCGATGGCCTTCACCTCCACACATCATCAGTGTCAAAAACTATGATTTAAAAATCAGGATAACAGATATACCTTTGCCAGAAACACTGGAGCAGATGATCAGGCAAGAACTTGTCGAAGTACATTCCATGCATTTATGACCCATTGGAAAGTGCACAGGATATAATCTCAGCAGAGCTGTCTTAACCTCCAGCCTGGCACTATTACTATCACACACTGAACACAACACTTATTAATTCTCTGCTGTGCCTCAGTTTCTCCATCTGTATCACAGGGACAGTATGGTACCAGGAAGGCACTCTGAGACTGACTGGTGAACCCCATGGTAAAAGCAGACATATTAACTGCTCACCGGTATTAAGAATTGGGCAGTGAGGCATCAGCACACTCTTGAGGAACAGCTTGCCCTGAAATCTTATAACCATCAAGTTACTTAATTTGACAGCTCTCATTCGTCTAAATGCAACTGGAAGAACAGCAGCACAAGGAACAGGATTTAAGCAAGATGTTGTTTAGTAAATATTTATTAGATACCATAGCAGCAAGCATGATATATCTCTGTATAATGGCTAGCAGATATTCTCAGATAACCAAATGGCTAATACATTTATCCTGAAATAGTTTCCTTATTCCAACACCTCACAAATTAAAACGCAAAGCTGTATGCAGTAAGCTTATGTGTAGACATTACATGAAGTGTTTTGACTCCCCAAAATAAGTAATAATACACAGATGTCTCTGACAAGATGTAACCCAAGATTTAACACAAAGCCCAGGGCATATTTCACACTGGCTCTAATTTAGAGTGTACGTGCCACACTGGTTCTGTTCTTACATGCACAGCTTCAACCCCTTTTTGAAAAACATTCTTTCTAGAAACAGGGACCGACAGCACCACATCTCCCCTCCCTCTGTCCACTCCTCAGATACACTTTGGGATTTATAAACTTCATACAAAGTTCTTTATGGGACAAGCTTGCTTCCACTAGACAGTCACAAAACTGTCCTACAGCTTTGGTGGTGTACAGTACTTCAGGCAAGAGGCATGAGGAACGGATTCTCAATTCTCTATAGCTGTGGTATTCAGACACTAACCTAGAGTCTTGCTTCTAGTAAATTAAAACTAAGCAAGTATATGGAAAACAAGATTCTCATTCTCTATCCAGCATTATTCTAGTGAGTGTCACAGAGTTTCAGTAAAAAGAACACCAAATGGCTGTTGAATATGGTCTCTCCAAGTGATTACACCCATTACACACATTTCAGGGCATGCTACATGATGGCTACGAAGCATCTCAAGGTATAGACTCCTCACAAATATGCAAAGGCTGGATCCTTTCTAGAAGGACCAAGATGATTCTTGAGCCATACAGTTACTATCCAGTCTTTAAGAAATAGATTCCGCAATGGAAAGTGGGCCTGTTGAGAGTTCCCTTGTGCTGTCAAGTAAAGACTCCAGGTCAAAACAAGATTAGAAATGGTGTTTATATGTGATACCTTTTCAATTATTATTTAATCTTACCTGAGAAGTCCCTACGGCTCTCAACTGTGCTGCTTGTGGGCCTGTTCAGTAATCCAGATTACTGAAACAGTCAACATTACAAAGCAAGCTTCTGGAGGAGGGTTATTTTAAACATACTTTTCAACACAGATCTCATGTATTTTTATCATCAGAAGTGTTTTAATTTTCGTTAACGTACATTTTGATGAATTACATCAAGGAAACCAAGAGATTATAAGAAATATTTTCATTATTACACCCATCATCATATTGGATGAAATTAAGAAAATGCAACTATAAAGCTTTCAATATATAAACCAGTTATTGTTAGAAGTTACATACCTTGCCATAAGTTCACTCCTCATCAGCATGCTGTAGGTTTACTCTTTCCTCTGAAGCCTCTGACACAGGTAGCAGAGACAGGGTATTAGAACAAAAGCAGCACTGGTGCAGCATTACAGATTTCATACTGATGGGGAACTGATTACTGAGGTGAGAGCATCCCGGGTTTAGCAACTGCCTATACTCAATGTTCTGGATATGTAGTGCAAGTCAAGTGTTCGTAAAATGCTTGCTAATACCAAATATCCCCAAATCAAGAAAGAAATGTAATAGATCACAATTATCCCATTTAGACTGTCTTGTTTTGAATAAATCTTAGGTACATGTTTACACTCATTAAATAGCATACTGCTGTTTCAGCATTGGGAACTCAGAATTTGCATCTGCTTTTCCCAGTTGTATCATGTAACGCTACTGAGCTATTCACAGTACCATAAATTTTTCCCTAAGCCACTGCTTTGGGATTGCTCCTGGGCGAGGCAATGGCTCTCTGTATTTCCATACACCTTCACCTACAGAATGAACTCATTTCTATATTCCAGACAGTCGTTCTGAAACATTAAAGAAACTGCACAGTCAGGTAGTGAGCAACACAAGCCACAGTCTACCCTTGGCTGTAACATGCGTCTTCAACAAGTAATAAATTATTTAATGTTTAGCTATATTATTTGACCTTAAAACAGTTCAGTTCCTTATCCCCTTTCCATAATGAAACATTTTCCTACCTGAAAAGATAATGAAAGATATATCAGCACTTTGCTGCTGGCTGTATTCTTGTACAAGGTCTCTGTTTAGCTTAAAAAAATGGCTTGGACACACAAAACCACCTCACTTTTTAATCTGAAAAAATGCTTTCATTTCCTCCTTTGCAGATCTTCTTTGAGCAGACCCTTTTGAACGTTTCAGAATAAAAACTGCAACATCTTATATAGTGGAACTTCTCTTTAGGTCCCAGATATGCTCTATCATGTTACACACATTATATACAAACCTCTTCTTTTAAAGAGCAAGACGAAGACATTTAGTAAAGGCTAGTTTCATATGGCAGCAACTGTCTCTTGTACCAGTTCAGGGAGACAGAAGGTTTTACTCCGCATCTGCATTTTGTCCTTAAGTACCAAACTGAACTAAAAATGGGGAACTGAGAAGCAAATACCAGCACAAAGATAATTACCTATGTAAGGATGTATGTTTCAGTAATAATGCTCAGTTTAAGTGAAAACTAATAAAAATATTACTTACAAGTTAGAATCATGGATTCAGTCTTCAGTATTCAATTTATTTCCTGTTATAAAAAACACATCTCCCCAGTTTAATCAAGGCATACATTTCATGCCAAAATGATAACATCTGCTTACATTTTTGTTACCCAACATTCTCACTCATAGAAGTTAAGCTTAGTGCAAAAAAGGGAAAAGATTATCTCCTCTTTTCAGCTTGCTTTTTTCATGCATCTGTGGTTTGGTTTCTCTGTTTCCCCTCACAGAAGCGAGCCCCCTCTCCCCACACTGTGGTTCCTTCACATGCAAAAAAACCCCAAACAAACAAACCAAAGATGAAGTTACAAAACCAAGGAAACCAAGTAGTTCGGACTTCTTAAAATTTCAAAAGGAACATTCAGTTGATGGACTCGCTAGCATCTGCACCTGGTGACAGACAGCTGGAAGTATACCCACACTGAAAATCATTCCACTGGTAAGGAAGAGATCAGGTGCCTTTCCCCTACCCGTCTTCTCACTCTGTGGAATGGAGGCCTTCTCCTGTAAGCAGCAGTCCAAGAGACAAGAACATAAGGAAAGAGGCCAAAGGAATCCTTGACATGTTCCTTGATTTGAAAAAATAAATTAAAAAAATGCTTCAAAGAACTCTCACTCCAGCTGCTTCTAACAGGCACTGCAGTAAGATGCTACAGCCCTTAAGTATTTAAAGGCAAGAAAGTATATGAAAGATAGAAGTCACAGGTAAATGATGGCGCTAGAGGAGAGCGCCAGCATTGTTGTAGATGGAGATGACTTTGAGACAGGGGAGAAAAAAGCTTTTCCGAGAAGGGGCATCTGAAACAAGAATCACTTTACTCTGTGCATCCCAACTTGCAGCCTCAGGCTCCTGCCTGAGAGCATGGAGTCAGCGTTCAAGTTAATAAAGCAGCTCATCAGAAAATCTGTTTGCCAGAAACTGATGAGTAACAAAAAGAGCTTGGAAAAGGAACAAAAAAAGGAAAATAGAAATCACCACCGATTTAATTCTGTATTTCTTTTTATACTGTTGAGCACAGAGCATTTCTTTAAACTCAGAAATCTGGAAAAAGGGGGTTATAAAAATCTACTTTACTCATTCTCTTTGTAAATATATTTGAAATGATCTGTTCCATTAAGGAGGGAAAAAAAAATAAAAAAAAGGAGACCAAGGCTCAATCTGACAAGCATTTCCCAACCTGACCCCACAGCATTTCTCTCAAGGATCCTGTTCAGTAAGGTGTAACAGAATTAAAGCGGCACAGAAAGTAGAGAAACAAAAAGCTAACACAGCACAAGGCTTTGCATGCTATTCATTCATTCTTCATTTTTAGCCTGCTTTCCACGTAGTTCCTCCTTAAGAACCAACCAACCTGCCTGATGACTGCTTTCATCAGTGAGTTTAAATTTATCACATCTGTAAGTATAGAGACAACAGAAACAAATCTGATCACGGAGGGAAAATCCACATAACTTAACAGAGCTATCTCTGAAACCAAACATAAACCTCTTCAACGAACTGCATCTTCCTGCTAGTTTTTGGATTTCTTTTGTACCATCAGACAAAAGTATATTTACATGCTACATTTCAGAGGTTCATTGAAAAAAACTACTAAAATTCTAGCTGATCTCCCCATCATTCTGAAAGATAGTCAAATTCCATGTTGCAAAACCTGGTTGCAGTATCAATGCAATTTTTTAATGAGAAATTAAAACTTCACACACAGGCCATCTTTTAAATCATTTATTTCAGTAGGAAAGATTTTTGAAACCTGTACTTCAATTAAACTAGCTTATGCAAACACACAATTTTCACACGCACACAGAGAATGAATATTAAAAAAGTTGAAGAAAAAGGCTAGAGGGCAGCCAAACTGCACATCACTCAGTGAGATCATAGTGCAATCCCTCCATCCCTATAATGCCTCCCACCAGCAGGTAATATTAAAAATGGCTTGTGTTTACTGCATGACAACCTTGATCCCCCTTCCAGTGATGGCTGGTCCTTACAGGATTATTATCAAAACATATATATGATTTCCTGGTGCTTTTCACACTTCAGTACAGTAGTATTTGAATGGATATGCTCCTGTACACAAGGAGCTAGAAGTGCCTGCAAACAAGGCACCCTAGAACCCTTTATTTCAACACTTAATCCATTTATACTGCTTTTCAGTTGCATCTGTGAGCACCTTTGGAATGCTAAGAAATACCTTCAGGAAACACATGTGAAGGCCAGAACCTACCCAAATAAAGAGAAACCAAACACACAAAGGAAATGGAATATTTAAGATGCTTTTTGTCATTCAACAGCAAGATCAGGCTTACAGGCATAACCATGCCATGATCTGCAAGAACTTGTATTTCATTACATTTCATACCCCTATTTTCTTAGCAATGTAACTTCAAGAAAACTTGCCAGCTGTGTTCTGCAACAGGCATGGCTAAGTAATTTGTCTTTTCTCCTTTGACCTAACTCTACTATTGTTTTTGAAGATTCTTAGAAAGCATAAGAATTTTCAAATTATCCTTCCCTTTCCAACATCTGAATTTATAAACACTATAGTAAAACTGCTATGTTTTTATAAGGATGTGCTCCAGGAAAACAAATATTTAATTGCTTAAGAACAACACATTCTTTCTTTCGTTTCTCCTTTCAAAGCTTATAAAGTCTTGCTACTAAAACAATCTCTAGCAGTTGTTTCAGTGAAGGGCAGTATTCTCTACATAGTGTTGGCACCAGAAATACAATACACAAAACAGAGTTTATAGGATATTAAGGAAGAATAAGATTTATCCAAGCCTTCTCTTTCCCCAAATAATTTTTTGCTGTAGCATTGATTTTACATTAACAAGAAGCTTATACGAAATAAATCTTCTCATAAGAATGCTCTTCAATGTTTAAATCAAAATGGGAGAAAGAAAAGCAAGCTCCTTTCTAATAATGTGGCCTCTTAAGTTCATGTGGTCTAGACCATGACTTGGACTACCCTTTACAATTTTTCCCCTCTACTAAATCTATTAGAGACACACCAAAATAAAAATAAATTAGTTTTGAAGAAGTCTGAGCTACTTCTGATAAAAGCTGAACAAGCCAAAGCTACCAAATACCTCTGCATTTTTCCTAAAAAAAGGCTATTCAAATATAGAAAAAAAAAATACTAAAGCAACTCAAGCCACAACTATTTTACACTGACCAAAACAACTAACTTCTGCAGAAATACAATGACTGTAAGAATGTTACCCATCGGTACATCAAGGACACAGTATGCAAGTCTGCCATTGTGGTACTCTCAACACTGAAATAAAGGAATTGGTCTTCAAGTTAATTATAAGGCACTGACAAAAAGTCCTCCTTAAATCCAAGCACTCACCCTCCTCTTGATGCATTACAAATGAGAATGATGGTTTTAAATAAAGGGTAACCCTTACAAACAAATTCAATGTCCACTCATATGTTAGAAGAATCATACAGATTCTTAACAACTTTCCCAAGACAAATCACCTTATGCACAACCCATGTTTAAAGAAAAATTTAAGAAAAAGGGCAATACTTAAATAATAACAGAACCTGTAAAACTTGTCCTTGTAGGAAGAATAAGCAATTAACTGATGTGATTTAATACCAGTCTTGGTGTTTTGATGCTTGTAACAGGCAGCATAGTACAGATGGTCATGGAAAAGATTTGAACTACTAATGCTGGTGAGTTAGAAGACCAAAAAAAAAGAATGAAGAAAGTGCTGCTGACAGAGCTAGAATAAACAGCATCCCCTGATTTATCTTGATTTGGACAAGATTTGTGACAGTTCATGAAAACCACAAGATTAATTTGCCTTTTATCAAAAGGGATCTCACCTTCTCGAGTGCCTTAGCATCACAAAAAAATGCAATTACTTCGGTCAGAAAGGAAAAAATTTCCTTTTAACATTTCTTATGTCCGATACCAAGAGAGAAGGGCTACTGTTGAAAATGTATAAATGCAAATAAAGGTGGCTGATGTGGCAAGAAAAATTAGATTAGATGAATGTACTTCTAGTGAGGAACAGATAACTAAAAATCCTGCTGTGGTTTTTTATGCTTTCTTTTACTCCCAGTATGTTTTCAAATATGCGTACTCCCATAAACACTTTTCTTGGTGAAAGTTCAAGTGCTCTACAGTTGTACTTTGAGGAGAAAAGTTAACCAGCTCATTCCCCAAAAGAGACACCAATTCCTCAAGCAGGAGGCTAAAACATCTGCTTAACTAAAGGGCTGCTCAATATGCTAGCTGCAGAGTGGACAAATAACGTCTGCCATTACAGTAGTTTCCTTTCCAGATCTTTAAGTAGGATATGATTTTCACACCAATTTAAAAGGGCTAACAGTAACAGAATTTTAAAGCTGGGTGATAAAGCTCATTCATTACTTATGAGACTAAGTATTTGTAGTTTTAATGCCTGCAACTTGCACCTAAATACTTAATGAATCATAATGGCCCGAGTAATATTTCTCTGGCATGAAATGTCTGCAAGATGAAATATGTGTCTGGGATGAACTATGTTTACTCAAATTATCAGAATATTTCAAATATAAATCTCCTTATTTGCTTTCTGAGAACACTGGAATAGAAGTCAGGCTTGAAAAACCTAGCCAAAAGCAGTACAGATTAAGTTAGAGAGACAGAAGTTAGCAGTAAGTATTCAACCACCAGTGCAATGTTACATCTTTTTAATGTACTGTACCAATTTCATGAACCAGACATTCCTTGTTATTCAACTTTTCCCCAAACTGTTAGTTTAGCTAACAAAAGTGGTTAGCAGTTAGCAGGTGATTTACATGTGAAGTCTTGCTATGAAGACCTACTCTGAATGCTTTTTGCTCATATGCCTCCAAAACAGGGAAGTCTAAGGGGCATTTTTAATTTCAAAATCAAACCCTTAAGAAATAAAGTGACAAATATTAGCTGAAGTATTTCAGCAGTTATTAACAAGATACAGAACAATACATTAAAAATAAAAACCAAAGAGAAACTGCAAACTATCTGAAGTCGTCTGGATGACAGTCTTACCTGAATACCACCAGATCGTTGCTGTCATTGTTTTCTCAGCACTGGTTTAAATTATTTAATTTTTTAAACCTCTTTTTTTAAATAAGAACATTACTATGTTCTTTACAGTGTATTTGACTTGTCGGAGTTTTTCCAGAGCTTAACTGAAGCAGCTTTCCCTCAAGGAACAAAAGCACCACCTCATTCTGAGCACCATTTATCTCAAAATATGCAACACCTTTCACTATTTCTGTGTTGCCCCTGTAGGACTACGGCTAAATAGGAGAGAAACAATAGGAAAGTACTGAACTACTCATTGTAACAAGTGCTAATAATGTTTTTCATGTTGTCATTAATTACTCCTGTTATTCTGGCTAGACATTTTAAGAAACTCCTCTCACAATATTGAATCTCTTCCATGAAAAACAGCATATCTGAGAGTTAAAAAACAAGGAAGAGTAGGAGGTCAGCAATGGAAGTTGGTAACAGCAACGATTCACTAAATGTTGATTTGTGAACGTTTTTTCCCCACCAACTTCCTACCCTAAAAACCTAACTCAAAACATCTGGGGGAAAAAAAAAAAAAAAGACACCTTCTGACCTGGCTCTGTCTTTAGCAAAGCTGTGTGATGTCAGGCTGTGGCTCCCAGCTGCATGTTTCCTTTCACTAACAGAAGAACAGATACAGTTATGCTGCAATGAACCTATAATAGCTTATTTAAAAATTCAAAACCCACAGGCTATTATCCACAATGTTTAAAAAAGAACACACTTAGTTGAGAAGAAACATACATTAAGTATTTTTAAAAATGAAAAAACAGAACTAAAGTTGTGCGAAGTCTACTATGGTAACACTGCTGACTATGAAGATGTTGTCTTAACTATACACCCAACAAGGGTAAACTTGAGAGATGTGTGAATTGCAGAGGGATTCAGCACAAGCAACCCCTTACCAAAATACATGACTTCAGGATCAGAACAGACTATTCATTCCACATCAAAACAACAAAAAGATCATGAAGGGACACAAATTCCCATGGTACTTGTGGAATTCTGACAGAAGCATCCTTCTACTGTTTTCTTTCTCCCAAGAGCCAATTCACAAGAACAATTCTTGGAAACATAAACCAGCCTATTACCCCTCACTCTATATCACCAGGTGGTTGGGGTTTTTGTGTTTTGCTTTGGATTTTTCCTGTGAGATTGGATTATCCTTCCTTTTTGCCCCCCAGAAATCAATCATTTCCGTTAGGACATTAATGTCACTCTGGAAAAAAAAAAACAAAAAGTGAATTTATAGGCTTCTACTCAGATGCAATAAACAAACCGTACATTTTCAAAATAATAACTACCAGTAGAAACCTTTATTAGATAGTCAGAGAACTCTGCCACAGACTGGTAGGTAGCTTATTTCTTTTTAAAAAGGAGTATTCACAGTGGAATCTGCAAGCGTATTTACGGACACTAAAGCACAATGTCAATGGAACAGTTAACTACTTTTTCACAGACTTCAAAGTTCTGATATCGGAGTCATATTTTGGACAATGTTCCCTTGCTTTACAAAGATCATATTTTTGACGATGAAAGAAAGACTAATCATCCAGGGAACTATATCTAGGTGACGTCAAGGAAACCCAAATAAAGCAAGAATCAAAAAGTCTTACGCATAAAACACACATATAAAGCATGGCTCCCTTTTTACAACCATAATGTTTTTCTCTGTATATAATTTTAGTGACCAAGAATTATTCCTGTCAAGGATGGAATTCTGATTGTCCCACACCTTTACTCTCCTTAGGTTATCCTACCTTCTGATAAATTAATTACTTGCCTGAAGATCAAAAGCGCTTCTGTATGTAAGGTCTGCTTTAGGCCATGTCATCAATACCACACAATGTCAACTATTCGACCAAGACAGATGCTAAAATAAATTATTGCCAAATGAGAACATGAAAGCTTGAAATTGTGCCTCTATCTTTTTAAAATGGAGATCTAAGTGATATTATGAAACACCATACACTACCAGTGGTCCCTAATTAATAATTAACAGATATCCAGAGAAGTAAAATGTCTCAATGAGCTATACCCAGGTGGTGTTTTTTTTTTTTTTTGTCATTCAGCCTCTGTATGTAGGAGAGTGACAGGTGTAGAAACAAACGGGAAGAAAACACTCAGTTCTGACCCAACAGTGCTTTCAGTTTTGTCTCTTACACACACACACACACACTGACCACCCAAAACATGTGAACTATCTTTTTAACCAGGAATTAGGTAATAACGTACCAAAAAAATTTTTGGTGTGTAAGTGCTCAGCCTTTGTGCCACTCGTAGGGAATATGGCTCCCATACAGTACTAAGGTTTGCAAGCTTACTGTTATTTTAAACTGGCAGTTGTTACATTGCTTATACTTGTAGGTCTGAGAGAAATAACATTGCTCCAGGTTAAGTGTGCCTGGGACAAGCTCCCATCAAGAACTCCTGGTGTAGTCTAAACATCTCTAGAACATGTAGTACCTCTTTTTCCCAGTTTATACATAGCTTTTGATACAACTCTTACTTGTTTTCTTAAGAATGCCTAAAAAGGTGAGTTATTTTCAAAATTAGTATAAAGTTAAAAGAAACTCAAACTAGCTACAATCTATTAACTCAAGCACAGCACCGCCAGAATTTTCACACACACTATTTGGTGTTTCATGTTGTTTTTCCTTTCACTCTTTAAGGCAGTGGTTTCCACAGGTCAGTTCAGAGAATATAACGAAGCATGGTCCATGGCAATTCATGTTGCAACTCCATTTTTAATTTGGGGGACTCTACTCCCCAACCATTAGTGGTTTTGTTCAGGGCTCCAGAGTTCAGAGATCAAGTTGACAGGCTCTGTTCTGGCACAGAATACAGCTGGCACATTTTTCATCAGGACCTCTTTCTCAATTATGAGATGGTTCAAACTGTTCTTTTTTTGTTTTGAATTAGCCTATTATTCAAAGGTCATCAAGTTGGCAGGAACCTGAAAACAAAAACATAAGTGATAGCAGGTTTTACTTTGGGTAGTAGCTACTTGCATTCCACTGTTTGACAGGCTGTCCACCTGTTTAAATGCACATCATTAACGCTAATTCTGTCTCAAAAAAAGGAGGAGGAGGAATACAACTATCATTCAGCAGTACAACTATACTTAGAGCTGTAGAAAACCCAGGTATAACCAAAGTATTAAACTGCTGCATGGTTTATAATTTTATTATATGTCCATAGATCTTAAAAATTTTGATGACATTTAAGACTTAAGTTGTCAGCAAAACAACCTTAACATGATAAATATCAGCACCAAACTACACAAGCAGAACTTTCTCACTTGAGTCCCAGCTAGAGAATTCTTGGCACACAGGTCAGTGATTGATGTAGGCCCTCTAGTATTTTTAAGACTAATTAATAAAAACAAGGCATAAACACTTGCCTGGGCTTTTCCCTTAGGACACCTGAATGCCTGCTGCAGACCACTCTCTTTCGTGAACATTAAAGCTAGTTTGCATAACATCAGTTTATATCCCCATTTTCTCCCCATCAGGAATTTGTGTGACAGCAACATTTCCTGTTTACTCAGATTATTAAAGAGCCACCACATTCCTGATGACTGTCAAAAAATACCCAGTCTGGTCAGATTTGAAGCAAGCATTTTTTGTTTTGCATTTACCATTTACCTGTAGAATCAAGAAAGACGAACTGGGCTAAAGTTCCACCATTAAAATTAAAAATAATATTTATTCAAATAGTTCTCAATATTATTCATCTGGGTAGTGGTCAATATCAAAAGCACTTTTAAACGTCCAATCTTTCTTAACTGGTCATACTGTTAACAAGAAAACTAGATCTTCCATTCTAAACAGTACCATAAGGCATCTCCTCTCCAGAGAAAGCACTGCTCAGGAGTCAAATCATGATCAAGAGAAAAAATTTACAGGCTATTTTTTTACTCATTTGGTAAACCAACCTTTATAACCTAATGTTTGTGTGAAGCACTGTTTCTTCTATGGGAACAACTATGCTGCAAGAACCCATCTAGCACAACTACACACGTCAGAAAACTGAAAATACGCAACAAATTATGGTAGCGGGTGCTTGGGCCTTTTAGTGGTAGGTTTTGTTCGTTAATCCTCCCCTCTTTCCCCCCCGCCCCCCCCTTTTAAAATCTCCTACACTTATCTTCACTTTGCTGTCATATTTTCCACAGGAGGCCCTGCCAAGATCCTTACGCATGCTGCTTTTGCACAAGTTAGGAGCTGAATGCTTTAAACAAGTGTGCATTAAACAGTATTGTTAAGCCTTATTGAATAAAAGCTGTCCTTGGAGGGCAGTTTTCAGGCTTGCCTGAAGTCACCACTTTTCTTGCAAACTCTTTGCCACTATTTGCTACTATTCTCACATTCTTCAGCCAGTAACACAATTTCCTCTCTGCACTGTCCTAAAAACTTTCATGGGAGCTTCTGCAACCCTCCTTACTCCTTAGATTTCTCTCAGAAGGAGAATTGAACAAGAAAGCACAAAAGGATGTGGAAAGGTCCTTTTGTTTCCCCTTAAAATACTTTTGCTCTGGGAACTCCATAAACAAATGTGCAAAGGAAAAGGTAGACAAAGTGGTAACTTAAAAAGGATTTTGCTGATGAAAAACAGTAAGAATTTATACGGGAACCGAACTTAATAGACGTTGGAGTGGTCTTTTCTTTTTTGATTAATGGAAAACTCTACCTTTGCTTTCAAAGTCTGTCAAAGGTACCTAGGACTAAACTATTTTTTTAATACACTTTAATGCACCTTTAATACTAACAACAGAAAACATGTATGCCCAAGATGTGACAAAATGGCACTATGGAAGAGTTATCTGGAACTGGTATTTTATGTTACAGTTTGCAGCGTTCTATATAACTGTAAAATAACCTTTTTAAAATAGACAATGACAAAAATACTGCCACGGGGACAGATCTTTTAGAGCATTCCTTCAATTTTCCCAATTCCTTTAACTTAGCCCCAAGACAGCCCTAAATCTTTCTTCATTACCACAGAAGCTCTGAGGACTTATTTGCAAAGGGACAAACAGGAAAGCTAAGGCAAATCAATTAGCATGTGAAATAGATGTACAGGCAGCTCAGAGTAAATCGTCCTTCATACAAAGCCATCAGCTACAGCCGGTCATCTTAAAGACCTGTCAATTCTGAGCTCTTAACAGCTCATACTCCTTTACAAACTTCTTGCTCTCACCTGTTGTCTGTTGCTTTGGCAGGCAGCACTCAGGTGTTTAAACCACAGCATGGCATTCGTTCTGTTTCCAGCTTGAAATTTATATGAATTTCCTAAGAGAAAGGTAGAGAAAAAGCTGATAAACACAAAACATACTATATATTTGAATCCTACCCATATTCAAATAATTCTAAATTAAAACAACATGAAAAAATTCAATAGCAGAAGGTTCATATAACTTCACACTTTGTCTGGCACAGGAGCAACTTAATTATTTGACCTAGTGTAAGAGAAGTTTCAGCTTTCCTGTCTTCCCTTCCAGCAGTCTAGATTTCAACTAAC
The DNA here is from genome assembly GCF_965140245.1 of Athene noctua. Classification (NCBI taxonomy): domain Eukaryota; kingdom Metazoa; phylum Chordata; class Aves; order Strigiformes; family Strigidae; genus Athene; species Athene noctua. Next base: position 31,727,311 of record NC_134041.1, read on the forward strand.
ACCAGTGTCAACTAGCAAAGAACAAAAGATTTCTTGGAACCATACAACAAATATCTTTTAGTTCATTGCCATTATTGCAATTTGATTATATCACTTAATATTTTTTTAATGAAGTGCAAGATAGCACTGAAATACACTCTAGAAAGCTAAATTTGAAAATATTAGAAAATTGTTCCTAAACATACTGATGCATTTCAGACTAGTATTTTCAGTATCTGGTTGTTATACAGTGCTTGCTTGGGTTCAGAAAAGTCATGTATTACAAAAACATTTCAGGTTGCTGTTGCTGAGTTTAAGTTGACAAGCATTCATAATTTACACCACATATCAGCGGTGCTAGAACAGATGCTCAGAAATAAAACGTACTAAGAACTGAAGTAGACAAAGCAATGAATGATGCTAAGCTTCGTCATCAGAACTTCTAATGATGCTCTTTCTGCATAGTTTGAACTGCTATGCGAAAGTAACAATTTCTTCACAAATTTAAACCGAAACCAGGGCACTATGCTGGCGTAAGGGAAATCAAGGCTTCTCTGCAAAACAGTCAAGATGCCTTAGGTTTTCTTCCCCTGATAATAGCGCTACATTTGAACAGATCGTTTGGGTTTTGTTTTTCATTTGTAGAGGGGACTGGTCCAGCACCCAGTGTTAGCTGAATATTGCTTTTTTTTTTAATTGTTACTTACATTTTCACATATGTGAAAAATGCCTGTGAGTGGTCTAAACATAGTTTAAAAGAATGCAGATGAATACTTCCAATAAAAATCACAACTGGAGTTGTTAAGAGTTTGGAGAGTGCTTAGAACTTAATGAAGACTCTAAGGATTCTCCATGGACAACTGTTCCCATAGCATTTGAAAGACAAATACAACATGTTGGAGAGCATCTGAATAAGTAAAAGGTAACGTGCTTCCAGTTTCATCCAGTTGCTTACGAATACCTCAGCAAAGCAAATATTTATTCTGGGAATTGCTGCACTCTTAGTGCTAGCATTGCTCACCCTTCTCAGAATCAGTCAATAAGAAGAGATCTGGATGCTCAGGGTCATCTGCCATCATCACCATCCAGCCCACCACTGACACGTTCTTACTCGGTGTGGATTTAAACTGAAAATACAAGCAGAGATGTAAACTAAAGTAAAACAAGAAGCTTCAGCCCGACTGACTGCACTGTACAGACCAAGTATTCAAAAGGGGAGTTCTTCTCAGTGACACTGTTAAAGACACAGAACAACTTCAAAGGAAACATAACACTCCATAAAATTAAGAAAGTTTATGAATTTTATATGGAATTAGTAACAACGGAACTTGCCACGATGAATGATATTCAAAACAAATTAAAAGGAATATCAGTCTTCTAAAATGTGTCAACTGACATCTAAAACTGCACAGTATGAATACAACAGCGTTCCTCACCACATTACTGCACATATGTATGAATACTATAGTTCAAAAAGGTGCAATAAGTAATTCAAAGCTTCTCTCTCCACTGTTAACAAACAGAAGAATTAAACTTGTCTGTGCCATAATTATTTGAAGTTAAAATGCATTCGTTATTATAATAGTCTGTAATTACACATAACAAGTCCTGTGGGCTAGATAACACAACTGTGTAAATAAATATTATGACCCAATGAATGAAATGGAACCAACGAGGGCATAGATTCAATAAACATGCTCATCTATCAACAAGAAGTTTAAAACAATGGGGTTTTCCTATTAAAGATGTTACACAGACACATAACTTAGGCCTCTTCTAAAGACAATACCTGTCTGTGTTACATTAGTCCCTCTCTTGACAGCTCCTTGGTCCCACTCTCCTTTTCATTGACCTGGTCAGTATTATTTTCTGCTTCACAGGCTTCTCCTCTCAGTATCAGGCTACATGTCCATTAAATCCAACTCATTTTCAACTCATTTCACAAGTCACCTCTCATTACTTGCTCAGACAGTCCCATTCACTCCCCAATACCTAATTCATTCAGTTTCTTTCAAGTCTTTTGTTGCCAGATCTCATCTTCCCACATTTATAGGTTGAACAGACTTCTTCATCAATCCTAGCACTCTCACCCTCTGCCCAGAAGGTCCAACTCTGCTGTACGCTGGTCTTTATCAGATATGTTTTCCTCCTGTCTTGTGAAATCCCTATTCTAACCTCTTTATTAGCACAGTAATTTTGACCTCTCTTTAATTACATTATTAGAAATGATAAAGCTGAAAAACTCAGGGATGTTTTAAGTCATTCAAATGAATTTATAGTTCTAGAATACTTTTAACCCTCATACTAATACCGCATAGAAGATTTACAACATTAAGCATCAAGTGTCTTTTGTTTAGTCTTAGAAATACTGCTTTACCATTACAAATCTAGAACTCTGGTTCAGCAAAAGGAAACATTACTGCTAATAAGTTTCAGGGTATCACAAGCAAAGTAAGAGTTTATAAGAATATTCTCTATAAGGGAACATAATTACTTTATAAATAAAATTCTTCAAGTCTAAAGCCAGTGATTCTATTATAGAATTGTATTATAGATAACTGGAGACCTTGAATGTCTAGGTAAGTTTATCTGTCTGGGACTTCTGCAACAGGCTATGTTTTAAACTGAGGTTTAAAATACATTAGAACTTTAGGTGAACAAGTGTTAGACCAGTATTTTAAACAAAAATATTTTAACTGAGTTCAAAATAATTCCAAGTTCAGTCTCTCTGTATCTTACAAACTTTTGAGTGCATCATCTGTGTACTGCCCTCTAAGTTGCTATAGTTACACTTGCAGGAACCATTCCATCACAAGTTCCTACCAGTCATGTTCAGCTGACATTTATGTAACTTCAGTGGAAATATAAAAGCTTGGAAAAATGAAGGGATGCTTGTACAGATAGCTTAAGCACAAAAGTGATGATGACTGTTCTTAGGTAAGACCTGTCTGACAAGCTTCAAAATAGATGCCCTTTTTTTGATATTGCAATGCATAAAACCATTCATAAAACCTGTAGAAATGCATATTCTAAAGTTAAGTAACAATACTGCCTTTGGGAGGGGGACAGATTTGGTTACACTTCATCAGAAGACAAAGTAAATGATAAAGCTCTATTAGATAACATTTCATTACAGTGAGAGCCAGGTAACATAACTTCTTTCTAAAGAGAAACTAAAATTTCTTTGAAGATTCCAGTCAGTAATGAAAAATGTTAAGGAATTTTATCTGAAATACAGAATAAGGACAGGGAAAGGAAATAAAATAAAGATGTAGCTCATGAGTTCTTAAAAATAAAAAAAAGGAAGTATATATTCAGGACTTGCTACAGACCCACTGAAGACACTGCCTCAAAAAATAAGATGACAAAGCTTACACTTAAAAGGGACCTGAGAAATGGAAATTTCCAAGTAGCGCTACAAAGGATTAATGGGTCATTTTCACAGAGGTGAAAATTTGAGTCACAAAGCAGTTTTTAATAGGTTACAGATTGACAACGCACCTCTTGAACTGCACTCATTTCTAGTTTCATGAAAATAGCACAACTGTACTCTCCTTAGTTGTATTTCATAACAGTAGGTATACAATATGTGAAATTACCATGCAATCAAAACTGCTAGAGCTTGCTTGTTTTTTCATTTTACTCAAAACAAGTAGTTAATCCCAGTACTTCTCTGAAAAGTAAAAAGCTCCACACAAGGGAAGTGTTTCCTGCCAGCATCAATCCGTCATCACTTAAAACACATGTCAGTTTTCCATCCCTGTGCACGGCTGGATTTGTATTCCACGTTTACATAGTCCCCCAGGGCAGTTCATTCTCCACTGATGCACAGAGCCTTGCTAACAGCAAGTCTGCTTTGTTAACATGAAGGGAATGAAAGCTTCATTGTAATTTAATGTTCCTGGTTCCTCTTTCCTTTTTTTATACAGGCCACTGGAATGACACTTATTATACACATCAAGAACTACACAGCTCTGGTGCTAGGCTTCACATAACTAAATTTTTTGGTGGTTGTTGTTCTGAGCTCAAAGGCGTTTATACATAAATCTTTGAATCAAAAACTCTGAATTAATCTATGAACAGACTTTTCACTCCAACCTTTTGGCAACTACAAATCTCCTCCTCCTCATCATCTCCTGTTGAGATTTTACAGCTTTCTAATACTCAAATCATTTTCTCAGTGACTGAACACACTTCCTAGAATGACAGCGTTCTTTATCAGGGTGTTTCAGTGAAAGTGCCTGCACAACAACTACCAAGTTTTCTAGAATGCCAGTAAAAGGGTCTAATTCTGAATATAACATGCAGTGGAAGGCTTGGAATGAACAAGGGTTTATGCCTGAGCATGAAGCTTCAAAAAGTCTGCTGCTTTTCCAAGTACCTATAAATACAGAAAAATCTCTCATGAATGCTATGTTGTCGCAAAAATTGGTAAGATTCTTCCAGACCAATCACTATAAACAGTTGTTTTATGGGTGCATTCACATTTCAGGGTGAATGCTTTCTTTAAGATGAATTTTAAGTTGGCAATTTTTACTATTGTGTTTTTCTGAAGGTGTGCAAGTGCTAATTTTATCACATGTTTGTGGGTACCATTTCAGCATACGAGATAAAACCTTAAGCATTCTACACACATTCCTCTCAGATTCTCCTGTACCGCATCTCTCGGCTCTGAAGTTCACGTGCTCACTACAGACGTAGTAACATTTTCTGTTACTGTCGTAGTAACTGAAACCTGTTCACTATTTAAAACATAAAGCTCATTATATTTAGTAGTCTTTCTTAGTAGATGCAGCACAAGAAAGTCTGTCATATCCAGGTATCTACAGCATCCTCTTCCTCTGGACTAGATTCACATCTACAATACACACTATACTGGATGCCCTCCTTTGACCACAGCCATGAGAAGAAAAGCGAGCTTGCTAGTGTCTAAAAGGGAGGAGATATCTTGCCCTTTTTGCTGGATTACATTAGGATTTTTATGAGGTAATTTTCCAAAGAGGTTGGCTATTATAAGCCTGGAAGCGCTCTGAGCGTCGGCACATTCCAAGTCCTCAGTCTCAGCTGCCTGAAGCAAGAGCAGCAGCAGAACGGTCAAAAGCATGCCTGTAATCAAGACACAGTTACCATGAGAGCTCTAGCCAGGAAACTTTATATAGCAGACTGACTTTTTTTGTTGCAAGCATGCCTTTCCATGTCACAGAGGCCTTGAGAAAGGAAGCTGAAAAGACAGATGTTTGCATGGCTCCAGAAGATGCTTAGAATATTTTACCTAGGCAAATCTCAAATGTATCAATCTTTGAAAAAGAAACCTGTCTCAAAAGGAGATAGCATCAATGTTTTAATCCATTTAATCTGGACAGTAACAAAACAAACCTAGATCTAGCCTCAAATCTCTTAATTTTGCAGAATGGACCTCTTTGGAATATCACTGGACAGTATTTGTACAGTGAACGTATACTCATGTGCTAGCTATCTACAGATAGCTGACCGCCTACAGTTTACTCTCTTAACTTTCTTTCTGAAAATGTAACCAACTGGGAATTGAAGCATGACACTTTATAAGCCATCTTCACAGACTCCAGAACAAAAGCTGAGGCTTTATGTAACACTGTAGGGAAACGGATGGAAACCTAAGCCATCAATAGCTAGGCTAAAAGTACAACACAGGTAGACTAGCTGAACAAAGTTAGTGACCACCTATTACCAAGCTGTTTAATAAACTGGAGCCTCTTGGCCTGTTACCCAAGCCTCTGTCTCCCACAGCAGTTACTAGGTTATTTTCCATCTTAATTTCAGCATAAAGAGTATACTCTGCATTATAATAATCTTCGCAGCAGAAGTATGTGTGCATTCACTGGGAACTATTTGTTTAAATAGAAGACAATCCAAACTGTAGCTTATAGGCATTATATTATTTTAGCCATAACTGTACCTGGGAAACCACATCGGAGACCTGAGCTTCATAAGATGCTTTGTATTCACAAACAAATCAAAATATGTTCGCTGCCCTAAAAAGCTAAAAGCAAGGCATCATCTGTGTACTGACAAACCCAAGGTTGCATTGGATAGTTCAGTCCAATTTCATAGAGCCAACTGATAAACAAAAAAAATCTGCTCTAGCAGTCACTGCCTTTTACTACCACTCCTCCATTTCCCTCTCCTGGGAACTGCGTTGCTCAAACTCCACTCAGTAATTTGCAAGCCACAGTGCTGGCAGGCTTCTGATGATGATGGGTAATCCTGCCAGCATTATGAACTTGAATGTCTCCTAGTCTCTATCTGCAAACTTTCTTACTGGCCCCTTGGCACATTCGTGGACAAATAAAACACAAGAACATAAGGATGACAGAAGATTTCAGTTTCGTAGGCACTAGTATCTGTTCACTAGTAGTTTAGTTGTTGTAGGTATCACAACACATCAGTGACTTGGAATATTAAAAATCAATTCAATAGGTTCAGAAAATAATTTTTGAAAGAGCATTCTTAATGGATATAACTGCATTTCAAGACAAAGGTAAAGCTTTTTGCAGTAACAGAGACTCGAGAGGACCAGATACCAGACTTGAATGTTTACATTTGTTACCTTTTTACTTCATTTACTTTTCCTAAAGAAAGGGCAAGACCATTTCAATGATTAAAGCTGTTATTCTGAAGGAAATGTATAACAAATGGACTACATAAACATTCAATAAACTTAATTTCCAAACAACAAAATTACCAGCTATGCAATTTTTCCAAGTTCTCTAAACCCATATGTTATTTAGATTGTTTTAAAGTATTTTTTACAATACTGAAAAAGCTACTGATTGTCAAAGTTTGAATGATGGAAGACTTTACCATATTTGTACCTATTCAGACAGTGGACAAGAGAGACTTACGAATGAATAGTCTATTCTTAAAAGAAAACAAAATGCAATTTTGGCATAAAGCCTGAAGGCATCAGTAACAGGAGCATAAAGTCGACATTACAAAAAATTGCTTTTCTGTTTCTCAATGATTCCAGAAAAAACAAGCAACTGTTAGTCACATAACACCAGTACAAGTTCACTCTTGCTTCTTTCTTTTGCTTTAATACTTTGCATTTCTGCTCATAACTGTTTACAAGTCTGTTCTTTCCAACTACCTCTACTTTTAATGAGACAGACTCCTTCCATAACATTTTCAGTGATACTGGAGGCAAATGCATCCAAACACGTACACTTCTCTAAAGACACCCAGGAGACAGGATGCCTGGCCAAAAGGCCTTTGGTATGGGCTAGTATTGTCCTACCTGGCAAGACAAACAGTGTAGGATGTGTTTTGGTTTCACCTAAGCAATCAAAGCTAGTAGGGGTGGGGCAGATGGATGACAAAGGAAAGATGCAAATATTTCTACAAATAATTAGCTATTATTAAACTACTTTGAGTATCAGAATACTGTTTCCTAATGAACTGCTTTCAATAAAAGTGGCAAATACTCTTTTTTTTTTTTGTAGATTAAGACAATATTACACACCAACTTTCCACACAGAAAATTCCAGTATCCAGGAGCATCCCATTCAGAAATCTTATGCTTCAAATCTCTACCCTCTGAACATAAAAATTTTGTAAGAAAATAGCATTTTTTTAACCAAAAAGAAATAAGATAGTCCCCTTACAGGGATTCTAGAAGCACATCTCAGTTTGGTCAATTACATAAGCTTTATGCAAAGCAAATGTTTTCCAGTGACAGCTGTCATAAATTAAAATAGAACACTGGCCAAGGCAACTATAAGTAATGGTTCTGAGTAGCAAATGACCTCAAAAAAAGATCCAAGTATCTTAAATCTTACCCATTTTCTTAACAGAATCTCTGGCAGCACCTCTTCCATTATAATTAACCAGTGAAAACAGGAACTATGGACATCATAACATCCCTGGAACATCTACAGAAAATCCTTTTACTGCTTCCCCACATAAGCAAAGTATTTTTAGCTCCTTTCAAATAAAGTTGCAGCTAATAAAAGGAAAGCCAGCATCACGAGATATGCTAGCGCTCTGCTTAACACATGAAATGTTTTGTACTCTGTTGTATTTAGCGGGATTAAAAAGAGAGGAGTCTAATTTTACCACATATACGAAATCTGTACATGTAATGTGGTGACTTTTCAGTCTTTTCACATCAATGCTTGTTTGGATTTCAAGTAGCAACAAACTATTGCAAGCCTCAGAGATCATCAAAAGATATGACTTCTACCTTAGAAAAGCAGACAAACCCAATGACATAGTTCCCTTCCTTACAGACCAACAAATTCAAAGAGACCCATGGCATATGTAAAGCAGATGTTCTTGGTGTAGTGTATGAACGTGCATGATATTTCCATTAGGGCATATCCCTATGAGGTGACTGACTGACTGGAAGACAGGATAATGCTGACTAGAAATCATGCAAATCCTGAACTATTCTCAGTGTTTACATCAGGAAATCACATTTTAATTTTGGCAGATGAGACTGGAATATGCCTGGTTTGCATACATGTTTTCTCTCCGTAGCCTTCAGAGATTTTGCAGCGTAGTAAAAGAGTTGGGTTCCACACAGTGCTACCCAGTATTTCGTCCAAGATGCTACCTAAAGAGACAAGACAAAAACCAAAAAGGGCAATGGATAAATGTTTCATAATATCAAGCCTTAAAATAACAGGCATCATCCTGCAAAAAAGTGACAGCACTAACAGCCCAGCCAAACCATCAGCCATGTTTCCAAAGATGGTGTTTCTAGTTATTTGTGTGAGCCTATGAATGCATTAAAAATCTAGAAAGTGGAAAGAATATGTTCCTTTCCTCACTAATCTGAGAAAATTTTTCTGCATGTTACTCTATACTTTCTGCAACCCTTGTTGAACACTTTGCTGAGGTAAGAGTACATTTGTCCCTTTTACATTTTATGTACTGTCATAAGGTATCTCCCATTGTCATGAATATGTATTTTGATTTATAATTCATCACCAAGCATTGCAAATGATAAGGGTTATTACTTATTGATAAATTCATAGGATTCACTTACTGTTCTTAACATTCAGAAAGACAAAACATGTTCCTCTCTTTTAAAGTTATCAGTAATTGTAAGAAATTTTGTGTAGCATTGCACTTCTCTTCTACTCTTTAGATTATGGGTATAGCCTAATATACCGCATAAATCCACCAAACAGAAGAATGCAAACTCGAGCAGTGACCCTAAGCCTTACTCAGCCAGGCAGAGGTGGTCTTGGACACCTGAATTAGTTGCACAATGCCATTTTACTGTATTTATAACCGGGCAAAGGAAGATGAGAAAATGAATTAAAAATCTTACTGTAGGTTTTTTGCCTTCTTTCAACAAAGTCTTCCTCCTGAGAACACCTTGAATAGTAACTGCTCCTGGATACAAATGAACAGCCAAATCTTCAGATTCTAGTGAGCTGAAAGGAGCATGTGAAGATTTGCGTGAAAAAGTATTTTTCCTAAAGTAGTTTTCCAATCATTACCACAAACTAATGCAAACATCTGTATTTTAATTTAGAAATGTCAACTTTTTATTTATTGGACTTTGATGTGGAAAAAGACTTTGGCTGTTACAAGGAATTGCTGTTGTGGAATTTACACTCACAAGCAAAAGTGATCAGAAAAATTAATTAGCCAAGCAGGTAATCCTTAATTAAAAGAATTAAAAGACACAACCGAAATACAAGAACAATTAATTTTAAAAACGAAACAGTTGAAGTACATTCATACAGTTGCTGTATGTGTTAAAACCTGTCCTTCAGCCCTTGCAAGAAAGATTTGAGTATTTTTTGGTTAGAAACACTAGAATCATCACCACATCAAAAACAAAGCATACTCAAACATGCACAATTTTTAAAATATCTGAAAGCAAGAAGAGTGGGCAGGAGCAGCAATAAAGAATAGAAACCCAAACCACAGCTTTAAGGTGTTTTAATGCATCTGGTGCTTTATTAATCATCTATCCTATGTGGGACCTAAGAGCAATGGGCCAAAACAAATGCCAGGTACAGCACTGTGAATAGAAAAAAAACCCTCAGCTTTATTAAAATTACAAAGCTGCCTGGCTTACAAAACACAAAAAAAATTGGAAAAAAATTACAACCGAAATCATTTCAGTAAATGTCAATCAACGCATATAACTAAATTGCCAAGAAATTGAACAGCGCCTAAAACTTGTTTTGAAGTAAGCCAGGATTTGCTGTTTCATCCATCCTAACGTTCATGAAGATTCAAAGTAAATTGGAAATCTGACAAGTATTTTCATTGCAGCACCTACTGAGAATGATGATATGGAGACAATTTTGGACATTGATAGATGTGAACATGAATTTAATTTAGGGAGACAATGATTACTTCTTAACATGAAAAAAGTTTCATAGTTAATGGCCATCTCTTTCCCAACTACAGTGCCACAGAGCTGGAGACAGCATTTATGTTTTAATTAATGAGAATAATCAGATATATTACTCTGTCAGCTTGCAATAATACTATATTATACTAAATTTGGGGCAATTTTAATGCATTACTCATTTTAGCCACATATCTGCTTTCAAGGGACAGGGAAAAAGAAATTCAATACAGAACTGCCAACAAAGAAAATATCTTGAATGCCACCCATCAGCATAAGAAGCAGCTTTGTTGTCCACAAGAGAACTACCAACACTGCTACAGAGTGGCAGGCAGTTAAAAAGCTACCTCTGGTAAAACATCTTTAAGCCTTGATATGAAGATCCAATGGTTCAGAATTTGGATTTGCAGACCAGAATGAACAAAAACCCTTATGGTGATACAGATTAAGTCACAGGAAAGGAAAGCTTTAAGTCTGAAGAAAAAGGTCTCTACCTTTATTTTGACATGTAAGTTAGGAAGATAACATCAGAAAACACCCACTTAATTATTAAACCAAACCAAATCACCAACACCAGAGGGAAAGTTTGACACCTCTGCGTGCAGTGGGGATTGTACCTGCTGGCCTTCATGTGGCCTCGATAGCCATTTCGTGACACTCTTGTCCCCGGACCGAGAGAATGGTACAACCTGTTCCTGTTGGATTCCATTATAAATTGTACGTATTACATATACTTTTATTCACACAAACAGCATGACTGCTAAAACAGTATTTTTTTTTGTGTGCATATCGCAAAGCCACTTCTTCCACGTAAAAGCAGGATAATTTCAGTTAGAAAAATGCATGCAGGGGTAGATACCATGGTTTTTTATTTTATCAAATGTTCTCTTTGTCAGAACTCATAATACTGAAGTGTTTTATTGGCACTGAACAATAATACATTTTGAGAGCAAAGTCTGAATTTAGTTCTTAGAGATTAAATGAACGTAAAGAAACATATTAATAAAAATTGTCTTTAAATTCTGATTGCGGTTACTACCAAAAAATAGTTTCAACTTCTATGAGTATGCACACACACAAGCTGTTGGACTATCAAAATATGCCTGACGCTGTTTAAAATACTGTTGTATAAACTCACACTGTAATAAGCTAAGCAATATTTCAATTCTCCAGTTCATATAAACTTTACCTACAAGCTTCATGTTTTAGAGTCTTTAACCTGGTCTATATTGTTATCTCTAGCCAGGACTTGTGTTGTAGACCTGCCTTCTGAACAACGCTTTGCTTCACTGAACCTTGTTTTTCTGGATCAGACCCCTCAGCCCACTGAATTCCATTTAAGTCAACACAAGCATAGGCACTTTGTCCTCACCTCCTATTTTTTTATCTGTTTTTCTAGTTGCTTGTAGTATGCTGAAAGATTGAAAATCAGCTCCAATTCTGCAGAAGCAGACAGTTAAGTACAAACCTATTACAATTTATAGGCAAAATCTCCTACAATCTGTCACCTATAAGAGGAGCTTTGCATTAGCTGGAAAGCTGCAGTATTTCTCAGAATGGGAAACCTAAGCAAGCAGCACTGTCATGTTTCACTCAGTATAGAGCAGGCAAACAGGCTTAAAGAAGAGATACAGTAAAGGTCAGCAGCATTAAAGAAGAAAAATGTTTGGGGTTTTTTTTTGCCGTTTTGTTTTTTTAAACCAGCTCAAACTATTGCTTTTGCTGCAAGAAGAATTATCAAATAGACTAATGAATTATCATCTAATCTATCCTAGAATTTGCTTTTCAACATAACTGGTATCTTTGAATTTATGAATGAGTTTTTCAAAAAATATATTCAAGATATAGACAAATAAAATCTTAATATGAAGGAAAGAAAACTGTAATACGAGCTGTATATTTGTATGCACATGTATTTTGCATGCAAATTAAATACGTTTTCTTATCTTTAAGCTTGTTTTTTTGCATAACAAGGAGGCTATCACTCTTGGGATTCGAGCTGTTTCAGGGAAATCTATTCAGAGACACTCAGGATGACAACCTGTGAGACTGAAGAGCCACTTAGTATACTGCCCTTAACATGATATAACTGTCAGGACTTGGAATTACAGTCCTTCAAGTAATTTTGATTAGCTGTAAAGGACATCCCAACACTGAAAGCTCTTTCTCAAGTTTCCAACTAAGTTTCTGTTGCACTTGAAAACTAGCGACTCTAGTTCTCATGCCTTCTGCATTTCCCAGTTACAAACAACAGGAGGGCCCAGAAACACCAGAATATTTGTTACTATTCCTTCGGTTATCTGGGGAATCTGTGTGTGGAGTATCCCTTTTCTTCCTGTTAGGCATATTAGGCAGATCTAAGCCCTCCCAGCCAAAGATTTTGTTCCTAAATCACCGGGAAATTCCCACTTGCACTGCATAGGAAGCAGTCATTAATAACACTGGATGTATCCCAGTTTTGCCAGTAGCTGTTCATTCCAGACAACTAATGCTCCTCTCTCATTTAAAGACTCTTACAAGAACGCAAACCCACTGTACAGATCAAAACTAGAGAAACTCCTCCAGTTATCTGTAATTTTGACATCTGCATGTCAGTGCAATACCTATTAAATACCAAAACATGCTTCATCATCTTATAAACCAAGGAACAGACACAAGGTTGCTGTGTATCTCTAGACATTTCACACATGATATTGTGAACATCTGCAAGGAACCCAATCCCTCTCCCTAGAAGCAGCCAAGAGCACTCACCCTGAAAAACAGACAACTTCAGAGTTCTCAAAAGCACTCTCAGGAGAAAAGAAAGTACTGAAGGCAAGTGGAATTTGGAGGAGGAGGAGTCTTCTGACATAATTGTTTGACATGGAGCAAACCTTTTAAATGGGGGGAGTCTGGACCAGCCAGTTCTCATTAGGACAAGGATGAAAAACTGCTTTGTCTCAGAAGGCCACACAGCAATTCTGGAGTGTTACCACGAGCTTAAGCCTGAGGCTTACTAAAACTTTTCAGTTTATGTTACTTGAGGTAAAAGCACTCAGTTCACCATTTTGTCTAAGGCTTTTCCATATAACTTTTTTTGCTTTGAGAATAACCTGAACTCATTAATTCTGTAAGGCAGCAAGGCAGGAAAAATCAAGAAAACCTGAATGTTACAGGTTGCATCAATGCATCACTGAGCACATAAAAGTTAAGAGATTTTCTTGCTGTTCTCATGTGGAATGTTCTTATTGCTTACATAATGGAATCGTAAGGCATTTCATCATGTATGTAATGGTATTTATAGCATGAAATATCAAGAGTTCACCTTTGGCACAGAGAGATTTTCAAAGATTTCTTCCTAAAAGTAACACAGAAGTTCAACTGCTTCAATGAATTCAAGCAGAATATAAGGTTTGTGGTAACAGTTCACGACAATAAAGATAAAGTTCTTTGACAAAAATTGCTACAAAACACATCTTCAAAGCATCCATGGCAACTCTGAAGCTGATGAATTACCTGAAATTGAGTTAGATAAACGATCTACACACTGTATTGTGCATCTTACTCAGCTGTGGAAAGATGAAATTTCCACCTTTTACTATATTAAACTACAGCTGTTTGGCTTTTTCCATATTCTCAAATACAACATGGGAAAGGATTGAAGCAGTCAATGTCACCTGAGAATTTGCAGGTATTGGAAAAGGAACAAGAAGTGAATTCTGGACCACAAAATCAGACATTAGCAAGGGGAATTTCTATGTTTCCCCATGTAACAGAAGGGCAAGTAACAATGAAGTGAAGATGAGAGAGACAAAATAGGTGACAATATCAATGACAAGAACAAAGGGACTAAGAACAGATGAAGTATCTCAGGGAAGGTGAAAATGAAAAAATATAGTTCACATGAACAGCATACACAGGATATACAAACATAG